>NW_020837954.1:39191099-39823599 GCF_003676395.1 Aethalodelphis obliquidens | reverse complement strand
TTAAACATAAATTCACCTAATAGAATTTTAAACTTAAAGAGTTAAATATATATACAAAATGTCAAGAATAGACAAAAAAAGAGTTAAATATATTTATTGTGGGAATAAATATATTGAGTAGAGTTTCTATTTAAATTTATTTAGATCACAAATTGTATTTTTAATAAAATAATTTCAGATATCGAGGGTCCTTTCTATAAGAGGATTTAAAATTTTTTTTTAATAAGGGTAATGTAATGTTTTGCAAGTAAGCTCACATGAGCATCAATCTATTTCACTCAAAGCAAGACACATGCTATAAAAAAATCAAGTCAACAATGAAAAGGTTTTCAAGTATTTCCATTTTTCAAATTTTAGTCTAAAATACTACGGGTATTTAGGAGAGCAGATGGCTCAAAAGGATAAATATTTGGAGCTTAACATTTTAAATAAAGACTATACCCTTTATAATAGAATGATTTCTGTGACAACAGACTGTTCTTATGTAACTATTTTGGGATAGGAAGAAAATCTGTTTTAGCTTAACACTTTAATATAAAACAGAAAAGATAGTTTTGAATTAACGGTGCTTCAATTTATAACTTGAATTTTATGTTACTGTTTTGGCGTAATATTCAAGAATGAATATAGAGGGCTTCCCTGGTGGCGCAGTGGTTGAGAGTCCGCCTGCCAATGCAGGGGACATGGGTTCGTGCCCAGGTCCAGGAAGATCCCACATGCCGCGGAGCAGCTGGGCCCATGAGCCATGGCCGCTGAGCCTGCGTGTCCGGAACCTGTGCTCCGCAACGGGAGAGGCCACAATAGTGAGAGTCCCGCGTAACGCAAAAAAAAAAAAAAAAAAAAAAAAAAAAAAAGAATAGTGTATTTGTATTAATTTAACAGAGAACAGGTAAGACATATTTGATTTGTCTTCCAAAGAAATGTTTACTTTGTGGCACTATTTGATATTTTATGTATTCTAATTTCAGCAATCTTTGGCAGTAGCTGTTATTTGTATGTCTTTCAGTTGAAACAGTATCAGTCTTTATTTCATCTCTTTTGATCCAAGAACCCAGAAGAAACTGATTTAGAGCTGATGACAATAATAGCGATCACGATGCTAAAGACCAGATTTCATCTTGGTATATTATAAATGTCAAGATATAGTAGCAACTTCAATAGTAAGCTGTCAGAAGGACTTTATTGACCTATTCAGTACCACGTATGAATTGCATGACCATCTTGTAATTCTAAGGTGAACATTAAAAATGGAAATATTTTCTTTTAAAAAAACCTGAAGCAAAATTTTATCTATATATAAAAACTGGATTCAATATTCTATATTTACAGAAGAATATAGAAATGGGACAATTAAAACTATCTGTCCTTTCTGCACCTAAAAACATTACTTTCAAGGATCTACTGCCACACTATGAAGTGTGGCTATCTACTGCCACACTATGAAGCACATTATTTTCCAGTAAAGGCAAGGAATATGAGGGGAAAATATTAGAACTAAATAAAGACTCAACTAAATCAAGATATAAGACAGTAACTACATACTCCTTAAACTTGACAGTTGTGTAACATTTAAGCTTGCCAGGTATGTTAGTCAGCTCATGCTGCCATAACAAACTAACAGATTAGGTGGCTTAACCATCTGAAATTGATTTTTTCACAGTCCCGGAAACTGGAAGTCCAAGACCAGGGTACCAGCCTAGTTAGGTTCTGGTGAGAGCTCTCTTCCTGGCTTGCGTGGCCACCTTCTTGCTGTCCTCATAGTGGTACCCTGATCTTGGACTTCCAGCTTCAATGCTGAAGCATGAACTAAGTTAAACCAATCAGCACATTCTAACCCCTTGCCAAAGTGATCACTTCAGGTATACTACCTAAGCCAGCCAATACAATCAAAGTGAGTCTATGATCATCCACTGGGAATTCAGAGACATAGAAGCTTTCTCTCAATATCAATAACCTAGAATTGCTGTCTACTTTGTCAGCCTGTGAGAGGGCAAAGTTGAGAGAAGTATAAAAAATAAATATTGATAAATAAGCCAATCAACCAACTAATCAATCAAAACCAAAAAACACAGCTGGAGCTCTGATTAAACTATACTTGAACCCTAACTACCTATAAACTTGTTAAATTTTATAAACCAATATATTCCTTTTGTAGTTTAAGCCAAGTTGAGTTGCATTTTCTGTTGTTTCCTAATTGATAAAAACAAAATTTAGTAGATTAACTTTCTCTTAGAATGATAATCCAGAAAAATCCTAAGACTCGAACTGTCCCACAAGAATAAATAAAAACAACCTATATGATAGAAAACAGAAACTTTCTTGTATCATGCCATACCCTATTTTCTGCTTTACCATTTGCCACCAATCTGTCATTTAACTGATTACTCATCGACTAAAAGATACCAGCAAGGGGTGGGAGTACCAAATTTATACTAACTGGCTGTGTTTGGGCTTATGGTATTTGTGTGTGGGTGTGTAATGTCAAATCTTTAATGCCTGTCAGCTCTCTTTTCATAAGCCAGCAGGTGAGCAGAAAGCAATTATTAACCCTTAGTGTAACATTCTAGAATTGTACTGATAATTAATACATTTTCTCTATCTTTGAGAGTCAGAAGGATCCCTGACATCAGGGCTCTACTCAGCAAATAGGCTAGAGAGGACCCAATGCCTCTGAATCTATAGGAAAGTGTTGACAATAAAACTTGTGAAGCTTTATTTTTGTTTTATCTTGGGAGAGACTATATGATACAAAGAAAGCTGAGTCTGAAAGCATAATTCATTGAATTTAATCCATGCATTGTCCAAATAGCTTACAATGGGTTCATACGTATATATACCCCCCTTTTAAATTAATCCTAGGCCAACTATTTTAAATTTGAGCATATTCCTTTCATTCTTTGTAACACCTGCCAAGTTACATTTTCACACAACTGCAAATACTGTGTGCATATAAATTATGCTTTCTAATTTTCTATATATTTTCCTATGATACTGTAGTACTTACAATTATAAATCTAATGGTTATGCAATGATCCGCTAAACAGATAAACAATAATTCAGATAGCAATCTATATTTAGACATTGTCATATTTGATATCAAAATTTTAAAATAAAGGATGAACTAATGTAACATTTTGGATTATTTCCTTAGGAAAAATAATCAAAAATGGATTTACTGAATCAAATCATAAAACATTTTTGTAGCTTTTGATAGAAATGCCAAAATTCTTTCCACAGTTGTATGATTTACATGGAAACTAGTAATATCCAATGCATCAATTCCTATAATAGCTCAACTGTTACATTTTCTGAAACTCAAGGAAAATTTCTGAAAATACGTTCCATAACGGGTTTACCTGTGATGCTTCTTAAAAAGAGACAAATTTCTGGAATTTACCCCTATTCTAGAATCAGAATCTCTCAGCTGTGACCTAGGAATATATAATTTAATAAATTCCTAACCTTTGTACAATAAAATTTGCCCAATAAAGTTTGAGAACTATTCTAGTTAAGTACATATAGTGCTTTCGCAGATTATCTAAATAACTCAAAT
The DNA here is from genome assembly GCF_003676395.1 of Aethalodelphis obliquidens. Classification (NCBI taxonomy): domain Eukaryota; kingdom Metazoa; phylum Chordata; class Mammalia; order Artiodactyla; family Delphinidae; genus Aethalodelphis; species Aethalodelphis obliquidens. The sequence continues at coordinate 39,820,046 of NW_020837954.1, read as the reverse complement.
TATAAAAATAATGACAGCATCTACTGAGTGCTTTCCACTTAGCAGAATCTGTTCTAAGAGCTCTTACTTATATTACCTCATTTAAGCCTCACAATAATCCTATGTGGCAGGTAAGATTATTATCCCAGTTTTACAGATATGAAAACTGAGGCCCAGTGGTTAAGAAGCCCTGTTAAGAGGAAAACATACTATTTCAATCCAGGTTGTCACACGAGGATCTGAGCTCTTAACTTTTGTGCTATATTGTCTTGCATGTCAATTATTTTCCCAGATACTACTCCACCATAAATACTACTTACCAGATGTTCTACCTGAGGGTAAGGAAGCAGATCTGATTAAGTGTGCTACAGAAAAGATAAAGCAGTATAAAATAAAAGGAGAGAATTAAGTATAGGGAGTATAAAATATAGGGAGAAATAATATTTGTAAAGCACCTTAAAAAGAAAATTTATACATATAGTGCTATTTTTATATTCATGTATATGTGAAAAAGACATATCACGACCTGGCTAACTAGCAGCTTCTGAAACGTGATGATGCACGAACTAAACTTAGATCCACTTTAACATAGCTCATATAATATGTAAAGTGTTTTGAAAAAGAGACTTCTCAGATTCCAAACCCTGAATATATATTCTGGGATTTATAATCAAAGAGAAGCAAATTATTATATGACTGATGACTGGAATCTATGTACCATATATTTGTATTGTAGAAGTAATTCTAGTATTTCCACAACTTAATATATAAAGTTATTAACTTTTGAAATATGAATAACTTAGAACTTAGGGTGATTTATGGGAATAGTCAAGTATGTACAATTGCATTAATAATCTCCATGCTTTTCTGGATCCAGCCCATTTCATGCACACTACTGTCAGTTAATTATCCTTTTAATGACAATTCCCAACATGCCTTTCCTGCTCACAAGTTTTCTTTCCTTTGCCATTCAAGTCCCTTCCTTCAATAGTTTCCCATTACTTTCTTTTATGTATTTAATGCACTGCACATTCATTATTTGCCAAACAATTCCTATTCTTTTTTTTTTTTTTAAATACCCACAACTGTGCTCCTACAATCTACCTTATCTCTGGATATTGATAATTCAAACACTCTTTCCTTTTCCTTAATGAAGCCTTTGGCCAAAAGGAGATAAACACTCCCTTTCGAATACTCTATACTTCTTTTTTTTTTTTTTTTGACACCTTTACTGGAGTATAATTGCTTTACAATGGTGTGTTAGTTTCTGCTTTATAACAAAATGATTCAGTTATACATATACATATGTTCCCATATCTCTTCCCTCTTATGTCTCCCTCCTTCCCACCCTCCCTATCCCACCCCTCTAGGTGGTCACAAACTACCTACCTGATCTCCCTGAGCTATGCGGCTGCTTCCCTCTAGCTATCTATTTTATGTTTGGAAGTGTATATATGTCCATGCCACTCTCTCACTTTGTCACAGCTTACCCTTCCCCCTCCCCATATCTGCAAGTCCGTGGTCTAGTAGGTCTGTGTCTTTATTCCCGTCTTACCACTAGGTTCTTCATGACATTTTTTTTTCTTAGATTCCATATGTATGTGTTAGCATACGGTATTTGTTTTTCTCCTTCTGACTTACTTCACTCTGTATGACAGACTCTAGGTCTATCCACTTCACTACAAATAACTCAATTTCATTTCTTTTTATGGCTGAGTAATATTCCATTGTATATATGTGCCACATCTTCTTTATCCATTCATCTGTTGATGGACACTTAGGTTGCTTCCATGTCCTGGCTATTGTAAATAGAGCTGCAATGAACATTTTGGTACATGACTCTTTTTGAATTCTGGTTTTCTCAGGGTATATGCCCAGTAGTGGGATTGCTGGGTCGTATGGTAGTTCTATTTGTAGTTTTTTAAGGAACCTCCATACTGTTCTCCATAGTGGCTGTATCAATTTACATTCCCACCAACAGTGCAAGAGGGTTCCCTTTTCTCCACACCCTCTCCAGCATTTATTGTTTATTGAGTTCATGCAGCTCAACATCAAAAAAACAAACAACCCAATCCAAAAATGGACAGAAGACCTAAATAGACATTTCTCCAAAGAAGATATACAGACTGCCAACAAACACATGAAAGAATGCTCAACATCATTAATCATTAGAGAAATGCAAATCAAAACTACAATGAGATATCATCTCACATCAGTCAGAATGGCCATCATCAAAAAATCTAGAAACAATAAATGCTGGAGAGGGTGTGGAGGAAAGGGAACACTCTTGCACTGCTGGTGGGAATGTGAATTGGTTCAGCCACTATGGAGAACAGTATGGAGGTTCCTTAAAAAACTACAAATAGGGGCTTCCCTGGTGGCGCAGTGGTTGAGAGTCTGCCTGCCAATGCAGGGGACACGGGTTCGAGCCCTGGTCTGGGAAGATCCCACATGCCGCGGAGCAACTGGGCCCGTGAGCCATAATTACTGAGCCTGTGCGTCTGGAGCCTGTGCTCCGCAACAAGAGAGGCCGCGATAGTGAGAGGCCCGCGCACCGCGATGAAGAGTGGCCCCCGGTCGCCGCAACTGGAGAAAGCCCTCACACAGAAACGAAGACCCAATGCAGCCAAAAATAAATAAATAAATAAATTAAAAAAAAAAAAAAAACACTACAAATAGAACAACCATATGACCCAGCAATCCCACTACTGGGCATATACCCTGAGAAAACCAGAATTCAAAGAGTCATGTACCACAATGTTCATTGCAGCTCTATTTACAATAGCCAGGAGATGGAAATAACCTAAGTGCCCCTCATCAGATGAACGGATAAAGAAGATGTGGCACATATATACAATGGAATATTACTCAGCCATAAAACGAAACGAAATTGAGCTATTTGTAATGAGGTGGATAGACCTAGAGTCTGTCATACAGAGTGAAGTAAGTCAGAAAGAGAAAGACAAATACCGTATACTAACACACATATATATGGAATTTAAGAAAAAAAAAATGTCATGAAGAACCTAGTGGTAAGACGGGAATAAAGACGCAGACCTACTGGAGAACGGACTTGAGGATATGGGGAGGGGGAAGGGTGAGTTGTGACAGGGCGAGAGAGAGTCATGGACATATACACACTAACAAACGTAAGGTAGATAGCTAGTGGGAAGCAGCGCATGGCACAGGGATATTGGCTCGGTGTTTTGTGACAGCCTGGAGGGATGGGATAGGGAGGGTGGGAGGGAGGGAGACGCAAGAGGGAAGACATATGGGAACATATGTATATGTATAATTGATTCACTTTGTTATAAAGCAGAAACTAACACACCATTGTAAAGCAATTATACCCCAATAAAGATGTTAAAAAAAAAGAAAAATTGAAATTCTGCAGATGAAAGGTATAAAACTGACATGGAGGACTTCCCTGGTGGTGCAGTAGTTTAGAATCTGCCTGCCAATGCAGGGGACACGGGTTCGAGCCCTGGTCCGGGAAGATCCCACATGCCGCGGAGCAACTAAGCCCATGCGCCACAACTACTGAGCCTGTGCTCTAGAGCCTGCAAGCCACAACTACTGAAGCCTGCACATCTAGAGCCCGTGCTCCACAAGAGAAGGCACCGCAATGAGAAGCCTGTGCACCACAATGAAGAGTAGCCCCCGACTGCCGCAACTAGAGAAAGCCCGGGTGCAGCAACGAAGACCCAACGCAGCCATAAATAAATAAATTTATTTTTTAAAAAAAGACATGGAAATTCACTAGGGGAACATTAAATATGAATTGGCAATAGAAAGAATTGATGAAATTGGAGATAAAGGAATGGAGATTAGGTAAACCAAAGAACAGAGAGAAAAGAATAAAGAAAGATGAACAGGGGCTCAGAAAAGTCTGGGACACCACCAAAAACATCAATGTATGTGTAATGGGAGTATCAGGAGAAAATAAAGTGAATGAAGCTGAAAAATATTACAAGGAAAAATGGCTGAAAACTTCCAAAATTTGATGAAAAACATTGGTCTACACATCTGAGAGTCTCAACCAACCCCAATTAAGATAAGACATCCACAAATAAACCCACTACAGTAAAAATGTGAGAGACAAAATCATGAAAGTAAAAAGAAAACTGAATTATCACATATTATGGAACTCCAATAAGATAAACATTTGACTTCTCATCAGAAACAGAGACTAGAATGCAGTAGAATGAATGATATAAATATTTAGACCACTGAAAGAAAAAAAATGGGTCAAATAAAAATTTAAGTCCAGGGAAGTAATATTTCAAAAATGAGGGCAAAATAAAGATATTCATAGATAAATAAAATAGGCAGAATTTATTGTTAGCTGAACTACCTTACAATAAATACTAAAAAACTTTCAAGACTAAAAGCCAATACCCCAGAGTAATTACAATATACACGGAGACACACAGACACACACAATGAAGAGCGAAGGTAACTGTGTAGGTTAATTATAAAAGACAGTATAATTGTATACTTCTTTTTTTCTTAACTGATTGAAAGAGCAACTGTATAAAATGATGTTTGTATGTATATAGAGAAAGACCTAATTATATTGTTGGGCCTATAGCACATAAAAACAAAATATAATTGACAAAATAATACAAGAAGCTTGTGGGACAAAGCTGTGTTGGGTTAGGAAACATACTAGATGATAACGCCACAAGAACAAATGAAAAGAATAAAAAATAGTAAGTAAGAATATTAACATAATGAACACTTTTATACACACATACTTTGTTTCCTGAAAAGATATAAAATTATATAACCTAATTATAACAATTTATGTGTTGGGATTGTAACATTTTTGAGAAAATATGTATAATAATTGTTTTTAAAAAGGGAGGAAAATAAATAGAGCTATACAGTATTAATATTTCTATATCTCACACAAATTAAGTTATTATAAATAAGTAGAATCTGTTAAGATATTTGTTGTAAGCCATAGAGTAACCACTAAGAAAATACTTCAAAAATATAGTGAAAAATTGTTAAAGATATTAAAATGTTACTCTGTTGGAAAACTGGATGTCCATATGCAAAAGAATGAGTTGGATTCTTACCTTATGCCTTACATAAAAATTAATTTAATATGGATCTAAGACCTCAATGTAAGACTTAAAACTACAAAACTCTCAGAATCAAACGTAGGCCAAGGGAATTTCCTGGTGGTCCAGTAGTTAAGGCTCTGCACTCCCAATGCAGGGAGCCCAGGTTCGATCCCTGGTCAGGGAACTAGATCCCACATGCCACAACTAAAGATCCCACACACCGCAACGAAGATCCCACACACTGCAATGAAGCTCCTGCATGCTGCAGCTAAGACCTGGTGCCACCAAATAAACAAATATTAAAAAAAAAAAAAAAAGGCCAAAAGCTTCATAACATTGGATCTGTCAGTGATTTCTTGGATAAGACATCAAAGGCACAGGCAAAAAAAGAAAAAGAAAAAGACAAACTGGACTTCATTAAAATTAAGAAATGTTCTTCATCAAACAACAATGTCAACAAAGGTTAAAGGCAACCCACAGAATGGGAGAAAATGTGGGCAATTAATATACATAATAAGGGATTAATATCCACATTATACAGAGAACTCCAAAAACTCAATAACAAAAAAACAAATAACCCAATTCAATAATGGGCAAAGGACTTGAATAGACACTTCTCAAAGAAGACACACAAATGGCTAATAAGCACATGGAAAGATGTTCAACATCTCTAATTATCAGGGAAATTGAGGTACTACCTCACACCCATTAGGATGGCTACTATAGCTTAAATGTGGAAGTAATCTAAGTATACTTTGACAAATTAACTGATAAACCAAATGGGCTATTTGCATACACTGGAATATAATTCAGCCCTAAAAAGGAAGGAAATTTTGATACGCTGCAACATGGATGAACTCTGAAGACATTATGGACATTATGTTAAGTGAAATAAGCCAGTTACAAAACAATATATACTGTATGATTCTACTTATATGAGGTTTCTGGAGTAGTCAAAATCATAGAGACAGAAGTAGAATACTGGTTGCCAGGAGCAATTCCTGGGAACTGCAGAGAAGCACAGAACTGGAGTTAGTGTTTAATGGGTACAGAGTTTCATTTGGGGAAGATGAAAACGTTCTGGAGATAGATGTTGGTGATAAGTGCACAAAAATACACACATAATACCATCAAATTATACACTTAAAAATTGTTCAGATGGTAAACTTTATTGTGTGTATTTTACCACAATACAAAAATTTGGGGGGAAAGGGGGTGATTCTGGCACTTCCTTAAAATGTTAAAATATGAAGTTACCATATGACCAAGCAATTCTACCGCTTGCTCTATATTAAAGAGAAAAGACAACATACTTCCATACAAAAACCTTTACAACTAATGTGCATAGCAGTATTATTCATAATTCCAAGAAGTGGGAAAATCGCACTGTCCATTAACTGATGAATGGATAAACAAAATGTGGTATATCCATACAATGAAATAATATTTGGCAATAAAAATAATGAAGTATTGACATGTGAAACAACATGGATGGACTTTGAAAATACTATGCTCAGTGAGAGAAGCCAGTCAGAAAAGGAACATATTTATTTATTTATGCAAATTATCCCAAACAGGCAAATATATAGACAACGAGTAAACTAATAGTTGTCTAGGAGGGGGAAGGTTGGGGAGTCGTTTCTGGGGCAATGAAAATATTCTAAAAAACTGATGGTGGTGATGAGAGCACAACTCTGTGAATACAATAAAAACCATTAAGAATTGGAATTGGCCAGCAAGATGGCAGAGTAGAAGGATGTGAGCTCACCTCCTCTTACAAAAACACCAAAATCACAACTAACTGCTGAACAACCATTGACCCAAAAAAAAAAAAAAAAAAAAAAAAGCTGCAACCTACCAAAAAAGATACCCTACATCCAAAGACAAAAAGAAGCCACAACGAGATGGTAGAAGGGGTGCAACTGTGATAAAATCAAATCCCATACTCGCCATGTGGATAACCCCCAAACTGGAAAATAATTATACCACAGAAGTTCTCCTACACAAGTGAAAGTCCTGAGCCCCACGTCAGGCTTTCCAGCCTGGGGGTCTGGCAAGGGGAGGAGTAGCTGCCAGAGAATCTGGCTTTGAAGGTCAGCAGGATTTGATCGCAAGAATTCCACACGACTGGGGGAAACAGAAACTCCACTCTTGGAGGGTGCATACAAGGTCCTGTTCACACCAGGACCCAGGGGAAAAAATCAGTGATCTGTGGGCCAGGCCTACCTGCCAGTATTGGAAGGTCTTATGCAGTTGATAGCAATATAATCTTACCTCAGGAAACAAGAAAAATCTCTAATAAACAACCTAAAATTAAACCTAAAGCAACTAGAGAAAGAAGAGCAAACAAAACCCAAAGGTAGTATTAATAGAAGGAAAGAAATTATAAAGATGAGAGCAGAAATAAATGAAATAGAAACAAAGGAAACAACAGAAAAGATCAATGAAACTAAAAGCTGGTTCTTCAAAAAGATAAACTGAATTGATAAACCTTTAGCCACACTCATCAAGAAAAAAAGGGAGGGCTTCCCGGGTGGCGCAGTGGTTGAGAGTCCACCTGCCAATGCAGGGGACACGGGTTCATGCCCCGGTCTGGGAGGATCCCACATGCCACAGAGTGGCTGGGCCCGTGAGCCATGGACGCTGAGCCTGTGCGTCTGGAGCCTGTGCTCCGCAACAGGAGAGGCCACAACAGTGAGAGGCCCGTGTACCGCAAAAAAAAAAAAAAAAAAAAAGAAAAAAGGGAGAGGATTCAAATCAATAAAATTAGAAATGAGAAGGGAGAAGTTCCAACAGACACCACAGAAATACAAAGGATCATTAACAACTATATGCCAATAAAATGGACAACCTGGAAGAAAGGAACAAACTCGTAGAAAGGTACAATCTCCCAAGACTGAACCAAGAAGAAATAGAAAATATCAACAGACCAATCACAAGTACTGAGATTGAAACTGTGAGTAAAAATCTTCCAACAAACAAAAGTCCAGGACCAGATGGCTTCACAGGCAAATTCTATCAAACATTCTGAGACGAGTTAACACCTATCCTTCTGAAACTATTCCAAAAAATTGATGAGGAAGGAATACTCCCAAACTCATCCTATGAGGCCACCATCACCCTGATACCAAAACCAGACAAAGATACTACGAAAAAAAATTACAGGCAATATCACTGATGAACATAGACGCAAAAATCCTCAACAAAATACCAGCAATCCAAATCCAACAATACAATAAAAGGATCATACACCATGATCAAGTGGCATTTATCCCAGGGATGCAAGGATTTTTCAATATCCACAAATCAGTCAGTATGACACACCACGTCAACAAATTGAAGAATAAAAACCATGATCATCTCAATAGATGCAGAAAAAGCTTTTGACAAAATTCAACACCCATTTATGATAAAAACTCTCCAGAAGTGGGCACAGAGGGAATATACTTCAACATAATAAAGGCCATACTTGAAAAACCTACAGCTAACATCATACTCAATGGTGAAAAGCTGAAAGCACTTCCTCTAAGATCAGGAACAAGACAAGGATGTCCACTCTTGCCACTTTTATTCAACATAGTTTTGGAAGTGCTAGTCACAGCAATCAGAGAAGACAAAGAAATAAAAGAAATCCAAATTGGAAAAGAAGTAGTAAAACTGTCACTGCAAATTACTTAATATTGGGTTGGCCAAAAAGTTCATTGAGGTTTTTCTGTAACATCTTAAGGAAAAATCTGAACAAACTTTTTGGCCAACCCAATATTATTCACAGAAAATCTTAAAGATGCTACCAGAAAACTAGTAGAGGTCATCAATGAATTCGGTACAGTTGCAGGATACAAAATTAATACACAGAAATCTGTTGCATTTCTACACACTAACAACAAAAGATCAGAAAGAGAAATTAAAGAAACAATCACATCAAAAAGAATAATTCCTAGGTTTATTCATACCTAGAAATGAACCTACCTAAGGAGACAAAAGACCTGTACTCCAAAAACTATAAAATGCTGATGAAAGAAATTAAAGATGACACAAAGAGATGAAAAGATATACCGTGTTCTTGGATTGGAAAAATCAATATTGTCAGAATGAGTATAATACCCAAGGCACTCTACAGATTCAATGCAATCCCTATCAAAGTACCAATGGCATTTTTCACAGAACCAGAACAAAAAATCTTAAAATTTGTATGGAGACACAAAAGACCCTGAACAGCCAAAGCAATCTTGAGAAAGAAAAACAGAGCTGACTTCGAAGCTACAGTAATCAAAACAGTATGGAACTGGCACAAAAACCAAAATACAGATCAATGGAGCAGGATAGAAAGCCCAGAAAAAACCCATGCACCTATGGTCAATTAATCTACAACAAAAGAGACAAGAATATACAATGGAGGAAAGACAATCTCTTCAATAAATGGTGCTGGGAAAACTGGACAGCTATGTGTAAAAAATGAAATTAGAACATTCTTTAACACCATACACAAAAATAAGCTCAAAATGGATTAAAGACCTAAATGTAAGATCAGATACAATAAAACTCTAAGAAAATTCTCTGACATAAACTGCAGCAATATCTTTTCCAAGCCATATGCTAGAGTAATGGAAATAAAAACAAAAATAAACAAATGGGACCTAATTAAACTTAAAAGCTTTTGCACAGCAAAGGAAACCATAAACAAAATGTAAAGACAACCCACAGAATGGGAGAAAATATTTGCAAACGATGTGACCCACAAGGGATTAATCTCCAAAATTTACAAACAGTTCATCCGGCTCAATATCAAAAAAACAAATAACCCAACCAAGAAATGGGCAGAAGACCTAAATAGACATTTCCCCAAAGAAGACATACAGATGGCCAAGAGGCACATGAAAAGCTGCTCAACATCGCTAATTATTAGAGAAATGCAAATCAAAACTACAATGAGATATCACCTCACACCAGTCACAATGGCCATCATCAAAAAGTCTACAAACAATAAATGCTGGATAGGGTGCAGAGAAAAGGGAACCCTCCTACACTGTTGGTGGGAATGTAAATTGGTACAGTCACCATGGAGAATAGTATGGAGGTTCCTTAAGAAACCAAAAATAGAGCTACCATATGATCTAGCAATCCCACTCCTGGGCATATATCCAGAAAAAAACATGGTTCAAAAGGATACATGCACCTCAGTGTTCACTGCAGCACTGTTTACAGTAGCCAAGACACGGAAGCAACCTAAATGTCCATCGACGGATGGATGGATAAGGAAGATGTGTTACATATATACAATGGAATATTACTCAGCCATTAAAAAGAATGAAATAATGCCAACCTCAACAACGTGGATGGATCTGGAGATCACCATACTAAGTGAGGTAAGTCAGACAAATATCATATGATATCGCTTATATGCAGAATCTAAAAAAAAAAAAAGATACAAATGAACTTACTTACAAAACAGAAATAGATTCATAGACTTAGAGGACAAACTTATGGTTACCGGGGAGAAGGGTGGAGGGGAGGGACAGATTGGGAGCTTGGGATTGACATGTACACTGCTGTATTCAGAACAGATAACCAACAAGGACCTACTGCATAGCACAGGGAATGCTGCTCAATATTCTGTAATAACCTAAATGGGGAAAGAATTTGAAAATGAATAGATACATGTAAATGTATAACTGAATAGCTTTGCTGTACACCTGAAACTAACACAACATTGTTCATCAACTATGCTCCAATATAAAATAAAAATTTTAAAACAACCCATTAAAGTGTACACTTTAAATGGATGAACTGTATGGTATATGATTTAGATCTCAATAAAGAATAAAGTTGTCTAGACATTAAAAAGATCCTTAGAAAAGGAGGATAATGCTTCTTCTGTTCAGGCTCCCTACCTGCTCCCCACTCCCTCCAAAAAAAAAAGTTAAAGTAAATTCACAAAGAATTAGAAGTGCAACAAACAATTTCAGCAAGTCTTAATCCCTTCAGTGATAGCCAGATCAAATCTAAAACACTGTCTTCAGTTTTTCCATTACACTTTAAGGGAGGCACTGACAAACTACAGCTTGTTCTGCATGGCTTTCTCAAATCCAATTATCCTGACTAAATCACTGGTCTGAATAAATCAATGAAATAACTAAATTTAAAAGTTATAAATAACATATATAACAAATGATCTAATTCTACCCTTTTGAGAATGTAATATACTTTATTAGGACACACAACTGACCTTTGGATTACATCTTTTTAGCAATATCTGACACCTTCCCAAACCACTGTCCTTTATAAAGGTATTCTGGAAACAGAGTAACCTGAAGTCCATTTTATTAAAAACTGTCCCCCAAATTGTGGCAAGGACCATGCCTGCTTTATTTACCATTATTTTCCAGGTCCTACCATATTAAATGACACATAGTATATACTCAACAAATACTCACTAGTTATTTTTTAAGCACTTCTAAATTCTTGACTTAATGATAGAGGAGAAAAGAATGTTTTAAACTAAGTATTAAAAAGTACCCTATTTACATTTCATTTTTTTCTGCTAAAAAATGTCAAGACTTAATATCACTTTGCTTCCAATTTAAGTGAACTATAAAAATTTGCACTCAATGCCAGGTGGCTAAGTGAAAGTCTGACCAGAATATAAATGTCACTTCACCTCACAAAGTGCAACTCAAATATTTTTCGTCTGACTATGCTCTTAGTTATTTATAAAAGAGGGAAAGATAAGATACAACTTTACAGAAAAGAAAAATATCTTAACTTACTTTTTAAATTACTGTCTTTTAAGAAACAAGTTAAAGTAAGACTGAATTACTCAAATTATTTTTTTTCCTCTACAAAATTATGCTATGAGAGTTATTTTCAAAGTGAACTGTTCAGAAATAGATTCAATTTTGAAAATGCTTTCAGGGATCTTCCTCGATTTCATCAGGAAAAAATGGAATCCTTTGTTGGCGACATCTTCTCAGTATTCTAAACAGCAACTGCCTATAAATCAAAACCATGAGGATTAATGACTCCTTTTGCTCATGGAGTTAGGTCTCTCATTTATGTCATACACACTTAGAAAGATACTGAGGCTGCAGAAGGAACCAATGCTGATCAAAGTTTAAATACAGCTATTAGGTCAACAGAGGGTAGACTTTTGTATTGAACACCAATAAAGGGCTGAATGTTAGAACTGCCTGAAGAATGGGGAAAACGCAGGTTTTGCCAATGTATATTCACTATACATTCAGTCTGTTACTCTCTTACTCTTTCCATTACCCATTCTTTCATTTAGTCACTAAATCGCACATTCATTCCTTCACTCAACTATTTAAGGAATATGTCTGGTTGGGTCTATTGTGGTAGGTGGTAGCGATATAAGATTAAACATGAACAGTCTCTGCCCTTAAGTAAGTTATGATCTATTGAGAAATACAGATAGTACATACACAAACAATGATAATATAGTGTAAAAAGCTATGATAGAAGTTTAGGCAACATATAGGAGGAGCACATGGGAGATCATAGAGGACTCCAGGAAGGAAAAAAATCCAAGCTCTATCAGCTCAACCAGCCTTCCTCCCTAAATGGATTACCCTAAATTTAAAATTTAGGCTTCCTTCTTAACGTTCATTTAATCTCTCTCGGAAGGTAAAAAAAAGATTAGGGTAGTTAACATTTACCACAGTGACCAGGAGGAGTGGAAAGAAGGGGCAGCAAGGGCTAGTCTCCTTTAAACTGCTGCCCAATTGTCTAGTATTGTGGACGTTTTCCCAGCTGGGTAAAGGTAATTTAATTCTCCTTACTCTCAAAGAATAGTATTTTAAAACTTTAAACTCTTAAAACATCTAGAAAAGAAATAAATGGGTCTCTTCTCCTAGCTTTTCTTTTGTCATTTTCTTTCTAATGTGGGCTGAGTCACAAGCAGGTGTTTCTTAGGAAACTCATTAGGGAAGCATACTTAGGCAGACTTTTGATTAGCAAGCTTCTTTACCTGCATGTTTGTCTTCCCAACCAACAACCAACAATCTTTCACTGAAAAATCCAAAAGGACTCAACTGTCATTATTTCATTGAGGCTTTTCCTTTGCAGGTGTTAAATCTCACTTTCAATCTCACGTTTAGTCTCTGCAGATACCAACATAAACCATAACCAAAGGAAACAAAAATTCTGTTCCACCTCCTCCTAATAAAAATTGAGAAAAAAATATATATATAAAAGTTCATGGTGAGAGAACAATTAAATGATCAAAAGTCATATACCTACAAGCCATATAGAAAAAAATATTTTCAAACATTTTAATGTCAGTTCCTAGGTGGCCAGTGCTAAGATGTTATTCCATCATATTTTTAATAAACGCAGCAATACAAACTAAAACCAAATGTGAAGTCATTATGCTGTAGATCTTAAACTTACACAGTGCTGTGTGTATGTGTACATATGTGTGTATGTGTGTACATATGTATGTATACACTGTGTGTATGACATACACACAGTGCTGTGTGTATGTCAATGATATCTCAATAAAACTGGAAAAAAAATTTTTTTAAATGTGAGAACAAAATCAAGAAAGTCAAAACTAAGGCGAGGAGTAGAAAGAACGCAATGCCTGGTTGTCAGGAGGCCCATCACCATGTAGTTTTAGGACCTTAGATAAATCACAACTCAGCTGAGCTTTAAGTTTTACATCTCTAAATTGACAGAACTAAACTAATTGAGTATGATTCCCATGCAGAAAAGGCAATTTCAATGTAGTGGGCAATAGACTGTAAGATGATGGAAGGTGCAAATGGAAACTAGCCAACTCCCAGCAAAAAGCAGGATATACAGTCATACAACACAAGGATACAAATTCTGCTAACAACCTGAACTAGTTTGGAGCAATCTTCCTTAGTCAAGCCTCCAGATGAAAATGCAATCCCCAGCCAACACTTAGATTTGCAATCTTGGGAGATCCTGAGCAAAGGAACCAGTTAAACTGTGCCCAAAATCCTGACTGTGAGATAATAAATACGTATTGTTTTAAGAAAGTTTGTGGTAATCTGTTACATGGCAATATAAAACTAATATAAGTAGACAATGCAATCATTCATTGTTTCACTCTGACCATCAGTGTCAGATGTATCAATGTGTTCTTGATAAACGAAATACATGGATATCAAAACTTTGTTTTAATCACTAGTTTTAATCTCGTAGACTCTCATTCATCTTCAGCCAAACTGAGTTTCTAAAAAGTGTAACATACCCCTGGAGTTTCTATTCATTCTCATAATCAATCATTCTCTCCCTCTCTCTCTGTTATTCCTTCTTTGCTCCCTCCATTCCTCCTTTCCTTTTTTTTTTCCTTAACAAAAGCTTCATTTCAAGGATCACCTCTTTTTAAAATACTTTGTCAGCGCTCCCATTAATCTTTTATATGCCTCTATAATAATATTCCTCAGTTAAGGTATTACGATGGAAAGGGGAATGAGAATCTTTGCCTCCTTTTCCTTTTTTGACTGATAGCGGTAAAGTTTCTCTTTTTAAGAAAGAAGTATGGAAAGACAGAAATAATCTGTTATTATTCCACCTGCTGTCTAGCCAGTTGTAATTAATGTAATAAATTCATCTGAGTCATTTCACATTTGCGTGTGTGTACTACATAAACAGTAAATAATATCAGGAAATAGGGAACAACTATTATCAATTAATTGAACTATGCAGTCCTTTAAAATTATTATAGCTATTACTACCAATACCTATCTAATTGAGATGATATGGGAAGGCAAGCAAAATGTTCTGCTTTAAAATAATAACAATTCTTGACAATGTATACATTTGTCCTTAAATTAACAGCTGAGACTGAATACACTACACATCTCTTAGTTTTATCACTCTTTTTCTGGAACTATCTTCTCTCTCATTTAATTAGGATATTCCACCATTCTGACCACAGGCATCTCTCCCATGACTGGTAAGTAAAGATAGCCTATACCCCTGGCCACAGTGATTGGCGGAGGTTTGGACACATGACCAGATTAACAAAATCAGAATTATTCCATGAGATTTTATGTTTTAGAGATGAAGTGAAGAGAGATCATGAAGCTAGAAGGAAGGGAATTAGAGTAAGTTATCAGCCATCTTGCCCATTTCATGGAGAAAGCCTGACTGCCGTAAGTGAGAATAAAGCCAAGAAAAACCAAAAGAGATGATGACGGAAAGTGAGAGAAACAAAACCAGTTGTACAAACTCTCTAATTCTCTTCTTTGAGGCTCCCACCCTTGATCTGGTTTCTGAAACTCTTTCTTGATTCCTTGAGAAGTACTCCTTAGTTACATATGCCAATCAAATCACAAATTAGCTTTTGAAGCTAGTTTGACTTAGGTTTCTGTACGCTGAAAATGAAAGAATCAACTAATTAAAATACATTATTTATTTCATTAAAAAATTCTAATACTGGATTGGTCATCTATATGCCTCAGGTAGACAACTCAGATATTATCCATCTTCAATCATATGTTCCTTTTTTTTTTTTTTTTTTTTTTTTGCGGTACGCGGGCCTCTCACCGCTGCGGCCTCTCCCGTTGCGGAGCACAGGCTCCAGACGCGCAAGCTCAGCGGCCATGGCTCACGGGCCCAGCCGCTCCGCGGCATGTGGGATCTTCCCGGACCGGGGCACGAACCCGTGTCCCCTGCATCGGCAGGCGGACTCTCAACCACTGCACCACCAGGGAAGCCCCATATGTTCCTTAATTACAAGAACAATGTCAATTAAACCTAATTGCTGAAGGATGTAAGATGAATATCTACTAGTGTTTTGATTAAATAAATTTTTAAACAAATGAACCCATAAAAACTGCAACATACATTCCCAGGAATGTACGGAATGATGAAAATGAGAGAAAGTCTTCTAAAAGTAAAGTATAATCCAAAGTCTTTGGATTTGCAGTTCTGACATAGAGCACAGTACCATAATACCTTAGCACCAGCCTAGATTAAGCTGTACTGTCCAAATATATACTTTACAGTCTAATAACCATATAATCCAAAAAGGAACCTGATTAAAAATGATAAAAACTTACAGTTAGAGATTTTACTACAGACAAGACAGCTTTGGTATCTGTCTTAGATCTAGCAGAACTATTGGCAGCAGAGCAAAATGAATGATCAGTAATGTTTAAAATGCTGTCCTAGGAAAAATCATTTCCACATCAAATGAAATTTATCTTAAGAGAAACAAAGGATAACAATATAAAAACTCTTATATTTTGTTTAATAATTAAAGGTCTCTTGGGACTTCCCTGGTGGCGCAGTGGTTAATCATCCGCCTGCCAACGCAGGGGACATGGATTCAAGCCCTGATCCGGGAAGATCCAGCATGCCACAGACAACTAAGCCTGTGCACCACAACTAATAAGTCCGCGCACCACAACTACTGCATCCTGCGTGCCTAGAGCCAGTGCTCCACAACAAGAGAAGCCACCGCAATGAGAAGCCCATGCACCACAACGAAGAGTCGCTCTCACTCGCCAAAACTAGAGAAAGCCCACATGCAGCAACAAAGACCCAATGCAGCCAAAAATAAAATAATTTTTTAAAAAAACCTAAAGAGAAATATTTTTTAAATATCTTAAAGGTCTCAAAGACACTCTAAAATTGAAATTTAATAAGCAAGCCATAAAAAACATTAAAATTGAAATGTAATCAAAAAGCCGTAAAAAACATTAACTAAAATCGTCTACCTGCAGTATGAGAATGTACAGCTCTACGGAAAATAACCACTTCAAAAACCAGTTTATCTTCTGTTGACCGGCATTTTTAAGAAATTCAGTTCACCACGGCAACCTGTCTTAACACCAGCAGATAAGTACAGGCTATATTTAGATATGATTGCTTTCCAGATGGCAATCCTGCCTTTCCTTCATATTTAATGTCATGATCCAAGGGACCAAAATATCATTCAATCAGATTGTAGTGTGAAGACAAGTATACATACTCAGGGGGATGAGGCTGTGTTTCAGGACCATGAAAAGAATAGCTTCCACCAAAGGTGGTAAAATTTGTAAAGAAGCACATAAAGGTAAATAAAATGTTCATGTCTAAGAAATTTACAATCAGATACAACTATTTTGTCCAATTTTATCTTTGTTCTTAAACATTAAATGCCATTTTCAAACACTAATGATCTATACTATCAAAATACATTTCAACTAGCAGGTTTTTGTTATTATTTAATTAGTATGCTGCATTTCCAACCAGGCACCTTCTAACTAAAAAAGAAAATTATTTTTTACCCAAAAGCAATCCTTTACAGATTAGGTATAACAAAGAGAAGTATTAATACAAGACAAGTAATACAATACATAACAAGGAAGATTAATTGATTAAAATGATACTGTTATGAAATTACCCTGGATGTATTTGTACTTTATAATCTTTGTAATGACAGTGAAAAGAATTTCTATTTTACTAAGTAACACAGTTTACTTCACAAGGTACCAAAGTATCATAATAATCAGAGTACCTTTTATTTTTCTTTACTCTCTAGATGAGCTGCATCAAAATTATTAAAGATAAAAGAAGTGAAGTTCAATTAAAAATACCAAGAACACATCACCTCACACCCATTAGGATGGCTACTATATTAAAAAACAAAAACCAACAGAAAATGAGTGTTGGTGAGGAAGTGGAGAAATTGGAACACTTATGCACTGTTGGCAGGAATATAAAATGGTGCAATCACTATGGAAAACACTATGGAAGTTCTTCAAAAACTTAAAAACAGAATTACCATATGATACAGCAATTCTGCTTCTGGGTATATATCCAAAAGAATTGAAACCAGGGTCTCAAGGACATATTGGCACACCCATGTTTAGAGCGGCATTATTCACAACAGCCAAAAGGTAGATGCAACTCAGTGCCCATCAATGGATGAATAAGTAATTGTGCTAACTGAAATAAACCAATCACAAAAAGACAAATATTGCATGATTCCACTTATGAGATTCCTAGAGTATTCCAAAACTACTGAAACAGAAAGAATGGTAGTTGCCAGAGGCTGGGAGGAGGGGAATACAGGGAGTTATCGTTTAATCGGTATAAAGTTACAGTTCTCCAAGATGAAAAACTCTAGGGATAGGCTGCAACAGTGTGTATATACTTAACATCACTGAACTGTACACTTATAAATGGTAAAATTGGTTAAAACAGTAAATTTTATGTTACACTTATTTTACCACAATTAAAAAAAAAAACACCAAGAATATTGACAAGAAGTATTTCCTCATCCATAATACAATTTATCCAGAATTTATAATTAAGATTTCTTCTATTTTATTGAATCATCCTTTCTTAAAAATCACAAGAGGTCATAATTTGGTGAAATCTTTTTCAAAATCTTAACATTACTGAAGCAATTTAAAATACATTCTGAGTAACAGAAAAACAACAAAGACTGACATAATTGTCATGTTTTGCAAAATTTTCAAGGAATATAAACCTTTCCTATTTGCCCTATAAAGAAAATTACTAATATCCTACATTATGAATTATATTTCTAGTATTCAGAGATGGACAATTCTTCTATGAATTAAACAATTCTTCCTCTGATTTACATATCACATATCTACGATGCACCAAAATTTTTAAGAGCTTTTGCAAATTAAACAAACAAGGCACATCCATCTATACCCCCCCCACACACACACACACAATCAGCATCAACACAATGAGTAGCACAAACAGGTATTCAATTTCTGTTAGTCCTTTACATTCTTATGTTACATTTCCTCTTTTGATTCTTAAACAGCTTTTAATAATTTCTATAAATGAATCTGAGTTCAAATAATTATCTCTGCTAAATAGTTTATAAATAAGCAATAACAAATCTAAAGCATAAATATGCTAATATGTTTTATCTTTCATCTTCAGCAAATAGACAATGGAAATTTGAAAGCATTTTTGAGAATTATCACTATAGAGAAACAACTGATATAACTTAAAGTATGCTATATACAGTATCTCCTGTATGCTATATACAGTATCTCTTTTTCATATAATAGTCATCTCTCCAGCATAGATAACAAGAAAAAGCAAAAATTTTTATGATTTAAATAGCACATAACTCTCCACTTAAAAAGAACAAAAATTAATTATACCATGTTAATAGTTTCTTGTATGTATGAAAATTACATATCACATTAGATACGTTTCTAACATAACATCAAGTTACATTTGACACTTTTCAATGTGCCACTGAAGACCACAACTAATACAAGAAGTCTCATAAAACAACTCAAATTGACAAATTATACATACAGCAGAGGAAATCATTCTTAAAATGTTTATAATCATAAATAGAAGATAAGTAATTAAAACTGTTAATTGTTTATTTCAAAATTTAACACGCATGCAAATTACTAAGTCAAACAAATCTTTAGGCACATTATTAGCAAAAAGTGAAAGTCAAGTTCCTCTACTTGGTCTTGTACGTAACACCTACAAGACTACAACAGAAACAAATATTCTTAGAGTAACTACCCAAAGAAGAGAGCTTGTCATGTATTCTCCTCACCACAACCTTGCCACAAGTCAGATTCTGCTCTCATTATTACAACAAATCAAAAGTTAGTAACAAGATCAGAAAGTCTTGCTTAGGGATTCACAACTTTATTTTTTTTTCTCCTCCCATGGCATCCCTCCTTCATCATGTTCACACAGTATAGCTCACTCAGTTCACTCAAGCCCAATAATTACTTTTACTACAATGATTTTACTAAAAATCTTGGGTTGTGTACTATACACAGTTTAGATAAACTACAGAGGATCTATCACATTATTCCATTAGCTTGCCATAGATATGAGTATAAAGTAGTCACTTTTGGTTCTGCCCTTTTGCTCTCCTCTGTGGCAATAAACCTCTCAAACTTCATTCATTCATACATATACACACATACAACTCGGTTTTATTACTATACTTTGTCCACAGATATTCCATACCTGCTCATTTATCTGATTAAGACACTCTGCACACCATTCTGAGTGTCAATATTGATCAGATTAGCCTGGGTTCTTCTCAACCTACTTTTTCCTTCTCTCTTTATTCTGTCTTCCTTTCTCACAGCATTAGTGATTGAAACATAGTACTTAATTTTTCTTCACACATCAACTCCTTTCAGCATCAGGAGCTCACATAGGTGAAGCATAATACAAATCTGCCAGGCATATTAACATAGAGCATTCATTCAATACACATATCTTATTCTAATAATATTTATTTGGAACATTAAAATAACATATTATACAATTTTAGCAACCCTTACACTAGTCAGGAGTACTCATCAAATGCCAGTTATTTTTTGAGGGGATTTTTGCAGAAAAGTTATTTCCGAAATATTTTCTACTTAATGTTACAACATAAACAATTCATATAGAACCAAAAAGTAGTGTACATGAACTGATGAACAAACAGTAAAGAATTACATCAAAAATCTGGGAGTCTGCGCCAGACAAGAGGTATGTACTAAGGTATGTACTAAGTCAATGTTGCTATAGAATAGTAACTCAAAATAAAATATTTCCCATCATAACAACTGAAAAAAACACATTCGTTTTCCACATCAGGCATTTCTTTCCCTACAGAATTTCAGCAAGAAATATATCTTTAAAAAATGAATTACAGTCATTAATAGTACATTTTGACAATTCTTATTAAGAAAAAAGTTCCTTCCAAATCCAAGTGTCAAGGGCAAAGACAAATTCTTGCTCACTGAATTCTTACATTCAAGACTAATGCCAAGAGACTAATGCCAAGTTAAGAGAATGATGTTAAATTAAGATATCTAGCTACTTTAAAACAGAGACTTAGAATTATTTTGTCCACTCAATGCAGTAGTGATCTGAGATAAATTTCTCTTAGAAATTTTCTCTAAGATTAAATTCCTATTTTAGTGATAGGTGACATTATGAATATTATTCTACATTCTAGGAAGAAGTACCAAAGTGTTTCAAAACACTACAACTCATTATTATAATCCAATTTTCAAGTATATTCTCCACAGCTTTTATATTATTGAAGTCCATATAAGCACATTTTTTTCCAAAAACACTGCATTAAAAAGATATATAATCCCACTGTACCAAAAATATACCTTACAAATAATACAATGGAATAATTTATTTTATCCAAATGGGTGACATCTTTCAATGATATTGTAAAGCTTCTTCCCATATCCTCATGCACATGTTATTCAATATTCATTTACTAGGAATATTTATATCCATATAGAACAATTCTATTCTTCATTAAATATTTATAGAACTGAAAGGACAACTTATCAATCTTCCTTTCAATAAAAATCATGGAGAAAGAATATTGACAATCCTTTTGAATGAGGAAAAGAGAGACATTAAAAAAAAAATTAGAGAATTGGGATTGGAAACTCATTTCGAAACTCATTACAATAATGAGTTCATTACAATAACTTCAATATTCAATCATTTTCACCATTCTGTCTTGTAACTATATTTTTTAATGACTTGGAAAATCATTATGAAATCAATAACCTTCAGGTTCAACACACTCCTGTGTTTTATTCCTCACACAATTTTAAATGAATTACTAGTAAAATCTGGATGAGTATAGATTACATCTGATGTGGAAGAGTAATTTTTTGTTATAATATATTTTACTGAATGCATTAAGTATCATTAAAGAAAGCATCTGCCCACACTCAATTTTCTTTCCCTGCTGCCCAGGGCTTAACTAGTATTGAATGTTTTTTTAATAAAAGGTGATCTTACTGGAAGGATATTTTCCTACAGAAGATAGTATGCATGATTTGCAGTTAATATAAAACTGAAAAAAATTGATTCATGAAATAGAAATAGAAAGTGACATTATATTCTGATATGAAATATGTTCTGATAAAGAATGGAACTGACTCATGAGCCAGAACATTAAAAATTGAAACCTACAAAACTCTTCAAAAATCTTGTGCTATACATAGTGTTCTAATGTAAAACATCAGAAATACATTCAATACAGTCAAGTATATTGTTATTACAAATAACCGTTTTACATTTGTAATTATACTTACAAGTGATTATCATAAATTATTCAAAAAAGCTTAAAATTTATGTAAACAAATTCAATCTTGCCTTCCCAAGCAAAACAACTACTAATCATCTTCCCTGCCTACTATCTACTGCCACATTGGTAAGATATCATCAACCATTAGTAGATACTCTTTGAAAGTCAATCATTAATCACAACTTTATCTCGTCTTCTAAAATCTCCTCAATTTCTAAACAGAAAGTGTTCCATAACTTCACTTCTGTTGAAACTGTTCTATGTGCTTCACTATATGTAACACAAATTGTCAGAAAACAAGAAATTACTCAACCTTAAATCAGTTCTGTTACAACTCTTCTGGAAAAAGTCACACAAATCATAAAGTTTTAATTTACACTTAATACTGAAAACCAAATACTTACAAAGAAGGATCTTGTACAAGATCTTTCAGATTTATCCCACTGCGATCTTCTGCAAGATTCCTGAAGCAACTATCACTCACTAAACAGGAAAAGGGGAAAGAAAAAGAAAATTAATTTTTGTTTACATTTCATTTAAATTATTACTGTCCAAAAGGAATTTTGAAATTAAAATTGGTTCTCTGGATAGGGTTTTTCTAAACATCAAGAATGATCAATTTCTAGGCCTGGTAGATTGAACAGCAAATATTAACATTCAGTAACATCAATAATCTAAGCACACAGACTTTATATAAATACAATATATAAAAGAACAAACATACGAGTCTAAATTTTATTTTACTTTTACAAGACTAATTTACCAGTCCATAGTGGCAAGTCACTGCTTCCACAACAACTAGGAAAAAAAAAAAAAAAAAGGTAAACTATCCCCCAAAATCATATTTTTAAAGACAATGGAGAACTTTGGATACAAAAAGGATAAACTAGGAGAAAAGTGCTATCTCTTCTTGGGTAAGCTGAGCCTCCTGATTGTTTCATTACTGGGAGGATTTACCATCTAGACGTAAGAACCAGACAGAGGGACACTACCAGGGAAAAGAGAAACCAGCATAGTTTGCGATAGCTCTTGGGCGGGCAATGACAGACTGGAATCCCATGGGACCCACAAGACACAGACAGTTTTCTTCTGGGAGATTTGCTGGGGCCTAGGACTGTACAAGAAGTTCTGGGGGAAGGAGAAGAGAATGGGACACAGGGCAAATAATGTTTTCTGCAGTGCAGAAGTGATTAGGAGTTAAAGTCACACTACAACAGATGGAGTCTACCACTTTCAGTGCAGAATTTCAATAGGTCTCCCCTCAAGATATTTGCTCTCAATCAAAAGCATCCCACCTTGAGAGGGGAGATGAGTAAAAGAGGGCAGAAGCCAAATGGTAGAGTAAAATCTCCAACAATTTCATAGTACATTAGTACAAAGCCACAGCACAGAGGAATAACTGCAACGCAACAGGTCTGGCCCTTAAGACATTTAAAACCAGAGGCACACTGAGTATATCTAAAGCTGTCACTCAAACCACCCAGCTCAATTTCTGGCCGTGTTGAGACGGTTAACACTTAATCATTTCTTTCTAATATAATATTGAAAGAAAATAACATTTACATCAATTTCTATCCTAGTATAGACAGTATTTGGTATACGATAATAATTACAAAGTACAGGAAAGGGGACAAAATGTGACCAATAAACAGTTGAAAGTATATGCCAACCCACAGATAATACAGAATCAGAAGACAAGGACTTTAAGAAAACCATAAGTTAAAAAAGATATACAAAAAATGTTCACAGTAGATGAAAGTTCTCACATTTCAATAGAGAATTAAAATCTGTGAAAAAGAATCTAATAGTAATTTTAGAACTGAGAAATACAGTATCTGAAATTAAGAAATCTGTGGGTGGGTTTTTAGCCAACTCAACACAGCAAAACACAGGATTAGTGAACTTGAAGAGAGCATCCAAACTGAAGTAAAAAGAAGAAGAAAAAAAAAGAACAGAGCATAAGAGACATGTTGGAATCAAACAGCTAATGTAATTGTAGTTGAGAAGAGAGAGAATGGGGAAGCAATATTTTCAGAAAAAACAGCTGAGAATATTCCAAAACTGATATAATACATTACTCATTGACTCTGGGAATACAGCCAACCCTGTACTGGAAAATGTGAAAGAAAACCACCCTCAGCAAACTGCTGAAAATCAAAGATAAGAAGAAAACCTTAAAAACAGCAAGGGGGAAAAAAGGACACATCACCTTCAAAGGAAAAACAATAAAACTTGCAGCTGGGCGTCCAACATAAACTATGGAATACAGAAGACAATGGAACAACATAGTTAAAATGCTGGGGGAATATCTAGAATCTAAGTCTATACCTTGATAAAATATCCATCCCAAAATTAAAGGTGAAATAAAATTTTACGCATATAAAAGTTTTGTATTTGTAAGCATAAATATTAAGTTATTATTTCCTATTTCAATTTAACAGTTTTATTATGTATCTCTTAGCCATTTTCAATCTTCATAAGGAGCAACAAGAATATAACACTTGCCTTGTCCCTTTCAAAAATCCATTACCTAATATTTTATTCATATTTTATATTCCCTTTTCTTACAGCTCAAAATTATAAGCTCCCTAAATCTGAATCTGCCTCTAATATAAATGAAAAACGTATATAATGATGCATTTAAAGGATCTGAAGTTGAAATCAAGTTTGCAGTTTTATTATTAACTCCAAAAAGGTATCCCCTACTTTTTTTTTTCACAATGAGGTAATTTTGATCAATATATAATTTTCTCTCCATATTTAACAGACACTGATCTCAACCTATTGATTCGAGACAAATTTCCTGCTCTTCATAATTTTAACACAAATGCTCATTACAACATTTCCTAATTAGGGCCAAAAGGAAAAAAATAAAATGTTGCCACACTATAAGAAAAGTTGGTTTCCAGTTGCATTGAACTAATATTGAAATTATAATATATTATATCATAAAATTTGTTCTCATAAAGTTTCTTGCCCAATTTGGCAAATATGAGAGCTTAGTTAAAACTTCAAGAGCCTGAAAGTTTGGGAGGCTTAATTAAAATAGAATAAACCTTTGCTCCTATAAAGGCTTATTAGTCAGCTAATGAAAATGAATTTTGCTAAAGGAGGCACTTTCTAACGTTCATATCTCATCCAAAGTTTAAGTTTAAAACAGAGCAAGAAATCTAAAGAAATTCAATAGTTTCTTAACAAATATTCTGAAACTCTACCTGCCTAATATATTTATTTTTAATAAAATATATTTAAAATATTTAAATATATTTAAAATATAAAATAAAATATATTTCACCAATGTAACAAATCTTGTTTTTGAATTATAAATAAGAACATGGTAGATTTTAAGAAGCTAGTGAACATACTTTTTTCATGTGTAAATCACACCAAAATCAATCAGTTTGGTCATCATATTTTTTTGTTGTTCTTCCCCCCCCCCCCCAGTATATGCCAACAAAAGGAATTACTGTGCTCTTTGTTCCAATGATTAATATCACAAAATTAAGAGCTGGTTCTTAGGAACATACATATTTTTCAAAAACTGTCCCTTTCTATGATCACAGTGTGAAAGTTAAAGGTTTAGTGGAAAATGTCATTATGCTGTAATTTTAAAATATACCAAAAAATAGGAGCACTTAATTCCTTTTATTTTGAAAATATATCAGATAGTTCAATTAATACCTGATATAAGAAAAATTAGACTAACTCCATAATTCCTGGTTTCATTTTTTTAAGATAAATCTCTATATTTTTTGTTATTCAGATGAAAATCACGTAACACAAAATTAACCATTTTAAAGTGCACAATTCTGTGACATTTAGTTCATTCACAATGTTGTGCACCTCCACGTCTATTTCCAAAACATTTTCATCATCCCAAGAGAAGACCTGGTACCCGTTAAGCAGCAAGTCCCCAATCCTCCCTTCCCTTCCCCCAATCACTGGCAACCACCAGTCTGTTTTTGGTCTCTATGGATTTAATAATTCTGGATATTTCATACAAATGGAAGCACACAATATAGGACATTTTGTGTCTGAATTCTTTCACTGAGCATAATGTTTTCAAGGTTCATCCATGTACAGAGAAAAATCATTCCTCTTTATGGTTGAATAATATTCCATTGTATGTATGTACCACTTTTGTTCATCCACTCACCCTTTGTTGGCCATTTGAGCTGTTTCCACCTTTCAGTTATTGTGAAGAGGCTAAGTAAGCACACACGTACAAATATTTGTTTGAGTACCTGTTTTCAACTCTTTGAGGTATATATCCAGAAATGGAATTGCTGGATCATACGGAAATTCCATGTTTAACTTTTTGCCAATTGTTTTCCAAAGCAGCTGCACTATTTTACATTCCACCAACAATGTACAAGGATTCCATTTCCCCACATCCACAGACGTTATTGTCTGTCTTTTTAAATTTAGTCGTAACAGTGGGGTGTGAAGTATTATCTCATTGTGGTTTTGATTATATTTCCCTAATGATAAATGACGTTGAGCATTCTTTAATATGCTTGTTGGCCATTTGTATATTTTCTTTGGAGAAATGTCTATTTAAGTTCTTTGCACACTTTTTAATTAGGTTGTTGAGTTGTAAGACGTCTTTATATATTCTGGATACTAGACCCAGACATATGATTTACAAATATCTTCTCCCATTCTGTAGGTTGTCTTTATGCTCTCTAGATGTCTTTTTTTGTTTTAATTTATTTATTTATTTATTTATGGCTGTGTTGGGTCTTCGTTTCTGTGCAAGGGCTTTCTCTAGTTCTGGCAAGCAGGGGCCACTCTTCATCGCGGTGCGCAGGCCTCTCACTGTCACGGCCTCTCTTCTTGTGGAGCACAGGCTCCAGACGCACAGGCTCAGTAGTTGTGGCTCACGGGCCCAGTTGTTCCGCGGCATGTGGGATCTTCCCAGACCAGGGCTCGAACCCGTATCCCCTTCATTGGCAGGCAGATTCTCAACCACTGCACCACCAGGGAAGCCCTCTCTAGATGTCTTTTAATGCACAACAGTTTTTAATTTTGAGGAAGTTCAATTTGTCTATTTTTTCTTTGGTAGTTTGTGCTTTTGGTATCATATTTAAGAAACCATTGCCAAATCCAAGGTCATGAAGAACTTCCCCTATGTTTTCTTGTAAGAATTTCAAAATTTTAACTGTTATATTTAGGTCTTTTATTCATTTTGACTTAATGTTTGTACATGGTGTGAAAGTAAGAGTCTAGCTTCATTCTTTTACGTGTGGGTATCTAGTTGTTCCAGCACCATTTACTAAAGAGGCTGTTCTTTCCCCATTGAATGGCCTTGGCACTCTTCTGAAAAATCAAATACTCACAGACACATGAGCTGATTTCTAGACTCAATTCTATACCATTTACCTATATGTCTACCCTTATGCTAATATCACACTGTTTCTATTACTGTAGCTTTGTAAGAAGCTTTTAAATTGGGAACTGTGAGTCCCCCAACTTTTTCTTTTTCAAGATATTTATGGTTACTCAGCATCCCTTGCAATTCCATATGAATATTAGGACTCTAATCCATTTCTTACACCAAATTTTTTTCCCATTTTAAGTAGATTCATCTTAAGATGCATTTGACTATTACCAATTACCTACCCTCATATGCCACTTTGTTTTTTTCCATGTTTAAGTCCTACCATTTTCTACCTCCTAGAAGAAAAGTTCCCTGAATTCTCCTAAAAAGGATGCAAACTAAGTAAAGAACTATTACTGAGCAAACTGAAGATAAAAATTGTCATGATGGAAATTTAGTAATGTTCTTAATATATCCAACCTAAAATTACAAGCCAAAATAATGCTAATATGTAAAACCTATACTATGATAACCATTTCACAACTACCAATGATGCCTGAATCTTAAGTAATTTTAAGTAATTTCAAGCTGTTGTGCACTTTGCTGTCAAAAGGTAACACATTCCCACGCTGAGAAAATTTAAAACAATAAGCGAAATCTCCTTTCCCAATAAATTTGCAACAGATATGTTTCCTGAGTTCAAACTACAGTTTGAGCAGGATTTTTTGGATCTGATCCAAGTGGAAAGAAATTTTTTCGTATTTTAAAATCCACTTAATAACTATGCAACTAAGGAGCCTCCACCTTGTCTTCAATTGGACATTGATTATTCTGCAATGTAATGTACATGCTAAAAGGCAAGAAAACTTAATAGAATTCTAAAACCACATTCCAAATAATTAATGTGCTCCATTAAAATTATCTGTTCATGGACTGATATCAGTATTCACCAGTAACTATCTTTTCAATGAGTGGAAAGACATACGCAAAAATAAAACACTCCATACAAATCAGCATTAATAAATGAACATTTACAATTTATTTTGATGACAAGAAATACTAACTGTAAACTCTGATCATTCCTCACCCAATTCCATTTTTAAATTGGTAAATGTGTATGACAAATACGGCACTTAATTATAATTATATTTGGATTTCATAAATTTTAGAAATTGTAAAAATATGTTTTCTTTCTTGTGATAGTAGTATATACATAATATCTTCAATTTTGCCTCTTGGCCCACAAAACCCAGAATATTTACTATCTACCCCTTATGGAAAAAGTTTACTGATCTCTGGTTTATAGGAACACAGCAGGATTACCATGCACCATACAGAGCTAGTTGATGTTAATCCCTAGCACATGCATTAGTATAGCATATTTCCATGACTATGCACAGAACAGCATAAATTACAGAACCGATTTATACTCTCCTCTATTTTTTATATCTCTGGCTAAATCCCATATCAAAACTCAAGTTATTGGGAAAACTTCCAAATATATTCATCCATCCTCATATATGTTCACCGACCAATCCTAGACAATGAGAGATCACTGAAGACTCAGTGGGGGGCCAGAAGTACCATTCTCACCCAGCAGTGCCGTGGAGAGCCTAACTCAAGTATCAAAGGAGGCCAAATGGAGAACTTGACTTCTACCCCAGCCTGGCAGTAAAGAGGAAATGACTACCTCCCTTTACTTGCCTGAGCAACGTGTGAGTAAGCCAGCAAAAACAGAAGATTTAAATAAGATCCCAGTTCATAATGTAATACCCAAAATGCCCAGGTTTCAACAAAAATATCAACTGTCATTATGGATTAATGGAACAGAATAGAGAGCCCCCAGAAAACCCCTTACACCTATGGTCAATTAATCTTTGACAAAAGAGGCAAGAATATACAATGGAGAAAAGACAGTCTCTCCAGCAACTGATGCTGGAAAAGCTGGACAGCCTCATGTAGATCAATGAAGTTAGAACACTCCCTCACACTATACACAAAAATAAGCTCAAAATAGCTTAAAGACTTCAATATAAGACATGACACCATAAAACTCCTAGAAGAGAACATAGGCAAAACATTCTCTGACATAAATTGTACCAATGTTTTCTTAGGTCAGTCTCCCAAGGCAACAGAAATAAAAGCAAAAAGAAACAAATGGGACCTAATCAAACTTATACATTTTTGCAAAGCAAAGGAAACCATAAACAAAATGAAAAGACAACCTAGGAAATGGAAGAAAATATTTGCAAATAATGCGACCAACAAGGGCTTAATTTTCAAAACATACAAACAGCTCATGCAATTCAATATCTAAAAAACAAACAACCCAATTAAAAAACGGGCAGAAGGGCTTCCCTGGTGGCGCAGTGGTTGAGAATCTGCCTGCTAATGCAGGAGACACGGGTTCGAGCCCTGGTCTGGGAGGATCCCACATGCCATGGAGCAACTAGGCCCGTGAGCCACAAGTACTGAGCCTGCGCATCTGGAGCCTGTGCTCCCCAACAAGAGAGGCTGCGATAGTGAGAGGCCCACACACCGCGATGAAGAGTAGCCCCCACTTGCCACAACTAGAGAAAGCCCTCGCACAGAAATGAAGACCCAACACAGAAAAAATAAATTAATTAATTTAAAAAACCCTGAAATTTGGAGTTTAATACTGAATTCTGCTTTCTAAAAAAAAAAAAAAAAAAAAAATGGGCAGAAGACCTAAACAGCCATACAGCCATTTCTACAAAAAAGACATACAGATGGCCAACAAGCACATGAAAAGATGCTCAACACTGCTAATTATTAGGGAGATTCAAATCAAAACTACACCTCACACTGGTCAGAATGGCCATCATTAAAAAGTCTACATATAACAAATGCTGGAGATGGTGTAAAGAAAAGGGAACCCTCCTACACTGTTGGTGAGAATGCAAATTGGTGCAGCTACTATGGAGAATAGTATGAAGGTTCCTTAAAAAAACTAAAAACAGAGTTGCCATATGATCCAGGAATCCCACTCATGAACATATATCCAGATAAAACTCTAATCTGAAAAGATACGTGCACCCAAATATTCATACCTGCACTATTTACAATAGGCAACCTAAATGTCCATCGACAGATGAATGGATAATGAAGATGTCATATATACATATATATACAGTGGAATACTACTCAGCCATAAAAAAGAATGAAATAATGCCATTTGCAGCAACATGGATGGACCTAGGGATTATCATACTAAGTGAGGTGAATCAGACAGAGAAAGACAAATACCATACGATATCACTTATATGTGGAATCTAAAATATTATACAATGAACTTACTTACAAAACAGAAACACTCACATAGAAAACAAACTTATGGTTACCAAAGGGGTTTGGGGAGGGATAAATTAGGAGTTTGGGATTAGCAGATACAAACTACTATAAATAAAATATATAAATGACAAGGTTCTACTGTATTGACAGGGAACTATAGTCAATATCCTGTAATAAATCATAATGGAAAAGAATATGAAAAAGAATATATATACAAAACTGAATTACTCTGCTGTAAACCAGAAACTAACACAACATACTAAATCAACTATACTTCAATTAAGAAAAAAAAAGATAAAAAGTCAATTGTCATAAAAAGAACCAGGAAGATCTCAAACTGAATGAAAAAAGACAACTGACAGGTACCAATACAGAAATGATAAAGACGTTTAATCACAGAAAAATAGACCCCCAAAAATTAAAAATAAACAAAGCCTCAAGGACCTATGGGACCACAACA
This sequence comes from Aethalodelphis obliquidens, assembly GCF_003676395.1. Classification (NCBI taxonomy): domain Eukaryota; kingdom Metazoa; phylum Chordata; class Mammalia; order Artiodactyla; family Delphinidae; genus Aethalodelphis; species Aethalodelphis obliquidens. The sequence continues at coordinate 39,788,841 of NW_020837954.1, read as the reverse complement.
AAAGTCCTAACTTTCCTATCATTTGAGTCTTAAAGGAGAGGAGAAAAAGTGCAGGGCTGAAAAAGTATTTGAAGAAATAATGCCTTGAAAACTTCCCAAATTTGGCAAAAGACACAAACATACAGATGCAAGAAGCTGAGCAAACCTCAAACAAGAGAAAGGTAATGAAATCTGTACCAAGACAAATCGTGGCCAAATTTCTGAAAACTAGAGACAAAGAAAAAATCTTGAAAACAGTGAGAGAGAAACTACACCTTATCAATAGCAGAAAAAACAACTCAAATGACAGGAGATCAGAAACCAGAGAAGAAAGAAGTGCTCAAATAAAAGAACTGTGAACCTACATACTATATATAGTGAAAATATCCTTCAGAGGTGGAAAAGAAATTAGGACATTTTTCAAATGAAGTTAAAACTAAGAAAATTTGTCACCAGGACACATACCCTAAAGAGCTGGGTCTGAGAAAAGATCAATTAAGTTGACAAACCTCTAACAAGACTGACAAAGAAAAAAAAAAATAGAAGACACAAATTACCTATATCAGGAATAAAACAGGAGGTATATGACTACAGACTCCATAGAAATCAAAATAATAATAAAGGAATATTACAAACAACTATAAAGGAGTTAAATTTAGCAACATAAAGAAAACAGACCAATTTCTCAAAAAACACAGATTACCACAATTCACCCAATATGATATAAATAATTTGAATAATCCTACAACTATAAATGAAATTGAATTTGAAATTTAAAAACTCCCCAAAAAGGAAATCTCCAGGCTGAGATGACTTCAGTGGAAAATCCTACCAAATATCTACAGAACAATTAATACCAATTCTATACCATCTCTTTCAGAAAACAAGTGGAGGGAAAACTTCCAAATTGATTTTATGAATCTACTATTACCCTGATGCAGAAACCAAAGACAGTACCAAAAAACAAAAACAAAATCCCACAAATATTTCCCATCTGAATATAGACTCCAAAGATCCTTAGCCAAAAGTCAGCAAACAGAATTCAGCAATATATAAAAAGAATTACATACCAACACCAAATGGGGTTTATTCTAGGGATGCAAGGCTGTTTCAAAATTTGAAAAACAATTAATGTAATCTAACATAGTAAAAGGTTAAAGTACAATCACATGATCATTCAACTGAGGCAGAAAAAGTATTTCACAACATTCAGCATCCCTCCATAATAATAAAAAAAAAAAATCTCAAAAAAAATAAGAATAAAAGGGAAATTCATCAACTTGATAAACAGCATTTATAAAAATCTTCAGCTAAAACCATTCTCAATGGTAAAAAGACTGAATGCTTTCCCCTAAAGGTCAGGAACAAAATGAAGATGTCTCCTCTCATCACTCTTACTGAATGAAGTAATGGAAGATTTAACCAGTGCAACAGGCAATAAAAGGAAACAAAAGGCATACAGATTAGAAAGACAGAAGTAAGCTATCCCTCATTACATATAACATCGTCGTCAACAGACAAAATCTACCAAAAACTCCTTGAACTAATAAGTGAGTTCATCAAGATGTTAGGATGTAAGATCAACATATAAAAATCAACTGTATTTCTATGCATTAGCCATGAAAACATTATCTTAAAGTTAAAATACAATACCATTTACAATTGTTCAAAAGAAAATGAAATACTCGTAAGTACATCTAACAAATCTTGTACAGCACTTGTATACTGAAAATTATAAAATGCTGGTGAAGGAAATCAAAGAACTAATAAGAGAGACATATGGTGTTCATGGATTGGAAGACTCAACACAGTACACAGTAACAATACATATTCTCCCCAAATTGACATCCAGTTTAGCATGCTTCCTATCAAAATCTCAGTGAATTTTTTGTATACCTACACAATATCACTCTAAAATTCATATAGAAAGACAAAAGAACTAGAATAATTAAAACAATTTTGAAAAAGAACTAAGAGTGAGGAACCACTCTTCTAGATTTCAAGACATATAGATACAGTAATCATGAATGTGTGGTATTAGCAGAAGGATGAACACACATATCAATAAATCAGAACACAGAACCCAGAACAGACCCAGACAAATATGCCCAACTCATTTTTGACAAAAGTACAAAAGTAATTAAATGAAGGAAAGACAATCTTGTCAACAAATGGTGCTGGAAAAAGTGGACATCCAGAGGCAAAAAAGTTTAACCTCCACCTGTGTCACACCTTAAAGAAAAATTAACTCAAACTAGATCATAGAGTTAAATGTGAAATGTAAAATTATATTAAATTCTTAGAAAAAAACAGAAGAAAGTCTTATGGGCTAGGCAAGAATTCTTAGATTTAAAACAAGAAGTACCATCCATAAAAAGAAATATATATAAACTGTATTTCATCAAAAACTGCTGCTGTGTGAAAAATCCTGTTAGAAAAGTGAAAGAAACTACCAAAAATTATCTCTTTTTAGAACAACCAAATATGTCTGCATGTAATTTAAAATAGTTAAACCTTCTTCCTTTTAAGAAAAACCTCTGATGCTCACCTCCTTACAAAAGCATAATAGAAAAAGTGATAGAAAAACATTTATATATCTTTTATAAGTCCATAATTGAATACCTTATCTATTATGCTTTATAAATTGCTTATGTTGAATATTACTCACACTTTTTTTTAAGAGAGAAGTTCGACTCTCCTGGAAAACTGACATGATTCTTCTTTTCAGATAATGATATCCACAGGACATATTTTTTTTGTTCCTATTTTGTCTTGGTTTCCAGGATACTTAGAGTCAAATCTAGTACTCGATTGCAGTAAAGTGTACTGCATGTGTTTAACAATTACTATTCGTGTGTGTGTGTGTGTGTGTGTGTGTGTGTGTGTGTGTCTGTGCCTCTGTGTGTCTCTGTGTGTGTGTATCTGCTTCTACCTTGTGGAAGTTATTAGATCATAATTTGTAATAAATAAATAAAAAGTCCTGTCCATTCTCAGTTCACATGGAATTAGAAATCAGTCCTGAGACTTCTGTTGAAGACAAAAATATTCTGATTTGTAAGACCTATTAAGCAATCAGGAGTTTTCTCTATAAGGAACTGGAGGCTCAGCAGCAATTCTAGCTCCTTCTCTTCTAGAAGACAAATATCAGATAACTAGCTATGGAATACAATGAGTAGTCACCAGATCTCCTGGGAAGATGCCCAACAAATTGTACATGGTATTATGAAAAAATTTTAAGAGTAATGTTTGCTGCAATCAATTTAATTAACCATAGTAAAGGACAATGCTTCTCAAACCATAACGTGCATCAGAAACATCCAGGGAATTTTTGTTTTTTGTTTTTTTAAGTACCAGAACCTCCTTCCGTCTCAGCAATTGTGAGTTAAGATTTTGGGGTATAGTCAGGTTTTAAAATCAATGGTACAACAGAAAGAACAGTAAGAGTAAAGTCTGAACAGCGACCTCAAGTCTGGTTCTATCAATTACTAGCTATATGAGCATAAGTATATATCCTTCAGACTCTTCACCTATATACACAACGGGAATAAGAATATCTGTACTACCTAATGTTCAGAATTGCTGAAAAGAGCAAATGGGTAATATGTTAAAGCACACTGAGACCTGTAAGATACCATATAAATAAGATGTATGGTTAACATTACTAAGGCAAAGAGATCAACAGGACTGATAAATGTACAATGGGTTTATAATTAAATTCAAGGTTCCTTGACTGACATTATGGAATATTTTCAAGAGTAAATGTTATTTTATAAATTTCTGAATATGTGTCTTTTATTAAAAATATCTCTTCTAACATGGCAATAACCATCAGTAAGGATTCCATTAAGGTAAAGGACTTTGAATCATGCAAATCTCAGATCGTCTTCATTGGAGCTCTGTTTCCCTCATTCATTTTGTAGTCAGTATGCAGAGTTAAACCCACTGCAGCAAAGTCTCCAAGTGTCCATAGTTAAAAATCCTTCTCTCCACATCATTCACAATCATTTCCAACTATTTGCAATCATAAAACTTATCCCCAGAACACCAATAACATTCGGGTTACTTGGCTGCAAAATCAGCTGATTTACATACACACCACCACATGATTCTTAACCTTCTGATACCACATTATCAATAACTCCATTGTGGTAAAACTGAAAACACACAGGTAATAGCAAATTCCCCTGGATTTGCAAGTTGATTGCCATTGCAAGTTGATCTTTAAATCAAGGTTGCAACTTGTTTAAGATGATATTTGAATATATATTTTAAAATCTTCCTTTATTTCCCATTTAACACACATAAATACTACATAAAATATTTTGAGTTGTTATACATCCAAAAGTAAAAGACGTGCTGATATTTGGTTTCTTGTAAAAATTAAAAGATCTTTAATACAAGGGAAGGAGCATATCTAACTGTAAGAAACACATACACATTTCTTGTACAGTTTTTAATCTCTTTCTTAAAAATTTAAATTGTATTTAAAGTATACTAGGAGGCTTTGGAGGGTTGGCATAATCTGATTTACGTTTTTCTTAAAACTTTATACAATTCACTTTTAAAATTTTAATTATGGTAAAATACACAACATAAAATTCACATCTTAACCATTTTTAAGTATATATTCACACTGCTGTGCAACCAATCTCAGGAACTTTTCATTTTGCAAAACTGAACCTCTGTACCCATTAAGCAACAATTCCTCATTTTCTCCTACCCTTAGCCTCTGGCAACCATAGTTCTGCTTTCTGTTTGTATGCCTTTAACTACTCTAGGAATCTCATGTAAGTGGAATCATACAGTATTTTCTTTTTGTGACTGGCTTGTTTCACTTAGCCTAATATCTCAAGGTCATCCATGTTGTAGCTTGAGTTAGAATATCCTTCCTTTTTAAGGCTGAACAATATTCCATTCTACGTATATACTACATTTTGTTTATCCATTCAACTGCCAATGGACTTTTGGGTTGCTTCCACGTTTTGGCCAATGTGAATAATGCTGCTTTGAACATAGTTGTACAAATATTTCTTCAAGATCTTACTTCCAGTTCTTTTGCATATACACTCAGAAGTGGAAATGCTGTATCATATGATCATTCTATTTTTAACTTTTTGAGGAACTGCCATATTGTTTTCCATAGCAGCTGCACCATTTTACTTTCACACCAGCAGCACATAGGGGTACCAGTTTCTCCAAACCCTCACCAATACTTGTTATTTTCTGGATTTTTTGACAGTAGCCATCTTAACGGGTGTGAGGTGATATATCATTGTGGTTTTATTTTGCATTATCCTAATGATTAGTGATGTTGAACATCTTTTCATATGCTTGTTGGTCATCTGTACATCTTCTTTAGAGAAATGTCCATTTAAGTTTTTTGCCCATTTTTAATCCAATCATCTGATTTTCATTGTTGAGTTGTTTTTCATCGTTTGCAACTAAATTATAACTCTTAATAGTGTGATTTTAATCATATGTAAGTTTTTTTAAATTGTATTGAAAGTAACCAATAACAGTAGAAAAAAACCCACTGTGTTTCAAAACACAGTTATGTTGCATTATTTATAAGGTGACTTTGTATATACATTTTAACCTTTTTAAGCATTATGCCCCTCATCTATACAATAGGGACAATTATATGCCCTTATCCGATCTCATAGGGGTAGCCTGAATATCAAACGAGATAATTGTAAAACTATAAAATAAAGTTATATAAATAAATGCTGCATCCAAATCAGTTTAAACAGCTTTGAAAATTTTAAAATAAAGATGTACCAACCTGGAAAGAGACTGAGGATTGGGATGTATGATAAGTAAATCAGAAAAACCTGGATAAATGGAGCCAGATAAATATCTTTCAAATTAGTGTCATTCTTATCATTCATACCAATTCTTTTCTATTTTTCATTTGCTTCATAGATTTTTAAGTACCATGTTCTCCATTTAATGCTTGCTTCCAGAATACTCTTATGAAGTTCCTAAATATTCAGGAATTTCCAAGGAGCAATTTAAGAATTCCATATCAACTTCATCACATGGAGCTATAGAACAACCTGCCACTCTTCCATAGGATAGAGCATGAATTACTTCTTCTTTCAACAAAGAAAAGAAAAACACAGCAAAACTTCTAAGCATGAAATAAGTAAACATTTGCATGCCTTACTGCAAATTTTAAATTAGTATTTTAAATATGCAATTATAAATTTTTATGTAAGAATTAATCACTTCTATTTAAATATAATAATTAACCTCTTCAAAACTTTGTAAAAACCTCAGACTAGTTTACTTAGCAACTGAATTTTAAAATCTCCTTATCCTTCTTTTACTTGCATAGTGGTTTAAGAACACAGACTCCAAAGTTAGATGACCTGGATTTGATCTTAGCATCCATTTAATCAATGTGTGACCTTCAGCAAGTTAACCTCTCAGTTCCTTGACTTTTTCATGTTTAAAATGAGGCTAACAATAATAGCACCTCTCTCAGAGTTGTTGCAAGCAGTAAATAAGTCAATACAGATGAAGTGATTAGAATACTACCAGACACATTATAAATGTTACTGCTATTATTTCTATTATTGTAATCATTACTATTATCTCTGCTTTGGCTTTGTGATACATTCCCTTAAAAGGATAAAAGCAAAACTGAAACATTTTTGATGGCACATTTCACAGTTAAAGGTTTATCTAATTAACAAGGCAATCAGAAAAGATATTAATGTGGGCAGAGAATAAAATTCATCTTAGAAAGCATCATGAATATCTAAAAAAGTATACTGAACCACTAGATTACACTGTAATTTATATAGACAAATTTAAGAAAGATGGTATCTGAAGTACATAGATTTTTTGAGAACCTTACTATATACTTGTAATTACTTCTTCCCAAACTCACAATTTAACCCAAGGCTTACTGGAAATTTTACAGAAGTAATCATAAATCTAAGTAACAGAGAAATCCAAATTTCAATAAAGTCAGGCAGCTCTAAAGGTAAACTCCAATGAAGGCCAAAAACCTGGTTAATTAAAAGTAGTAATTTAAAATCTCACTAGAATTAAGCCATCACTTACAAATAAATCTCAGTTGGTTACCTTTGACTATGCATATACCTTCCTACCTACCTGCCTGGCACAGGTACAAGACTCAAGTAAAGGTGTAAATAATCAGTGCCATTAAACTGATGAAAGTGAAACAGAATCACTTATCATATAGAAAAGGAAATAAAAGAATTAAAAGGCCAATTCCTCTAATATAACCACAGTAGAGGATAATAAAATCATATATTAATATAACCATAAGATAACCATAGATGTTGTTGGAAGCAGGGTGTAAATCTTTACTTTTTTAAAAAACAAAACTTCCAGTCACTACTCCACCCATAACAGTAGGAATTACTATCTAACTTCTGAAACTATACGTTAGTTTTTCCTGTTTCTGAACTTTATATAAATGAAATCACACTACAGGCAGTCTTCTTCTATCTAGTACCTTTTGGTAAACATTATGCTTATGAGATTCATCTATGTTTTTAAATTTAATTGTGCACTGTTCATTCTCATTGTATAGTATTTCACAGCATGAAAATGCAATGATTTATTTATCTGTTCTAACATAGGCAGACGTCTGGATTGTTTTCAATCTAGGCTATTACAAATAGCACTGCTATAAACATTTTGCACATGTCTTTTGGTGAACATAAGCAAATATTCCTGTCAGATATATACCTATGAGTGAAATTCCTGGATCACAGAAAATATGTATGTTCAGGTTTAGTAAACACTGTTCAGCTTCCCAAAATGGTAGTACCAATTTGTGTATAGGATAATTGTATAACTTCTTAACACTTGGAAATGTCATCTTTTTATCCAGCCACTGTGGTGGAAGTATAGAGATATATATTTTGTGGTGATTTTAATTTGCATTTCTCTAATGATTATCAGTGTTGAGCACCTTTTCATGTTCATATTGATCACATACTGTTTGTGAAGTATCTTACAAGTCTTCTGATCATTTTTTAAATTGGGTTGTTAGAAATGAATCTTTTGCTGTATATATGTATTGCAAATAACTTTTTTCATCCTATGGCTTGCATTTTAGTATTTTATAGTATCTTTCCTAAAGTTCTTAATGTGATCCAATTTTACAGTCTTTCCTTAAGTTGTAATGTGATCCAGTTTATCAAATTTTTCTGTTTACTGTTTAAGAAACCCTTGCCTAACCCAAGATCATGAAGATATTTTCCCATGTTTTCATTTAAAAGCATTATTTTTTTTATCTTTCTCAGTTGGACCTATAATATATCTGAAATGAATTTTTACGTATGATGTGAAGTGGGGGTCAATGGTCATCTTTTCCATAAGGATATCCAATGGGGGAAAAATTCTCTTCTGTACAGTACTGCAATGTTATCTTTGTTGTAAATCAGATGATAGTGTATGTATAAATCCTTTCCTGGATTTAATAGTTTTCTGTTGCTACTGTAACAAATTAACACAACTAACTTAATTTTAGTAGCTTAAACCAACACAAATTTACCATCTCACAGTTCTGTAAGTCAGAAGTCTGGGTTGGCTTGGCTGGTTTTTCTGCTTCAGGTTTCACAAAACCAAAATCAAGGTGTCTGTCAGCTTGGCTTTTATTAGGAGGCTCTGGGAAGAATCCACTTCCAAACTCATTCAAGTTCACAGAATCCAAGTCCTTTGGTTTCAGGACTCATGTCTCTGTTTCCTTGCTGGCTGTCAGCTGGGGACTGCTCTTAGCAACCAGAGGCCTCTTTCTAGCCCTTGTACATGGGCACCTGAATATCAGAGCCAACAATAATAGTGCATAGAATCCTCCCAATACTTGAAATCTCTCCAACTCTCACCTCTGCTGCATTTATCTGCTGCTTCCAGCCAGAGAAAGTTTTCTGCTTTTAGGGGCTCATGTGATTAGATTGGGCACACCCAGATAACCCAGGATCATCTATCTATCTAAACATCCCTAATTGTATTTGCAAAGTTCCTTTTGCTATATAATGTGACATATTACAGGTTCCAAGGATTAGGGCTGGACATCTTTGGAGGACATTATTCTCTCGACTATAATGAACACTCTATTCTGTTCCATTAGTTTACCCTTGCACCAATATCACTGTCTTAATAACTCTAGTGTTACAGAAAATCTGGTATCCTAAAGTCTTCCAATTACTTTGTTATTCCTTAAGATTCCCTTGGCTATACTTGGCCCTTTGAATTTCCAAAGAAATTTTAGACTAGATCATCAATTTTAAAAAACAAACAAAAAATCTATGTGTCTTATAATAAGAATTGCACTAATCTTTACAGCTATTAATCTATATGACCTATGTGGTCAATTTTAGCTAACATTTCATATGAACTTCAAAAGAATGTGTATTCTATCATTTTCCAGTGACATGTTGTAGAGTTATTAACGAGGTCATTGATTACTCTTCTATCTCTTTATTTTTTGATCATCTACTTCTATCAGCTATTAATAGAGCTATCATAAATTCTCCCACTATGATTGAGGATTTGTCCAGTTCTCCTTTTGTTTCTACCAATTTTTGCATTATATATTTTAAAACTATCTTACCATGTCCATGTAGATTTAGGATTGTGATAACTTCCTAAAACACTGACCCTTTTATCATTATATTCATACATCTTTTATATCTAGTCTTGATTTTAAAGTTTACTTTGACATTAGTGTAGCCACACCAGATTTCCTTTAAGAGTACATGGCAGATCTTTATCTATCCTTTTACTTCAACCTCCCCTGGTCTTTATGTTTAAGATGTGGTTCTTGAAAGTAGCATGTAATTGGGTTTTGTTTTCTTTTATACAGTCTGACAAGTTTAGTGTTTCAATTGGAATTTTAGTCTGTTTATATTTAATGTAATTGCCAGTATGATTAGGACAGAACAGGTAGACTGAGACTTAACACAGATGCAACTAAGACTTAAAATATGCCCCCAACATAAACTCAGCTGTTCATATTATAGTAATGTAATGCAATATAATGTCTATATTTTATCCTGTTTTTCTAGGTAAGAATGCTAATTTGCTGCCAGCTACTCCACTGCACTCAAAAAGTTTCGAAACTCAGCTTCTACATCATCAAATACTTACTTGAAAGCCTATATTAAATCCAAAATGATGTTCAAAGTCAAACTTAGTCTCTGAATAATTTTTGCCCCATAAGCAAGTTCTAGCAGCACCTTGACATTTTAACAGTTTAATAAGGTAGCGGTACACTTTTAAAATTCCAAAGGGTAAAAAATATTTTAGGTAAGTCATACTATTTTATATTAATTTTTAATGTGACCTAGAAAAACAACTATTGTAGATGCCTTCTAAAACCACTTCTTGTGCCAAAAAAGATTATCTCACACACACACATCAACTCAGGAATAAACAAAATAATATGATCCATTCCACCTAGGCATTTCCTCTTCTTTAAAACCAATGCCATACCCCAGTCCATATCATCCCTAATCCCTCATTAAATCACTACATTTAATCTTTTCTTCTAAGAGCCATAACTTAACCTCCAATAGACTCAGAGTTACCCTTCTAAACACAAATATGATGAGCGCTGCTTACTTTTATATATAAAATCTCCAAGTGACAAACGTTGATTTTAGATAAAATACAATCCCTTGAGATGTCATATGAAGTCTAGTTTTTCATAGGGGATTAATGAATTTGGGATCCAAAAGGTTTTATGTATAATGTTTGATATCCACATGGATAATAACCAAATAGGTTGGTATGAACTATCATATAACTCAGGAAAGAACCCATGTGAATATCATATAATTATCAAAGTTCTGATGAGATATATTGCTAAAGATAATATTAGATATACTAGGAAATTAACTGTAATATGCTGGCATTCTATAGAAAGTCATGTTTTTTCTGCCTCTGACTTTCCTCTTGTAGTATCAAACAACTTGGTAATGTGCTCTCTGATTTCTACCCTACCATGTTACCTGGTACTGTATTAAAAAGTTGTCACAAATTACCAGCAATAGCTACAATGCATTTTTAAGTAACAAAATGTGTTTTTCTTTTGCTTTTGAATCTTCATGATAAAAATTTCCATTTAATAATATCAGTGCAGTTCCTTGATTCTGAAGATAAAAACACAAGAAAAAATATTCTTTTTTAAATGATATTCATTTTCTCTATCTGATTTAAAATATTTATTGTTCCATATTTATTTACCTGATTCTGCCTAGCTACAATGTTTGGATCACAGAGGAGATCATAATAAAAGAAATTTGACTGCATAATCTATTCCTTTGAGAGAAGGATAGCATAAGTAACAATAATAGCAATGACACAAATAAAAACTAACATTTATTGAGTGTTCCCTATTTGTGTCACAAAGTGCTTTCTATGCTTTATATTATTTAAAAGCTATTCCCTAGAGACTTCTTCTTCTGCATAAGTTACAGTCACAAGAGAACATCATTCTCACCCTAAATATAAGAACATGTTGAATAAACCAAAAAATCATTATTTAAAAAAAAATCATAGAGCTGGGAGATTTCTTCTACCAAAGAAACCTAAATGAAATAAATTCCAGAAAATGGAAGAAGAGCTGCTTTCATCCTTGGTAGAACAGCTGTAACAGGAGGAAGTCACCATAAATGGGGACAAGAAGAAACCAGAAAAATTTTATCAAATATTTAAAGACAAGTGTGGGCTAGCATGATGGCTAGAATCTCTAGAACCCCAGCCACAAATAAAGTCTGTACCTGCCATCCAACTCTCCCCATTTTGGCTAAGCTGACACCTTGAGGATATACCAACCATTATAGCTTAGTAACTATTACAGGAAAGAAAGAAGCATTATGCTCAGGAATAGTTAAGGCAAAATCTTGAATTTTCAAAATAGGTCTACATTATCTTCTGCCCTTTTAGCCCTGATCATTATTAGCAAGGAAGCAGTCAAGAGATGATCATTTTCTGAGGATGGCCACATTTAGTGTCAAATTGCCTTACCAAGGTACGTGCACCAGGAGGTGGTGAAAGAGAGTCAGTCAAAAATGTTTTTAAGCTGTTGTTGGAGAAGGGCAACTCAGTACTCAACAATACCAGATGCCTGTGGATGGTACGAAACACAGAACTTCCATCAAACAATTTGACTACTGCCCCACCAAGTTTGGCCTTTGTGACAAAAAGAACACCAATGTCAGAATGTAAATAGTTCAGAAGGCCAAAAACATGACACATTCGTTTCAAGGGTCACAACGGTATAGCCAGTCAGTTGATCTGACTGGACGACAAAACCATTCCTAAAAAAGTTATGTGAAGGACCACCACTAGACCCAAGATGGAGTCAAAGGTCCTTCACCATGAGAAAAACAGGCCAACTTCTGCCAGGGGTGACAAGTTTGGCAGGCAGTGATGGCCTGATGGCCATAAGCATATAGTACTGTATCTTTGGCCCAGTCTACGGTGGTGGATACATTAGCCACACCCAGTACAATGATGGATCCAGGTGGCCATGGTGGTGACCTGAGCAGTGTAGGCTTGATCAGCAATTTGATTCTAGTCACTCTCATGAAAAAACAGGCCCTTACTCTAAGCATCAATATGAGTGACCAAGACCTTCCAAATGGCAGCTGTGATTTGTTTCCACAGCTGTGGTCTCATTGAGGATGTGCCTTTAATCTGATATTCTGTAATCCTACCCAAGTGAGGCCACTGTCAATAGTCCACCACTCAGGAAAAATATAACATACTTGACCCTTTGGAGTACTGGCTAAAGCACGGATTGGCTAATTTTTTATTTTTGTAAAGGGTGAATAGTAAATATTTTAGGTTTTATAAGCCACATACAATCTCTGGTGTGTATTCATTTTATTCCCACTGCTTTAAAAAGTGTAAAAAAACATTCCCAGGCTCAAAGCAGCATAAACACAGGGTGCAGCCAGATTTGGCACATGGGCTGAAGTTTGCCAACTCCTGGTCTGAGGCAAAGAAAACAACTTTCAATTTAGCCTATTGTGCTAATCATAATCAGCCCTTACCACAATTGGTCTTTCAGAGTTGTCCTTGGAGCTGGAGAGTGGCTGCCACCCAGTGGACACCATCAGTTTTTCACTTAGCTGAATCATCAGTGAAACAGGCCCAAACATTTAAGGTAAACTCTGTATATGTAATCAGTCTAAGGGCTTTACCCAGAAGGTCAATTTAACATTATTTCCCAGCTGCAAACTTTGTTCAAATCTACCAGTTGAATTCAGGTACTTTTTCCCCTACCAAAATATGACCAAGGTGTCTAATAAGCACACATCAGGGGCTACAGTAATAGCCACAAATGATTGCAAATGACACTCCCAGGTGTAACTGCAGGGAAGAGCAGGTAGCAAGAGAGAAAAAGGATGCTGGGGACACCAAGAGCTGTAGGTAGGCTTTTTCTCTCCTTTAGCTTCTCTCTCCACAGTTGGGTTCAAGCCCTGGGGTTGTTTCCTCCCTCATGTAACTTCCAATATATGGAAAGCACCCCAGCTCAGGGGACCTACATATCACTGCAGCTCTTTCCTTCAGTCTTTGGCACTTTTGGTAACACCTGTGGCCATCTTTTCCTCCTCACGTGGGACCAGGAAGGATGGTGAATTCAGCACCTGTATTCAACAGAGCCATAAAAATTTGAGTCCCTCCTCTCCTTCAGAGTTCCCAAGAGCACTTAGTTTTTCCTTTGAAGCATCTGAGGTCAAGGTACACAGGGAAGGTGGGATAAGAGGATGCAGACTGAGAAAGTGGCACAAAACAATAAACATGGCTTTGCATTTACTTTCAGTTTTGAGCAGCCAGTCCCATCGTTCAACCAAACCAACTGCTAATATTGTTCCTTCACCCAAAGGTCTATATCCTCACTGCTGACACAATTTATTTCATTTTGGGGGAACTGTTGATTCAGCAGCCAAGCAATATTGCCTCTGACTAGGGCCACAGGGCTTGCTACCACATTCTCAGGATAACCTTCCTTTTCCTCCCACACAGAAGAGAGTGAACAACCAAAGTACCATTTGGGCAGCTTGTTTGAATCCTGGAACTCACTGCTTAACCTCTAAACATCATCAATCGGTAGGACAATGGGGGAATTCCCTCCCCACCCAGCCTTCATGCTCAACACTTAGGTAAAGCATTGGTTATCAGGTCCCAGGGAATCTTCTCACATTTCTTAACCTAGCCAATGGGGGAATTTGTCCTCCCTCCCTAAAGCCACATGTCTATCAGCATCCGAATCTCTCATCAAAGCTACACAAAAACTACTAGAACTAATAAGTTTAGCAAGGTTACAGAATACAACGTCAATGTACCCAAAAAAACTGTTTCTATATACTATCAATGAACAAAGGGAAATTTTTTTTAAGTACCAACTACAAAAACATCCAAACTATGGAAATGTTAGGAATAAACGTCACAATAAATGTGAAAGACTTATACACTGAAACTACAAAACATTACCGAGAAAAATTAAAGATCTAAATAAATAAGACATATACCTTGTTTGTGGGTAAAAGACTCAATATTGTTAAAATGCCAATTGTTTCAAAATTGACCTATGTAGATTCCAGTCAAAAATCCAAGCAGCAGCTCAATATCAAAAAAACAAACAACCCAATCCACAAATGGGCAGAAGACCCAAATAGACAATTCTCCAAAGAAGATTTACAGATTGCCAACAAACACATGAAAACATGTTCAACATCTAGAGAAATGCAAATCAAAACTACAATAAGGTATCACCTCACACCACTCTGAATGGCCATCATCAAAAAATCTACAATCAATAAATGCTGGAGAGGGTGTGGAGAAAAGGGAATCCTCTTGCACTGTTGGCAGGAATGTAAACTGATACAGCCACTATGGAGAACAGTATGGAGGTTCCTTAAAAAACTAAGAATAGAACTACCATATGACCCAGCAATCCCACTACTGGGCATATACCCTGAGAAAACCATAATTCAAAAGGATTCATGTATCACAATGTTCATTGCAGCTCTGTTTACAATAGCCAGGATATGGAAGCAACCTAAATTTCCATCAACAGATGAATGGATAAAAAAGGTGTGACACATATATACAATGGAATATTAGTCAGTCATAAAGAGAAAGGAAATTGAGTTATTTGTAGTGAGGTGAATAGACCTAGAGACTGTCATACAGAGTGAAGTAAGTCATAAAGAGAAAAATAAATACTGTATGCTAACACATATATATGGAATCTAAAAAAACAAAGAGTTTCTGAAGAACCTAGGGGCAGGACAAGAATAAAGACGCAGATGTAGAGAATGGACTTGAGAAGGGTAAGCTGGGATGAAGTGAGAGTGTGGCATGGACTTATATATACTACCAAATGTAAAATAGATAGCTAGTAGGAAGGAGCTGCATAGCACAGGGAGATCAGCTCAGTGCTTTTTAACCACCTAGAGGGGTGGGATAGGGATGGTGGGAGGGAGACACAAGAAGGAGGAGTTATGGGAATATATGTATATGTATAGCTGATTCATTTTGTTATAAAGCAGAAACTGACACACCATTGTAAAGCAGTTATACTCCAATAAAGATATTACCAAAAAAAATCCAAGCAGATTTTGTTGTAGAATTTGATAAACTGCTTTTGAAATTCATATGGAAATGCAAAAGATCTAGAATAGCCACAAAAAAATTTGGAAAAAGAACAAATTTGGAGGCTAACATTATCTGATTTCAAGAACTATCATAAAGATGCAGCTGTCAAACTAGGATGGTATTGGTGTAAAAACAGATAAATAGATCAAAGGAAGAGAAAAAAAGTCCAGAAACAGACCCTGACATAGGTGGAAATTTGTTTCTAGAAAAAGGTGAAAATGAAATTTAGTAGAGAAATGTCAGTCTTTTCATCAAATGATGCTGGGAAAATTGGACAAGCATACAGAAAAAAAAAAAAAAAAGAATTTCAATCCAAACCTCACATCATGTATAAAAATCATTTCATAATGGATCACAGACCTAAAGCTTAAAATTGTATAAATTCTACAAATAAACCTAAGATAATATTTGTGACTCTGATTTAGCAAAAGATTTCTTAGAATACCAAAACACAATCCATTAGAGAACAAACTGACAAATTGAATGTTATCATAATGTAACTATTTATTCTGAAATAATCACAGACTCACAGGAAGTTGCAAAAATACTAGAGTCCTGTGTTCCCTTAACCTAGTTTCCCCCAATGGTGATATGTTATATAGTACAACATCGAAGTTAGAAAAATTAACATTTGTACGTCACTGCTACCTAGTCTACAAACCTTATTATTTTCAACATGTATTCATTAGTGTATATAGTTACACGCAGTTTTACACCATTTATGGACTTGTTTAATTACTACCACAATCAAGATACAGAACAGTACCATAAACTACAAAATAACTTCTCATATTATCTCTTTGTATTAACACCTACATCCCACACCATGCTTGTCCCTGCTCCTGTGGCAACCACTAGTTTGTTCTTCATCTCAATTGATATTTTTTCTGGAGAATGTTATATAAATAGAATCATATAGGTTATAACCTCTTGACATTGACTTTCTTTACTAAGCCTAAAGTCCTTCAGGCCCATCCAGGTTGTTTCATGTTTCAATGGTTCATTCCTTTTTATTGCTGAGTACTATTCCATTCTTTGAAAGTACCAAAGTTTGTTCAAGAATTTAACCAATGAAGGACAGTCTCAATAAATTTCAAAGGACTGAAATTATACAAAGTATGTTCTCTGACCTCAAGAGCATTATATTTTAAAAAATCAATGATGATAATGTAACTAGAAAATTCCCCAAATAATGGGAAATTTAAGAATGTATTTCTAAATAATAATGCCATAGAAGAAATCACAAGAGAAAATATTTCAAATGATAAACATATCAAAAATTTCAGGAGATATCTAAAACAATTTATAGGAAAATTTATAGTTTTAAAGGCCTATGTTATAAAAGAAGAAAGTTTAAAATCGAAGATCTAAGTTTCTACCTTAAGAAGCTAGGGGATGGAGTGAGGAAGAGCAAACTAATCCCTAAGTAAATAGAAGAAAGGAAATAATAAAAGAACAGAAATCACTGAAATAGAAAATAGACAAACAATAGAGAAAAATTATATCAACAATTGGGGTCTTTGAAAGCATTAATAAAATTTATAACCTGTGCCAAGACTGAGAAAAAAACAACACAGACATAATCAATATTAAGATTACAAGATTTGGGACTTCCCTGGTGGTGCAGTGGTTAAGAATCCACCTGCCAACGCAGGGGACATGGGTTCAGGCCCCAGTCCAGGAAGATCCCACATGCCACGGAGCCACTAAGCCCTGTACCATCACTACTGAGCCTGCGCTCTAGAGCCTGCGAGGCACAACTACTGAGCCCATGTGCCACAACTACTGAAGCCTGTGTGCCTAGAGCCCATGGTCCACAACAAGAGAAGCCACCGCAATGAGAAGCCCGTACACCACAACAAAGAGTAGGCCCCGCTCCCCACAACTAGAGAAAGCCCACGCACAGCAATGTAGACCCAATACAGCCATAAATAAATAAATACATACATACATTTTTTAAAAAAATTAAAAGATTTGACATACATCATGAAAGATTATACAGACATTAAAAGATTAAGGGGATATTATGAACTATTGCTTGCTAATATACTTGAAAACTTAGATTAAATGGATCAATTCCATGAAAAACTACATCTTACCAAAACTGACACAAGAAGAAATAGAAAATTGGAATGGTACTCTCCCTAATTAAGAAATTTCCAGGGCTTCCCTGGTGGCGCAGTGGTTGAGAGTCCGCCTGCCAATGCAGGGGACACGGGTTCATGCCCCGGTCCGGGAAGATCCCACATGCCGCGGAGCAGCTAGGCCCGTGAGCCATGCACGTCCGGAGCCTGTGCTCCACAATGGGAGAGGCCACAACAGTGAGAGGTCCATGTACTGCAAAAAAAAAAAAAGAGAGAAATTTCCACATACCCCATCCCATCTAAAACAACCATATACAAAACCTGCAAACCCAGATTCCAGCCACTGATGACTTTATTGGTAAATTCTATTAAATATTTAACTTCCCAATTTATTTTATAAGGCCAGCATAATCCTGACAACAAAATGACCAAGGACATCACAAGAAAACAAAAAACAGACACAGACCAGTACCCATCATGAGTATAGATGCAAACATCCCTTTTAAAAATAGAAAATGAAATCCAGAAATATATAAAAAGGATGATACATCATGACCAACTGGGTTTATACCACAAACACAAAACTGGATTAACATTTTAAAACCTCTACACAGATCAATGAATATATAACCTCAATAGATACTGACCGAAAAAGCATTTGAAAAAATTCAACACAAATTCATGACTGAAAAAAGAAACTCTCATTAAACTAAGGATAAAAGTAAGCTTCCTCAGTCTAGTATAGGGCATCTAATAAAATCCAATAAATAAACCACATGCTTAAAATTCTCATAATATTAAAGTACTGAAGGCTTTCCCTCTAATAATTGGCAACAAAGCAAGGATATTCACTCTGACCACTTCTATTCAATATTGTACTGAAGATCCTAGACACTCTCGTAACACAGAAAAAGACAAACAAGAGTAATAAAGTTCTGAAAGAAAGAAATACCATTAGTATTATAAAAACTCTTCCAGAAAAGAAGTGAGCCCTTCCAATATAACCCTGATATCAAAATCAGACAAAAAAATAAGACAGGGCTTCCCTGGTGGCGCAGTGGTTGAGAGTCCACCTGCCGATGCAGGGGACGCGGGTTCATGCCCCTGGGAAGATCCCACATGCCACGGAGTGGCTAGGCCCGTGAGCCATGGCCGCTGAGCCTGTGCTCCGCAACGGGAGAGGCCACAACTGTGAGAGGCCCGCGTACCGAAAAAAAAAAAAATATATATATATATATATATATATATATATAAAAAAGACCTTTCTCATAATCATATTATAAAAATCCTAAATATTAGTATATTAAATCCAGTAATTACAAAATACACCTCAGCCAAGTTTACTGGAATTCAAGGTTGGTTTAATATTTTTAAAAACTCAATGTTACTTACTATACCAATATTTCTCTTTTAAGGGAGAAAAACATATGACCATCTCGCACTTGAAAAAAAATGTTTAAATAAAATTCAACATCCATTCATGTTAATAACTCTGAGCCAACTATCAACAGTTGTCTGATATCTACAACTAGTTATATCCTTGTCTGATATGTACAAAAAGCAAAACATTACACTTAATGATGAAATGTTAAAAACTTCCCCTTTCAAATTGGGAATGAGACAAAAATATTCATTATTATCACTTCTATTCAAAAATGAACTGGTGGTGCTAAACAGTACAATATGGCAAAAAAATGCAAAGAATGTACAGTGAAACTATTAGAATTACTAAGCACATTTAGCAAGGTTGAAGGATGTAGGGTCAATATAAAAAATTAATTATAACAAAGATAAAGATTTTTTAAATGACACCACTTACGAAGGCATTGAAAATGTCACATAACTAGGTACCATATAATGAAAGGTATGCAAAATGTCCTCACCGAAAATTATGCAATTTAATTCAAAAAAATTAAAATATCTAAGTAAATGAAGGGATACATCAAATTCATGAATTGGAACACTCAACATTTAAAGATGTACCTTCATTCATTTACATCTTAATTGAGGATAGTAAACAGTAATTTAATGATATATAGTAGGTTTCAAAGTGGGAATCAGGTGACAGCAATATGCTGTATAGTGATTAAGAGAATAGGCTTTGGAGTCAGTTAAGTCCGGGTTTAAAAATCTTGTTCTGGTACTTCCCACTCATTGGCTCTGGGACAAGTTACTTAACCTCAAAGAAGCCTGATGTCCAAAATTATTTGTTGGGAGAGACAATTAATTAACTATGAAAAGTTCATTTAATACTATACTATTTTTATTGCCCATGGTCTCAAAACTTGTAAGTGGAAGAGGTGAGCTTTGAATCTAGGCAATCTGGATCCAAAGTTTTTGCACTTAACAACAAGGCTATATAGTACCTCTGAAAAATACTAGTTTGGCTAATACAAAGGTGAATTATATACTGCCATCAAAAAGTTTCCAGCTGGGAGAGGAAGTAAAGATAAGATATGAAAAATAACAACAGCAAGTAAGAACCAAATGAACACAACAGTGGTTAAAATTAAGGACTGATAATACCAAATATTAGTGAGTATATGAAACAACTGAACTCTTATGCATTGTTGGTGGAAATTTTAAATGGTACAATTACTTTGGAAAAAGGTTTGGTAGTATCTTATAAAGTTGAAGACACTATTTGACCCAGTAATCCTAGTTATAAATATTTACCCAAGACCAATGAAAACATACATAGTTGATTTTCATTATTCAAAGAATCCGTATTTGTGAATTCACCTACTCACTAAAACTCATTTGTAACCCAATAAACAACATTTATAGCACTCTCATAACAATTTGTGGACATGTGCAGAATGGAGAAAAATTTGAATTGCCTGACACAAACACTGTCAGCTCAAGTGGAACAAGGCAACACTCTGCCTTGTTTTAACTCTCATAGTGTAAACGAGCATCCTTTTTGTGGTCTCTTTAGTGCCATGTTTTTCAAGTTATTTTGCTTTTTGTTGGTGATGCTGCAGTTCAGAATGTCCCCCTATCATAGTGCTGAAGTGTTCTCTAGTATTCCTAAGTGCAAGAAGGCTATGATGTGCCTTAAGGTGCAGGTACGAGTATTATATAAGCTTCATTCAGGCATGAGCTATAGTGCTGCTGGACGTTAGTTCAGTGTTTCTTTGTTTGTTTTTATTGGGGTATAGTTGTTTTACAATGTTGTGTTAGTTTCTACTGTAGAATTCAGTGCTAATGAATCAACAGAATATGTTAAATAACATGTCTTTAAACAGAAACATACATAAAAGGTTATATATTCATCAGTTGACAAAAATGTTGTGATCAGAAGCTCACAGGAACCTAACCCTGTACTTCCCCTAGAAGAAATGGTTTAGTATTAGCTAGTTCAATGTTCACAGTGACTTTATAAAACATAACTACCACAAATAAGGAGAATCAACTATATCCATAAAAAGACATATGCAAATATCCATCGCAGCTGTACTCACAACAGCCAAAAACTGAACCTAACCCAAATGTCCATTAACCAAACAGATAAATAAATCGTGGGATAGTCATACAAAGGAATAGTACTCAGCAATAAAATGGAATAAAAAGGAATAAATATCAGAAAAGTTATGCTGAACAAAAGAAGCCTTACACAAAGAGTATAATTCCATTTACGTGGAAAGAATAAGAAACGTACAACAAATATATGGTGAAAAAATTAAAGTGCTTGTTTCAGTGTGCGAGGACTGACTGAAAAGTGGCAGGCGAAACTTCCTGGAAAGATGGAAACATTCTGTATTATGAAAGGGGAAGAGTTTCATGTATGCACATAATTGTCAACACTATACAGCTAACATTTGTGAATTTTAATATATATAAATTATCTCAAATAATTAACAATAACTGAGTGGAAGGTGGAAAGTGGAGGAACATATAAATGAAACAAGAAAGTCATAATGCTAACTGCTCTATCTGGGTGATGAGTACACAGGGGTATATCATACTGTTTTTTGTATATTCCCTAAATTTTCCAAAATGAAAAGTTTAAAAAATAATAGGAGAAGGAGCAAGTATGTAGACAAATTACAGGAGAGAAAATGAGATTTATAAAAGTGCAACAGTTAAAGTGATTACTTGATTTGAAGGCCTTCATGGAAAAGTCATTAGAACTGGGCATATTTGGTATATCTTTCTGGACAGGCAAAGGCAGGCAAATGCATGAAGTGGACACTGAAAACAGTGTAAACAAAATCATAAAAGTACTATTAGTGTTGGGCTATTTAGGGAACAGTTTGGCTTAAGTATAAGGTCAAAAGAAAACAATAATGAGAGACACCTGAAAAAGTAGATCGATGATGAAATCATCAAAACAGCCTAAAATGTTGGGCCACAGAAAACACACTGGGCAACAGGAAATCATTTTGCACATTCAAGTTTGGAAACAACATGATTAGAGCTAAACTTTGGAAACTTTAATCTAGCAGTAATATGAAGAACAGTATGGATGCATTACTATGTCCCTATGAGAGACAATAATGCTCTAACAGGGCAATCAATGACTGGAAGAACAGGGAACCAAGGACACAGGCATTTGAATTGGTAATTGATGGCTAAGATTTTCAAAAGAACAAATATCAAGTTATACATCTTTAAAGCGGTTTAAGCACTGAGATTCTTCTCTTTAGCACAATATAATATTGAGAACACTAACCAAATGAAAACAGAATATGTTGAAGTCTGATGCCAATTTCCTCAAGATTTACAACTGGAAGTGTTAATTTACAACTAGCAGTATCAATCCAATTAATGTTGGAATTTCAGTTTAGTATGTTGTTTTTAAAAATAGCCTTGTTATGGAACTACTATAAAAGTACAAGCAGGGATTCCAGATTGGCAACAAAGTACTCCAAATAGCAATGAGTATACTCTCTATGCTTTGTTGCCTTTACAGAAATGGTGTCAAAACAAAAAGAATATATTGGTGATAAAGGCATCTTATCCAATAAAGTTCTTTATCACAGCCCTCTTCACCACCACCAATGGCTTTAGCATAAAAATAATGCTTTACATTCAAATGAATAAACCTTAGTCAACAGAAATAACCACTGCTCTCATGTAACTTCTAAGGGAAAAAAAAAAGGAAACATAACCAAATTACTAGTAAAAAGTCACCCTGCATATCCCTGAACTCTATCAGTTCCCTATCTGGAAAATTTCTGTTCAAGGTTAAATTCATAACCATTAAATCTGTTTTTATTATTTGAAGGGCTTTATAAGGACAAATAACTATTGTCCATCCTACTGACAACAAAAAATATTAGCTTACAATTAACGAATAGTTTTAAATTAGACATAAGCACTTCTGATTACAAATGTAGTCACAGAATTGGAATAATTTTCTGAAGCAAACAGTAAAATCTGTTTTTCTGAAATATTTTTTAAAAAGACATGTAAAATTATATTTTAATTATACTCCAATTATAGCCAGAAACAAAACTTCATTTAACCTAGTGTCTACAAAGTAACTGTTTTAATATTCTTAATATTAAATCTTTAACATTAAGTTGCGCTTGTGGGTGTATATTTACACCTGAATACACACACACAAATATATGCATAGATATTATATTCAGTAAATTTTTAAACTTGCGCTAATGGAGATAATCTACAAGACTAACCATAAGCTTCAGAAATGAGAGTAGAAGGAAGAAAACAGTATTAGGTGACATACATTCCTGTTGTATATGTTTGCAAATATAGATGCTAGAGCCAGAGTTCCTATGTTCTAATAGTGATTCTACCATTTATATTTTGCATAAACTCTGGCAAAATCTCTAAAAATCAGAATTCGTCTATAAAATAGGAAGAAATACTACCTTAGCTTCATGTGATATTGTGAGAATTAAATGAGATAATCCAATTAAAGTGCTTAGTCTCACATATTGACTAATATGGAAACAAAGTGTTCATACCTTAAGTTTTTGACAACTAATGCATTCACAGGATATCACAGAGGTATATTTTATCACAGTGGACAACGTACAGTTGACTGTACATAAAGGACAGTGGAATATTCTCAGGGAATATTAACATTAATGATAAGATGTGTAATCAACTTGTCAGACATGAAGAAATACAAGCTTCCTTCTTTACATTTAAAAGTTTCAGATTTAAGAAAATATAAGATTCCTTCATACTCTACAACTGATGGGTAAAAATAGAAAAATGAAAATAAAGAATATTTTACCTTAGACAAAAGTGACCTAATTTATATCAAATATTTGTGGACTACATACTACCAAGATAGATATTTAAAGACATAATTGGAAAATATTTAAGATAAAATAGAAGCATAGCTGCAAGACATAATACATGATTTAAAACCCCATTCCATTCATCCTAAAAAATAGTAATAGTGTATAAAAATTATGCATAATAATGCTCAGCATAGCACTGCTCATACTACTGAAAACTGGATATAATTAATGTCCAACTGCTAAAGATTATATTATGACATTCGTATTCAATAGAAAGTTATATAACCATTTAAATGATTCTGTGCTGAATTTTTAATAGCATGGGAAATGTTCATAAAGCTGAAAAAACCAAGGAACAAAACAGTTCTTAGAGTTTGATTCAAAGTTTGCAAAATACACAGAGAAAATAAAATTGGAAGGAAAAACATCAAAATGTTATGACTATTTCTGGATAGAGGGGTTACAGGAATTTTTAATTTTCTTCTTTGTGTATCTTGCATTTCTCAAATTTTATTATTTTATAAATTAAAAGTCAGAATTTTTAGAAATCCTATTCTTTTAGTTTTTACCGACATAAATTTCCTACAAGGATTTCATAGCCTATGAGATTCACAACGGGATCCCATATTTTCGAAACAATTTTTTCAATTTTCTTTGGTGAAATACCTGCTCAATGATCCCCATTTCAGCCTCATGAGCCTGTTGTAACAGAAACAAACTGAACACTGGATCAAAAACCAATTTCTTGGGGGACAAAAAAAATTTGACCAAGAACAAAGACTAAGTAGTCTATAACTCTTATTTCAAAATGTTCAATTTTATTGGCTAAGGCCAATTGGCTAAGGCCTTTGTGATCCTTAAACTTCATCTTCCAACTATCCTCCCTAAAATATGTGAGCCCAAGAAGCTTGCAAGTCATATTAAAATGTTCTATTTTCTTTATTTTGGTAGTAATTTGTCTTTCTGACCTTAAATTTTACCTATTAGTTAAGTAAATTAAATAGTTTTATCAGCATTAAGTGCTTATTACTATAGGCATTAAGATGGAATTGGAGTAACTTCTAAACTTCCTTCACTAACTTAAGATTTTATGAAGATTTAAGTAACAAGTAAACATTTCTAATTATATGTGCCACTTCTAATTATATTAGTCACAAAGGGTTTGGAAGTATTCATTAACATTAATATTAACATTTCCTGTGAGCTTTCTATGTGATAAGAACTTTGCTAGGCATTAGGAATGTAGAAGATGAAAAGCCACAATTCTTGCCTCAACTAGTTCATACTCCAGCAGACTTCTACATATACCACCTACTATGAATCAACTGAATTATAAAAACCCAGTTCTAAGAAGGTAATCACAATTTTGCCTATTAAAACATTTGGTTTAAAAGAGATCCTAAAAAATTCTCCTCTTAATTTTCTGGATTTTATGATGAATTTAAAAGGTATGGTCTAGGGCTTCCCTGGTGGCGTGGTGGTTGAGAGTCTGCCTGCCGCTGCAGGGGACACGGGTTCGTGCCCCGGTCCGGGAAGATCCCACATGCCACGGAGCCATGGCTGCTTAGCCTGCGCGTCCGGAGCCTGTGCTCCACAACGGGAGAGGCCACAACAGTGAAAGGCCCGCGTAACGCAAAAACATAAAATAAAAAATAAAAGGTATGGTCTAATAAGATGTAGCTGAAGAAGACAATGAGTCTAGGATTTAAAAGGTAATATATGAGGGGGGAAAACCTCTGTACTTTAGCAATTTTTAACAATTACTTGAATTTTTTTGTTTGTTTTACTCTGCCACAAAACACTCACTCTTTGCAGTCCTACTTGGAAATGCCGATTGGTTTCAGCCAATGTTTCTCCGTCTAGCTAATGTTTCTCCATCTTCCATTAATAAGAAACTCATGCATTTACGTTAAAACTGCCATGGGGGCTTCCCTGGCAGCGCAGTGGTTGAGAGTCCGCCTGCCGATGCATGGGACACGGGTTCGTGCCCCGGTCCGGGAGGATCCCACATGCCTCGGAGCGGCTGGGCCCGTGAGCCACGGCCGCTGAGCCTGCGCGTCCGGAGCCTATGCTCCGCAACGGGAGAGGCCACAACAGTGAGAGATCCGCGTACCGCCAAAAAGAAACAAAAAAAAAAAACCACTGCCATGTTCCTCTTCCAATTAAGGGCATTACTGTCATATTTTCTGACATTACAAGAACAGAAGAAAAAGAGATAGTAATTGAAAAAGGGTCACAGTGATAACATGAATCCTGAAAATTAAGAACCTGACCCTCCACTATCACTTCCCTATTCCAGCAATACTAGAACCAGCCATTATGTAACAAATGAGCACATTCTGAATTTAAGTAATCTCTTCCATCCTCACAAGCCCATTTAGTGCAATTTTATTGATTTTTCAAGGCTTAGTTTAGATACTATCAGCTACATAAAACCCTTCCAAGATCTCTGAAATAATCTTTCCTCTGAATACTTATTATATTTTGGTGGTATTACCCTTAGGCTACTTAACAAAAATTACTTTGAATTTAGTTATTTTAGCAAAACACCCTATTAACCCTTTTAGACAGAAAGGGCCCCTAAGGGCAGG
Source organism: Aethalodelphis obliquidens (assembly GCF_003676395.1). Taxonomy (NCBI): domain Eukaryota; kingdom Metazoa; phylum Chordata; class Mammalia; order Artiodactyla; family Delphinidae; genus Aethalodelphis; species Aethalodelphis obliquidens. Next base: position 39,762,312 of record NW_020837954.1, on the reverse strand, counting down.
TACTATGTCATGGTATCAGTCCTATTGTTTTAGTAGTGTCCTAAGTTCATCACTCGCTGATTGTGTAACACTAAAAAAGCTACTTAACCTCTTTGTTGCAGAGTACATCACCTACCACAGTGAAATCTACCTCACAGGATTGCTGTGATGAATAAATGAATGAATACATATTAAATGCATAGAAGCACAGTCACTCCTCATTATTCATAGACTCAGTATTTGTGAATTCGCCTACTCACTAAAATTTATTTGTAAGCCCAACATCAATACTTGCTGTACTTCTGCGATTCTGCAGAAATATGCAGAACCGAGAAAAACTTGAGTCGACTCACATGACCTCAGCTGAGTTCGAACAAGGTGATACTCTTGTTTCAGTTCACATACTGTAAACAAGTATCCTTTACACAGTCTATTTAGTGCCATATTTTTGTGCTTTCTGTTGGTGATTCATTATTCAGAATGGCCCCCTTGCATAGTGCTGAAGTGCTGTTTAGTGTTCTGAAGTGCAAGAAGGTTGTGATACGCTTTAAGGAGAAAAATATGTGTGTTAGATAAGCTTCATTCAGGCATAGGTCATAATACTGTTGGACATGAATTCAACATGAATGAATCAATTACATATTAAATAACGTGTCTTTAAACAGAAACACACATAAACGGAGGTTATATGTATTGATCAGTTGACCAAAATGTTGTGATGAGAGACTTTCAGGAACCTATCCCTGTAATTCCTCCAGGAGCAATGGTTCAGTATCTACTAAGTCAGTATATGTGGCATCTTTATAAAAGTACAAAATACTGCAAGTTAATGAGAATCTTAGAACACTGACAAATACATAGTGAGAAATCAGTATCTATTAATTACCATTAATACTTTATTGTTATTTAGCACATAGTAGGTACTCAAACCTCTGTTGAATTACTGCCTGAATAAAATCAAAGTAAGCACCAGATAGAAAAAAATTTCCAAATTATTTTTATAAAACAAGTATGACATTGATGCCAAAACTTGACAAAAACTACAGAAAGAATATTACAGATCAATCACACATATGAAAAACAATGTACAAGTCTTAAGATATTAGGAAAAAAAATCCAAAACACTAGAAAAAATCATAAAGAAGTGAGGTATACTCCAGAGATTCAAGTGTACTTCAAAATTCAAAAATCCATTCATAAAATCTATCATATTAACAAAAACAAGCAGAAATTTTAAATATTCATCCTTATAACTGCTGAAAACTCAAGTAACAAAATTCAACACGATTCATGTACAAAAAATAAAAAAAGTTTAAAATAGAAATTAAGAGATATTTTCTTAACCTGAATGTGTGTGTGTGTGTGTGTGTGTGTGTGTGTGTGTGTGTGTGTGTCTAAAGATCCAGCATCTTATTTAACGGAAAGTGCTAGACACTTTTTTCACTCAAATAAGGAACAAGGATGTCCATTATCACCTCTATTATTTAACATTTATTGGTAGTGTTAAACAATACAATTAGAGAAAACATCAGAGGCAAAAAAAAGGAAAAAAACACATAAAGCAATCTCTATTTAGAGCAATCTATACTTATGGTATAATTTATTACATCGTAAAAATGTAAAAATAATCAACAGAAATCTATAACAAATCACAAGAGAATTAGTAAATAAGATGTAAAATTAACAAATAGGAAGTATATAATTTCATATATACCTTCTCCCAAAAAACTACTTAGATAAAAAAAATGAAGAGAAGACTCTGCCTATAATGAAAATAATAAAATAAAATACAAAGGCATATATACAGCAGAGAAATAAGTGAACTCAGAGTAAGGAAGAAAAAGTTTAAAAACTTCCACCCAATGACAGATTTAAAAATAACTATTACAGAAAAGCAATGAACACCCTTAGCAGATTAAACTCCTTAAAACTACTTTCCACTAAAAAGAGTTTCTTTAAGTAAGGAAAGAAAATGCACAAAATGAGCTGAGGAAATGTTATACATGAAAGTAAGGCAACTATCAAAGATTCATGCCTCAAAAGCTTCTTAAGCTCAACATATACAAAACTATACTAATGGCCTTCCCTCCCAAACTATTAGAGTGTTTAGCTAAAGATCACATAAACTACAGGGTTGGATAAAATGACCACTGAGTTTCTTTCCATTTCTTTATTTTGCTTTTGGCTTTTAGGGGTGGAAATCAGGAAGAAGGAGCACTGTATCCTTTGGCTAAGAACATTCATCCAAAGTAAGACTGTTGGGTTCACTAGACATATAACCATGAGCAAGTTAATTAATGTCTTTGGCAGAGTCTCAGTATTCTTACATGTAAGAAAGGGCAGTTGTTAGGATTCAATGAGACAATACAAGCAAATTACTTACCACAGTACTTAGCACAATAAGGAGAGACTACAAAGAATAAAAAAGCAATAACACTTAAAAAGAATATGGCTAAGAGTTTTCCACAACAGATCAAGGACTTGAACCTGCAGATACAGGAAGAACAAATAATGACAAATATAAATCCATACTATACATAATCCAGATATATTACACAGAAACTGTAATACAAAAAAAAAGAGATCTTTAAAACAGCCCAAGTAAAAGGACAGTTCACTAACAAAGGAATAACAATTAGATTGATGAAAGACTTCTTAATAGCTCAAATGAAGCTAGAAGATAAATGTAATAATAACTTCAAAATGTTAAGAGAAAATAACTACCAACCTAAACTGGTAATGGTATACCTTGGTGAGAGGGGAAAAATCTTTCGCCAAGAGCAAGACCAAAACAAAGACATTTTCAGATATATAATAAATGAGCTTGTCAAGCTTTCAAAAAAGAATTTCTCTTTATGGCTGAGTAATATTCCATTGTATACATGTGCCACATCTTCTTTATCCATTCATCCGATGATGGGCACTTAGGTTGTTTCCATCTCCGGGCTATTGTAAATAGAGCTGCAATGAACATTTTGGTACATGACTCTTTTTGAATTTTGGTTTTCTCAGGGTATATGCCCAGTAGTGGGATTGCTGGGTCATACGGTAGTTCTATTTGTAGTTTTTTAAGGAACCTCCATACTGTTCTCCATAGTGGCTGAACCAATTCACATTCCCACCAGCAGTGCAAGAGTGTTCCCTTTTCTCTACACCCTCTCCAGCATTTATTGTTTCTAGATTTTTTGATGATGGCCATTCTGACTGGTGTGAGATGATATCTCATTGTAGTTTTGATTTGCATTTCTCTAATGATTAATGATGTTGAGCATTCTTTCATGTGTTTGTTGGCAGTCTGTTGTAATGAGGTGGATAGACCTAGAGTCTGTCATACAGAGTGAAGTAAGTCAGAAAGAAAAAGACAAATACCGTATGCTAACACATATATATGGAATTTCAGAAAAAAAAAATGTCATGAAGAACCTAGGGGTAAGACGGGAATAAAGACGTAGACCTACTGGAGAACGGACTTGAGGATATGGGTAGGGGGAAGGGTGAGCTGTGACAAGGCGAGAGACATATATACACTAACAAACGTAGTAAGGTAGATAGCTAGTGGGAAGCAGCCGCATGGCACAGGGATATTGGCTCGGTGCTTTGTGACAGCCTGGAGGGGTGGGATAGGGAGGGTGGGAGGGAGGGAGACGCAAGAGGGAAGACATATGAGAACATACGTATATGTATAACTGATTCACTTTGTTATAAAGCAGAAACTAACACACCATTGTAAAGCAATTATACCCCAATAAAGATGTTAAAAAAAAAAAAAGAATTTCTCAATAAAGCATGCCAAAGAAGAGGAAATGTGTCCTTAAAAGAAAGCTATAAGAAGTGAATAAAAATGATGATCAAAAAACTTGTGGGCTTCTGTGGTGGCACAGTGGTTGGGAATCCGCCTGTCAGTGCAGGGGACATGGGTTCAACCCCTAGTCCGGAAGGATCACATGTGTTGCGGAGCAACTGGGCCTGTGCGCCACAACTACTGAAGCCCATGCGCCTGGAGCCTGTGCTCCGCAACAAGAGAAGCCACAGCTATAAGCCTGCGCACCACAGTGAAGAGTGGCTCCCACTCGCTGCAACTAGAGAAAAGCCCGCATGCAGCAACGAAAACCCAATGCAGACAAAAATAAATAAAATTAAATGAATAAATTTATTTAAAAAACTTGTTTAATGTAAAGGCAAACCTAAACAAACACAGAATAAAACAACAGTATATATAAAAGAATTTTAAAACTGGTCAAAAATGAATGAATACGTGTCTAAGACAGTGCTTGCTAACAAATGTTCAAAAAAGATTTTTTAAAGAAAGAATGAAATACTACAGAAAACTGAAAAGGATAAAGAAATGTAGCCAAAATCAGATCTAATATAATAGGCCACTGTAATAAAGAAAAAAACAACATGATCATCACAATTGATGCACAAAAAGCATCTGACAAAATCCAACACCCTTTCATGACAAACACACTCAACAAACCAGGTATAGCAAGGAACTTACACAACATGAAAACAGCATTTACGAGAAACACAGTTAACATCATTCTCAATGATAAAAGAGTTAAAGCTTTCCCTGTAAAATCAGGAACAAGAAAAAGAAAGCCTACTTTCATGACTTATACTGAACATTGTCCTAGAAGTTTTAGCAAGAGCAGCTAGGCAAGAAAAATAAAAGGCATCCCAGTTGAAAGGGAAGAACTAAAATACTATCTATATTTGTGGAAACATGATCATGTACACAGAAAACACATAGGAATTCACTATAAAATTATTAGAATAAATTCAGCAAGATTGCAGGATACAAAATCAATATACCAAAATATACAGTATTTCTATACACTAGCAATGAATAATCCAAAAGTGAAATTTAGTAGACAATTCTATTAACAATAGCATTAAAAGAAAAAAAACCCTAATCAAATCTTAGGGTTTTGGGTTTTTTTTAAGTACAAGACTTGGGCACTGAAAACTACAAAACATTTTTTAAAGAAATTAAATAAGATTTAACTACATGGAAAGCCATTGCACAATCATGAACTGACTCACTACTGTTAAGACAGTAATATAATCCAAATGCTCTACAGATTCCGTACAATCCCTATCAAAATCATAATGGCCTTTTCTGAAAAATGTAAAAGTTTATCCTAAAATTCCTAGAAATTGCAAGTAACTCTGAATAGTCAAAACAATCTTGAAACAGATGAACAAAGTTGGAGGATTCACACTATCTGATTTCAAAACTTACTGCAAAGCTACAGGAATCAAAATCGTATGTTATTGGCATAAGGATAAATATAAGGATCAATGGAACAGAATTCTGAGTTCAGAAATAAAACTATACATCTATGGTCAAGTGGTTTTTGACAATAGTGCCAAATCATTCAATGGGGAAAGAATACTGTCTTCAAACAATGGTGCTATCACAACTGGATATCCCCATGCAAAATAATGAAGTTGGACCCCTACCTCACATTATATTCAAAAATTAACTCTAAAGGGATCATAGACCAAACTGTAAGAGATAAAGCTTTAAAACTGTTAAAAGGAAACACAGGAGTAAATCTTCATGAACTTGTATCAGGCAACAGTTACTTAAATAGGACACCACAAGCACAAGCTATAAAAGAAAAAAATAGACAAATTGGACATCGTCAAAATTTTAACATGTTATGCTTCAAAGGATATCATCAAGAAAATGAAAAGACAACCTACAGAATGAAAGAAAAATTTTACAAATCATATATATGAGGGATATGAACTCTTACAATTCAGCAGCAACAACAAAAAAGCAATTTAAAAATGGGCAGAGGATTAACTAAAAATACATCATAGATCTAAATATATAACATGAAACTATAAATATAAAACTCCTAGAAGATACATAGGAGAAGAACTCTTAAAATTCAAAAATAAAAAAAAAACAATCCAACTAAAATATGGGCTAAAGATCTTAATGGACACCTAACCAAAGAAAATATACAAGTGGCAAATAAGCATGTGAAAAGATGCTCAACATCTTACGTCATTAGGGAGATGCAAAATGAAATGACAGAGAGACACCACTACACTCCTATTAGAATGGCCAAAATCTCAAACAGTGACCCTACCAAATGCTGGCAAGTATGTGGACCAAAAGGAACTTTCATTCATTACTTGTGGGAATGGAAAATGGTACAGCCACTTTGGAAGGCGGTTTGGCAGTTTCCTACAAAAGTAAACATACTCTTACCATACTCTTACCAGTAATTGCACTCCTTGGTATTTACCCAAACAAGCTGAAAATGTATACCTACACAAAAACCTGCACACAAATGATTATAGCACCTTCTTCATAACTGCCAAAACTGGGATGCAACCAAGATGTCCTTCAATAAGTGAATGGACAAACTGTGGTACATCCAGACAACGGAATATTACTTAGTGCTAAAAATAAATGAGCCACCAAGCCATGAAAAAACATGGAGGAAATTTAAATGCATATTACTAAGTGAAAGGAGACAATCTGAAATGGCTAAACACCGTATGATTCCACTACATGACATTCTGGAAAAGGCAAAACTGTACTGACAGTAAAAGGATCAATGGTTGCCAGAGACTATGGGAGAGAGGAACAAGTAGGCAGAGTGTAGAGGGTGAAACTACTCTGTAGGATTTTATAATGGTAAATACATGTGTTAGACATTTGTCAAAACCCATACAAAACATGACACCAAGAGTAAACCCTAATGACACCAAGAGTATCACCCTATGACTTCGGGTGATAATGATGTGTAAATGTAGATTCATCAATTGTAACAAATGTAGCGCTCTGGTGTGGGACTTTAAGATAGTGGGGAAGGCTATATATATGCAGGGGCAGGAGTAATATGAGAAATCTCTGTACCTTCTCCTCAATTTTGCTGTGAACCTAAAACTGCTCTAAAAAAATAGTCTATTTTTAAAAAGTAGGCAGAGGACCTGAATAGATAGTTCTCAAAAAAAGATATTGAAATGGCCAATAAGTACATGACAAGATGCTCAACACTGTTAGTCCTCAGGCAATACAAATCAAAATGACAATGAGATATCAGAGGATGAATAAAGTAAAAAAGACAGATATAGCAAGGCTTGACAAGAATGTAGAGAAACTGGAACCCTCAAACATTTACTGGTGGGAATGTCAAATGATGCAGCCACTTCAGAATGTTTGGCAGCTCCTTAAAAAATAAAACATAAAGTTGCAGTATGACATAGCTATTCCACTACTAGGTATTTACTCATGAGAAATGAAAACACGTCCATAGAAAAACTTGTATATCAATGCTCATACCAGCATAATTCATAATACTCAGAGTGGAAACAACCCAAATGTCCAACAACTGATCCATGGATTAGCAAAACGTGGTACATTCATAAAATGGGATGTTATTTGGCACTTAAATGAAGTATTGATATATGCTACAATGTAGATAAACCCTAAAAGCATAAGCTAAGGGAAAAAGGCCAGACAAAAAAAACACATACTGTATGATTCCATTTATATTCAATGTGCAGAATAGTCAAATTTATATGGAAAGTAGATTAGTGGTTGCCAGGAAGTGATGTGAGGGGGAAATAGGGAGTGACGGCTAATAAGTACAAGATTTCCTTACGGGGTGATGAAAATGTTCTGGAAGTAGAGAGTGGTAGTAGCTGTACAAGTTTGTCAATATACTGAATACTACTCAATTGTACTTATTCAAAGAGAGAACCCACTAACCACAAAATCAACAAACATACTAAAAAGACAGCTTGTTACCATGTCATCAAATTACTTTTATCCTAATCCTAGTTATCAAAAAAAATTTTGTTGCTTCCCAGAAACAGTATCTCATTCAGTGAATGTGCTAACAAAAGGTTTTGTTCTTTAATTATAACATTACCAATATCTTTTATTAGGTCCACTTTGCAGGGTTTTTTGCTAATCCAGTATCATACACACTTCAGTTCCATAATAATAAATTGCAACAGAAATACATAGATGGCTAAAGGGATACAGAATATAAAATGTAAAAATGAATTAACACCTAAATATTTATCTGGTTTCAGAATAATTTGCTTTAATGGTACTCTCCAATATAATGTGGTTTAAAATGGTGCTACATGAAAATTAGGTTTGTTTTTGATTATTGTGTGTTTTTACTATCTAAAAAAAAAATTTTAGTACTTTCTATTTCTGAAAAAAATCCAAGCAAATTTAAGAAAGTAGAATAAATAAATCTAATGGCCAATACTGCTAAACATATATCCATCACAAAAAAAACCTCTCAAATCCTCATTTACAGTACTACTACCTTTTTAAATTATTATTTTAAAAAAGCATTAGGATTTCAGTTTGGGGCTCAATGTCATGGACTCATCTCTCCATGCTTCTCCATGCTAAGAACAACTAAAAAAACTGGAAATAGTATACTAGACAGCCATAGGAGAAATCTGAAAGATGGAAAAAAGAAGGCAACTGGCTAGGGACCCCAGAACTTGAAGAATAACACAGCAGCGCAGCATTGCTCAATCTATCACCTAACTAAAAAAGGCACCCCAGCCTTGATGTTACCCGACCCAACACTCAGGGGTAAAAAGCAGCCCAGGCAGGTTGAGAAACACCTTTGGTTCCAACAAAAGCACCAACTGGAATGGAGTGGGAGTCCTGTCAGCAGCAGGCAGCCAAGGAAAGAGTTTTCCGTGTCCAAAGGCCTGACATCTACCTCTGACCTAGCAGATCCAGACCAGAGACATTCATTCCACAACTGAGGATGGCACCATTAGGGACCAAACAGGATGCATAGAAGGAGACCAGAATAGCATTATAACAGCTCTGAGCACTAAACTGTCATTGGAACCACAGCTCCCAAAAGTAGGCTGAGACTATGCATTAAACTGACACTGTGTATGCTTACCAAATTAGAGGATTAAAATAGAATCAATAACAACATCCAACATTTGTAGGACACAACCAAAAAATACTCCTCAAACCAAGGTCAAGGAAAATCAAGACTTCAATGAGAATAAAAATCAACAAACACCATCAAGAATCAGATGCCGGAATTATCTGACAAGGATTTTAAAGTAGCCATCATAAAGATGCTTCAAGGGACTTCCCTCGCAGTCCAGTGGTTAAGACTTCACCTTCCAATGCAGGGGGTGTGGGTTCAATCCCTGGTTGGGGAGCTAAGATCCCACATGCCTCGTGGCCAAAAAACTAAAGCATAAAACAGAAGTAGGGGCTTCCCTGGTGGCGCAGTGGTTGAGAGTCCGCCTGCCGATACAGGGGACACGGGTTCGTGCCCCGGTCCGGGAAGATCCCACATGCCATGAAGCAGCTGGGCCCGTGAGCCATGGCCACTGAACCTGCGTGTCTGGAGCCTGTGTTCCGCAACGGGAGAGGCCACACAGTAAGAGGCCCGCATACCACACACACACACAAAAAAAACAGCAGCATTGTAACAAATTCAATAAAGATTTTAAAAATGGCCCACATCAAAAAAAATAAATTTAAAAAATTGCTTCAAAAACAATTACAAACGCTCTTTGAAATTCTACCAAAACAGCAAAAATAGACTTAAAAAAACACATACACAGAAACTGAGGAACCTGTGGGATAATATCAAAAGACCTAAATTCATATCACTGGAGCAAAAGAGAAAGAGGAACAGGCTGAGAAGAATTTACAGAAATACTGCGAGAAAATTTCCCATTTGACAAAAGACATAAGCCTATAGGCAAAAAACCCAAGATTCCATGTCAAGCCACATCAGGATAACCCTCCAAAATCCATTCCAAGCCATATCATAATTAAACTTCCAGAAATAAAAGCCAAAGGAAAAAAATCTTGAAATCAGAAAGACAAATAATAAACACTGGAGAGGATGTGGAGAACCCTCCTACGCTGTTGGTGGAAATGTAAACTAATGCAGCCACTATGGAGAACAGTATGAAGGTTCTTCAAAAAACTAAAAATAGAGCTGCAGTATGATCTAGGAATCCCACTCCTGGGCACAAATCTGGAAAAGATACACACTGTAATTCAAAAAGAAATGTGCACCACAATGTTCACAGCAGCACTATTTACAATAACTGAGACATGGAAGCAAGCTAAATGTTCATCAAGAGATGAGTGGATAAAGAAGATGTGGTGTATATATACAATGGAATATTACTCAGCCACAAAAAAGAATGAAATAATGCCATTTGCAGCAACATGGATGGACCCAGAGATTATCATAATAAGCGAAGGGAGACAGAAACAAAATCATATGACATCACTTATATGTGGAATCTTAAAAAAATGATACAAATGAACTTTTTAACAAAACAGAAATAAACTCACAGTCATAGAAAGAAAACTGAAGGGGATGGCGGGGGGAGAGGGAGTAAATTAGGAGTTTGGGATTAACATATACACACTACTATATTGAAAACAGATAAACAAGGACCTACTGTATAGCACAAGGAACTATATTCAGTACCCTGTAGTAAACCATAAGGGAAAAGAATCTAAAGTATATATATATATATATATATATATATAAAATATATAAGAGAATATATATATATATATACTCAGTTATACATATATATGTATAACTGAATCACTTTCCTGTACACCTGAAATGTTATAAGTCAAATATAATTCGACAAGCCTCTTAGATAGCCTCATCGAGCAGAGGGCAGACAGCAGAAGCAAAAAGAACTACAATCCTGCAGCTTGTGGAATGAAAACCACATGCACAGAAAGACAGACAAAATGAAAAGACAGAGGGCTATGTACTAGATTAAGGGACAAGATAAAACCACAGAAAAACAATTAAATGAAGTGGAGATACGCAACCTTCCATTAAAAGAATTCAGAATAATTATAGTGAAGACAATCCAGAACCTCAGAATAAGAATGGAGGCAAAGATTCAGAAGATGCAAGAAATGTTTAACAAATACCGAGAAGAATTAAAGAACAAACAAAGATGAACAATACAATAAATGAAATATACACTAGAAGGAATCAATAGCAGAATAACTAAGGAAGAAGAAGGGATAAGTGACCTGGAAGACAGAATGGTAGAATTCACTGCCATGGAACAGAATAAAGAAAAAAAACGAAAAGAAATGAAGACAGTCTAAGAGACCTCCGGGACATTAAACACACCAACATTCACATTATAGAAGTCCCAGAAGGAGAAGAGAGAAAGGACCCAAGAAAATATTTAAAGAGATTATACTCGAAAACTTCCCTAACATGGGAAAGGAACAAGCCACCCAAGTCCAGGAAGCACAGAAAGTCCCAGGCAGGATAAACCCAAGGAGAAAAACGACGAGACACATAGTAATCAAAATGACTAAAATTAAAGACAAAGAAAAATTATTAAAAGCAGCAAGGGAAAAACAACAAATAACATACAAGGGAACTCCCATAAGGTTAACAGCTGATTTCTCAGCAGAAACTCTACAAGCCAGAAGGGAGTGGCATAATATATTTAAAGTGATGAAAGGGAAGAAACTACAACCAAGATTACTCAACCCAGCAAGGATCCCATTCAGATTCGACAGAGAAATCAAAAGCTTTACAGAGAAGCAAAAGCTAAGAGAATTCAGCACCACCAAACCAGGTGTACAACAATGCTAAAGGAACTTCTCTGAGTGGGAAACATAAGAGAAGAAAAGGACCTACAAAAACAAACGCAAAACAATTAAGAAAATGGTAATAGGAACATACATATCAATAATTACCTTAAATGTGAATGGATTAAATGCTCCAACCAAAAGACACAGGTTCGCTGAATGGATACAAAAACAAGACCCACCTATATGCTGTCTACAGCTGACCCATTTAGACCTAGGGACACATACAGACTGAAAGTGAGGGGATGGAAAAAGATATTCTATGCAAATGGGAATCAAAACAAAGCTTGAGTAGCAATATTCCTATCAGATAAAATAGACTTTAAAATAAAGAATGTTACAAGAGACAAGGAAGGACACTACGTAATGATCAAGGGATCAATCCAAGACGAAGATATAACAAGTATAAATATATATGCACCCAACATAGGAGCACCTCAATACATAAGGTAACTGCTAACAGCTATAAAAGAGGAAATCGACAGTAACACAATAATTGTGGGGGCCTTTAACACCTCCCTTACACAAATGGACAGATCACCCAGACAGACTATTAACAAGGAAACACAAGCTTTAAATGACACAACAGACCAGATAGATTTCATTTATATTTATAGGACATTCCATCTGAAAATAGCAGATTACACTTTCTTCTCAAGTGCACACAGAACATTCTCCAAGTTAGATCACATCTTGGGTCACACATCAAGCCTCAGTAAATTTAAGAAAACCCAAATTGTATAAAGCATCCTTTCCTACCACAACCCTACGAGATTAGAAATAAATTACAGGGAAAAAAAACATAAAAAACACAAACATGTAGAGGCTAAACAATACGTTACTAAATAACCAAGAAATCACTGAAGAAGTCAAAGAGGAAATCAAAAAATACCTAGAGACAAATGAGAATGAAAACACAACAATTCAAAGCCTATGGGATGCAGCAAAGGAGTTCTAAGAGGGAAGTTTGCAGCAATACAATCCTACCTCGAGAAACAAGAAAAATATCAAATAAACAATCTAACCTTACACCTAAAGGAACTAGAGAAAGAAGAACAAACAAAACCCAAAGTTAGTAGAAGGAAAGAAATCATAAAGATCAGAGCAAAAATAAATAAAATAGAAACAAGGAAGACAATAGCAAAGATCAATAAAACTAAAAGTTGGTTTATGAGAAGATAAACAAAACTGATAAACCCTCAGCCAGACTCATCAAGAAAAAGAGGGAGAGGGCTCAAATTGATAAAATTAGAAATTGAAAAGGAGAAGTTACAATGGACACCGGAAAAATACAAAGCATCATAAGAGACTACTACAAGCAACTCAATGCCAATAAAATGGACAACCTGGAAGAAATGGTCAAATTTTTAGAAAGGTATAACCTTCCAAGACTGAGCCAGGAAGAAATAGAAAATATGAACAGACCAATCACAAGTAATGAAATTGAAACTGTGATTAAAAATCTTCTAACAAACAAAAGTCCAGAATCAGATGGCTTCACAGGTGAATTCTATCAAACATTTAGAGAAGAGCTAACACCTACGCTTCTCAAACTCTTCCAAAAACTTGCAGAGGAAGGAACACTCCCAAACTCATTCTACGAGGCCACCATCACTCTGATACCAAAACCAGACAAAGACACTACAAAAAGACAATTACAGACCAATATAACTGATGAATATAGATGCAAAAGTCCTCAACAAAATACTAGCAAACAGAATCCAATAGCACATTAAAAGGATCATACACGGGCTTCTCTGGTGGCGCAGTGGTTGAGAGTCCGCCTGCCAATGCAGGGGACGTGGGTTTGTGCCCCGGTCCGGGGGGGATCCCATGTGCCGCGGAGCGGCTGGGCCCGTGGGCCATGGCCGCTGGGCTTGCGCATCCAGAGCCTGTGCTCCGCGGCGGGAGAGGCCACAGCGGTGAGAGGCCCACGTACCGCAAAAAAAAAAAAAGGATCATACACCATGATCAAGTGGGATTTATCCCAGGTATGCAAAGATTCTTCAATATATGCAAATCAATCAATGTGATAAACCATATCAACAAACTGAAGAAGAAAACCCATATGATCATCTCAATAGATGCAAAAAAAGCTTTTGACAAAATTCAACACCCATTTATGATACAAACTCTCCAGAAAACAGCCATAGAGGGAATCTACCTTAACATAATAAAGGCCATATATGAAAAACCTACAGCAAACATCATTCTCAATGGTGAAAAACTGAAAGTATTTCCTCTAAATTCAGGAACAAGACAAGGATGTCCACTCTCTCCACTATTATTCAACAGTTTTGGAAGTCCTAGGCATGGCAATTAGAGATGACAAAGAAATAAAAGGAATACAAATTGGAAAAGAAGAAGTAAAACTGTCACTGTTTGCAGATGACATGATACTATACATAGAGAATCCTAAAGATGCTACCAGAAAACTACTAGAGCTAATCAACGCATTTGGTAAAGTAGCAGGATACAAAATTAATGCACAGAAATCTCTTGCATTCCTATACACTAATGATGAAAAATCTGAAAGAGCAATTAAGGAAACACTCCCATTTACCACTGCAACAAAAAGAATAAAATATCTAGGAATAAACCTACCTAGGGAGACAAAAGACCTGTATGCAGAAAACTATAAGACACTGATGACATAAATTAAAGATAATACAAACAGATGGAGAGACATACCATGTTCCTGGACTGGAAGAATCAATACTGTGAAAATGACTATACTACGCAAAGCAATCTACAGATTCAATGCAATCCCTATCAAATTACTAATGGCAATTTTTACAGAACTAGAACGAAAAATCTTAAAATTTGTATGGAAACTCAAAAGACCCCGAATAGCCAAAGCAATCTTGAAGGGAAAAAAAAGGGGCTGGAGGAATAAGACTCTCTAACTTCAGACTATAATACAAAGCTACAGTAATCAAGACAATATGGTACTAGCACAAAAACAGAAATATAGATCAAAGGAACAGGATAGAAAGCCCAGAGACAAACCCATGCACCGATGGTCAACTAATCTATGATAAAGGAGGCAAGGATGTTCAGTGGACAAAAGACAAGTCTCTTCAATAAGTGGTGCTGGGGAAACTGGACAGCTACATGTAAAAGAATGAAATTAGAACACTCCCTAATATCACACACAAAAATAAACTCAAAATGGATTAAAGACCTAAATGTAAAGCCAGACACCATAAAACTCTTAAAGGAAAACATAGGAAGAACACTCTGTGCCATAAATCACAGCAAGATCTTTTTTGACCCACCTTCTAGAGTCATGGAAATAAAAATAAACAAATGGGACCTAATGAATCTTAAAAGCTTTTGCACAGCAAAGGAAATTACAGACGAAAAGACAACCCTCATAACGGGAGAAAATATTTGCAAACAAAACAACGGACAAAGGATTAACCTCCAAAATATATAAACAGCTCATGCAGCTCAATATTAAAAAAACAAACAATCCAATCAAAAAGTGAGCAGAAGACCTAAATAGACATTTCTCCAAAAAACACATACAGATGGCCAAGAGGCACATGAAAAGCTGCTCAATATCACTATTAGAGAAATGCAAATCAAAATGATAATGAGATATCACCTCACACCAATTAGAATGGGCACCATCAGAAAATCTACAAACAACAAACGTTGGAGAGGGTGTGGAGAAAAGGGAACCTTCCTGCACTGTTGGTGGGAATGTAAATTGATACAGCCACTACGGAACTGTATGGTAGTTCCTTAAAAAACTAAAAATGGAATTACCATATGACTCAGCAATC
This sequence comes from Aethalodelphis obliquidens, assembly GCF_003676395.1. Classification (NCBI taxonomy): domain Eukaryota; kingdom Metazoa; phylum Chordata; class Mammalia; order Artiodactyla; family Delphinidae; genus Aethalodelphis; species Aethalodelphis obliquidens. The sequence goes on along the minus strand of NW_020837954.1, from coordinate 39,746,913 downwards.
CCACTACTGGGCATATACCCAAAGAAAACCATAATTCAAAAAGACACATGCACCTCAATGTTCAGTGCAGCACTATTTAATACGCAGGTCATGGAAGCAAACCAAATGCTCATGGAACGATGAATGGATAAAGATGTGGTACATATATACAATGGTATATTACTCAGCCATATAAAGGAACGAAATTGGGTCATGGATGGACCTAGAGACTGTCATACAGAGTGAAGTAAGTCAGAAAGAGAAAAACAAATATCATATATTAATGCATATATGTGGAATACAGAAAAATGGTATAGATGAACCGGTTCGCAAGGGAAAAATATAGACACAGATGTAGAGAACAAATATATGGACACCAAGGGGGGAAAGCAGGGGGCGGGGGTGGTGGGATGAATTGGGAGATTGGGCTTGACATATATACACTAATATGCATAAAATAGATAACTAATAAGAACCTGTTGTATTAAAAAAAATAAAAGTATGGTTGGCACAAAAAAAGAAATATAGATCAAGAGTATAGGATAGAAAGCCCAGAGATAAACCCATGCACCTATAGTTACTTAATCTGTGACAAAGAAGAATATACAGTGGAGAAAAGACAGCCTCTTCAATTAGTGGTGCTGGGAAAACAAAACAAAGCAAAAAAAAATATACTTCAATTTTTAAAAAATTTTTTAGAAAAAGAAAGAAAGAAATCAGAAAGAAACAATGTATAGAGGAGCACCAATTCCAGTGACAGTGGATTTCTAACCTGACATCATGGAAGCCTGAAGGAAGTGGCATAACATTTTTCAAATGCTGAATGAAAAGACGTATCAACCACAAATTCTATATTCAGCAAAAATATCCTTCAGAAATGAGTGGGAAACACAGTCTCAGACAAACTCGTCGTTAGCACACATACCTTTAAAGAATGATTGAAGTAAGTTCTCTAAACAGAAAAGAAGTCTTGGAAGTACAGAAAGGAAAGAAGTCCAGTGGAATAGGTAATGACAGTAATAAATATAACAGACTATCCTTCTCCTCATGAATTTATAAAATCATATTTGATGGCAAATGCAAAATTTATAACACAATCTGATGTGCTCAATACAAGTAAAGGAAATAGTTATAACAATTATATTTTAAATATAAGGGCAAGTGGTCTAAATGAAATTAAGTTTTCTACACTTCACTTGAAATGGTAAAATGGTTACACCTACCAGTAGACTATGATAAATTATGTATGTTTATTATACTACCTATAACAACCACTAAGAAAACTATACAAAGGGTATAGTAGTTTTGGTTTTGGAAGAATTATATGGATAACTATATACATTATAATCAAAGTAAAATTCTAAAAAATGTTCAAGTAATCTATATGGGAGCCAGGAAAACAGAAATAGAACAATGAGAAACAAGGGATCAAAGAGAAAACAAATAATAAAATGGCAGACTTGAGCCCTCACATGTAAATAATTACTTTAAATGTAAACAGTTCAAACACACACACACACACACACACACACACACACACACACACACAAAGGCAGAAATTGCCAAAGTGAATTTAAAAAACACAACTAAACTATACACTCTCTACAAGAAACTTACTTCAAACATAAGTAGATTAAAAGACAAGGATGTAAAAGAAGATGTCATGCAAACATTAATTTTAAAAAAAGCAAAGATGGATACATTATCACCAGATAAACTTCAGAGCAATAAAAATTACTAGGGACAAAGCAGAATCTTACCTTATGATAATAGGATCAACCCATCAAAAAGACATAGGAATCCTAAATATGTATGAATCAAATGACAGAGCTTCCCAATACATAAAACAAAAACTGAGGGCTTCCCTGGTGGCACAGTGGTTGAGAATCTGCCTGCTAATGCAGGGGACACGGGTTCGAGCCCTGATCTGGGAGGATCCCACATGCCGTGGAGCAACTAGGCCCGTGAGCCACAACTACTGAGCCTGTGCGTCTGGAGCCTATGCTCCGCAACAAGAGAGGCCGCGATAGTGAGAGGCCCATGCACCGCGATTAAGAGTGGCCCCCGCTTGCCACAACTAGAGAAAGCCCTCACACAGAAACGAAGACCCAACACAGAAAAAAATTAATTAATAAACTCCTACCCCCAACATCTTCTTAAAAAAAAAATTTATATTAAAAAAAAACAAAAAACAAAAACTGAGAACTAAAAGGAGAGATAGACATAGCCACATTTTAGTTGGGGACTTCAACATCTCACTTGCAGCATATGAAAGAACTACTAGTCAGAAAAATCAGCAAAAATATGAAGGAACTGAGCTGTACTACATGACCAAGCAATAGAATCTAAATGACATTTATAGACCACTCCATCTAGTAACAACAGAATAAACACTTTTTTCGAGTTCCTATGGAACAATCACCAAGATAGACCATATCCTAGATTATAAACCTCACAAACTAAAATGATTAATATCATACAGAGTATGCTGACTATAACGGAATCAAACTAGAAATCAATAATGTAATGACAACAAGAAAATCTCCAAACTCTTGGAAATTAAAGAACATACTCCTAAATAATCTAGGGGTGAAAGAACTCTCAAAAGAATTTAAAAATACATAGAACTAAATAAAAATGAAAATACAACTTATCAAGTTATGGGTGCAGCTAGAGCCGTACCAAGAGGAAAATTCATAACACTAAATGTTTATATCAGATAAAAGGATAGGCCTCAAATCAGTAATCGAAGCTCCAACTACTTCAAGAAACTAAAAAAAGAAAGAAAAAAAAAGGTAAAATGTACCCATAGCAAGCAAAAGGAAGAAAATTATAAAACCAAAAATTAATAAAATTAAAATCTGAAAAATAATAAAGGAAATCGATGAAACAAAGAGCTGGTTCTTTGAAAAGGTTAATAAAATTTTAAAACTTGTAGCAAAACTGACAAAGAAAGAAATAGGGATGATACAAATCATTAAAATCAGGAATAAAGCAGAACAGTAGTAAAGATCACATAGCCATTAAAAGGTAATAAAGGAATACTACAGATAACTTTACACTCACAAATCCAACAAACTATAAGAAATGAACCAATTCCTCCTAAACCACAAACTACTAAATACAACCATGATGAAATAGCCCTGAATATCTGATTAGGTCTACATATCTGATTAGCTTCTTATTAAAGAAACTGAATTCATAACTTCAAAAGTTTAAAAAAAAAAGAAAACAAATCTCCAGGCCCAGATGTTTTCACTGGAGGATTCTACCACATATTTAAAGAACATTTTTACAAAATCCCTTCTGACACAGAGAAGAGAAGGGAACACTTCCCAGCTCATTTTATGAAGCTAATATTACCCTGAACCCAGAAACAGACAAAAATAGTACAAATAAAATTACACAGCAATCTCTCTCATGAACTTAGATGCAAAAACTCTTCAGTAAAATGTTAACAAATTGAATAACAGTATATAAAAAGAATTACACACCAAGACCAAATGGGATATATTCCAGATATGCAAGACTGTTCAATACTCAAAAAAAAAAAAAAAATCAACGTAATGTGCCATATCAGTAGAAGAAAATTGATATGATCATATCAACTAACACAGAAAAAAACCCCACAGAAATCATCTCAGTGTTCTATGAGAACATTTGAAAATGACAATTTTGCTAATATGATGGTTGCATTTACTATGTGCCCAAGAATTTTTACTATAAACTTTTAATTTTTACACATATAAAAGATTTTACAATCATAAAAATTTGATAACTTCTATGACCCAAACACTGGAAAAATATTATACTTAAATGAGTAGTTTTAGTTTTTGAGTTTTTCATTCATTTACATTTCTTTCCTGTCACTCATAAATAACACTATGATCTAAAGATTGCTAAAATTAATATTTTTGTGCCTGGTATAAGAAAGATAAAACGCACATCAGAGCCAGATTAAGAAACTTATACAACTCGACATAAATTTTTCAATAATAGAGCAACTTCTTTATGTAGTCCTACACTGACACTGCTTGCTGGCTATGAAATTTACCACCAAAGGTAAACAAACTGAATCACCTAGTAGGTATTACACTAGGAGATAATACTCTTAGTTTTTGGAAGTCCATATTTGCTTTCTTTGCCTGTTGAAAAAATAAAAGTATGTAAGAAAGTATGTCTCAACACATACATTATAATTGGTCACTTTAACTTTAAAAGCAGGCATTTCACCTCTGACACTAAATCATAATAAAGTTCATTTACGGTATTTTTATACCAGAATTACATTAGGTCATCCACCACAGTCAGCCCCTTTCTCTAGCAAAATTATTTACCACATGTAGATTTCTGTTCCCAGCATGGTCTTGATTTTCTAATGTCAACTCAGAGCCAGCTAGAAAGACTCTGTCATACGATTTGTGATCATTTCCACTCTCAATTTTTTTTAACCCAGAAACACATTAAACAAATAACATCCACAGCATCTGTTTTATCATATTTGGGGAAAAATAAAATCGAGTGTGTTTGGATAAAATATAACCCACAGTGATTTCCATTCACTGATCCAAGTGTATAGAGATTTCGTCTACCTCACATCATACACAAAAATTAATTTGAGATAAACAGGCCTAAAACTATAATGGTTTTAGAGTAAAACATATATTCTGTCTTGCGGGCAGAGAAATGTTTCTCACAGTTGACAAATCCACGATTAAGGCACTGGCAGATTTCAGTGTCTGGCGAAGACCTGTTTCTTAGTTCACAGACTGCCATTTTCTTGCTGTGTCTTCACATGGTGGAAGAGATAAGGGAGCTCTCTGGAATCTTTTATAAGGGCACTAATCCCATTCATGAGGGTTCCACCCTTATGACCTAACCACTTCCCAAAGGCCCCACCTTGAAATACCATCACATTAGGGATTAGGTTTCAATTTATGAATTTTGGGTGGGACACAGTCTACAGCAATATGGATTTTGATTACACAGATATACACATGTCAAAACTTAGGGAAGGGGCTTCCCTGGTGGCACAGTGGATGAGAGTCCGCCTGCCAATGCAGGGGACACGGGTTCGTGCCCCGGTCCGGAAAGATCCCACATGCCGTGGAGCAGCTAGGCCCGTGAGCCATGGCCGCTGAGCCTGCACGTCCAAAGCCTGTGCTCCGCAACGGGAGAGGCCACAACAGTGAGAGGCCCGCGTACCGCAAAAAAAGAAAAAAAAAAAACTTAGGGAAAATAGACTTGAGATTTATTTCACTGTATGTAAATTTTACATAAAAAGAAAAAAGAAACCTGTAAATTAATGCTGAATCTAGTTAATAACATTCATGCTGAAGTATTTAGGAAGAACCATACTGATGTCTGCAATTTACTTTGGTTTTCTTTGTCTTTTTTTTTTTTTTTTTGGCTGCATTGGATCTTCATTGCTGTGCGCAGACTTTCTCTAGTTGTGGCAAGTGGGGGCCATTCTTCGTTGCAGTGTGCAGGCTTCTCATTGTGGTGGCTTCTCTTGTTGTGGAGCACGGGCTCTAGGCACGCGGGTTTCAGTACTTGTGCCACGTGGGCTCTAGAGCACAGGTTCAGTAGGTGTGGCACACAGGCTTAGTTGCTCCACAGCATGTGGGATCTTCCCGGACCAGGGCTCGAACCCATGTCCCCTGCACTGGCAGGCAGATTCTTAACCACTGTCCCACCAGGGAAGCCCTGCAGTTTACTTTGAATGCACCAAAAATAAAATGGACTAACAGACGGAATGTGGGATAGACAGATGGCTAGATACACATGATGAAACAAGAAAAATAAAATATTAGTAGCAGAATCTAGATGGTGCTATACAGATATTCAATGTAAAACTCTTTCACCTTTGCTGTATGTTAGAACATTTTTAGAATAAAACATTAGGGGGAAGTTGAGAGATTTCCATTTATTTATTTTACTAATATTTATCAAATGAAGCTGGCTCTTTCTTTTTATAGAAGAGAACATGACTACAATTAAGCAACTAGGCCATAAATCTAAGATATGATTAGAATCTAAATTCCCCAAAGTACTGCTATTTCACCCAAAATCTCACACTGAATTATTCATGAAAGGAGTTTGTCAACATATTCTTTGCTAATGGTATATAACAACATCAACCAATTGCTTAGCATCTTTTTTCAGTCTTAGGTCATAAGACACATTGTGGTGATTTAATAACGTCCACTTGGATAAGCCAAAATTATGTTTCCCAGAATCCTCTTCTCTGATTAGTTCTGGGCTAATCCATAGAAATGTCCATGAGACCTGGAAGGCGGAGGTGAAGCAGTAGCCATTAGTTTCTGAAGATCGTCATGGTTAGATGTGATGAAAGACAGAAGCACAGGCAACAGCCTTCCACAGACTTATCCAGTAGCTATTCTTTGTGATCCCACTCTAATAGTTTGAAATGACTGGGTTCCCATATTCCCTTGCAAGCTCCAATTAATACACCAACATCAATGTCTCAGAATAGGTGATTAGTGACTTTCCTCTGCATTTCCAATTTCCCTTGTAGGATTCTTAGTTGACAGTTTCTCCCACAATTATACAAGGTTTTATGTCTATAATACATCCTTGATTCCATAACACTCATGATGGTTCTGCTTCCCTTACTGAACTCTGACTGAGAATACCAGCATACTTCCCTTATTCCATTACATGTATCTCTAAAAGTTATAAAGAAATTAAAAAGTTAAAGGTTATTTTTATTTCACCAAGGACTGTGAAAGCCTTCTGATGGTTTTTAAAGGAAGCATAATTATTTTATAAAGTAAATGTTCCGCCTTTAGATATTTTGTACTAAATTTGAATTTTTTTTTCAAGAGAAACAGTAAGGTATAATGGTAGAAAAACTAAACCCAGTCAGCCTAAGATGAATCATGGCTCAGTCATTTATTAGCTGAGAGACCTTAGTCAATTTACTAAACCTCTCTGCAACCTGTCTTCTTATCTTGAAAATGTGTATAATGATGCCAGTGATATCTATGTGAGAGGGACTCCTGGATAGAAATCTGCCTGGAAGAGCATAAAGCTAAAAGATTTAAATTTTCACAGCAAGCATACTTTCTATATGCAATCTAAATTTATTTGGAAGGTTTGGTGGGGGTGGGAATTTTTGGTGGAAATAACAGGAAAAGTTAAAATACCCTCATGTCAATCCCACGGTGCTACCAACAGAATGATACAATCATGTAATTAAAGCTAGTATATTCCTTTTCTTTCCCCACCTGGTCGTGTCACACAGCTTCTGGGATCTTAATTCCTGGACCAGGAATTGAACCCAGGCCCTCGGCAGTGAGAACACGGAGTCCTTATCACTGGACCACCAGGGAATTCCTGAAACTAGTATATTCTTAATAAACGCTGGCTATCATCTTTCTCTTCTGTATTAAAGAGATGAACTGTTTTTTAATTCCTTTTTTTCTCTAAAATGAATTCTAACCATTTAAATAATTCACAATTTGAAATAGTATTATCAAGTTTAATTGTTCTTCAGTTATGCTAATCTACATGAATCTCCACATTTCCCTTTTTTCAAATCAATTCCTATGCCTTCTAAAACACTTTCACCTATGTTCAGATGAGCAACTGAACATTCAAGTAACAACTAAAATACATAAGTAGTTTATAGCAGTGCTTCTCAAACTTTCATTTCCATGTAACCACCCAGGAATCTTGTTAAAATGCAGATTCTGATTCAGTAGGTCTAGGATTGAGGCCTGAGACTCTGTGCTCCTAATTAACTCCCAAATGACACTGTTACTAGACCACAGACTACACTTAAGAGCAGCAAGGAACTTAAAGTAGGGTATATAGTAGGTTATTACAAAACTTTAGAGCTGGAAAGGACTTTACGAAATTTATAATCCATCTAAAAACACAGAGAGGCTTCCCTGGTGGAGCAGTGGTTAAGAATCCGTCTGCCAATGCAGGGGACACAGGTTCAAGCCCTGGTCTGGGAAGATTCCACATGGCGCGGAGTAACTAAGCCTGTGTGCCACAACTACTGAGCCTGCGCTCTAGAGCCTGAGAGCCACAACTACTGAGCCCACGTGCCACAACTACTGAAGCCCGCATGCCTAGAGCCCGTGCTCCACAACAGGAGAGGCCACCACAATAAGAAGCCCGCGCACTGCAACGAAGAGTAGCCCCCTCTTGCCGCAACTAAAGAGAGCAGGCGGGCAGCAATGAAGACCTAACGCAGCCAAAGATGAATGAATGAATTAATTAATTAAAATAAAAACAGAGAGAACTTAAGGGTCCTAAACAAGGTCACTATAGCTAGTAGTAGAGCCAAAGAAAATCCAACTTATCCTAACAACAGATTCCGTGCACTTTCCACTACACCAGTGCTTCTCAATCTTTAATTATTTATATGTAATTACAAGGCAATTAAATCTATATAGGGAACCTGAAATCCTTCAAATGTGTCATGCTACAATCGTTCCTTCTTCAAGTAACCTATCGTATTATTAAATTATGGCAAGATTTGCCAATCAAGGTTGAAATTATATCAGTCACATCTACACTACGGGAAAATGAATAACACATGCAAATTCTCCTTCTGAAATTAAGAAATCCTACTCCCTGCTGTTTTGACCAGTCTAAGATATTTTAGAGAGAGATTTATCCATCTGATTACCAAAATATAGCCAAAGAAAAAAACTAAAGGAATTTTGCCTGAGAAGAACTCTGATGAGATTTCACTAGGGATAAACTTATGACTAAATTTCACCACAGGACCCAAAATACCTATCCTAGTAAAGGTTATATGCACAATCCTTCTGTACTCCTCTGCCCTTAATCATTGAAGGAACAATATCATATCTGGAACCAACACCCTTTGGACAAGTGAAGAGTCCCACTTTCAGACAGATGACTGAAAGTAGAGCACATAAATATTAAGACATTGCATTTGGTAAGGAATAAAGAAAGAATGAGTACCTTTGAACCATCTCTCCTAAAATTTCTACTTTATTGTGATTTAAAAGAAATTAAAACAATCCAGGCAAGAGAAGGAAGACATTAATTTTGGCAGTTCTTGAAACAGTATACCAAATTTCCAATGTTAGCCATTTTTAATCAACTCACTTTTTAAAACAAAAACTTCCAAACAAAACCTTTATATCATTACCACAAATGAGAGAAATGGATGACTTGCCATAAATAGAAGATAACAGTATATATGTCAATCCCAATCTCCCAATTTATAAAAGAATGTAAAAGAGTATGTGTATACGTATATGTATAACTGATTCACTTTGCTGTACAGCAGAAACTAACACTACATTGTGAATCAACTATACGCCAATAAAAATTAAATATATATATATATATATATACACACACACACACAACAGTAAAGATAACAGTAGAATATCATTAAATTCTACTAGTGAATGTTGCCCACAGAATGTTCTGAGCCTGAGCCCCTCTTTGTTAAAAAGGGAGAATGTGTTCAAGAGGTGCTAAGGGCTTATGTTTATAGATACAAGGAAAAGGATTGAAAGAGAAAAACGGAAAACGTTTTTATGCAATTTGATGTTATTTAATGCTCTGTCCTGAACACCTTATCATCATCCCAAGTATCTGAATGTGACACACTTTGAGAAACACTACACCACACCATGTTGTTTCTTAACTGATATTTCTCTCTGGTTAATCCCCTAAATAGCTTAAAATTCTATTGACAGGAAATGAATATTTTATTTAATTCCCCAGAGCACCTAGTCCAGTAACTGGTACACAGTGGGCACTTAATAATACGTTTAAGTGAACCAAAAAGATGAGTCATTAAAACAAGCAATTTATTTAGAACTGTTGATTTCTCAGAGCTGAAAAGACTAATGAGATCACCTACTAGTTTAACTTACTCATTTAAAGATGTGAATGTTAAGTATTGAGACAGTAAGTGACTAGCCTAATCAGAAGTGTTTTTAGGGACTCTGAAATTTCTTAGTTCTCATTCTAACAGCTGTGCAGGCAGATGTCAAATGAATGGCTTAAGGCAAAGGAATCCTTCTGACATTTTATTTAGGGTCAGAAGGACAAGAGATTGGCAGGGAGGAAGCAGGGAAGGGCTATATACATTTAGGAAGATAACTTGCCCAAAAATATTCCACAAGAAGTAGAAGGAGAAATCTTAGGCTGGCAAAGATACTCACCCAGAATTCCACCCACATTGCTAAGACTGTCCCAGGTTAAAGGGTAGAGAGGCAGAGGATACTCTCAAGGAAGGTGGCTGTGTTCAGAACCTTCCTTAGTGAGAATTTTCTAAACTTCTTTTATCATTACAAGAATTGTCCCATGCCTGGAATCTCAAACATTTGTTGACTTCACTAGTTTCCTCCCAAATCCCCACCCTCATTCCTGAACTAATTAGAAGTATTACACATGTTCCAAGACTGAAAGAAGAGTGGTAATAAAAATATAAAACACAAGTATCCCTTGAGCCGAAAACCTTGTTTCTAAACCCTCGACTTAATGATAAAATGGAGGCCTTTTCTAGCCCGCAGGAAAAGATTTAAATTTGAGGACTAAAGCAGAGTCAGCTTTCTCAGCAAATGTGCTTAAAAAATGAACTGGCAACATTAAGTATGAAAAATAAAGATTTATTTTGATTGTAAATGATATAACTTAAGTTTTAAAAAGAGAGGTAGGGTATGGTTATTATAGGATATCTAGACACCTCCGTGTATCAAAAACTGGCCAGATATAGGACCACTACAGGGACAAGAGGAACTAGAACCTGGGAGTTGACCACACAGTCAGGATTATCTCTGCCTCTTCACTCTGTGAGTGGATCTCATTCTCTCCAGCTAAACATAGGTTATCTATCTACATGGTGTGGGAGATGGAAGGGTGAGCATGACCTTTGGTAGGTTAGAACTCCTGTCTGCCCCTGGATATACTGCCATAGCCAGTGGGATGGGGCATTATAATTGACTACATCTAGATTAAGTCCCCACCTCAATAAACAAGGGTAGAATATTATGTTCGGTAATCTCAACAAAAGCACAATGGTATGTGTTGGGGGAGGAAGGGGGTCTGTTAACAGAAATGAGAGAAGTATACGGAACAGAGAAAAGTAAGATCACATTTTAATTCAATTTCACAATGACAGTGACAGTTTTCCCTTTCAGTTGTGTACAACCAATTCCTTAGCATACCAATAGATTTATTCATGCAGGGGAAAACAGGTTTGCTTAGTTCTTGAGGAAGAGTAACTTTTTCATCAGTCATGGGTAACTTATCAACAGAGGTGCTTAAACACAGCCATAATTCAGTACCAATAAATTAAGAATAACAAATCAAAAATATATACATTACATACTACTTCATGTGCTTAGAATGATTTGAATTTAGCTACAATATACAGCACAACGTATTTTCTTCAAGATGCTTTTCTATTCTTGGAAATAGAGATTTCCTAGAATATCTTTTCAAAGCCAAATGTAACCATATGTTTATAAACATGCTATGAATTTATATAATGATGGGATATCGGGATAATTTTCACAATTCACTTAATTACCCCACTGAATTGAAAAGATAAGAATTCAATTCATTATTAAAAAAAAACTTTGACTTAAGCAGAAAAATATGCTTATGGAATAATGAGTATAAAAGTAAGAAAGCATGGGGATGATGATGGATAAAGTGATATATTCTACAAGTAGTTCAGGAGGCTTTTGATAGCATTCAATCTGTTTAATGTACTAGAAAAAGAATGTGTTTAAAGCTCAAATTCAATTGCTATTTCCAACCAAGGAATTTTTTAGCATCAAAGCACCTGTTTACTCATATTCTTTCATTAAAACTTCTTTTGATACTGAACAATTAGATTTGAAAATAAAATAAGAGGGCTTCCCTGGTGGCGCAGTGGTTGAGGGTCCGCCTGCCCATGCAGGGGACGCGGCTTCGTGCCCCGGACTGGGAGGATCCCACGTGCCGCGGAGCGGCTGGGCCCGTGAGCCATGGCCGCTGAGCCTGTGCGTCCGGAGCCTGGGCTCCGCAGCGGGAGAGGCCACAGCGGTGAGAGGCCCGCATACCGCAAAAAAATAAATAAATAAAATAAGAAAGAAAAGTAACTTCATAGAAGTATATTTCCCTCTTTTTTTCCTTGTAAATAACAGATGTTAAATCATGTTGGTGACTCAGTAGATGGCACTGTTCTCATTAAATTAAAATGGATCTAATACAAAAAACAGGGCACACAAACTTAACCAACACTAATGTGCTTTCACCCAAAAATATAAAACAATATCCTGAACATCTGTATTAATTAATGCATTGAACCAATCAAATCTTAAATACAGTGAATGATTATTTACAAAACATTTACTTCCTTCCTACTGCAGCTTGACTAGAATTCTATAATTTTTCTTTTGGAAATATTAATGAGTGATCTAATAACACCTCTACTGAAAAATAAATTGGTTCTCTTTCCTCTAATTAAAATGTGAAATAACAGTACTTTCTATTTCTTTTAACAGTGCCTTTATTAGAGAATAATGTTTTCAAAATACTAACTAGGCTGCCATTATCAAGTTTTGAATGTACAGTTACAAATATTTTCTTCTCAAACATCACTCACTGCATTTACTGACTTGCAGTTACCTAACTTCCTCTAAGTCAGCTACGGTCACTTAAGCTCCTTATTCGCAGAGAGAGTACATCTTACACTTTATAGATCCCACAGTGACTCTCAAAAAACACCTACTGAAAAAAGACACGAAATAAAATTAATCACTAAACATAGTATACAGCAACAAAATGTATTCAATAATTATTTACTGAGTAGGGTATACATCAATGAACAAAAGCAACAAAACTGATACCAATAAAACCTATTACCCAGATCAGTAATTTAACTCGGAGATTTTATATTCAAGTTCTGAGGTGATGAGTTTATTATTCCCATAATCACATAGAGGAAATGATCCACATAACTTAAACTAGGTTGTATGAATAGCCCTAGGGCATCGAAGTGACCATTTACATTTAGTCAGTCATTCAACAAATATTTTCTGTGAACCTACAATGTATTGTCAAGATCCAAACAAATCCCTAGGGATTTAAACAGGAATCAAAGCAATCCTCCTAGATTGATCAGCTCTGCATCCCACCCTCTCTCATTTTCTTGCTCTATATCTGGACAAAACAGGCCTCTGGAAGATTCCAGATGAAGGCAATTCAGTATTAAATAGCCTTACCTATTTACCCATTAGGGCTTAGCATTAGTCACCCTTCCAGACCAAGTAATGACATAGAGCCACTGCTGCCAAAGCTGCACCACCATCCCAAGTCCCCTAGACTGCTAAACAAATCTAAAGATAAGATACCACCTCTAGGCTCTAATGCTGCTCTGGAGTCTCAGCTTTCTCTAACCTAGTATGCACAAGATTCCAGGGTTGGATTCTGCTTTAGTGCCTGCTTCTGTTTTCTTACCAGTTCTTTATCTGGGGGTCTAAATTCATATCCCAGGACTCTGCTAAATGGCAAAATTTGGCTCCAAGGTAATAATTACATCCCTTCATGATGTTTACCTATATTGAATTTCCTGAAATGCCCTGCCTGATTGGCACTAGCTCCATTTAAAAATGTAGTGCTCACAACACTTTTAAAGACAACCTAGCCTGCCACATCTTTTGGTTACTCTCTTACCTATGGGATTTATTTTCCAAAGTCCAAATCTACAGGCAAAACTATGCTACAAAGTTTCAGAGAGGCTAAATCTCTGTTAAGTCTCACATTCCTTAACTATCAACAGCCCTGTGCTGCCAAGAGAAATGTCATTGCCCCAAAACGTGATGTCCTCTGCCTTATTCTACAAAATATTTAGGAGTCTATAAACACTCTTAAGCCTCTAAAACTCAAAATATCTCCAGTTCAGAAAACAAACCAACAAACAAAAGCTGACTGACTACCTCCCAGGGCTCTGCCTGATTAAAGATCTTCCAGATGAAGAAGAAATTCCTTCAAGGAGCTCAGCCTAGTGGGGTCAAAAGGTTTACATTAAGTTAACAGTACATATAGTTTAGAAACCCATATAACCTAGACTGGGAAAAAAGTAGACAATAAAAAAATACTATCTGCTTACTATGTGTCAGAGACACAGTCGATACAATTCCTTAGTTATTTTTATTCCCTCATAAAACAGCCTAGCTATCTTCTAAAGTCAGTTGCAGAATTAAGAAAATACCCAAGATACAAGGATTTATGTCTCGTTTATGCCCACCTATTTGATTAAATGGAAATATCTCTTCAATGAGTGCTATTAAATACCTGAATGGATTTCAGTGAAATAGTGGAATCTCTTTCTCCAGAGACTTTTAAAAGTAGGCTAAAGATAACTCAAATGTCAAAAATACTTTAAGGTTCTTTAAGGCAAGAAGATGAATTAACTAAATTCCTAGTAATATAAAATTTAAAGGTAGGGGAATGAAGGAAGACTTTTTATAAAAAAAATGACATGAGATGATATGAGTTCAGTTGGTGTTAAAATTATTATCACTCCTAATGAAGAAAGAAGAATCTTTAGGATTGATAAACTGATGGTATTAAAAAATAGAAAATCCTAAAATAAATAGAAAGTAGAAAAATGAATTTTCTTTTTGCTTTTTCTTTCATTTTTCTCTTATATTGTTTCTTTTTTTCCTGAAAGTCTTGAAAGAATTTCTCAAATCTAGCACTATATTTTAGTTTCATGTTTTCAGTATTTCCTTACTTTAAATCTCAGATTATTTATGTATAGTAAAATGACTAAAATGAAACTAAGGATAAAAAATGTAAGTTATTATCTGTTAGTTCACACACAAAAGCAAGGGTTTGGAGTCAAAATTTTCTGTTCAAGTATTTGTGTTTTGTAGTTTTATGCGTGATATCTTTTGCTACTGTTCTTCTTGGTTTTTAAAAATTAGGGTAATAATAACTGGTTACAACAATAAAAATCATTAACATTTTACAACTGTCATCTTTTTATATTCAATCATAACAGTCACATAAGGCTCAACAAGTCTGTTGCCAAATTATATAAAAGTAAATCAAGGTTCAAAACAGTTATTCATCTATCCAAAGATGGTAATTTTAAAAGGGAAGAAGTTAGAGTGGATAATTTCTAAAGCCCTTTTCAGTCCTAACATTTTATGACTATAGCGTGTGTTTCAAGCCCTTGCTTTGCTTTTGTCACTCAGTACTAAAAATGGCATACCAGAGGATATGCTATTTTTCTTACATTGGAAATGCTTACTTTGTGGCATTTAACTTAAATTTAGAGTGAACTTTTGGCAACTACTAGAACAGATCAAAAACTACTACTACCAAAAAAGGGTAAAAAAAACAAAACCAAAAACAAACCAAAAAATCCTTTGATTCTTATTTCCAATGGTCATATATTTCAAAGAAACAAAGCCTAATCCTCTACAATTAAACACCAATGAATTATAGGTAAGAATATGGCAGTATTGCAATAGTAAAGCAAACTTTACCTTATACTTTGAAACATAAAATACTCTCTTGTTTTAACTGTAAAACTGTTAACATATTAGTCATAAGATTGTTTAACAGCTCATCTCAGTGTTCAGTGCCTTCATAGTTTGGGACAAAATCTTATGTTAATCAGCAGTTATATGATTTTAACTAAAAATTTGAGAAAAACATCTCCCCATTCCTAATCATTTTTCTTTTACCAAATGAACAAAAGAAAACAAATTGTTAGGTCCTCTTATTCATATCTCAAAATTTTAGATAAAAGTATTCTCTATTTTTAAAGTATTTTAGCTCTCTAGTTTTATATTAAGAAGTAATACTTGAGGTCTAAGATTCCTGGTACCATCATGTAACAATTTGACCCTGTGGAAACAAATGGGACTAGCAAATAATAACCCTCATTCCTAGGCAAGGTATAAAAAGTCCCTGCACCCTTTCCTACAAGATGGATTACATTTTTTTCCCTAAGATAAAATGAGTAACTTCTGCAAATTCTGTGTTGAAAGATCTCTTATTTCTCTTTTTCATGTTTGATATGTTTGTCCCCATATATAGATTATAGGACAAATCCATCTCCTAGTTTTCTAAACAAGGCAAAGAGAAGTTGTCACTGGACCCCACAATTTCTTCCATAGAGAAAGGTCAGAACACTTCCTTTTGCTGGAGCAGTCAT
This sequence comes from Aethalodelphis obliquidens, assembly GCF_003676395.1. Lineage (NCBI taxonomy): Eukaryota > Metazoa > Chordata > Mammalia > Artiodactyla > Delphinidae > Aethalodelphis > Aethalodelphis obliquidens. The sequence continues at coordinate 39,730,748 of NW_020837954.1, read as the reverse complement.
TTGCTAGTATCTACAGATGCCTGGACACAGATTAGAGGCAAAACTCTCCTGTTGGTCAACCTACAATCTTTAAGCTAACAAAGCTAGTTCTCAGTACAAGGACTTTTTGGACAATTGCCACCTTCAGGTGGGTACAGAAAAGTAGAGGTATTGTTTACATTCCTTTGGATAGGAAATAAAGGGTGGGAGAAATCCTTTTCATAGGTTTCTGTTTCCTAGTGTACTGAAATTTAAATCTCATTGTGATCAAAAGAATCAAAGTACATCCAGTCCAGAGAAAAGCAGTTCCAGCATCCCTAAAATTGTCAGTCTCTAGAACAAATATGTTTCAACATTAGCCCACAGAATAAAGCAAGTTAAGAAGGCAAAAAATAATTTAGTGCAAATACAACTTGGAATAAAATTGCTAATTAACCTAGGTGGGAAACTTTAACCACACTCATCAGGATTATCTCCCCTAAGTGTTAGAGCAGGCAGTTAGCCAGATGTGAGCAGAGAAGCTAGTTCTCAGTGAGCATGTCACAGGTCATGTGACAGGAAACCATACATCTTGTGATAACAGGGGTCCTAGAGGCAAAGAAAGAAAGGCAGGAACCTCCAGAATCTGAAAGTAACCTTTTGCTCATTATTCCCTCATTTCCACAGAATTAGCCTTGCAACCAGAGCAGTACCCATCATGCACCTGATGCCATGACAGATCCAAGAAGACCAAATAAGGACAAAAACTTCCCCTCCCTTCAGGAAGGTGGAGCTGGGATGAAAACCAGGAAATTAGCCCCAAAACTCCTCCCTCCTCAATGAATATTCCACCCAATCATTTTCACATCCCATATAACCATCTTGCTAAAAGGAACTCTGGGGCTCACCTGAGCCTGCCGGCTTTCCCTTCGGAGAGTTGTACTGTCGCTCAATAAATCCTCACTTTGTTTACTTGGCCTCCATGTCTCATCTCTGAATTCTTTCTGTGACGAAACAAGAACCTACCCTGCACTAACATAAGGAGGAAAATCCTTAATATATAGGGAGAAGTACATCAAAACCATAATAGCCTGGTGGAAACTCACTGTAGCTAGGAGAGGGAAGCATAGGGGGAAGGGATGCTCTACTCTTGAAGGAGCAGGAATACATGCTAGTTCCAGCCTTACAACTAGAAGAGGGAAAGGAACACTTGTAAAGGCCTTAATCCCTATATCCAGGTACACAATGCCTGCCTACTGGGACTTAACAATAACATTAGTTGATAGCACGAGAGTGAATTATATACACTTACATATATATATATATATATGTACACATACCTTTAAATACATACATAACAAATACATACATACACATAAAATATCATTCCTATCTCACACTAGCCTAGAACCCCTAACTCCTTCCTTAGGTCATACATCGTGGTCAGCAAAGGGATTATTAAGAAGATTCTCTCTGGTTTAGAACTTGTACCCTCTCAATTTCAAAGTCCTAAAACCATATTTATATATAGAAAAAAATAAAAGGTAAATTTAAATGTAATTCAAAACTATCTTGGCGTGGGGGGAGGGGCTGAAGAATCTTAAAATGTCACCAAATTTTAGAAGTGATCGGGATTTCAGAGATAAACTAGGAGTTCAACTCCACTATTTAAAAAGTGAATATCATATGACATTGTTTATATGTGGAATCTAAAAGAAAAAAAAAAAAAAAGACAGAAATGAACATATTTCCAAATCAGAAAGAGACTCACAGACACAGAAAAAAAACTTATGGTTACCAAAGGGGAAAGGAGGGTGGGAGGAGGAATAAATTAGGAGGCAGTGATTAACATATACACACTACTATGTATAAAATAGATAACCAACAAAGGACCTACTCTATAGCACAAGGAACTTTACTCAATATTATGTAATAACCTATAAGGGAAAAGAATCTGAAAAAAGAATATATATATATATATATTCAGTTATATATATATAACTGAATTGCTGGCTATACACCTGAAACTTACACAATACTGTATATCAACTATACTTCAATAAATTTTTTTTTTTTAATAAAATAAAAAGTGAAGAAACTAAAGCCCACAGGGATTTTCCCAATGTCATACAACTAAGTAATGACAGAGTCAGGGCTGAAACTAAAGTTATTCAGTTCTTAGCTGATGAATAGAATAATTGTACTTGCTAGCTCATTAAAAAAAAATTTTTCCAGAAGTTTAGATTCAAAAACAAAAAATTACTATTATTTAAGTTCTCTTCCCTGACAATAAATTAACATTAGCTTCCCATACCCTACAAAGCAGAAATTCCCTGCCTAACTTTGAATGTTGTAAAGTTAAACCTATGTGTCCCTTTAAACATACCAATAGTCATAATCATCATAATTACAACATTGATTTTGAGCCAAACTAGAATTTAAGAAAAAGAAATCTGACGAGCAGTATTCAAGCTAGATAACCTTAACAAATATATTTAATTTGTATATTTATATTTATACATAAAGTACATCAGGCAAGGCCTAAGAGCAAGTTTTTCAAATTTGTAAACTACACCATGCAACCAATTTATTTAAGATTATTTGGGTTGGACTGTGTAATCGTTCAAGATTATCCAGTTTATAAATAGAGAAAAAAATTTTTTTCACCTAGCTAATATTACTTAATTTTGAAATGTCAAACACCCAGCATTAAATCTCATATTAGTTGCTTCTGTCTGAGAAGTGACTTTCAATAAGTTAAACTAACACAATAAGAAAACAGTATGCCAAAAAATACATGCATCTTATACCAGTTTAGCAGATTTCTTTCATCAAGACACCAAATTCATTGTCTAGGAAACCTGTCAAGTCCAGGTAAAACAGACCTATGATGCTCAAAGTACCACTGTGCTCTGAAAGATGTCCATTGTTACCAAAGAGGAGTCTCAGCCCACAGTTCAATGATTTGCTCAAACTAGTTATATCTCAGTAGGAAAGAGAAATGTAATCAAAAAAGTACATAACACTTAGCTACAGAACATCAGCAAAAGGAATGGATGATACATTTACAATAAAAAGAACCAAATGCTTTATACTATGACTGCTATGATAAATCTCATTTTTATGAATGGATATGGTTGTTGGCATATAATATACCCTCTCCTTGTGATAATTTAATACCTTTCCAAATTAAACAAAATCTGACATACACACTTACCCTTCTCCTCTTCCTCCCCACTTTATAGATGACTCACCCAACACAAAAATTAGCCAGAAACAGCAAATTTTACTTCTTACACATACTTTGTTATAAAATTTGAGGAAAAGATTTAATGATATACATGCCAAGGAATAATGCTAATACTTTTAACTGGTGAAAAAAAATTCCTGGCTTACAATCATTAGCACTTGTAAAGGAGTAATTATTATCAATCAAGATTTAATTGTAGCATACTAAAAATATAACAAAGTACTATTTATTTTTTTGTATCCTTACTTGTACGAAGAAGCATCTAAATACGTGTATTAAAAAATGTGTGATGAGAGCATAAATTAAACATAAACTCTTAAAAACAGAAAAACAAGGGTGAGACCAAAGTAGAGCCAGGAATAAAGCTAAAAATGTACCATAAATGTAAACCCATTGCTGTATGTTTTAATAGATGTATATATTAGAAGACATGTTTAAATATATCCAGGTACTGGTATATGTATAAAATGTTTTTTAAAAAGTTATACTAGAAATTTACAGTGACTACCTTTAAAGAAAAGGACAAGGGATTGAGGTTGAAAATTTTTTCATTTTAAACATTTCTGTGCTACACTGAATGTATGTATATATTAAATACAAATAAATCAGAAAGTACTAAGCAGACCATGAAAAAAGCATTAGATAGCCACAACAACAAAATTAAGGCTCAAGGGTCTGGAAAATACAGAGGATTACAGAGTACTGAATACATAGTGGGAGAACGTGATGTTTTTGTAGGAAATGGACAGTAAGGGAAGCAGAAAGGATAAAATGTTATTTACTACATCAAAATGTTAGATGTGCGATCAAAGCAAGTCACCCTAAGAAAAAGACTACTAAGTACTTCTAAATTCCTCTTAGCCTTTTGTTTCAACCAGTAGCTAGCTTTAAGACTTAAGAAAGCCACATACACTGAGACTGAAGCTTCACTTAAATAAAAGGGAATGACTACATTAGTGGTACCCAAGACCAATTTTTTTTTTTAAGTTTAAGTCATTCTCAGTAAACTCAGAAAAGTAAATGACAATGTATTGAGTTTTTCTATAAAGCTAACTTTATTAAATTTAGAGGACTTTTTTATTCAGTGACTTCGTCCTTTTTTATACGTTCAAACATTCTTTATGACGGTGATAGCTGATAACAGTTGGGTTTTTATTATGCTCTTAGAAAAATAAAAAGTTGGCACTTCTTTGTCCATCCTCCAAACTTTTTAATACATTTTACTAGTCCATGAAATCCAAAATTTTAGAAACCACTAAAGTAAATGCTAAAGACAGGTATGTTCTGAGTCCAATGAAAGGTTTAAATCTCCCTGTATTTTAATAAGGAACCACATTTATACAGTGATAGCTATCTATTTCCCCAGAGGTACAAAGATGAATAGCAACTTGAGAAATTGTCAGGAAATTGTTAAGAATATATGTTCATGCCTTCTGAATGCTTCAAATGGAACATGTACTTAATTTATTCATCAAGTACTTACTGTGTACCTACGCTGATAGTAATGTAAAACATTAATATAATAAAAACTTGCTGTGGTCTCCTTAAACTCTGAATAGCAGAACCAAGGATTTGTCAGTGGGCAAGAAAAGCCAGACTAGAAATTACTGGCATTTGCGATTAGAAAGAGACATACAAGTGTCCAATGAAAAAAATGCAAGCAGTCAAGCAAAATTACCAAGATGAGTTGGCCAAAGAGGTGGTGATGAATCAGACATGATACGTATTACTGGAACCAAAGTACTAAAAAAAGGTTTGGTCATAAGACATAAAGAAAAATATTAGAACTGGGATGTAAAATAAGAATATAACTAGAACTGGGGTGTAAAATAAGAATATTCTAAAAATATTAGAACTGGGATGAAAAGTAAGTTACTGACTTAGGATTGTTTACATTTCCTTTATCTAGAAAGAAGTTGATGCTATATGAAGGTCTGACCTAACTTTCAAATGAGCATTTAACAGGCTCAGATGAAAACTTTAGAGAGCTAAAAGGAAAAGGGGTGAAGTCATTTAAATGAAACCTAGTATTCAGAAATAATAAAGAAAGAATTCTTCATTCCTGCTTTTGGGACAGAAGTGAAACCATCAACAAAGAATTAGGTTAAGTATATAATAAACCCACTAAGTACCAAACCTTGTATATTAGTATGAGGCTTAAATTACATCTTAATTTAATGTGCTCAAAATTAGCCATCCTAGATGTTACACCCTATATTATTCTTTAAAATTATGTTTCTAGCATTCAAAAAACCAAGTTCATTAAGTCTTATAACTAAAATTTGTTAGTCTTAGAGAGGTCTAGAGGATTACATTTTGTTTAATAAGAAGCTCTTCATAGATTACGATTAAATCCTTTAAGAAAAAAAATTATATGTGCCTCCCCACTAAAATCTGTAAACATCCTAATCCCCGCAATCTGGGAATATGTTATTTTACAGAGCAAAAGGGATTCTGCAAATGTAATGAAAATTATGGACCATGAGATGGGGAGATTATCCTGGTTTATCTGAGTTGACCTAATCTAATCACCTGAGTCCTTAAAAGAGGGTACCCTTCTCAATTGTTTTCAAAGAAAGAAAACAGGATGGATGGTAGTATGAGAAGGACACAATCCATCATTGTTGGCTTTAAGGATGGAAGGAGGCCATGAGCCAAGGAATGCAGGCAGCCTCTAGAAGCTAGAAAAGGCAAGGAATCAGATTCTCCCCTATAACCTCCAGAATGGAATGCAGCCCTGTTGACACCTTGGCTTTAGCCCAGTGAGATCCATGTTTTGACCTATAACACTATAAGCTAACAAATTTGTATTGCTCAAGCCATCTGTGTGATAATTTGTTACAGCAGCAACTGAAAATATATATTCTATAACTTCAGTTTTATAAATTATTTTAACTTAGCCTATTTTTAGAAATAATACACATACAGACATATATAAAGCAAAATACTAGACTAAAAATAAGATAACCTGAATTCTAGCCACAGTCTGACAGCTAAGTATCTGTGTGACCTTGGGTAAACCATTTCTTCACCACTGGGACACCAATTTCCTCATCAGTAATATGAAACCCATAAGCAATTGTTATGAAATAAATCAAAACAGCAATTATAGTCAATCCTAGACTCCGGAATCCTGAGGATTAAACAGAATATAGAAACAGTTATTAATTTAAGATTATGTTAATGAGAATAGCATTACATAATTAATTCCATTTATAACAATGAATTCTATACTAAATGATATAAGCAATTATAAGAATGACTTAAAATGAAGGATCAAATTTCAGGGCTGAGCAAACAAAGATTTTTTTGAAAGGAAGCCACATAAAAAAATATATGGGGGGCTTCCCTGGTGGCACAGTGGTTGAGAGTCTGCCTGCCGATGCAGGGGACATGGGTTTGTGCCCCATTATGGGAAGATCCCACATGCCGCGGAGCGGCTGGGCCCGTGAGCCATGGCCGCTGAGCCTGCACACCCAGAGCCTGTGCTCCGCAACGAGAGAGGCCACAACAGTGAGAGGCCCGTGTACTGCAAAAAAAATATATATATATATGGGTCTGATGAGTATCATTATCTAAGACAGACAGTAAAATCAGATTATTTTTTTCACTCTCACACCTCATTATTCAAATTTTCATTATTCTGAGAATTTCACAGAAAAATTGTTTCTGATCTTCAAGACTGTATGTTGTCTTCTTCATGTATTCTCCTCACTGTATTTCAGTACTTTTTGTACAAGAGATCAATTACAACACAGTATTTATGTCATTTCTTAAAATAAATTCTAAGTGGGAGTACATGTTACCATGATGCTATAGTTCCTCAGGAATCAATAAACATTCAGTTTTATATAGTGAAATTTCCTAGCACACAGTAGTAAAGATTACCATAATTCTTCAACTGGAAACCTATCCCACGTTAGTTTGAGAGATTTCATTTAGTGGGGGTGGGGGGGAGTCATTTTTTTCAGGTGAAGGTTTTTAGTAATTTTTCAAATAAATTACTAAACTGCTTCTAAAATAATGATTATTATTAAATGTCTCCAGTGGATAGTAATTAGTATGCAGCCAGGTCAAAGAAATATTCTCAAACCAAAATGAGAATCAAGGGCAAGAGAGGATTACCATAATTTGGAATTCCACAACTGTAAGATACATTAATAACTCACATAACTGGAAAATAACTCAGTTTTAAGGGATTTATTCCACACATAATTCTGAAGTAGAATACACTTTTAAAAGTCAAGATGATTTTTGATGACAGCCTTGTTTAAACACACTTAAATCACAGAATCCAGTGGATTCAGAAGGGAACATACAGATAATCTGACAGTGAGACCTTACTTTTCTTGTAATTTAATACTTTGATTTTATTTGCGAGAAAACACGTAGGCTTTGAAAACTTCAAAACTATGCCTTCAAAAACTATGTAGCATGTTCCATCTTATAATTTAATGTAAAAAATGTATCTTCTTTTCCTTAGAATATTTCCCTTAGAAATCATCATAATTCTGCCAATACAACTTTCCTAAAGATGACATAATTTACATAAGCAGTCATTCTATTTACAGGTGTCAAGTATCTCATTGTTCACTTAAATCAGTGATGACTTGTCTTTTATTTTAAAGTGGTAATTACAAGTTGCTTTTGCATTAAACCATCGTTTTGCCATTATATTCTCAACAAAGCTTGGGAAAACATTGTAATATCTTAGTATTCGTTAAACATTATCAGTTTGTTGTTTTAATTAAGACATGTAACAAATGCTTGAAGTAGAAGCCTTTGTATATTCTAGCATCCAAAGATACTATGACAGTTGCCATGAAGGAACACCAATTTAAAATGGTAATGAAATAAAACATGTCAAGGTAGTCTGACATATGTAATATGACATATATGTAATCTGACATATCTGACATAACAGTACAACAGTACTTCTGTTATTCTTTAATGAAGTCAATGTTAAATGTTCAATATATTTAATATAAAACTATATAAACAGACTTTTAAAACTATTTTTTAAATGCAGAAATTCAAATTTTTGGAACCAAAAGTTAGTCTTACACTAATCTCTCAAAATCTTATATTGATCCGAATAAAAACTAGTTTCATTCCATTTTTTTGATCAGGATATATATCTGCAAACGAATATTTAGTGGGATTATTTAGATATTCCCAATTATGTCCTTCCATTTCCATTCCCATAGTTTTTTTGCAATCCCTTCATATGAAAAATTCTGCCTTTGAAAATATTCTGTCTTAAACTTTCTATCAAAATGGTATAGTGAGTGGGACTTCCCTGGCGGTTCTGTGATTAAGACTCTGCGCTTCCAATGCAGGGGGTGAGGGTTCGATCCCTGGTTGGGGAACTAAGACCCACATGCCATGCAGCACAGCCAAAAAAAAGAATGGTGTAGTGAGTTTATACAGACTCATCGCATCAGCTCCAAACACACGGTAGTGACAGAAAAGAGAAAAGAAAACTGGGAAGGGGGGGAAAAAAAGATATTTAGTGAGGCTTAAAAAAAAACCTCAATTGAAAAATGGGCAAAAGACTTAAAAAACTTAAACAGATATTTCACCAAATAGTATACAGGGATGGCAAATAAGCACATTTTTAAAGATGTTCAACATCATTAGCCAATAGAGAAATGCAAATCACAATGAGATACCAGTACATTCCTAAAAGAATGACTAAAATAAAAAATACTGACACAAACAATACTAGTGAGGATGCAGAGCAACTGGAACTCTCATACATTGTTGGGGGGACAAAAATGGTACAGCCACACGGAAAACAGTTTGGCAGTTTTTTAAAAAGTTAAATATACACTTACCATAGGTCCCATCAATCCCACTCCCAGGTATTTACCCTAGAGAAATGAAAACGTATGTTCACTTACCCTAGAGAAATGAAAACGTATGTTCACAAAAACCTGTACGTAAATTTTTAGAGCTGATCTGTTAAAAAAACAAACAAACAAAAAACCCAAATGTCCTTCAACTGGTGAATGGATAAACAAACCATGGTACATTTGTACAATGAAATACAACTCAACAATAAAAAGAAATGAACTACTGATAAATGCAACAACTTGGATGAATCTCAGAAGCCATTATGCAGACTGAAAGAAACTAGTCTAGAAAAGGTTAAATACTGTACAATTCCATTGAAATAACATTCTTGAAAAGATAAAACTACAGTGACAAAGAACAGATCAGTAGTTGCCAGAACTTATAGTCAGGGAGAAGGTGACCAAAATGACATAGCACAAGGGAGGTTTTTGGTAGGATGAGATTGTTCTGTATCCTGACAGTGGTCATGGCTATGTGAATTCATATATGTATTAAAATTTATAGAAGTGTACCAAAAAAGTCAATTTTACTCAACATTCATTTAAAAATATATTTATATAAATAGTACATAAAATACTTGTTTTATATAGTTATATACTTATATTTTATATTTATGTATACATACTTGTGTGTGTATGTACATATATACACACACAAACATACAGCTGACCCTTGAACAACGTAGGGTTAGGGGTTCCAACCCTCCGCACAATCGAAAGTCCATGTATAACATATAGTTGGCCCTCTGTATCCTCAGTTCCTCCGTATTCACAATTCCTCATCCACGGATCCAACCAACCTCAGATAATGTACTACTGTAGTATTTACTATTGGAAAAACTCTGCATATTAAGTGGACTCGCACAGTTCAAACACATATTGTTCAAGGGCCTACTGTTTATATATTCACCCCATTCCCATCCTGTGGTCTGGAAATAAAATAAAAATGTAAAGTGAGCTGAGTGAAAGCTACAGACCTATTGAGCTCCTCTGTACAGAAGAAAGCAGTGGCAGATAATCAGTCAGTTCCTGTAGGGTAACGGGAACCAAAGTTCTCTAGCTCTAGCAAAGACCACAGCTAAACTCACTGCTTGAACTTATACCTCAAACTTCTCCCACACCACCACAACCCTAGCTTCTGAAAAGAAGGCTGGGGGAAAACAAATAAAACTATTATTAAACCACTACTGGGACTGAGACTTTAAAGGAATTGCAGAGTAGGAGGCTAAAAACCTGTAAAGATATTCCCTCCAGTTGTTGACATACTCCTAAACTTTACATGCACAGAGCAAAACTCCAAGAATGCCAGCAGAAAATGGCAGAGGTTTCAGTAGTCACACATGTTGGTAAGACTGTAATTTAAGTTAAAAAGACCTTGGGACTTCCCTGGTGGTCCAGTGGGTAAGACTCTGTGCTCCCAATGCAGGGGGCCAGGGTTCGATCCCTCATCGGGGAACTAGATCTCGCATGCAGGCCGCATTAACCACATGCCGCAACTAAGAAGTCCGCATGCTGCAACTAAGATCCTGCATGCCACAACTAAAACATGGCGCAGCCTGAATAAATGAATGAATAAATATATATATAATAAATACACACACACACACACACACACACAGACACACACACACACACACATACATATAAAGTTAAAAGGACCTTGATAAAGTACCCTAGGCTTTAAGTTGAGACTTCAGAATGGCCTGGACTACATGGAACAAGAGCAAAAGTGAAATAGATCAGCCCTAACAAAAACTAACACTAATCCTCAATAAGATTACAAAAGATGAGTCACAGAACAGGCATATACGTATTTGACATTGCAATGTCATTCCTGTTTTAAGTATAAAACTTCAAAAACTTAAGTCCTTATTGTATATAATTTAAAATACTGATTCAAGTGAAGCCAGTTTATGTGTCATATCTAAGTATTCACATAGCTATTGCTCTGATCTCTCTACTAACAAGCTACTTTACTTTCTATCCTTTCTCTTTTCTGCTTCCTATGACTTCAGCCAGTACAAGATTCAACTTAATATAAACTAACTCAACCTCATGAAATCTCATTATTTCAGCTGCCCTGCTAAATCATTCATTTTCTTAATTCCCATCAGATTAGATAAAATCATCTTCAGACACAAGAAGATAAACAGATTACAGGCCAGTTTATTTACTGAGCATCTCTTGAAACAGGTGCCCCCTCTTAAGTCCAAATGGCTATGGCTGGAAAGAATGGTATCAAGAGATACAAAATGCACACCTGCCTCAGCATGCCACTTTGGCAAGGGCTGTAATAGTACAGAAGCTGTTTGCCTTACAAAGATATGGGTTTCAGAAAGGCACTTAACAACATCTCTTTAGAGTCTTGGCTTAAAGGCCACCAAAGTCTCAAACATATTTCTGCTCTGCAACCTCCTTTTAAATCATTCAACATGTATTGGCCATCACCTACATGAGTAATATTACACGATGTGGCAAATAATTGTATAAAAGAGGGCCTCCATACTTAAGAAGCACACAACCTATTTAAATAACATTAATATACATGAAACATTTAAATAACAAATAATACAAGATAGAAGGTGATTAAATGCCAAAATGAATGGAAACCATTCAAACTGAGGGTAAAAAAGGTCATATGATAATTTTAGGTACACATCACATAAAAATGCTATAGCAATTACCTGTCTATTAACAAACAAGTTAATGTTCATGAAGCAGACTAAGGAGAAATCCCAAATACTAAGACAAACCCCAAATTTTGAGGATAACAGTTCTATTTCAGAGGATTTTGTATAGGCTTATGCCTCAACTTTATAATGTATTTGGTAGTACCGTTAGTACAAAAATGAAATTCATCTCTGTATGCACTCTTTAAAAAGAATTCTTTTAAAAATTGTATGCATTCGGGCTTCCCTGGTGGCTCAATGGTTGAGAGTCCGCCTGCTGTGCAGGGGACACGGGTTCGTGCCCCGGTCTGGGAAGATCCCACATGCCGCGGAGCGGCTAGGCCCGTGAGCCATGGCCGCTGAGCCTGCGCATCCGGAGCCTGTGCTCCACAATGGGAGAGGCCACAACAGTGAGAGGCCCGTGTACCGCAGAAAAAAAAAAAAAAATTGTATGCATTCATTTATTCATGCAATAAATACTTATTAAGCATCTACCATATGCCAGACACTATAATAGATGCTAGGGAGATAAGAGTGATAAACAATATACACATTTGCAAAACAGTCACTTCATTCTTACTGATAAACATCTATGAATCCCATATCAATATAGGAAAGATGAATATTATTACTTGGTAATATTATAGAACTTAATACAACTTAGGTAAATGTGTGTACATAAATAAATGTGCATAAATATATTTGATATAATGTACCATACTTGTAATATACCATTCTATGTAACCTACCATATGTTCATGATCTGCTACAGAGATTTTGTTTTGTGACATAATAAAAAAAACATTAGGTGCTTATGCTACTACCATCTTTTGGTTTTTGTTTTGTTTTTAAACTAGTGTTTTTAAACTTGTTTATCCTTCAAATTCTGAAACCACCTTTGTTCCAATATTTTAAATCTATACATTAATATTATTTGCCACAAACTGGCTGAAAACTATTGAAACCTTTATATTGTACCATGTATGTATTATACTATGTATTTTTGCTTAACAATCTGCATTAGAAGTATCTTTCACATATCTGTTCAACTCGGTGTGAATGAAATCCTTACATACCCACTTTCAAAGAATGAAAATGAGGTTATTAGGATCACTTCTAAAGTCTGTTCAGGTACTAAAAGTCTATGATTCCCTAACTGTACAACTGACAGTATAAGAGCAAAACTCAAGTAAAATCCAATCATTTACTGGGACCTGCACCTAATTTAAAACGTCTTTAAAGCCATAGCCCCATTTGTTGCACTGGCCATTCTACCCAACATAACCTTAATCTCATTTCTGTCCCCATCCCTGCCCCTGATTACACACACCAATCCTTGCATAAATTGTAAATCCATGTGGTTTTTAAACAATAAAACCCAGGAAGTTCAGGAAAGTAAAATATCCCAAAATGTAAACTTTTAGATAATTAGACAAGTATTTTTAATTTGTACTAAATTATATCTAGTACCATTTTATAATCAAGATGAAATTAAATAAAAGGGCTTTTGATGAAATTAAACAAAAGGAAGATGAAGAAGCCAGGAAACTATCCATATAAAAACCAATAACAGATTAACTGAGAAATTAACTAAATGGAAAACATAAAGAAATTAACTAAATGGAAAACACAAAGAATTTCCAAGTGGAAATTCTAGAACTTAAAAGTACTGGAATTGAAATTAAAAGTTTACTACTGGAGGGGCTTAACAGTATACTGGAGATGGTATAAGAAAGTGAAGTTGAAGACCAATTATTAAAATTACTGAACCTTGCTGAGAGAAAAAAAAACTCAAGAAAAATGAATTAAGCTTCAGGGACCTGCAGACATTATCAAATGATCTAAAATATGTATAACTGTGGTCCCACTGGGGAAGACAGTGAGACTGGGACAAAAGAAATATCTGAAAAATAAATGGCTGAAAACTTCCCAAGTATGATGAAACACAGCAATTTCAAGAAGTTTAGCCAATCCCAACCAGGATAAATATAAAGAGAACCACATCTAGGCATATCATAGTCAAATTGATAAAAACCAAAGATAAAGAAAAAAATCTTGAGTGCAGCCAGAAAATGGAGAAGAAAAGCGGGGAGGGAAGACACATCACGCACAAGCGAAACAAGGATAAGAATGACTACCAACTTCTCATCAGAGGTCGGAAGACAACAGAATGACATCTTTAAAGTACTGTGGGTGTGGGGAAGTAGCAACCTAAAATTTTATATTCAGTAAAAATATCCCTCAGACATGAGGGTGAAAAAAGACACTTCCAGCTAAACAAAAGCTGAGAGAAGGAATACTTGCCATGTGATCTTCACTATAAGAAATGCTAAAGGATGTCCTTCAGGTCAAAAAGAAAGGATACAAAATGGATACTTAGATCTAAAGGAAAGAACAAAGAGTACGAGAAATGGTAAATAATTGGGTAAATATAAAGATTATGTTTTCTTTCTTCTTATATCACTTAAAAGTCAAATAACTGTTAAATGCAAAATATAGCAACACTGTAAGGTGGGGTTCATAACATACACAGAAGTAAAACATATGATGAAAAATCACACAAAAAGGGGCAAGAAAATGGAATTATAGTCAGCCCTCTGTATCCATGGGTTTCGAATCTGTGGATTCAAACAACTTGCAGATCAAAAATATTAAAGAAAAATTTCAGAAAGTTCCAAAAATCAATACTTGAATTTCTCATGTGCTGGTAACTATTTACATAGCATTTACATTATATTTCCAACTACTTACACGGCATTCACACTGTATTAGCTTATTATAAATAATCTAGAGATGATTTAAAGTGTATATGGGGGCTTCCCTGGTGGCGCAGTTGAGAGTCCGCCTGCCAATGCAGGGGACACGGGTTCGTGCCCCGGTCTGGGAAGATCCCACATGCCACGGAGCGCCTGGGCCCGTGAGCCATGGCCGCTGAGCCTGCGCGTCCGGAGCCAGTGCTCCGCAACAGGAGAGGCCACAACAGTGAGAGGCCCGCGTACCGCAAAAAATAAAATAAAAAATAAAAAAATAAAACCCGGCTTTTTTTTAATCTATGTTAACATAACTCAAGGACTTCACAAAATGCTACCAATGTAGACTAGATGATTTATTAATATTAGCATGCTTGGAAATACCTTATTTTAGCATTATTTTGTATAAATAAAATTTCAGTGATATTTCTTCTGTATTAATTCAAATTGATAACACTTGTTTTAGAAAAGACAGGTGAGTAACTTTACCAGGTTCACTGGAAAAGCAGGTATTTCAATGCCATCTTCTGTTTAATTTCAGTTATACCAACACATTCAAAATTGATCACTTAATCATTTTCAAAAATACTAATTTCATTCAAAGAGCTAATTACGGTATCTTTAACATTATTTCATTTATCTCAATGAAATAAAGTTGTAATATAATGCAGCGGGGTTAAGAAAATGGACAACCCAAACTACCCAAGTTGAAATTCTAGCTCCACCAGTACACTATGTGACTTAGATATACCACTTCATATCTCTGTACCTCAGTTTTCCTCACATGAAAAAATGGAATAATAGGCCTTATTATTTTAGGTTATGATTACTTTTAACCTAGTTAATATATGTAAAATGCTCAGTACAAAGCCTGATATATACTAATCATAATGATATGTGTTAACTATGATTATTAGAGTATTTCTCCTATTACATAGAAAAAGCCCTGGATTGGGGCTTAAATTCTAATTTCACCACTTGTTGCAGATTTTAGCAATCTGCTTGACTTCTCTGAGACTCCTCCATTTCCTTACCTATAAAATGAGAGACTCTAAGGTAGGTCTCTTCCAGTTTGAGAATTTCTGCTTTTGGAGAAAATTCACATTCTCTCTTCTCATTAAATTAGGAGCTTATATCATCTCTTTCCCCTGCTCATTCTGAAATTATTTCTTTCTCCCTTAACTTCTCATTTATTTTCATTCATTTTAATATTTACTAATTTTCTTCAGATTCACCAGCCCCATTTTTTTTTTCTTATTCACCTCTGGTGACATTTTCCTAGGAGCTTGATACAACTGTATTCTTACTTGCCTCTACTCAGTCTTACCATTTTCTATAATCTCAGTACAGTCATGGTCTGCCACCCTGTGATAGAATAATAACACCAAAAACACAACATTTTTATAGCACTTTTACATTCATCCTCTCATTTAAATCTCATAACCATCACCCTGTAAAAGGTTATCATGCTCAGAGAAAGAATGTGATCTGACCCATAACCTGCAGAGCTAGGACATAAACTTAGGATAAATGCCTCAGAATGTTAATTTTGTGTTATTCCTTATTGTTTCTTTGTCTTACTAGAATGAGCAGGAAATTAGCTATCAAGAGGACCTAATTTTGAGCACCAACTCCGATACTTACTATTTGACCTTGTACAGGATATATCACAACTCTGAACCTGTTTCCCCATGTATAACACTGGGATAACAAATGTTTTGTAAGAAAAAAAAAACAAAAACTGACTTATAAAATCTAAGGGGCTGTACTTTTTTCAAACACCTTGTTCGTGCCAAAACCTGTCTATCTCTGATTCACTGCATAACTAAATTTTCTCTCCCTGGCCCATGTAGCATAGGACTATATCAGCTTTTTCCTCACTGTTCTGAATTAACTCCCTAGTTCTCAGATACTTCTGCTTCATTTGATCCATAGAAGAAACCGTCTGTGCTTGGAAAGATCAATTCCACTGAACAGAGGAAATACAGTCATTCAAAAATTGTTGAGCATCAACTACGTTCCGTGAACTATGAACCAGAAAATAATATTGGAGAGAAAGAAAATACTGAAAAGAAAATAATATTGGAGAGAAAGAAAAAAAGAGGTGTACTTAAATGAGAGAGACAGAGATCATTAAAAGAAGTCTGATAAATTTTTTATCCATGCACAAGAAGATTAGAGACCTCTTTCTCCTCCTCTTTCTTTCTACTCCTTTAATTCTAACTCCTTCCCTCCTCTGTTGGATAGAGGAAGCGAGCAAAAAGAAGAATTAGGAAAAGCTGGGTTCAAGTGCAAAGGCTACACCAGGGAGAATGGGATAAAATATGGTATCTAGAAGTCTACAGCACTCCTAATACCTCCAGATAACCTACATAAAGCATCAGTAACTAAGAAACAGAGGATGAAAGAGAACAAAATTAATAAGTATGTACAACTTGCCAGTTATTGTATGAGATTCACACAAGTACATTATCACATTTAATATCTACACAATCTTGAGATGCAGGCAATTCTTTCACTTAACAAATATTTACTGGGCACTATATGCTAGGCACTGTTTGGAGTACTCAGAATACAACAGTAAACAGAACTAATAAATGAAGATCTCTGCCCTAGTGAAGCTTATTCTGACAGAAGAGATAGACAATTCAAGAGATGCTCTGTCTTGAATTCAACATGTAAATTAAGAAATGTGTTAAATGGCAAAAAATGCTACAGAAAAAAACAGAGCAGGTAAGGGGGATTAGACGTATATAGGGAAGGAGTGTATGTGAAAAAGAGATGAGGATGCCATTTTAATTACAGTGGTTTGAGATGGTGACATTTAAAGAAGTTGGTTGTGTGGTTCCTGGGAGCCACTGGAGAGTTCTAAACTTTTAGAGTTTTTCTAAAGGGAAAATCCCTTTTTGAAGGGATCACTCAGCTACTATGTTGAGAAAAGACTGTTAGATGGCATGTAAGAGGGCAACTGGGCTTCCCTGGTGGCGCAGTGGTTGAGAGTCCGCCTGCTGATGCAGGGGACTCGGGTTCGTGCCCCGGTCCAGGAAGATCCCACATGCCGGGGAGCGGCTGGGCCCGTGAGCCATGGCCGCTGAGCCTGCGCGTCCGGAGCCTGTGCTCCGCAACGGGAGAAGCCACAACAGTGAGAAGCCCGCGTACCGCAAAAAAACAACAACAAAAAAAGAGGGCAACTGAGAGACAAATTACAAGGTTACTGCAGTAATCCAGGTGAGAGATAATAGTGGTTTGGACCAGGGTGAAACCAGCTTAGGTAGTGAGAAACTGACACATTTTAAATATATTTTCATATTTTGAAAGTAGGGCTTGACAAGATTTTGATTACAAATTGGTTATGGGAGTAAGAAAGAAGAATCAAGAGCAGCTCCAACTGGAAGAACGTAGTAAACATTTACTGAACTAAAAAATATTGTGGGAAGAGCAAGTTTTGAGCAGGGAATGAGTAATTTGGTTTTAGACATATTAATTATAAGATGTTAATCAGAAATCCAAATGGCAGTGTCAAGTAGAGGATCTGTACAGTATCTATGAGTCTGGAATTCAAGAGAGGGATCTTAAATGGGGATATACGGTTGACCCTTGAACAACACAGGGCTTAGGGACACATGACTCTCCACACAGTGGAAAATCCAAGTATAACTTATAGTTTACCCTCCTTAGCCAAGGTTTCTCTGTATCCTTGGTTCTGAATCTGCAGATTTAACCAACCATGGATCATGTAGTACTTGTAGTATTTACTAGTGAAAAAAATCCAAGTATAAGTGAACCCACACAGTTCAAACCCATGTTGTTCAAGGATCAGCTGTAAATACAAATTTAGGAATTTTCAGGATATAGGAATTTTCAGGGTATAGTTGGTGTTTAGAGCCATGGTCATCAAGGGAGTGAGTATAGACATAGAAGAGAACCCAAAACAAATACTCCAATATTTAAGAGACTGAGAAGAGGAGGAAAACAAGTGACATAGGAAGAAAGATTTTTGAAAACTATAATGTCCTGGAAGCAAGTGAAGAAGGTATATGTAAAAAGGAATGGTCAGTTGTGTCAAATGCTGCTGCTAAATTAAGGGAGATGAGTATGGAGAAATTAATTTGAGATTTAACAATATGAAGGTCATTGGTAACATTGTCAAAAGTAGTTTCAATGCAGTGGTAATGGCAAAAGCTTGATTGTACTGGATTTAAGAGGAAATAAAAAGAAGGGAATTGGATACAACACAGACAACTCTTTCAAGGAGTCTGCTGTAAATGGGGAGCAAATAAAGTGTTACCTGGTAAGTAGGGGGAAAAAAAAGATATTTTAAAGATAGAGCAGTAGGTTTGTCTTCTTATGGCAGTGATACAGTACTGAGAAAATTTTATGACATGGTGAGA
Source organism: Aethalodelphis obliquidens (assembly GCF_003676395.1). NCBI lineage: Eukaryota > Metazoa > Chordata > Mammalia > Artiodactyla > Delphinidae > Aethalodelphis > Aethalodelphis obliquidens. Next base: position 39,711,875 of record NW_020837954.1, on the reverse strand, counting down.
GTGGAGAATTGATGTCCTTAATTAGGCATAAAAAAATAGAATCTAAAACACAATGGAGGGAATTGGCTTTAGAATGGTAGAAAGTAATAGGTGAGAATACAGACTATAGGGATTAGAGATGTTGGTAGTAGGTAGATGTGGTAAAAGGAGTCCATGCAATCAGTTCTCTTCTGATTGCTTCATTTTTTTTCAGTGAGGAAGGAAGCAAAATCATCAGCTGAGGACAAGACGGGGGATGAGATATTGTTGGAAGGTATCATGACAAAAAACATGAAATCAGTCATTTAAGAGAATAGAAAAATAAATGATCTAGGAAAATATGGTACTATTTATTAAGGATTCACTTGACATTTGTGATGAATTTAAAGTAAAACTAGTCAGCATGATTTTGCATTTTCCTCTAGACACATACAGCTCCACAGACACAGGTTGGATTTAAATGAATATTAGATTTAATCTGGGTTATGGTTTTTCCAAGTGAGTGTAACCACATTAGAATGAGACAAGAAAGTTAAGGGTATATGCCAGGGAGTTGAGGATGCATGCTGCAGATAATGAAGGACCATGAAATTAAAGTTGGATAAAAGAGGAAGTGGTGACTCAAGGGACAGAGGAACAAATTAAAAGATGGTAGAAGCAACAAATCAATTATTTCTATTTTATAAATAAGACTTAAGTTGCCCAAATCACACTTTTTTTTTTTGCGGTATGCGGGCCTCTCACTGTTGTGGCCTCTCCCGTTGCAAAGCACAGGCTCCAGACGCGCAGGCTCAGCGGCCATAGCTCACGGGCCCAGCCGCTCCGCGGCATGTAGGATCTTCCCGGACCGGGGCAGGAACCCGGGTCCCCTGCATCGGCAGGCGGACTCTTAACCACTGCGCCACCAGGGAAGCCCTACACATCTTTTCAGTTACATAACTGGAACAGAATATGAACTCAGATGTGCTTCATTCAAGTCACTCTTTCCATGGTACCAACGGCGCCAGGCTGTCTTGTAAATTTGATTTTCACTGGCATGCCACCCTCTGCCAGGTTGGACCTAAGGCAAATTACAAGTTAAACAATTTTTTCCCAGGCCTCTTCACCTCCCTCTTCTTCCATGTCTCAAACGCTAAGAGCCCTTCAGTGTCCAAACTCACAAATGAGTCTTGCCCTCCCCCCGATTTATACAAAATTACTTTCATTTTTCCCTACCAATGGACCCCCTTCATGAAAATCTGAATCGCTAAGAATCGCTCTGAATGTAAAAATACTGAAGTTTGTTCAGGTTTTTCTATTAACATCTTACAGGAAAAAAACCTGAACAAACTTTTTGGCCAACCCAATATCTCAAATATAAATGACTAAATAAACCCTCTTCATGGTTATTCTCATTCTAACAGGAAGTCTGGTTAACCCACTTTAAACTTCATCGTGAACCATATTAGGTAAAATAACTGAGCTGCACGAGAACTTTTTATTGACTTTTCTTATCGCCAGCGCTCTCTCCCTTAAATATATCCTTTATAAAATCCCACAATACAGAATTTTATCTTCTCTCAGAGAATGAGAAAGTGATAACACTACAAGCCATGAATCAGACCCAAACTTGTGTTAAAGTTGGGATTGACATATATACACTAATATGTATAAAACAGATAACCAATGAGAACCCTCTGTACAGCACAGGGAACTCCACTGTACAGTAGAAACTAACACAATATTGTAAAACAACTATAGCCCAAGAAAAATTTTTTTAAATAAAAAGATATTTTATATTTAGAAATGTAAATTGAATATTACAGTAAGTCTGAAACTACCTGCAAGCAAGAACTAAATGTAGCCAGTTAGAGATCTCTTCTGTTATTATGAGTAAATGGCTGAAAAGACAAAGGTCTTATTTATAATTTAAGTCGACTATTATTTTTAAAGAAACCATCAAGTTAGGACAATAAGAAGGCTTTAATCCTGAATACATACCAAACTATCACCACTGACGATCTTGGAGGGCAGAAGGTAGAATTCTACTATAAATACTATACATCTCTGCATTTATATTCAGTTAGCATGGCTACTAAGTTTTATTACAATTTGCAATTATTCATTCTACCTTTCTTCAAAAGGAGAAGAAACCTCTACCTCTACTTGTTCCTATGTAACATAGTACTTTTATAGAAGTAAACATCTATGCCCCACTGACTTTGGCTTTGGCCAATGACGTATAAACAAACATCCAAGCAGAAGATTTAAGAGCCAGAACGTATTTCTGCCAAATCTTTCTTTTTTCCCCTGTTGGGAGAACAGAGTGGCCCAAATAGGAGTTGTTCTCCAGCCTGGATCTCAGAATTAGAAGACACACAGAGCAAGAGCAGAGCCACTGCCAACCTTCAGGTAACATGTATCAAGAGCAAAAAATAAACCTTTGTAAGCTAGTGAAATATGGGGGTAATTTGTCATGCAGTATAACTCAGCAAAAGTTAATTCAGCACGTATTACTTTTATAATCAGAAAAAAATAGATTTCACTGCTTCCATCTTTAAGGACAATAGGTGTATAATACTTCAACAACAACTAGGGGAAAAAAATGAAGGAAATGTGATATTTTTAAGACATCAAAGAACTTAAGAAGTAACAAGAAGTAGATAAACTGAATTTCCACCTAAAGAGCCCTCTTTAGGTGAGGTGATAATCACCTGCTATTTCTTTCCTAGGAGCATTTAAAGATTCCGGGCATAGACTGAGAATTGAGACTGGCCCAGGCAGGAGGACTGGTGAAAACAGTAAGCAGCACAGCTTTTAAGTGTGATGGACTGAAAACTAGAAAGCTCCAAATACAAGGCTAAAAAGGACATTTGCTGAGTTCTACAGTGATGCAAGAGGTTGGCGTAATGAGCTAGAATTGCAGAGTGAGATTTCCCTTAGTTTCATGGTACTTAAGAGAAAACTTGCTAGAAGAGGGAGAATCACACTAGCAAAACATGACACGTCTCCAACATTGCCTGTATTTGAAGCAGTGTGAAGCAAGAGATGAAAGGGCCAATCTCAAGACCTCCAAAGAACAGAACTGAACCTCCTGTAGTCTTTCAGGACTGTGGAGAAGAAACCTGACAGTCTCTCAATCAAAAATCTAGTAGGGCAAGGTTGACAAGTAAGAGACGATTCAATCTTACTAAAATATTACTGTAACTGCACTCCAGACTGACCCTGATTAAATCCAGCTCAATTCTTAATTAAACTGAGGTGTCAGCACCTCACCCAATTGGCCTAACAGTTGAAAAAGGGAAGAAAGATACCCTCTGGAGGAAGATACCCTCTTCAGCCTCTATATAGTTAAGTTACAATATACAGTGTTCAGTATATAATAAAAAATTTGAATTTCTATTAATATAACCACTCTTTTCATCAATATTTGCATGGTATATTTTTTTCCTTCTGTCACAACGTATGTAAAGAGACAAGAAAATATGACCTATAATCAAGACAAAAACTAGAAAATAGAAGCAGAGTCAGAGATGATGCAGATAGTGCAAAGACTTTAAAACAGCAATTATCAGTATTTTCATGAAAGAAAAAAATAGAAAAAGTTTATGAAAGGATAGAGATAGTCAACAAAAATGGGAATCTATTTAAAAAGACGATTTTAAAAATGGGACTCTATTGTTTTTTAATTCCTAAAACTGAAAAAATAAGCTATTTGAAGTAATTTCAGTATTAGGCTGAACACATCAAGAGAGAACAGTAAGTTTAAAAAACAAGTCAGGGCTTCCCTGGTGGCACAGTGGTTAAGAATACGCCTGCCAAGGCAGGGGACATGGGTTTGAGCCCTGGTCGGGGAAGATCCCACATGCCACGGACCAACTAGGCCCGTGTGCCACAACTACTGAAGCCCGTGCACCTGGAGCCCATGCTCCGCAACAAGAGAAGCCACCACAATGAGAAACCCGTGCACTGCAAGGAAGAGCAGCCCCCGCTCGCCGCAACTAGAGAAAGCCCGCATGCAACAAGGAAGACCCAACACAGCTAAAAATAAATAATTAATTAATTAATTAAAAAAAAAAAAGTCAATAGAAAATACCCAACTAACCCACACAGAGAAGAGAGTAAAGAGGACAAGCACAAGAGACATATGAGATACAGCCAAAACATCTAACAAGGTTGAGGAGAGAGGAGAAAGATTAGAGTAGAAGTAACAAAGATATAAAAGCCGAAGTTTTTCCGAAATTAGTGAAAAATATCAACCCAGCAAACCCCAAACAGGATAAATGCAAATAAAATCATGCTTAGATACCACACAAACTTTTAGAAACTAAAAGCAAAAGGAAATTCTTAAAAGCAGCAAAGAAACACACATTACCTTTAAAAGAGCAACAATAAGACTGATGGCTGACTTTTCAAAGGAAATTATGGCAACCAGAAAAGGAATGACATACTTGTACTGTAGAAAGAATAAAAGACACCAACCTAGAATTCTGTAACAGAAAAGTTTTCCTTTAAAAAGAAAGGTGAAGTAAAGATGTTTGCAGACAAACAATAGCTAAGGAAATCTCCCTCCAAGAGATCAGCAATATAAGAAATATTAAAGGAATTACCTCAAACTAAAGGAAAATTATCCCAGATGATAGCAGAGAACTGCAAAAATGAATGAAGAGCACTAGAAAGAGTATATATACGGATAAATAGAAAAAGATATTGTTGAAAAAGTATTAATTTAAGATACACCAATAAATCAAAGATGTTTATGAAAATCTCTAGGATACTAAAACAGTATAATTACATACGAATGTATAACTGAAAAGTTAATCAGTAAAAATGAAATTTATAAAAGTTGACAACTCAAAAAATGCAGGAAGGGAAGAAAGAAAACAAACACAAGGAACAGATGGGATAGATAAAAAAGAGTTGGTGAGATGACAGAATTCTACCCAACTATGTTAGTAATCACATTAAATGTAAATAAACATTCCAATTAGAACACAAAGATTGAGACCTCCCTGGTGGCGCAGTGGTTAGGAATTCGCCTGCCAATGCAGGGGACACAAGTTCAATCCCTGGTCCAGGAAGATCCCACATGCCGTGGAGCAACTAGGCCTGTGTGCCACAACTACTGAGCCTGCACTCTGGAGCCCATGAGCCACAACTACTGAGCCCGCATGCCACAACTACTGAAGCCCGGGCACCTGGAGCCCGGCTCCACAACAAGACAAGTTACCGCAGTGAGAAGCCCACGCGCCGCAACAAAGAGTAGCCCCTGCTCACTGAAACTAGAGAAAGCCCGCGTGTAGCAACGAAGACCCAACGTAGCCAAAAAGATAATAAATTAATTAAATTAAGAACTTAAAAAAAAAATCCACAAAGATTGTCAAACTGGATCAAATAAACATGACTCAATAATATGCTACTTCCAAAGGATATACCTTAAACAAGAGAATACAGATAGCTTGAAGTAAAATGGAAGAAATAAACTGTAGAAATACTGATGAAAAGAAAGAGCAATCATATTAATAGAAGTTCTAAAGTAGACTTCAAGACAAGGAATACTACTAGAGATAGAGAAAGACATTTTATGATGACATAATGGTTCAATTGTAAATTATAACAATCCTAAATTTTTATATACCTAACAAGAGCTCCAGAATACATAAAGTAAAAGTTGAAAGAACTGAAAGGAAAAATCTATGGTCATAGTTGGTAATTTTAAGATTCTTCTGTCATAACTGGCAAAAACAGAAACAAAATCATTAAAAGATTTGATCAACATGATTAAACAATTTGACCTTGTTGACACATAACACTAACATCAACAAATTGCAGAACATTCTTTTATAGCAGATGAAATGTACCAATCTAACACAAACTCCTTCAAAGAATAAAAAAGAGAGACAGAGACTAGTTTTTATGAGGCCAGAAAACTTGATACCAACACCTGACAAAACTTTTCGCAAGAAAGGAAAATTACAGGCTAGTGAATAGACATAAAAATTCCATACAAAATACTGACAAATTAAATCCAGTGATACAATACATTGTGACCAAGTGGAACTTATCCTAGGAGTGCAAAGTTAGTTTAACATTGAAATCAGTGTAATTCACCATATTACGGAATTAAGGGCACAATTCATATGATTTATCTCAGTAAGAGCAGAAAAACCATTTCATAAAATTTAACCATTAATAGTTAATTTATATTTAAATTAAATATAAATAAAATTTAGCCATTAATAATATAGAAAACTAGGAATAGATGGGAAACTTCTTTAATCTGACAAAGGGTACCTACAAAAACCTATAGCTAACGAAATAATTAATGTTGAAATAGTGAACATTTCCCCCCCCTACGTTCAGGAATAAAACTATCACTACTTCTACTAAACATTGTTCTGAAAGTCTTGATCATTGCAATAAGGAAAAACAAAGAAAAAAGTATAAAGACTAGAAAGGAGTAAGTAATATCATTATTATCCTCAGATGATATGGTTGTAAACAGGAAATACAAAAGAATCTACAAACTACTAAATATTAAAAATAAGCTAATTTATTTGCCATTTGCAGCAACATGGATGGACTTGGAAGGCATTATGCTAAGTGAAATAAGTCAGACAGAGAAAGACAAATACTGTATGATATCACTTATGGAATAGGGAAGAACAAATCTGACTCCATATTGGATCTCTTTCTTTTACTTTAACCTTTGTGTTCTATTGCTTTTGCTACAAGTTAATAAATAAAAGGATGTTGCCTATAGCCTGAAATATACAGGATAGACCATTCTCAAGGCTCTGACCTTCAAAACTTTTCTATTCATATAGAGATTAAAAAGTTGCAGAACAGAGAATAACATTTGTCTTGATGGAGGTTTATAGGGACACTGCGACCAGACCTAGCAGACAGCTACAAGAACAAAGGATTACAGCACCAAGAAATTTGCACAACCAACCACACTCCCTCCTCTTTCACTATAAAAGAAGCCTAAATTCTAACTCAGGCAAGATGGTTCTTCGGGACACTAGTCCACCATCTTCTCAGTCTGCTGGCTTTCCAAATAAAGTCTCTATTCCTTGCCCCAACAACTTGTCTCTTGAATTACTGGCATGTTATGTGGCAAGCAGTATGAGCTTGGACTCGGTAACACTTATATGTGGAATCTAAAACACAACAAACTCAGTGGGAATATAAATTGATACAGCCACTATGGAGAACCATATGGAGGTTCCTTAAAAAGCTAAAAATAGAACTATCATATGACCCAGCAATCCCACTCCTGGGCATATACCCGGAGAAAACCGTAATTCAAAAAGATACATGCACCCCAATGTTCACTGCAGCGCTACTTACAATAGCCAGGACATGGAAGCAACCTAAAAGTCCATCAACAGAGGAATGGATAAAGAAGATGTGGTACATATATACAATGGAATATTACTCAGCCATAAAAAGGAACGAAATTGTGTCATTTGCAGAGATGTGGTGGACCTACAGACTGTCATACAAAGTGAAGTAAGTGAGAAGGAGAAAAATAAATATCATATAATATCACTTATATGTGGAATCTAGAAAAATGATACAGATGAACTTATTTGCAAAGCAGAAATAAAGACAAAGACACAGAAAAGTAGAGAACAAACGTATGGATACCAAGGGGTGAAGGTGGTGGGGGGGATGAACTGGGAGATTGGGATTGACATGTATACACTACTATGTAGTAAACAGATAACTAATGAGAACCTACTGTATAGCATAGGCAACTCTACTCAGTGCTCTGTGGTGACCTAGACAGGAAGGAATCCAAAAAAGAGGAGATATATGTATATATATATAGCTGATTCACTTTGCTGTCCAGCAGAAACTAACACAACGGTGTAAAGCAACCATACTCCAATAAAAACTAATTTAAAAAAAAAATACAACAAACTAGTGAATAAAACAAAAAAGAAGCAGACTCACAGATATAGAGAACAAACTAGTGGTTACCAGAGGGGAGAGAAGGGGGGAAGGGCAATAAAGGAGTAGGGGGAAAAGGGGTTTATTATGGGATTATATGAAATCATGTTTGTAAAACTTCTGAAAACTGTAAAGCACTATAGAATTTAAAGAATCTTTAATTCAATTTAAAAAATTAAAACAATTTTTCAAATAAATAAAATAGAAAGCAATAAAAAAAGCTAATTTAGCAAGGTTGCTGTTCATTAGACCGAAATACAAAAATCAGTGGTATTTCTATGAATTAATATGAAACTGGAAAATGAAATTTAAATAAACAATACCATTTACAACAACATTTTTAAAACATTACATGCCTAGCCATAAACTTAACAAAAGTTATGTAAGACATCTAGATTGAACACCATAAAATACTGCTAAGAGAACTTAAAGACCCAAGGAAATAGACAGATAATCCATAGTCATAGAATGGAAGACTCTATATTGTAACATGCCAATTCTCTCCAAACTGATCTACAGCTTGGATGCAATCCCAGTCATAATACCAACAGATTTTTTAAACTGTAATCTGATTCTAAATGCATATGACAATACAAATGATGGAGTACAGCCCTCCCCCCCAAAAAAAAACAAAAAAAGAGCTGAAGAAGAAAAACTTTGGAGAACTTATACTACCAGATATCTAGACTTAGTATAAAGCTATAGTAATTAAGACAAGGTAATGTTGGTGCAAAGATAGACAAACAGACCAGTGGAACAGAAATACTGTAGAAACAAATCTGCCTGATTTATATCAAAGGTACCCTACAATCCAGTGGGAAAAGGACAGTTCTTTCAAAAAATGATGCCAGATCAACTGGCTACCCATATGTTCAAAAGAAATTCTTGATCTCTACTTCGTCGTGCATACAAATTAATTTGAAATGTATCACAGAATCTTAAGTAAAAGGGAAAAAGCAATAAAGCTTCAAGAAAATTTTGGATAATATTTTAATGATCCTGTAACAGGCAAAGACTGTTTAAACAAGACACAAGAAATCCACTAATCATAAAAAGAAAATTTAATAAATTGAACTTCATTACTGTTAAGAATTTTTATTTATTAAAAGACACTATTAAGAGAGTGAAAAGCCTAGCCACAGACTGGGAGAAGGTATTTGCCATACATATACACAGAGTTCCCATATTCAGAATTATAAAGAATTCCCACAAATCCATAAGACAAAGACAGTCCTATTAAAAATATATACATTTTAAATTAATACATTAAAAGGTGTTCAACATCATTACTTATCTGGGAAATATAAATTAGAAGCCACTACACGCTCACCAGAATGGTCAAAATTAAAAAGACTGACAATAGCAAATTTTGACAAGAATGTAGAGCAACTGAAACTTGCCTCCATTGTTGGTGGGGACAGAAAATAGTACAACCTTTTGGGGAAACAATAACTCAGAAACTCTACACCTAGAATGGAGACAATATATTTATCAAAAGACCCATATGAGAATATCCATGACAGCTTTATTAAAAATAGTCAAAAACTAGAAACAAGTCAAATGTCCACCAACAGAAAAATAATAAATTTGTTCTGTGGAATACCACATATTAATAAAAAGAACGAATAACTGCTACACACAACAATGTGGATAATATCACAAACATAATAATGAGTGACAGAAGTCATTAATTTATATAAAATTCAAGAACAGGCAAAGTTAATCCTTTATGATAAAAATCAGAATAGTGATTACTTGGAGGTGGCAGGGGAATTAGATATTGACAAGTAAAAGGCATGAAGGAAAATTCTGGAGTGCTGGAAATGTTCATGGGTGGTATTTACAAGGATCTATACATATGAAAAATTCACCACACTGTATAATTAACGTTTGTGTGTTTTACTGCATACATGTTATATCTTAAATTTTAAAACTCCTACAGTAGATAATTTGAATGGGATATTTGGGACAACTCTTACTACAAAGGATACACCATATAATTTTTTTAATACCCAAGACTAGAAGTAAGGTAGCCTAGATTTAGCTCCAACTCTATCATTTAGATGTGTAAACTTAAATAAGTCATTTAACTCGGTCTTAGTTTCTTTATGTACTAGAGTGGGTTAGTACAGATAATACTTAAAGTTCTTTCTATATCCAAAATCTGAGTCTTTGAGATATACTCTTTTATTTACAAAATCAAATTTCAAACTACCACATAGTCACCTAAGGCCTGAATGTAGCAAAACCAAATTAGCTCTTGTAATTTTAACCAAAAACGGTTAAAAGAAGTACATGCTGCTGTTTATCCTGAATCCTCTATACCTATATTTAAGCTCATCTACTTTAGCCAAGACATTCTGGTGCCACCCCTTCAACAGCGAAAGAAACCTGTCAGCCAGATTACCTTTCCTTGTTTTTCTAAGGATGGGTTATTCATTCTTCCACGCCCGCTCAAACCATCTCCTTTAAAATACCACCCCTCCTACAGCCACTCAGTCAAAATTAATTGTTCCTTCCTCTGTGCACCCGCAGTATGTTGCTTGTATCTATTACAGCTCTTATTTCATTCTGTATTATAGTTCCTGCATTCTTGTATGCAAGTGGACCCTTTCCAGAGAAAGGATATACTCACTCAGCCAACCAGATCACCCAAATCAACCTTAGGAATCAATGAATAACAGCATAGTAGGATCACCTTCATATCTGAGTCTATGTTAATGGTGGCAAAGTGAAATAACAGATACTAAATGCTGCTATACCCTCCTCAAAGCAAGAAGAAATTACAATGAATATTCAAATACTGAACTAATTCCAGTCCTTACTTTAGCCTACTCTCCAGCAGAACAATGAAACAGCCAAAGGCAGACAGCTGAAGAAAAAAAGTAAACTAGGCCTGAAATGGGGAAACAAATTATTTATTAAAATAATTACCAAATTAGTTTATGTCAGGAAATAGGTGGTTAGGGAGAAAGCAAGCGAACTACTTGGGAGTTAAATATTCAGCATCCCTTTTCTGTTAACTGCTCCTGCTCCTGTCTCAATGGTACAACATAACCTCTATCCTCGTATCACAAATGACTGGTCCAGGACAAAGTTCTTCCTCAAGTATTTTAGAAACAAAACTGCGAAAATAAAGTCAGTCCTTTTCTGAATGGCTGAAATGGGAAGATCTAAACAATACAGGAGCAGTCAATGGTAATGTTTTTCACACTGCGAAAAAGGCAGATCTGTGGTAAGAGAAAATAGAGCTTACTTTACAGAGTGAAGCAAGATGAGAAACAGTCCTTAGGACCTTCAAACCTTGGGTCCAATATTCCTAGGGCCTCATCCCATATTTAGGTTCTATGAGATAGACACCCCATTATTCTTACAATAAATGTCCCCTTTACTAAGGCTAGCCCAATTTGAATAGTCACTTGCAACCAAAACAATCCTGTGATAGACTGACACTTTGATGATCCCAAATTAATCATGCTCCCTAGTATTCCTAGTCTCTTCCCACGATGACTCTGGGCTAAGCCTCTGAGCATTTTGACCAATAGAATAATGTCAGAAGTGAGGCTATGCCAGTTTCAGGCCTACCCCTTAATCATCCTGGCAGATCTGTTTCCTCCCTGTCACAATGCTTGCTCTTGGAATACTTCTTGGAACCCGGCCATCACACCATGAGGCTAATGAATCAGCCACGTGGAGAAACCCACATGCAGGAGAACCAAGGCCCTGTTGTCCAATCAAGCCTCCAGATGTCTGCAGCTATACCAGAACCCCAACCAATGCCACATAAAGGAGAATGACTGAGTTAATTCATAGAAATGTGAGAAACATTAAATTGTAGTTTTAAGCCACTAAGTTTTGTGGTGGTTTACAATGCAAATTTTAATATAAAAGTTTAATTCACATGTAGGTAACTTAAAATTATACTTTCCTAACACAGACTATGTCTCTGAGCATGGATTGAGAAACTATGGCCCTTGGGTCAACTCTGGCCAACCATCTGTTTTTGTAAATAAAGTTTTGTTGGAACACAGTCATGCTCATTTATTTACATATTGTCTATGGCTGCTTTTATGCTATAAGGGCAGAGCTGAGTGGCTAAATATAAAGCCTAAAATATTTACTATCTGGCCCTTTACATGAAAAGTTTAGTAAACCCCGTCATGCAGGACTTGGCAAGTGCTTTAATATATAAATAACTAAACCTGTAAACCTACTTTACAACCAACTCCTCGTACCTAAAGGATGACACTATAAACATTCAGTAGTATTAGCTTAACAAAACACAAAGCGTATCACATGGCACATACCTGCCAAAGGCTGAATATTTGTGTCAGGCACCACCAAATTCACATGCTGAAACTTATTCCCCTAGTATGTGGGGCCTTTGGGAGGTGATTAGGTCATGAGGACAAAGCCCTAATGAATGGGGTCAGTACCCTTATAAAAGAGACCCAGAGAGTTCCCTCCCATTTTCTTCCATGTGAGGAGACAGAGAGAAAAATGGCTGTCTATGAACCAGGAAGTAGGCCCTCACTGGACACTGAATTTGTTGGTAACTTGATCTTGAACTTCCCAGACTCCAAAACTGTAAGAAGTGAATTTCCGTTGTTTATAAGCCACCTAGTCTATGGTACTTTGTCACAGCAACCCAAGTAGACTGAGACAGTTACTGAATTGTGTTGCATTGTCTGTTAACAAGTCAGGCTATAGTCAGACTAACAGATTAATCAACAGGAAATGACAGGCCAGGAAAACAATAGTAATAAAATCAGATCCATACCTATTTAGCTGTTTAAAAGTTCCTACTTATGGGGTTGGGGGGGGTTTCTATTTCAAGTTTCTCATGTTATTAGATATGACCCACTTCTGAATTGCATTAAGAATCAGAAAGTAATGAATGTTTCATTATGATGCATAAGTGACAATTTTTTTAAATTAATAATGCTTCATAGACCCATCTGCAGAAGAAAACCGGAAAATTCCAAGTCCAATACTGACCTAAGTCAATTATTCTCAAACCTTCCTGCCCAAAATCATCTTTGGCAATGCTTTAAATTCTATAGATTTTCTTTTGGTACCTGATTTTATAAAGTATCTCTCTCCTTTTATATATAATATTCATTTGTCTTATGCCCCAAGTCAACCCAAACACAAGGTCTAAGCCTTGGCTCACTGTCCCTGGGATTTACTATTTTCCTCATATGTCAATTAAAACTCTCTTTTCTACAAATCAACAATTATCGATGTAAATAGTTTCATTTTGCTATCACTTTACCACCCTGTATTACTGCACCATTTGTATAACACTTAAAACTTTTCCACTTTCTTAACTATAGTAAAGTATTCCATAACTATAATACCTACATATCTGTATGTAGAGGCAGTTTTCTCCACAGATCTTAACAAGCCCTAGAGAATATCAGAAGCAGTTTCCCATATATACTTTACTTTAAACCTACGCCTCAAAAATCTCAAATTCTTGTCCTTAGTTACTACACTACAAACAGCATCTTCTGACTCTAACAACACCAGAATTAAGCTAGAAAATAAGAATTTAGATCAAGCAAAACCCCAGTACAGTATTGTTCCTTAATGATGCTCCTAAAATAAGATACAATAAAAGAGAAAAACAGCATGGAAATAAACCATGATTGGGTCAGATATCTAAAAGTTATATTGGTTGCTTTCTGTTATCATCTTTGTAAAGGTAATTAGATTCAAATTATTACAATATATAACAAACACTTAATGAATATTTATTATGTGGGCACATTCACTCAACATTTACATTTATTATTTCACTTATCAAAACAACCCTCTAAGGCAGGCAATGGATTTTTCCCCATTTCGTGGATGAGAAAATTGAAGCTTGGAGAAGTTAAGTAACTCTAAAACCTACACTTAACTCAGGTATAAACCCAGGTGGTCTAATCCACAGCCTACCTACTATTCTGAATATCTGTGTGAACCTAAAACATAATATTGTTCATGAAGGTATATGTCTTATTTTTACAATAGCTTCATTTTAAATATTTAATAGCAAAACAATCATAGTATTTGGGGAGAATACTAATTTTTGCTTTCCAGGTCTCTGGTATATCACTACAATTTAAATTTAAAAAGAAAAAGGTAACACCTTGAAACCTCTAAATCTCTATTATTCTTCTAAGCTTGATTGTGTGAATCAGTTATTACACTTACCTGTGTGTAATTCTTATTCTAAATCTTAAACATTTTGCAATTTGAACTCTGCAGCATGTGATAGTGAATGAAATAAAACTGCACAAATTTTGCAATGGAAGTTACAGACATTATTTCCATTTACACTTGGTATGAATGTCAGTGTTTTCTAGCAGTTTTTCCTGTTTGAAGCAAGGAAGACATTTCAAATCAATAATTTTGCTGTCAGTAACAGGTTGTAGAACGTGAATACAAGCAATGAGAGAATGGTAAACATGAGGTATGTATGTTTCTGAGATTGGGATTATTAAGTTTTTAGAGCTGAAGGAGATTTTAGAAAGCATCTCTTCATCTTTACATTTTACAAATAACGATACCAAATGCTCACTGGAAAAATCCAAAATAGAACTTATTCCAGGGTTCTTTCCCCATATAGTAGTAACAGAATCAAGACTGGTCTTTGCTATCATAGATTTTCTGAATAAGATAATATAGTCAGCCAATCTTTTAATGTGGAAAGAAAAAGAAAAAAAAGTCAGAGGTGATAACTGGGAAAACAAAACAAAACAGAAATATATATATATATTTACATTTTAAAGTATATATACATATATATACTTTAAAGGCAAATCCAGAAAAAAAGAATTAATTTTCATAGTAGAGATTACTGTAGGAAACCACTATTTCTACAGCAAAAAGCTAAAAGAGGCTTCCCTGGTGGCGTAGTGGTTGAGAATCTGCCTGCCAATGCAGGGGACACAGGTTCGAGCCCTGGTCTGAGAAGATCCCACATGCCGCGGAGCACCTAGGCCCGTGAGCCACAACTACTGAGCCTGCGCGTCTGGAGCTTGTGCTCCGCAACAAGAGAGGCTGCGATAGTGAGAGGCCCGCACACCGCGATGAAGAGGGGCCCCCGCTCGCCGCAACTACAGAAAGCCCTCGCACAGAAACGAAGACCCGACACAGCCAAAAATAAAATAAATTAATTTACAAAAAAAAAGCTAAAAGAATATAAAGGTGTTATATAGACTTCCAAAATATCATTTGCAGGGGAAAGACCACTATTTCCCAAAGAAGTGTTGAACACAATTCTAGTATGTCTTGAAAAACTGTTCCATTCTCAAAAAGTTTTGGAAACACTAAACTAAATAAAGTTCAACAGGCTCCACAACTGTAACACTATTCACATTTTTAATATGTTAATATGCTCTAGTATACTGTTAATCTCCATAAGGAGAGATACATTATATACCACTTTCCAAATTTATTTGACCACATAAAAATCTCTTAACATCATACCTATTATAACATTTCCCTGAGAAGTGCTAAACTTAGGAACAAAACTTAGGAAATACTGGGAGCGATCGTTTGTAGGAAAAAGAAGACTAAAGACTCATAGCTAGGGACTTCCCTGGTGGCGCAGTGGTTAGGAATCTGCCTGCCAATGCGGGAGACACAGGTTCGAGTCCTGGTCTGGGAGGATCCCACGTCCCGTGAAGCAACTAAGCCCGTGCACCACAACTACTGACCCTGAGCTCTAGAGCCCATGAGCCACAGCTACTGGGCCCCTGCACTAGGACTACTAAAGCCCGCACGCCTAGAGCCTGTGCTCTGCAGCAAGAGAGGCCACTGCAATGAGAAGCCTGTCCACCAAAGCAAAGAGCGGCCCCCACTTGCCGCAACTAGAAAGGACCCGCGCACAGCAACGAGGACACAGGGCAGCCAAAAATAAAAATTAATTAATTAATTAACTTATTAAAAAAAGACTCATAGCTGATCAAAAATTTAAATAAAGCAACATAAAAGAACTACTGTAAAAACTAGTAAAATCTTACTCTATTACATGCATACTACTGTTCTAAAATGTCCTTAAATAACCACACTTATGCAGTATATGAAAAAGTAGAAGTCAGTCATTGTGAGTGCTCCTGATAAACTAACCACTGTTGATATTAGGGGGCCCTGAGTTTAACCCACTAGTTCTCACACATTAACTTGTTCCAGCTCCAATTAGAACTATCTGCCAGAGGACCACTTTCATGGAAGAAGCAGGAGAAAGGAAAGAGGGCACATAAACTATACTCTTAGGGGGGAAATTAAGAAAGCAAAAAAGGCATAATAAAGACTTAAGAAAACCTCTAAATTCTGCCCTTCTAGTGGCAGAAACCCCTCTTCTTTTGAAGGCTTCCCTATCCCCTTCTGCGTGTGATTCTGGTGGCGCTGCCTATTTAGTGTCCCAATCCCAAAACGACATGAAATACAGACCTGGCCAATCATAGTCCTCACTTTCCTAGTCACAATGATTGGCCCAAAGATGGACCTGTGAGCCAAGCCAGGTGAAGAAGCAACCTGGAATTTTATATACAAATGCCATGAAAAAGAAAATCTCTCCTCTGGATTCACTAGTTGGGTACGGAAAACCTGACTGCCTATTACTATAATCTCCTAACCTGCACCCTCCCTGCCCCAATTCTGGCTACATGAAGGAAGTCAGCATGCAACAAACTGAAAAATCAAAGCACTAAAATGGAGAATAAGTGTCCATCATTACAGTAATCCCCTGGACACACTGCTTGAGTATCTAAAGTCAGTTCCTCCTCTATACTCTATGTAAATTAATAAATTCCCCTTTTCACTTAAGGTAATTGTGAGCTGGGTATCTGTCGTCTGCAATCTAATCCACGTATATAACTCAAGAAACAGTTGTATCTCAAAAGAACTCGTAAAGATTAAAAAGATAATACCAAATGAAAGTGAGAATACTAATTACAATTAGTACAAACTTGCCTTCCAAAAAGGGTGTAATTTCTATCAAAAATTTTAAACGCAGATACTGTTGACCCCAAAATTCTATTTATAGTAATTTAACTTATATTTTTTTAAAAACTCACAAATATGCAATAATAAATGTACAATGTTATTATCTGCAACATTTGTCACATGAAAAATAAGAAACCGCTATGGACATCAATTGAGGATGGACTAAATATAGCATAACTTATGATGCAATACAATAGAGCCATTACAAAGAAAGATGTGTATCTATATGAATTAATTATTAAATGCCAAGGAGTATAATGTAGTGGTTAAGAGCTTACACTCTAGTAACAGACTACATGGGTTCAACTTACAGTTTGGCCTTTTATCAGCTTGGCTTCTTACTGCAGTAATTTGAGCAAATTACTTAATCTCTCTCTGCTACAATTTCTTCAAATGTAAAATGGTGATACTATTATGAGGATTAAATAAATTAATAGGTTCTATGGCAGGCTCTAGAAAATTATTTCACACTTGGTAAGCTCATGATAAACTCTGTATTATCATTTTCACTAATATGAAAAGTTGCCCAAGATATGATGTTAAAAGAAGAATATGTATGAGCAAAGATCACAAACTCAAATACCTATGAGGTGAGGCAGATAACAAATAGGTTAAGTGGGAATCGTGGCAAACTGGAGAATACATGCCCTATCTCAAACCACTCTAATCAACTACTGTCCTGTGGGAAAGAGGTTGCAGTGTTGCTGAATCTTAAAAAGCTAAAAGTACGGGTTAATATAAAATGTCATTTTTTAATGTTAGAAACATACTTTTTTGTAAAGACACAGTATGGGCCTAATGAACATGTGTACTGGTCAGTTATGGCCTGTAGTCTGCCACTGACTGCCACAAAAAGGCAGCTCCAGTAGATTAGAAACTAGAAGCGGGGAAGGGAACAAGTGTGTAAAGTCACAACTGAAAAGAAAACACTATAGAGAACTATACTACCACACTCCACAATAAAATATATTCAGAACAGAATATAGAAATGTAATTGCTCAGAGTGCAGACAGACCTGTGATCGAATTCTGGCAAGGCCACTGGTGTAATCTTGAGCAAGCTACCTACTTCTCAGGCGGTGTAAACGGAATAATATATTACCTTATAAAGGCTGTAAGGATAAAATAACATGGGCAAAGTGCTAAGCACAAATAGAACATATTTATGCCATATATATGTATGTATACATATAAACCCGACAGATGTTAGCTATAATTACTTAAACCTGAATAAAATAATTAAATTATGTTCAATATTTTCTATCTTAGAAAGCAGGAAATGTGTAATGGTTTAAAAATCTGTGTCAAAAATGGCTTAACGTCAAAACGGTTTTGGTGCTTATACTTATCTACAACAAAAATAAAATATAGAAGCACTTTATTCCCTGAAATGCAACATAAACGAAGCATGATTTGTCAACATCTAACTTGACTAAACAGTGTGTTCATGTTAGTGCTAAAATACAAGCTCCAAGAGGATAAGGACTGTGTCTGTTTTATTCACTATTGTATCCCTCACTTTAGCACAGAGCCTGGCACACAGTAGGTGTTGATTATTGAAAACATTATTTCCTTTCTCCCTCACATTAACTATGTAAGGTAAGCATAATTTCCTCCATTCAACGCTAAGGAAACTGAGGTAAAATGTGGTTAAGTGTCTTGAAAGTAGTAGAAGATGCAGAACTTTTGACTCATATTTTATGCTACTTTGACCTTCAGAATTAACCTTCAAAATAACCTTCAGCATTTTCAGAATATTTTACCTATAATTTCAATTTTTCATTTTTTAAGATGACAGTTTAAAAAATTACTCTAAAATAATCCTCATACAAATTATGCCCATCAACTAAGAATACATATACAAATTAATTAGAAAATAGATAAGAAAATACATAAAGAAATACATAAGGGAAATATAAAAAATATATATAAAATATTAAATTTGATAGTATAAAATATCTCAAATAGACATCATTGATATCAACCTATTACCAGTAATAAATATACAGAAAAATACTAAACCCCACTCCATCTACCCTGAACTGTCTTTTTAGTAATAATTGCGAAGTTCTAGTTTATCTAAATGTTTCTCAGTAGCTGCTTCCTAAACTACTAAATGTCACACCATCCAATTTTTTTTAAACATCTTCTATGCAAATACTTCATTAATAGGTACTATGACAGAAAGGCACAGAAGAAGTGAAGAACACCTGTTTCAAGAACTTTATCTACTTTAAAGAAGATGCTTATATACGAAGCTATTAGCAAAATATGCCAAAACAGCATATGAAGAGGAAACGAAGATTATTGAGTATACAGTTAACCCTTGAACCAGAGGAGTTTGAACTGTACGGGTCCACTTTCACCCAGGATTTTTTGCAGTAAGTACTATAGTACTACACAATCCAAGGTTGGTTGAATCAACATATAAGGAACCTTGGATAGGGGAGAATCACAGCTATGGAGGACCAATTACAAAGTTAAACTCGGGTTTTGGACTGTGGGGGGTGGGGAACGGGGGGTTGGCAACCCTACTCCCCCCACCACCCCACTGTTCAAGAGTCAACTGTATAATCCAAGTTAGACATACATGGTAGGCATTTTCACATACATTATTTCAGTTATTTTTTTAAATTTATTTATTTATTTGGTTGCACCGGGTCTTAGTTGCAGCAGGTGGGCTCCTTAGTTGTGGCAGGTGGGCTCCTTAGTTGCGGCTCGCCAGCTCCTTAATTGTGGCACATGGGCTCCTTAGTTGTGGCATGCGAACTTTTAGCTGTGGCATGCATGTGAGATCTAGTTCCCTATCAGGGATCGAACCTGGGCTCTCTGCATTGGGAGCACAGAGTCTTAACCACTGCACCACCAGGGAAGTCCCGTTTTTTTTGTTGTTGTTCGTTTTTTTGTTTGTTTTTTGTTTTAATATTTATTTATTTGGCTGCGTCAGGTCTCAGTTGCGGCGCGTGGGCTCTATAGTTGTGGTGTGCCGGCTCTAGAGCTGCAGGGCATGTGGGATCTTAGTTGCCCGACTAGGGATCGAACCTGTGTTCCCTGCACTGGAAGGCGGATTCTTAACCACTGGAAGTCCCCTCAGTTCTTAACAACTCTGTGAAGTAAGCTTTGCCATCTTCATTTTGGAGAAGGAAATTGAAATTCATAGAGGTTAAATGACTTTCGAAAATAAAGGGCATATCAGGATCTGAGATCTGAAATACAAGTCTAACTCCAAAGTCTTTTTTTTTTTTCTTTAAACTACATCTTGCAGTCTCCCACATGTACATGATTACAGGATGTAGCAACATTTATAAACACTAAAGGAAAAGAAAGACATCATTGTAGAGAATAATTCCCAGGAAAGATTTTGTTGTGGAAATGAAGTGTGAGCTGAGTCTGAAATTAAGTATAAAACTGAAACTACTGTTAATTTTGTGATTAATACCACAAAAATTTCTAAATGAAAAAAAAATCTAAATATTTTCCCTTCGGTTTATACTGACTAGACCTAATCGCTGAAATTTTTCATCCTTTCTTCCATTTCTTATCCTCTTTTTTTTTTTGCGGTTCGCGGGCCTCTCACTGTTGTGGCCTCTCCCATTGCGGAGCACAGGCTCCGGACGCGCAGGCTCAGCGGCCATGGCTCACGGGCCCAGCCGCTCCGCGGCATGTGGGATCTTCCCGGACCGGGGCACGAACCCGTGTCCCCTGCATCGGCAGGCGGACTCTCAACCACTGCGCCACCAAAGAAGCCCTCCTCTTGCATTTTTAATGTATAATCTACCCCTCCCCATAATCATTCCCATTATAAAGCCAAAAAAAAAAAAACACCTAAGCCTGATATCCTATATTTCTCTTTCTGGCTGGTCAAGATACTAAAGGATAGAAACCTATATTGCCATATGAGCCTCCTTCATGCTAGTGGTGAGAAAAGCTGAGAGAAAGAGTTAAATAATACTGCTCAAAGTTACAGGACGTTACTGGCCAAACTAGCATTAGATAGAGTCTTCTAGAGTTCTTTCTGTGGCCCTGTGCTCCTTAATTTTTTCTCACCAAAGTACCAATAACAGAAGAACAATGAGGTCTGTAGTTACACAATGGGTTCACTTGAAATTTCTTTGAAGTTTGATTTTGTCTAAAAGCTCCTTTACAATTCTATATTCATGCCTAATTTACTCATGCTTACTGTAATATTAAAGTGGTTTAAATTATATACTCTAAGTAAAATTGATACTTCAAGAATTATTATGTTTGTTCCCATAGCTTAGATTCTAAGGCTTAGAATCCTTAGAGTATCCCTTAAACACAGTGTCATGTAACCCAACTTGAGAAGCAGGGCACAAATTGCGTAAAGTTCCTTCCACCTGCTCCTTTATTTGTCAAATCAGGACATTTTTGAAAGCATAGTAAATTTAATTCCATTCTTTCAAAATGTATACGTACTGGCAAAACTATTGTAAAAGTTGTTGGAGTTGTTTATTTTAATTACAATACATTCAAGAAGTTCTACTTACTTAGTTTAAATCAATTAAGTACAAACTCACTTATGAACTCACTAAACAACCTGGATGGAATTTCTACATCACAATACCTCATTAGACATCTGCTTTTCGGGGAGGTCGCTCAAAAATTAAGTAAGGTTTCATGCTATTCATATTAAATACAGATCCAATTACTTTTTATTTTTAACATCTTTATTAGAGTATAATTGCTTTACAATCATTTGTTACGTTTCTGCTTTATAACAAAGTGAATCAGCTATACATATCCATATATCCCCATATCTCCTCCCTCTTGCATCTCCCTCCCACCCTCCCTATCCCACCCCTCCAGGTGGTCACAAAGCACTGAGAGATCCAACTACTTTTAAACAGGTTAAATAATCTTTTCTTCTTCCTTGGTATTCATCTTCTCTGCCCAGAGGTGAAGGAAGAAACCCCTTGTGGTTTAATTTTTTTTTTTAGGATTTTTTTTTAACATCTCACATTCCAAATATGCTTAGTTCTTCAATCCTATTTACAGGTGCAAAGTATAGACTTTATCTATTTTACTCACTGTATCAAAAAAGCACCCTATTCATCTTAACCAGGAATCTCTCACCAGTAAGAGAAAAACAGATTCATTCATCATTTCCTCCCCAATAACATACTGCTGATTCTCCACGACATACCTTAAAGTCAAACAGTCATATGTACCTTGAATATAGTTAAAACTCTTAACTATGTTTACATACTACTAGTTTATAAAGTCTTTGGTCAGTGGTGATAGTATTAAATGTATTCAATAGAAGTTAATGTAATGATTTCTTACTTTAATCACTAATACACTGCTTCCAACCAAAAATTCATGAAAGAACGACCTAGTTTGAGAAATAGGCTTCTTTTTAATAACAGTCATATAGATCAATATTGGTATGTTTGCCAGTACACACAATTCCATTTCACAGGATATAGGTTTTGTTTGCAATAGTGATTTGCCTTACTTAATGACAACATCTATTCTCAAAAGATATATCTATATATCTTTATCAATAAATGGGCTTTTCAGAAAATAATATTGACACACATAATGCACAAGGATAAGCATGAGGAATGAAATAAACGACTGAACAATTCCAGAGTCAAATGATTATTACCTCCTTAGCTTAGAACTTGTTTTTTTAATATTTTGAATGGCTTTATTTATAAATGACTGAAATACTCCCTACATGTAACTAATATTTTTGCTTTCTAGTTTACAATTAGTCTTTTATCCAATCTTTATTATCTAGTTTTATATATGTCTAATAACTCTTCCTGATTACAAATCTACAATTTAGTGCAATAAAATGTAAATTACTAGAGCAAAAACATGATTTTAAAATGCCCTTTCCTAAAAATTTGTATCTTTTTCTCATCCATGCCACTGTTAGTGAATATTTAGGTAATAGATTATCATCTTTAGCTAAGTGCTTTGGTATACCAAACATTAGCAGTGGTTAGCTAATATGATATTTAATAACCAACGAAACATAATCTATCCCACTCTGTATCACAAACATATATGTATTGATTATTTTCCTGATGTTTCCATGGAACTTATAGTGGTAGAAGTAGTGTGCTCCCTTGATAAACAGCTTCTTTAGAAATAGACAAAAACAGGTGAAAAATGACACATTTGATACAGTGAGCCTGCTGTGTACTTGTTAAGACTTTAAGTATAATTACTACTGAAGTTGTAAAAAAATAATAAAAATTCCTACATCTGCCCCACATCTTCTTTCTAGTTTCAAAGCAACAGATATTTGTTTATTTGCCTCATGTTATTCATCACATTGTCTTTAGTCTGTTAAAAATAGTAATAGGGCTTCCCTGGTGGCGCAGTGGTTGAGAGTCCGCCTGCCGATGCAGGGGACACGGTTCGTGCTCCAGTCCGGGAAGATCCCACATGCCGCGGAGCGGCTGGGCCCATAAGCCATGGCCGCTGAGCCTGCGCGTCCGGAGCCTGTGCTCCCCAACGGGAGAGGCCACAACAGTGAGAGGCCCGCGTACCACAAAAAAAAAAAAAAAAAAATAGTAATAGAAGTAAAGAACATTAGATACAGATGCATTAAAAACTAGAGCTTAAGGCTTTCCCTGGTGGCGCAGTGGTTGAGAATCTGCCTGCTAATGCAGGGAACACGGGTTCGAGCCCTGGTATGGGAGGATCCCACATGCCGCGGAGCAACTAGGCCCGTGAGCCACAACTACTGAGCCTGCGCGTCTGGAGCCTGTGCTCCGCAACAAGAGAGGCCGCGATAGTGAGAGGCCCGCGCACCGCGATGAGGAGTGGCCCCCACTTGCCACAACTAGAGAAAGCCCTCGCACAGAAACGAAGACGCAACACAGCAAAAGTAAATAAATTAATTAATAAACTCCTACCCCTCAACATCTTCTTAAAAAAAAAAAAACCCTAGAGCTTAGATCACTAAAGACCATATAACTTTCATTTCTAACAAATCAACATAAAACAGTTACTAACAAAGGTATTGTTTTTAGAGATCGACGATAATCTTCAACATAAAATGTTTCCATGAAAATCTATGTAAATGTTTCCATTTTCCTGAACAAAACGATAATATAACTAAAATATCCATATTACATTAAGTATCATACTCTGATTTCCAAGTTCTGAATGATTCAAGATAGTAATACAAAAAAGAAATGCCTTTGCTAAATATTTTCCTACCATATTCTTTCAAAATTCTAACAGTTAATTCATTTTTTACGGTTTCAATAGACTGCGTACCACATTTGCCAAATTCATAGCTGAGATAAAGATTACAAAAACACCTAGAAGATGAAAAGTTTCAAAGTGGTATAAAATCTATCTTTCAAGACATAATCAAAGATGTCACAAAGAAATCAAAGATTTTAGAAATGACAACACAATTTACCAAAATACTAACATATTGTAAAATGTGTGCATTTCCTCTAAAATATGTAAAACCTCTAAAACCTCTAAGTTTTCCTCTAAAACCTCTGTAAAACAGACTTAGATAAAATACTTAAAATCACTATTATGAAACATGGAGAGGATATTTTATAAAACAAGCCTTCCACTTTTAAGAAAGCCACAAATTATAACTCACAAAATCAAGGTTTTAGGTGTGGCCTCAAATTCAATTTTCTTAAGTATGAAATCATAGTACTTAAGTTCAGTAAAGAATAATTTTACATAGTACAACTGCAGTACTTGAAAGTTCTACAAGACAAAATTGTGCAACATGGCTTTATTTCTGTAGGTCTTCTTTGTGTGTACAAAATCACATGGAATGTTAAGACCATAAATATTAAGTTGTTTGTAGTAAAATCCACTATTCAGACTGGGGACTGGTGCTCTTTCCTATGATTCTTCTCCACATTTCCAGGCTCTATCATAGCAGACAATACTTATATCACTAACTTTAAGTAGAAACCTCTCAGTTATTTCTGACTTCAAATATCCATTTTATCACCAAATTCTATTGTCCTCTGTTACCACTTCTCTGTTGCAACTTCCTTTTCATTCCTTCACCTATATCCTTATTCCTGACCCTAGACTTCTCCCCCTAAACTACTGTACCTCATTCTCATGAGATAGTTTCCCTAGATTGTCTTTAATTCCACTGCCAAAGTTATCTTCTCTCATTGACATTCTGCTCGTGCCACCTACCTATCCTACCTGGGCATTCCAGGGCCTTTGCATTACATTTTTTTTTTCTGCAAGAGCCTCACTCTCAGCAACATATTCATTTATAAGGTTGCCACTGACTTTCAACTCCCCTTTAAAATGTCAGTTTCTTCTTAGCCCTGCTAAATGTACCAAATTATCCCTTCAGGTAATCACATTTGCTCCTAATCCATCTGAGTATGGAATACCTTTTATATTTAGCTCTCAATCACACAAGTAATTTATTTAGACAATTTTAGCACAGTAATGACATACACTGTTTCTTTAGTTGTTTGCATACCAATGTCATCCCTATTGGACTGCAGAGACACAGATAAGGGCTGCATCTTTCAAAGCATTCTGTACAACAGCTATCTACAATGTCACTTAACCCAGGTGGGATGATTCACTAAATAAAACTATTATAGAAAGCTTAAGTAAAAAAAATTTTTTAATCTCTATGGTTTAACTTTAAAACATCTATGACCTTTCATTTCCATGGACAGTTGACATACTTTGGTTTCTATTAAGCTTCATTCTCACTACTCTAATAATTTTCAAAGCACAGCTAGAATTTAAAGTGCAAGTTGAGGGTTGATATAGGGCATATACTTTTACACCCCGCAATTAGATTCTTTGAAAATCAGCAATGTCAACTCCAAGATTTCTGAGTTACAACTGAATCTTCACACAAGGCAAGAACTTCAGCACCAAAAGAAAAGAACAGCGCATCTTGTAATGGGGGGGCGGGGGAGGGTCCCTTCCCTGCAACTGGTTTAGACTAGTTTCTCTATCGCAGGGGCTTTCAATTAGGAAAATTCAATAAATCACCATTAACATCTGGAAACAATATCAGAGAAAGGCGACCCAGCTACTTAAAAGACAGGAAGGGGTACCATGGAAATCTTTTTCATAAAACTCAGCAGCCAAACTAAGCTTTGCATTTTTTATCTTACCAAGAGAGATTTTTTTCTACCTAATAATAAAAGCAAGTCTCATTCAATTCAGTTCCTTCTGGAGCACCGTCTCAACCTGTCAGAATTTGACAAGGGAAAAAAATTTAAAAGTGTGTGTGTGTGTGTGTGTGTGTGTGTGTGTGTTGTGGGGGCGGGAGGTGGGAGGAGAACACCAGGATTCCCGTCTACCTCGCTTCTTTTTCCGAAATCAGCAAGTCCTGGATTTCCTTCACTCCGAACTAAGCCCTCAGGTTCCAAATATAGTTCTTTAACCCCCACCTCGCCACTCAATTACACAGAAACCTTACCAACTACAGAACCACAGCAGAAACCCCTACAAATCGACTTGCTATTCATCTCGGAAGTCATGCCCTGCAGCAACTGCCTGTCGCCGAACTGAGGGATGTTACCCAAATACAGCGCAACGGAATCAGAC
Source organism: Aethalodelphis obliquidens (assembly GCF_003676395.1). Taxonomy (NCBI): domain Eukaryota; kingdom Metazoa; phylum Chordata; class Mammalia; order Artiodactyla; family Delphinidae; genus Aethalodelphis; species Aethalodelphis obliquidens. The sequence continues at coordinate 39,685,404 of NW_020837954.1, read as the reverse complement.
ATGCAGAGCACACACGGCTTCCGCGAGGGAGGGAAACGCGACCCGGGAAAAGTGCGCTCCTCAGAAGCTTCGGGACCATCCGGGCGGGGGGCGGGGGGTGGTCCCCGAAGGGAGGGGAACAGAGGAGCCCGAGTGGGGGACTCCTTCCCTCTCAAGTAAAAAGGGCTGGATCCCTGGCCGCAGATAACAGTCTGTCCCTCTAAGAAAACGAAGAGGCGGGCAGAGGGCCCTTTGCTTGGGAAGGAGGAATGCAAACACTTTCCGAGGTCCGGGTGCAAGCCGATCCCCCACCTCCCGGGGGAGACGAGGGGTGTCCCGTGAGTGGCTGAGGGGATTCCCGGCTCGCGAGGGGCAGCTGGAGGCGGAGCAGAGTTTCGCCTAACGAACATCCGTGTCGGCTCCGGCCGGTGCCCCGCGAAAGCACGCCTAGAGCAGAGCGGGGCCGCCCGGGTGGGGGGAAGGGAGAGGAGGAAGGGGGTGGAAATGGGATTCCCCCCTCTCTGGGACCAGCAGTAGCGGAGGAAGCGCGCGGGCCAGCCGAGAGCGGCGTGCTCCAGCCTGCGGAGCCGGGATCCCGCCGCCTGCGCTGGCAGCAAGGAGCCCCGCAGCGGCCGCCGCACCGGCCCCTCTGTCCCCAGGGGCCCAGGACTTCGGCTGCAAAGGCAGTGGGACCCGACATCCCACGGGGTCGGCCCCAGCTCCCGGGGGACCCCGCGAGAACACCCCAACCTCCAGCAGTTCTCAACGGTTGTAAAACGTCCGCCCCCCCCCCAGTCCCCTTCCTCAGCCTTCCCTCCTCCCGAGGCCACAGAGAAGGGTCACCACAGGCGAGAAGCCTGAGGCAAGCCGGGGACAGCAGCCGCGGCGGTCCTGGACCTCCTCCCCCGGTTACCTGTGAGGACTCCGACTCGAATTTGATGGTCGTGGTTAGTTAGGATCATTCCCTCGGTCGCCATGTTTCCCAGCGCAGTCACCGCACTGACGGGAGCCGGGAAAAGCCAGAGCCCGGAGCGCGCGGGCCGGGAGCGCGCTCGCCTCGGAAAGCGCGAGAGCGCCTGGGAAGCGCGAGGCAAGCGCGAGGCGAGCGCTCGGCGGCCTGTGCGAGTGAGAGGCCGAGCCCCGAGGGCGCGAGTCCGAGGGGGGAAGTAGGCGGAGTCAGGGCGCGCGACCCCGAGTCCGGGTCCGAGACAGCGAGCTGCGGGTGGGTTAAGCGGTGGCTGCTGAGGGAGAGCGCGCGGAGGCGTAGGAACGAGGCGAGAGAGACTCCTGTCGCTTTGCGGAGCGCGAGACCCAGGGCCGCTGGACGGCAGGAGACTGAGGGGAAAGGAGAGCACAAGCTCGGGAGGTCGCGGGGGCGGACTCGGGGACAGGGGCGGAGCTACACCGCGAATCGTGGAACTCGTGGCGAGTGAGGGGAGGAGTAAGAGCTCGGTTCCGAGTGCTGGGCGCGGGAAGGAGCCGGCGCAGCCCGAGCAGAACCGGCGAACGCTCCTGGGCGCGCGAGTAGCGCGGGATTGGTTGGGAGAACGCGGGTGCGCGCGAGACGTGAACGCTGCCTCAGCCGAGCTCCAGACAGAAGCAATCTCCTGCCGAGCCCGGCGTTTGTCAGCTACTCCGGGCGGCTGTTGGGGCGGCAAAGCAGCTCTCCCGAGGGGAAGAGGAAAGGCTCCAGGGACCCTGGAGGTGCCTTAGAAAGCTGCGTGGGTGGCAGAACCGCAGCTGCTGTGACAGCCCGCTGTTGGCAGGAAGGAGGTATCCTATCCTGCCTTATCTTCCCGCTTGCCGCCCTACGGTAGGATTTCCCAAGTCCAAGGTCCAAGTCTGTACCTTCAGGAGGATCCTCACTAGCGAAGCTTAGGAGCTTGCGGCAGAGCATCTTGAGGAGAGATAGCTGGCTTCTCTTTCTCCCGCTGTCGCATGGTTTTGTGGCATCAGGCTTCTTCGCTAAAGGCTCTGCTTTTAGGTGAAAAGCACCAATCTTAGAGAATGAGATTAGAGAATGTACCTCCCCCCGGAGCCACAATCACAAACCTGGTAATAGAACCCCGGTGGTGGCAATTTTCATTTCAGTATTTGTGGGATATGAGGTTACCATGAAAATAGCTTTTGTTGCCACTTACCTTCATGTGTCTTTCATAAAGTGTGATATGAATCACCTGTGGCTATTTCACATGGGTTTCTTAGTTCCTTTCTTTCTAGTCCTTTCAACTAATGAATAAAAAACATTATATACATACACATGTATATGTATTTTTTTTCTCAGCTTTGGTAAAACCGGGAAGCATAAAAATGAAAAGCAAAATGTCAAAAAATGTATAATCATTTGTATACAATTAAAATCTCAGTTTGATGTTTATGTTTTATTGTGCCACTAGAACGTGGACTTACTCTCTAACTGAAGATTCACATTGTTATGTATTTCATTTTAAATAATGGGAGTACAAAGGAGATGGTGGGTGGAATTGAGGTGGGAGAAAGTTAATTAGTAAAATTTCTTTTGAGTATGTGTATTGCTAGTATTTTTGACAGTGGATTTAAAATTGAAGCCAGATCATGAACCCACCTCCTATAATAATCTATCACCATAGAGCCTGGGAGCCAATGGATTCTTAACTAGTTTCAAATGAGAGATATATATGTGAAAGTATGTTTTCTTTATTTCAAACTAAAGATGAGAAAATGGTTGGTTACATTGCCTTTCTATCTTTATTCCCTCTAGCGCCCCCAAATTTGAAATGATTTTTAAATGTCTTGAATTTTCAGAGAGAGAAATTCTAATTCTGCCCACTATAGGTTCTGTAAACGTAAATGAATTGGGGTCTTTTTCTTTATCGTTTATATAAGCTGGTAGATAAGCACCCTTTCAATTTAGAATATTCCGTTATTATTCATGGAAAGAAACTGGCACTTTTGTTTCACAAATAACAGAAAACAAGGGACTTTCTGTATTTATAAAATCAGCAATGGTGAAATTCATTAAAATTTTCATTCGGGACTTCCCTGATGGCGCAGTGGTTAAGAATCTGCCTGCCAATTCAGGGGACACGGGTTCGGGCCCAGGTCCGATAAGATCCCACATGCCGCAGAGCAACTAAGGCCGTGCGCCACAACTACTGAGCCTGCGCTCTAGAGCCCGCGAGCCACAGCTATTGAAGCCCGCATGCTGCAACTACTGAAGCCTGTGCTCCGCAACGAGAAGTCACCGCAGTGAGAAGCCCACTCACCGCAACGAAGAGTAGCCCCGACTCACCGCAACTAGAGAAAGCCCGCGCGCAGCAACGAAGACCCAATGCAGCCAAAAATAAATAAATTTATAAAAAAATTTTTAATTGGGAAGGGTGAAGATGAATTAAGCCTTTTAAAGTATATGGAGGTTAGTTTGTTAAACCTGCTAAAATTGCTGAAAAGAAGTAATGTTAATAGAATTAAACTGGACAATTATAATAGATGCTTGTCTTTCAACAATTTTCCTCAAGTATATTCATCTTAGCTGAATTTAGGAAGCTCTAAGAAAATTTACACAGGAAAAGCCTAGTGACCTTGCTGTCTAGTGGGACTTTTTGTTTTACTGCTGGTTATTGAATGAATATTGCAGTATCCACATGCTTTTTAACTCCTGTTACCATGTGACATTTCTTCAGAATTCATCTGGGAATCAAGTGTTACAATAAAGAAAACTTTCTGGAAAGTAGGAAGAGAGTAGCATTTCCAAAGATTGATAAATGTCTCAGGAACATATATGGGGGGGGAGAAAGTGGAAAAGTTCAGAGTTTGTATATAAAGCATTAGAAATGCCCAGGGATTTATTCTCTCCATTCCTGAGATATTAATAATGAAAACTGAGTTTACACTGAGAACACAAAAGATGGGTAAACACTTGGCTGTCATAATGACTTTCATTATAAAGATGAAAGTTTATCAGTAGGAGTGAATTACTGAATGAAGGACAGTTGAGTTTTTCTGGTACTGGTATATTTACATTTAGTCCTCCTAGTACTTTAGTTTTCCTGTGGTTAATCACACTTTCAATATAAATAAGGCAAAAGTTTACTGGCCTTTCTGGGGTTAGACGCTCCTCATTAGCACTAGATGTAAGCAAGAACAAATTTGGTAATGCATTATTCTTCCACTAAGGCTTATTCTACTCTTGCCTCTTTCCCGAGTGGCTAATAGCCACAACTGAGTGGATTACAAATGGGTGCAAGCAACATTTTGAATATGCTTAATGCCACTGAATTGTACACTTTAAAATGATTAAAATGGTAAATTTTGTTTGGTGTAGTTAGCACAATTTTTTAAAAACTGGATGTAAGGTGAAGCTCTGGTTGATTTTAACATAGTATTTTCCCCAAAGGAAGGGTGATAGAGTTAAGATGAACTTTTGACTGACTGAATCAGGCAAGGTATTAGTTCCTAGGGCTGCCATAACTAAGTACAACAAACTCAGTGACTTAAAACAACAGAAATTTATTCTCTCATGGTTCTGGAGGCCAGAAATCTAAAATCAATGCGTCAGCAAAGCCATGCTCACTCTAAAGTCTCTTGAGAAGAATTCTTCCCTTGCCTCTTTCTAGCTTCCAGTGGTTGCCTGCCATCCTTGGTGTTCCTTGACTTACAGTTGCATCACTCAGTCTTTGCCTTTGTCTTCACATGGCCTTCTTCCCTGTGTGTATTTTTACTTGCCCTTCTTATAATTATACCAGTCATTGGATTTAGGGCCCATATTAATCCACTATGACCTCATCTTAACTAATCACATCTCCAAAGACCCTATTTCCAAATTCCAAGGTTCTATGTGGATGTGAAATTTGAGGGGACATTATTCAACCCAGTACAGGTGGTAATAGATTACATTACTGTGTAAACATATAAATTACAAACTCAGCCTATTAGAAAAGAATGTTCAGAAGTTTCTCTAAAAGCTAGATTTAGGGACTTCCCTGGTGGCACAGTGGTTAAGAATCTACCTGCCAATGCTGGGGACACTGGTTCGATTCCTGGTCTGGGAAGATCCCACATGCCGCGGAGCAACTAAGCCCCTGCGCCATGACTACTAAGCCTGCGCTCTAGAGCCTGTGAGCCATAACTACTGAAGCCCACAGGCCTAGAGCCCATGCTCCACAACAAGAGAAGCCACTGCAACGAGAAGCCTGCACGTCACATCAAAGAGCAGCCCCCGCTCAATGTAACTAGAGAAAGCCTGTGCGCAGCAACGAAGACCCAATGCAGCCAAAAATAAATAAATAATTTTTCAAAAGAAATAAAAAGCTGAGATTTAGAAATTAGACACATTTTTAGAGAAAATACAGCTCTATAGAATAGAGAATACTGGGGAAATTTTAAATTTTTGACCTAAATAGCCTAATGCTTTCCCCCAGAAGTAGTTTTCAAAATTAGAAATTTCCAAAGTCTAATAAGATAAATTTAGTCAGTCCTACTAATGAAATTGACATTTTGGTTTTAGTTCTGATGCCCTTGTTATCTTTTAGTAAAGTGGAGCTGAGCCACATCAATTTCTCATGGAGTTTGATGACACTTATTTGGGAACAACTAGGACAATGTTTTCCGATGTCTGCCATGTTTATTAAAATTAATTGAACTTTTCCTTCCTTGGGCTTTTGATATTATATTCTGCTGCCCAGATTGCTGCTTGAATAATTTTATGCCACAGTCCTTTGTATTTTTCCTCACACTTACTCTCTTCCTCTGAGGTCCCCAACTGGAAATCCAGATGAATGAGGCTGTTTTTGGTTGCAAGTGACTGATGCTAGTTTAAGCCTAAAGGAATTCATTGGCTCATGCAGCTAGGAAGTTCAGACATGTATTGGCTTCTATAAGCTATAATTTAGATGAGTAGTTTTCGAGTCCATCTAGGGATACCGGGAGACTCCAAGATCTTTTCAGAGGGTCTACAAAGTCAAAAGTATTTTCATAGTGATACTAAGCCATTATGTGCCTTTTCCCTCTCATTTTCTCATTAGATACAGTAGAATTTTCCAGAGGCTACGTGATGTGTAGTGATGTCATCACTCTGATAGCTAATGGAATGTGTGTTTGTATATTCTCATATTTTAAAAATTTTAATATAGTAAATACCAATAGGTATAACCTACTTAAACAAAAGCTCTTTGGAGTCCTCAATAATTTTTAAGAGTGTAAAGATGTCCTGAGACCAAAATCTTGAAAACCACAAATTTAGGTCATGTCTCCATCCCAAAGCACTAAGGCAAAGGCAATAGCATTTTCTAATTGGTTGGCCTCAGTCATGTGTTCACCCAGAGGATCAGGATCAGATGAACCCCTACCAAATAGACAAAGATCAAGGGAGGATGCATCTGGGTACCATATGTAAGGCTAGTGCCTTGATAGATTAGTAGTTAGTCAGAAAGGGTTTAAACTGAAATGTCAACTGAGACTTAAAATTGTTTCTGGTGATAAAAAGTTGAAAAGCTGGATACTTCCATTAAGGCATCTGAAGTAGCATAACAGTTGGGAAAATAAATGCATAACACCCCCCCACACACACACACACACACAAAATCTCCTATCTCTCTCTACCATTACTATAGATTTTAATCTTTTCTGAGGGCTTTAATTTATACATTTGATACGACCCACATTGTTTCATGTTAATATTCAGAAGCTAGAGAAGCTCTTCCCTGTGTGTCCTGACAATTTACAAATGTACAAGGTCACCACTTATTTATATGGCTGCTTACCTGATAAAAGAAGGAAACCAGAAACAAAAAAGTTTTGTTTCTAAAGAAAGCACTGGTTTTTCTCCCTCCTTAATTCAAAGAAAGTGTAGACAGAAGACGAGGAGGACGGTATTTGCTAGAAGAGGAAGGAATTATTGGATAAGGGAAAGGAGAATGAGATTTGTTAAATGGAAAAGTAACATTAAGTGTCCAGAAACTATTTAATTTCTTAAAAGGGGTCTATTTACAAGGTCGTCAGTTTTTAGGATACAGTATACACAAGTAAAGAAAAAATAGTCCCTGGGACTTCCTTGGTGGCACAGTGGTTAAGACTCCGTGCTCCCAGTGCAGGGGGGCCAGCTTCGATCCCTTGTCTGGGAGTTAGCTCCTACATGCATGCCACAACTAAGAGTTCACATGCCACAACTAAGGAGCCCACGTGCCACAGCTAAGGAACCCATGAGCCGCAACTAAGAAGCCCTCCTGCCGCAACTAAGACCCAGTGCAACAAACCAAATAAATAAATAAATAAATATTTTTAATAAAACAAAGAAAAAATAGTCCAAAACTTAACCACTGACATGGATTAAGTTTAAGTGAGCTTTTTAAAAAAAATCAAAAATTATTATTATTAATTGGTTTCCATATAATCAAAGCCCAACTACCCTAGAAAAATAGTTTTGTCTCTATAAAAGCAACAAAAAATTATTTTGTTAACCTAAGTAACCTCATTTTCTCCCAGGTTGACTAATAATTGGAGGAAGTATGGTCGATAGGAATGTTTATACGGTAGTTTAGCTTAAAATGAACCTGCAGTAGAAGTTTGAAATGTTAAAAAGCATAAATGAATTGGTGAAGGAAGCAGAGATGATGGATTTTTCAGTTGTGCTGAAAAATCTCATTTTACCATGTAATAATTACATTTCATATTTATCTGTGTATCACCTGCTGTGGGATTGATTGGGTGCAGAGCGTGAATCCCTTTCCGACACAGAACCTTGTTTCCTTCCCATTTCCTAATATTTGATGACTAAATACAGAACATATAAGGCAATAGGGACTTTGAATTGCTAGCAGTGCAGGCTACTCCCAAGGTACCAGAGGGGCTGTTAGAAATTTGCCTTGCCATGTAACAGCTTGCAGAAGCCTCTGCCTATAAAAGGAGACACCAGCTAACCTGGCCAGAGTTCACGTAAACAATATTAAAGCTGGATTTTTCTGCCTGGATCTAAAAGAGTAAAGCGAAATGTTGCATACTGTCCCTTGTCCCCTTTGATGACTGCAATTCTAGATTAAAGATGAAAATAGCAGACTGTTGTTGTTGGCCGTATTTCATTTAGGAAAGAAGTATGACAAACATTACAAATCACTTTGTGGTCATTGCAAAACAGCAACTTTTGGGGGTGAAATGTTAGCAAATATTCTTTGAATAGCTAGAATGTCAAGGTAAAATAAATGAGATAAGCCACAAAAATAGTACTACCCAAGATTATGGTTATTAAATGTTTTACTGATGGGATAGAGTTTTCCTCAGTTGAATTTAAAATTGAAAAGTATCTCCCAAGTACAGTCAAGAGTATCAGTGATTTTATTCTGAGAGAAACATAACTGGAATATTATGAGTATAAATAAAATTGTAATGTTTCACTGCCATAAATATTTTCTGATTACTAATTCAGTTTTGCTAATAATTTGATTCTGAGATGGGAATGTCCTAAATATAGACATATTCCAACCATATTGGAAGGAACAGCCCTCCCTGTAATTTAAACTAATATTGGATTCATCAGTGATTCTCTTGGGAGTTTGGGTATCTTGAATGAGTCTCTGATCTGTTGGGTAAGTTGACCGAATAAATTTGTACCCACAAAGCTGAGATCCATATTCTGGACTTATCAAAATGCAGACACCCAGGCATAGCCAGCCAATCTAACAGATAACTTTGCACTGCCATATAGGTGAAAGTCGGAATCCAATGTGAAGTCTTAAAGACAGTAGAAAAAAAGGCTATAATATTTCAGTTTTGTGCTTTGAAGAAATTGAAAGATTTGGAACATTTGAGGGAAAGGTGATAAGCCTAATAATAATGAACATACAATTTCAGTACTTTAGAGATGGCAAATGATTCACTTTTTAAGAAGTTATACATCTCTGCTAGCAAGTGAATTGTTTATTTCATGCTTTGGTTAACAAAAACAAATGGGAAAAAAGGTCAGATACTCATCTAAACACATTTCAATGGTAAAAACAAACAAACAAAAACCATGATTTTAAAACATTTGAATGGTGTTCTTTTAATCCAATTTTTAAAAGGGGAATCAAAGGCCTTGTGATTAAATGATGTATTCCAGATAGTCAGTGGTACAATCAGATTTTATTTTCCTGATTTTTGTTCTCATTGCTCTGTCTAATCCAATTGACTTGGAAAATCTTTCAGGACTGCTAAAGCACAGAGGGCCTAGATGAGAACAGATGTGGCTTTCTTGAAACAGAATGTGGACTATACACTCAGCTAACTCAGTTGGTAGAACATGAAACTAATTGTCTCAGGACTGCAGAGCCTGTTATTTTTGTGGTCAAGAGAGGAAAGATATGAGTTAAATCGGAATATGAATTGGCAGTAATAATACCAGGCTCTGGTAATTAGCTTAACTGTTACCGTGGGGCAGTAACATGTGGGACTTTGGACACCCTTTCAACATATCTGAACTTCAGTGTCCTCTTCTGTAAAGTGATGGAGATTTATACTTGTTTAAAGTCCCATCTAATGCCCAAATTCTATGATTTCATGTAAAGTTTTCCAGTCTGAAAGTACATTTTAAAAAATCCGCCTTTAAAGCAACCTTTAAAAATGTAAATTGACCTTGGGAGATGGAAGATTTTTACTTAGTTGGCTTACTTTACTCATTACACCATACAAGGGATTCCTACAGGTAATGAAGTATTTTGTAACAAATCAACTTTCCTCATATTGACATGAGATAGGAAATTGATGACAACTTAATTAAAGAAAAGATCTGAAGATCTCAGGGACTACAGTATGATCCAGTGGTATCATACTGACACAAGACAGGGTGTCAATAGACCTGGGACTTTGGAATTAACTTTCTGTGGCCTTATGCCATACCTGAGGCTCTATTAAATCCCAGGTACTGTGTTAGGTGATCAAAATGAAAAGATGAAGAAGACACAGTCCTGGGTCTCAAAGAGCTCACAGTTTGGTAAGGGAGATCAATAGCTGGGTAAATAAACAATTGCAAGATAGTTCGCTAAGTGCTATGGTAGACATAAGGTAGCCTGAACAATGATTCTGAAACCTGGCTTCACATAAGAATTTCCTGGGGAACTTTTTAAAAAATACAGGTGTTTTTACCCTCTCTCTCAGAGATCATAATTTTTTTAAAAAATTTTATTTATTTTTGGCTGCGTTGGGTCTCCATTGCTGCAAGCGGGCTTTCTATGGTTGCGGTGAGCTGGGGCTACTCTTCGCTGCAGTGCGCGGGTGGACTTCTCATTGCGGTGGCTTCTCTTGTTGCAGAGCACAGGCTCTAGGCACGTGGACTTCAGTAGTTGCAGCACGCGGGCTTCAGTAGTTGTGGCTTGCAGGCCCTAGAGTGCAGGCTCAGTAGTTGTGGTGCATGAGCTTAGTTGCTCCATGGCATGTGGGATCTTCCCGGACAAGGGATCGAACCTGTGTCCCCTGCATTGGCAGGTGGATTCTTAACCACTGCGCCACCAGAGAAGTCCCTCAGAGATCATAATTTACATGATCTGGAGAGAGGCTTAGTGAATTGGTGTTTTTAAAAGCTCCCAAGGATATTCTTATACACAACTAGGATTGAGAATTACTGGGATAGTAGAAGGGCACCAAACTTGGCCCTTAGGTCAAATAGGCAACAGTCAAGCAGACAAGAGGAGAAGAATCTTTCAGACAGAGGAACAGCTTTGTGCAAAGGCATGGATATAACAGAACTCATGGTGAATCAGGGGAACTGCAACTAGATCTGTGCAGCTCACTGTAGATGTATGAGCGAAGGAGGTTACAGTGAAAGATGAGATTGGGGATGTAGGCAGGAGGCAGATCTTTATGTGTTTTGTGAAAGAGTTTGGACTTTATACTGAAGTCAAGGGGAAATCAGTAGGGACGTGACATGATCTCATTTCTCCTTTCGAAAAGATAGTTTCAGTGGTGCTGTGGAAGATGGATTAGAGGGGCTGGAATCAGGGAAACTAGTTAAAAGAGGGTGTGGTAATCCAGGCAGGAAAGAGAGCCTGAACTAAAACAGTGGCACTGGGAAGGCAGAAGATATTCATGGAATAGATAACTAGGAGGCAGTATCAACAGTGCAGATGGGTGTGGTGGGTGAAAGAGTAGAGGAGTCTATGGAGTATTATTTCCTTATTTTGTAACTACTTTTGCTCATTTGCTAGTGGAGGATCTGCCCAGAACTAAACACTTCAGAGGTGGAGAGAACAGATTTTTATGGACTTGTTAACAACATACAGTGTGGTTTGAATCTAGTCATTTCAAAAATCAAAAGCTATCAAAATAATCAGAGGCTGTTTACAATCCCTAAATGACTAAATTCCTGACATGCTTAAGGCCAAGCATCTAACTAGCATTTCCACCCATTGTGGAGGGGAGAGAGAGTGGAAATAGCACTAAAACGAAGGTTTGAGAGATTTTAATTAACACAAATGGCTGTACCTAGTCTTTAAATCTGTCCAAAGCAAAGGGAGTGAAAGCTTTCTAATCCTTCAGCGCTTCATCTGGCCTTGACCTCAGAAAAAAGAGCCTCCCTCTTCCTTCATCAAACTGACTTCCTTTAGCTCCTTGTTGTTCTGTGTAGGTCTTTGCGCCCAGAATTCTCTAAGACAGGAAAAAACAGAAAAAAATGACAGCTAAAGCACCAAGTGTCCTGGCACTCATTTTGCAAATCCTCTAAAAATATTAAATTAGAATACTAAAAATATTAACAAATGCATTCCAAAATTCTACACCCACTATCTATTCAAGCCTTTGAAATGATTTCGAAAACCAAAGTAATTTTCACATTAGATTCACTTTTGCCAGTAGTTGCTCTGCTCATAGTTGCAGTGTCCATGGTACCTGATGGGGAAAATTAGGAAAACGAGAGCTTTCTTTGAGTAAAAAACCTAGTTTTATTTTGAGTTGCAAGGCTATTAGCATTCGTCATAGTACCATATCATTGTAGGACTGACTCTGGTATTAGCATTGATGTGGATTTTCTAATTGTTGTTTTAGAAAATAACTTCATCAAACAATGTTTTTAAAGTTGAAGTGGCAAACCTTCTTTTTTTGGTGGGGGGTGGGTACGTGGGCCTCTCACTGTTGTGGCCTCTCCCGTTGCAGAGCATAGGCTCCGGACACGCAGGCTCAGCGGCCATGGCTCACGGGCCCAGCCGCTCCATGGCATGTGGGATCTTCCCGGGCCGGGGCACGAACCCATGTCCCCTGCATCGGCAGGCGGACTCTCAACCACTGCGCCACCAGGGAAGCCCTGGCAAACCTTTTTTTTCTGTTGAGAGCTCATATCCCACAGGACAAAAAAATCGTTTGAAGATTACATCAAGTAAAAACAATTTTATTTGAGAGCCTACAAAGTGTGCTTCCAATACAACTTTTAAATGAAGAAATGAGATGATAAATCACGCACATATCTGCACACCCTCTGGTAACCCAGACACACATTCCACAAAAATGGCTAACTGTGGACAGCGGAGAACAAACAAAAGATGAAGGTGGGGGTGGGGATGAGAAAGAGGAGGCAGAGAGAGAGGCACAGACTGAGAGAGAAAGGGAGAGAATAAAAAGGGAAAGAGAGAGAATTGTAGGGTGTTAAATAGGCTTTGTGGTGAGTCAGTCCTAGGTGAGGGCTGCCAGACTAAAATATAGGACACCCAGTTAAATTTGAATTTCAATAAACACCAAATAATTTTTAGTATATGTATGTCCCATGCAATAGTTGGGACATATTTAAACTCAACATTTATTGTTTATCTGCAATTCAAACTTAACTGGGGATCTTCTTTCTATTAGCTAAGTATGACAACCTAATCCTAGACAACCTTCTGCTCTCCTGATTGTGTGACGCAAAAAAGTTTAGAATATATTGTCACTCACTGAAATAATCATAATATCAATACAGGTACAGTTTACTTCTTTTTCAACCTTCAAAATTTATATTTAGGAAAGAAGACTTTTGTTCTCCCCTGGACTTCTGTGGAGTTTTATAGGAAGTGAAAGAATGAGCTAGTTTAGAAATTAACTTCGGACTTCCCTGGTGGCATAGTGGTTAAGAATCCACCTGCCAATTCAGGGGACATGGGTTCGATCCCTGGTCTGGGAAGATCCCACATGCCGTGGAGCAACTATGCCCGTGTGCCACAACCACTGAGCCCGCGTGCCACAACTACTGAAGCCTGCACACCTAGAGCCTGTGCTCCACAACAAGAGAAGCCACCACAATGAGAAGCCCGTGCACCGCAATGAAGTGTAGCCCCCACTCCCTGCAACTGGAGAAAGTCTGCGCGCAGCAATGAAGACCCAATGCAACTGAAAATAAAGAAATAAAAATAAAAAAAGTTAACTTCATGACCTACTAATACCATGAACCGAAGACTGACATTCAAAAGGTTCAAGTTGCTGCAAGGCTTGAAAAAGCCTGTATTTGAGGGCAATGTTATTTATCAAGGACTCACATTGGAGCCAGCTGTGGGTTTCCGCCCCTGCCTTTCAGAATTTTAGCTTAACACTACTATTTTCCTTTCAGCAGCACCTGCTGGAGTGTATTCAGCCATCGGGAGGAGTAATACTAAAGTGAAGTAAAGGTTGAAGCTGGGGAGAATGACTTGCTTTCAGAACAGAGGGAGTTATAGAATAAATAAGGTCTCAAGAGTATTCATTTCCCACTGCACTGGGCTTTCATCTGAATTTATAAGTGTAGCAAAATATTCACATGCAACCTTCAGCTTCTTAAAAGAGCTCAAGGAAATGCTAAGAGTTGGGGTGGGCGTTTGGGGGTGGGATAGGGGAGGAGAGAAGAGCAAGGCTGTCAGAATCAAGTGTCTTATCACCAGTTCTATTATTATGGAAGATAAACCTCTTCTTTAAATACCCGCAGATGTGATGGGAAACAGCTGAATTTAAAGATCGCTTCGTGCCTGTGCGCTCTAAGATAGGTGACTGCCAAAGGCCAAGAACTGCTCTCTTGACTCTACAGAATTCTGGGTAGGGCTGCCGTACACTCTGGGTCAAACTGTAATTTTATACTGGTCTGGAAGTAAATCCCTTCAAATGTGACCCGTCTCTGGAAAGACTTCACCGTGGATGTAAAATATTTTTCTCTTCTGTAAGACTAGGTGATGAAGTATGCTAAACCGATGAGACTGACCTGGCTAATGATACATACAACCTGGGCCTCAAGGGAATTTGCACGTAGAGATTGCTTGAAGTGTTACAAAGTCAGTATTAACACAGGATTATATATATATATATATATATATATATATATATATATATATATATATGTTTTTGGGGTTTTTTTTTGGCGGTACGCGGGCCTCTCACTATTGTGGCCTCTCCCGTTGCAGGGCACAGGCTCCGGACGCGCAGGCTCAGCGGCCCTGGCTCACGGGCCCAGCCGCTCCGCGGCACGTGGGATCTTCCCGGACCGGGGCACGAACCCGTGTCCCCTGCATCGGCAGGCGGACTCTCAACCACTGCGCCACCAGGGAAGCCCCAGGATTATATTTTGCCAACCAAACAGATCACACCACTGCAATGCAGCCAACCAACACACAGGACAAACGATGTGGGAGGAGGAATTCTTGGCGAGGAGCAGTGCGATAACCCTCCCTCTACTTGGAAATGCCTATAGCAGAAGGGCCTGTACCCGATTGGCTGGAAGGTGTGTCCAAAATTACGTTCAATCCTTTAAGACAGATCTGTGAAATTCAATTCTTTTGAAACTAGAGGAAAAGGAACATTATCCAGGAACACCACTAAGTACTTAAACTTCAAAAGGTCCCCACCTTGCGCAATTGCCTGATTTTTTAATTCCTTGTCCTGATCGCCTGATTTATCTGTGGTAGAAAAAAAACAAACAGTATTAGGGATTGTGGAGGGCGGGACAGTGGCTGTTTTTGGAATGGAGGACACTGTAGTTCACGGAGTGGAATAATAGGTACAGATTTTGCAGCAGAATGCTGAATTTAATACGGGATAATCAAGGCTGCCAGTAATACACCTCAGTGTCACAAAGCATGGCAGAAAACACCAAGAGATCTTTTATTTTTTTCATTTGATACATAAATGTAGCACATTTTGTCCTAAGGGCAATAGAAGACTGATGGCTCCCTGCAGGTTCCTGAATTACCACTGTTTATGGACTAAAGGCCTGGATGTGATTGGTGCCACCTACTGGGATAAATGAAGAATTACAAATCTGTCAACCCCTTTTGGAAGTAGTATTTCTTTTGTTACTGAACAAATTAATGTTGGGGGTATGATTCTTTATTGGGAGGATTATACATTAAACAAGTGATAAGCTTGAATTCAAATCATAGCCTTTAGTTGTGGAAGAGTCATAAGAAATCACATACTGGAACACTGTCACTTTATAGCATATTTTAGGAGGTGAACTTTGGATATGCAGTCAGAAGCCTGGCTTCTCTGAACTAGTTTCTTGTTCTATAACACCTACCCCACAGAGTCATTGTGAGGGTTACACAAAATCATGTTTTCAACATGCTCTATAATATGTTATGGTTGCTTTAGATAAAGAAAAACACTGAAACAAAATGACTGGTCCAGGACATCTAAATGGTTAGCCTCAGAGTAAGGCCTGCAACTCATATATCTGACTCTAAATCCAGTGCTTTTCCCAGTAAATTGCTATTTCCCAAAATTTGATGGTGAGATGATTTTAGGAGGCAACTGCAATAAATTTAGGAGGTGCTGGAACACAGCATTAAATACTATAAATCACAGTGAGAAAATTATTCCTTTTTTGATTCTTTCAAACTTGACACCTTGATGGCATCAAGGAGAAGAGTTTCAGTTTGGTGCTGGTTTTCTTTAAAACTCTCTACATCTTGCTGATCTCACTTCCTAATAAAGATAAAACAGGTCTTAGGGTTCAGCACTGTGTTAGAATACTAAAATTTTGTTCTCAGTATACTTATTATGTTTACTTTCTATTATAGAAAACTACATCTGTTTTTCGTTTACAACACATATTACTGTTGGTAATAATATCTTAATATAACTACTTTAAAAATCCCTCTACGAAGAAAACTAATATTTCTTTTGTTTTCTTTTCAATAATTAAACACTAGGTTATAAATAGGTCAATAAAACCAAAATCTAAGACTTAAATTTCATATCCACTTGGGCTCAGACAAACTCAGAGATTTTGTATATGTGTGTATTAGAAAATGAAACTGGTCTACAATCAGTGCTCAATGCATGTGCAGTCAATAACACACAAGCAATGGGTCACGCATGCCTGTGGCTACGTGCACTTGTGGTAACTGAACAGTTTAGAGTCCTATCGCTTAATACTCCAGAAGCATTAGAGGAGAGAAGAGAAAAGAGGATGTTGCTCTGTGGGCTGTTCTAGTTCAGAGTTCAGAGATTCAGTGTTCCACAAGCAAGGGAAAAAATATCTTCCGCGGTGATCACGCTGAAGGGAATCTTTCACTATTTATTTTCGTGGTTTGATTTGAATCCAGAGTGAAAAGATTTTTGGCTCCTTACTCTATGGATCCCTTGAGATGACTTTCAACTAATTTTAAATGAAATAAGACGTGGATCTCTCACCCTCATAACCCTCCCCTCCTCTATCTTTTTAATTTGCATCTTAATGACTTTATACTGCTTCTGGTTGTATTCCAGGTTCTTATTGGAGAAGAAAACCTCAAGCTTTCTGCTTTCCAATCTTATCAGGACAACAGTTAAAAGAGAGACATGAATGGAACACTGGCTGAAGGATAGGTAGTTCCTCCAATCATCCAGATTTTCTAAATTTTAAATATGGATCAAGTCAGACCAACAGAGTGCTATGGACCTGGACCAAATCATCTTGAGCTGATCCATCGCTTTTAAAAAAGTTCACATCAGGGGCTTCCCTGGTAGCGCAGTGGTTGAAAGTCCGCCTGCTGATGCAGAGGACACGGGTTCATGCCCTGGTCCGGGAAGATCCCACATGCCGCAGAGTGGCTGGGCCCGTGAGCCTGCACGTCCGGAGCCTGTGCTCCGCAACGGGAGAGGCCACAACAGTGAGAGGCCCGCGTACCGCCAAAAAAAAAAAAAAAAAAAAAGTTCACATCAATAATTTCTTATCAGATTGTGCCAAGGAACAGATAAGAAACAGCCTAGGAAATTTAGATTCTGAATTTATTTTAGAAATATTTTTGAGGACATTAGCTACTATGACACACATAGAGTGTCTTGTTCCCCTGATGAGGACCTGGAAGAGAAATTTCTCTCTCATTTCAGTACCAGTAAAAGCTGTGTTTCTTCTGAGAACTTGGTTTATTTTTATTTTGTGGACACCATAAATTCATGTTTCTTTTTCGGGGAAATTCATAACCAAGACTGAAGCCTACCTGTACCAACTGTATGGTAATTTCACTACACATTTTTATGTATTTACCTGGCTTCAACTTATTTTCCCTTTGCCTTGATTTAGTCATCTGTTTATTTGATCTTCATGCTGTGTGTGATTTTATAAGTTATTCAAGACCTTATGGAATATGATTGAGAAGAAATTAGAGACATACATATTAATACTGATAAAACATTGGCATCCCTTAGCCATGATCTCTTATTGCATGTCTCTTTTTTAAATTACAGCGTTCAGATTCATAGATCCATGAAAATTTAAGAGCCCTTTCTTCCTGTCCCTAAGAAAACCATTCCTTTATTTTTTTGTGATAAGCTATATGATTTCCTCTAATGATGCCATAAATTCTTTGGGGTGGGGAAATGGTGAAACTCCCAGAGGAATATCTGGATTGG
Organism: Aethalodelphis obliquidens; assembly: GCF_003676395.1. NCBI lineage: Eukaryota > Metazoa > Chordata > Mammalia > Artiodactyla > Delphinidae > Aethalodelphis > Aethalodelphis obliquidens. The sequence continues at coordinate 39,667,662 of NW_020837954.1, read as the reverse complement.
TGAAACTCACAACCATTGTTGGATGTCTCTTTGGCCTTCTATTCTGAAGTAGCAGAGTCTATTCCAATAAGATTTGTGAGATCAAACTACTCTAATTCCTAAGAAAGGGGACGAGGTGAGGAGAAAACTAATATTTTATCAAGTGTCAACTATGTATCAACTACATATGCTAAGCACACAATATATTACTCAGTCTTTACAAAGGAAAATTTTATTTCCTCTAGAGGAATCCTTACCTTGATATAAGAGTTTCAGTGTAATAATAATGATGATGATAGTGAAAACATTTTTTATAACACCGCTAACTAACTTACTGTGTGCCAGGTATTGTGTTATCACTTTACAGGTAATGGGATCTCCAATGTAAAACCAAACAAACCTCAAATTGTGTACCTATGATACTCTACCTACCTCGGGACCCAGGAAGATTAAAAAATGCTTGCTTTGGCTCAAAATTCTGCTGTATGTACAGTGATAACTTAAGATCATTGTGCTTCTGGTAGTTCTTCAAGGCTTCAATTCTCAGCTCGATCACTTGGCCATTAAAGTCATTCTATAAGAGAACATTTTTCAAAACTACTCATATAGTATTGACTTCTCTAAATCCACTATTACCTGAATCCTTTTAACTCAGAAGTTTAAAAATGAACCTATCATGCTCAGTCTTTAAAAGTGGGCAGAAATTATGTGTGATTTTTCCCCCCATTTCAAATAGGACAAAATCAAGATCATAGGGAAAAAGTGCTATACTCAAGGTGAAGCTGGAGATAGGTCTCTTCAGCCATCTTCCCACAAAACATTTCTTTTAGCATGACAATTGGTAATCCAGATGAGAGGATCAGGTTTACCATTAGGAAACTAAAAGCCTCTATATTGCATGAATGAAATTGTACCCTGTGTCCAGCCTTGGAAGACTTAGTACCTGAATGAAGTTAGCTTGTTCCTGATACCTGACCCATTCCATTTTCCTCTGTTGCTTTTCCTGGTGGAAGAAAGAGCCTCTGGTGACAAAGTAAATTGAGATCAGAAATCAGTTTTCTCAATATGCTGCAAAGACTTTATAGCAAAATTATGGTGTCATAGATTCACTAATATATTGGTTTCAACTGCAGTCCTCTTAATTGGCATCACCTGTACATCCCACTCTCCAAAAGCTAAAAGCTAAAAGAACAGGATGTTTTCTATCAATGAGTTGGCTGCAGGAAGATTAGATACAAGCATAATATCTCTAAATAAATGTTCAAAAACAAATTAACAAGTGTTTTGACATCACATAGCTATTTCAAAGTTGTCATTATTGGTACAGATTTTCCCACTTTGCTCTAGCTATCATGATTTACCAGAAACTTGCCGTGTCACTGACTCAGATGTAATACCCCAAGGGAACCAGATCTCCTATAAAATTTTGTATCAGTTCAGGAGCACACTTAGGCAGATTATTGCTACATTAAAGATTTCTAATCTATCAGCTCTAAAAGCCACTACTTTCAGAAAGATCATACTACCTTCCTTATTTCCTTCACTTTCTCTGCATACAATGTCTCCAGTTCATTCTTGGTCTTCCTAGATGATGAGGGGGTTTGGGGAGCCTGGGAAGAAAGAAGAGAGCTAAAGGAAAAGGAGGTCCCAGGAAAGAAATGCAATGTCTTAGCAGACAGTAAATCCAATATACCCTTAAGGCCCAGATCCTTCCTATCTGTCTACCCTAATCAGTCCTGATTCTCAACGGGCTGTTGCCATCTGTGTGGCATCAACAACTTTGAAATTCTGAGCACCATGCAGTCCACTTGCCTTTCTGTCCTGTAAGTCTGCTTTGTTCTTTATCTGCAGTGCTTTTTGTTGATCACTGAGTTCTTCTGTGCTGAATGTCTGTAGAGAGACATTTTGGCAAAGCTTTAAATTACTGGGACTTCATGAGGGAAGTGGAAAGCCAATGTCAAGGCTTTTGGTTCCTGCCAGTCAGAAAACTCTCAGGGCCTGATATGAAAAGTGTACTACCAAAGGAGGTTCAGAATGGAATGAGCCCTTCCATCTGGTCTTTTGAGTGAAACTTATAATAATAAAAACTATTATAAATAATATAAATAATAAATTATAAATAATAAATATAATAAATATATATAATAAATATATAATAAATATATATAATAAATATATAATAAATATATATAAAATATAATAAAATAAAATATATAATAAATATATTATATATATAATATATATTTTTATATATATATAAATATAATATATATATATTTATATAAATATAAATAAAATATATAATAAAATATATATAATATATATATAAAATAAAAATATAATATATATATATAATAAAAATATAAAATATAATAAAAACTATATATATATATTATTATATGTCAATCACTACTGTAAGCTACTTACTACATTACTTATTTACTCTACTACATTACAAATGTTCTCATTTAATCCTCACAGGACTATTTTTATTTCCATTTTATAGATAAGAAAACTGAGTCTTAGAGAGGTTAAGTCATTTGTTTAGGGTGACTCAGTTAGGAAAGTACAGAGCTGGAATCTGAACCAGATCTCTTGGACTCTGAAGTCTGTCTTCTTAACCACTAGGCATACGATCTTGTCTCTCTATTTCTCATTGTCTAAAAGTATGGGGAGGGAAAGTCAATCACAAGCTCAGCTATATGGACATCCCTTATACAAAGTCTTTTGGGAGCTCTGGAGAAACTGGATTTTGATAGAGGAATGATGCTGGCATATTTCCTATCACTAAGACTCAAGAACTCAGAAACTAAAACTTCTCACAACTCATAGAATTGATTTGTAGCTGCCACTAAGAACTAGGAGCAGATCTCAGTACAAGATGCAGTGCTTGATAGTATCCTAATTATCTGTGGAAAGGTGAGATGGAAAAAGCAGTCAGCGATCACACTCACACCTGTTTATATCACAAGACAATCTGCTATTCAGGTCTCATAATTTGTGAAAAAACACTTGGATCCCAAAGCCTTAGTCCACAAAGGAATTTCTACCCCTGCTTGGTTTCCCAGCAAAATATTTTTGTATTAAACAATGCTGTGATTATTGCAAAGACAAAGGGGAATTAGAATCAGGTATTCATTCATTCAACTTACATTTATTGATTGTCTACTATGGGTCAAGCATTGTGCTACATGCTAGGGATTCCAAGATGAACAAAGCAATCAAGATACTGGAGAAGCATGTATTCCAGAACAGGGCAGGGAGATAAGAAACAAATAAAATAATAATAACACAATAAAATTTAAAAAATAGTGATCTTATATTATAAAAAGTGCTATGGAAGACATGAACAGAATTGTATAATAGGAAGGGTGTGTGTGGGGGGTGATGTCCTTTTTCAGGTGGAGTGAATAAGGAGGGCTTCCCTGAGGAGGTGACATTTAAGCAGAGACCTGAAGGATGAGAATGAGCCAACTATAAGAAAATAGCATTACAAAGCCCAGGGATAAAGCAAAAGCAAAAGTCTTTAGAAAGGAAAGGTCTTGGCATGTGGAGACCAGTGTGGGAGGGGAGGACTTCTATGAGAGGAGACTAGAAAGGTAGGCAAGAGCCAGACTATACCTGGAATGGCTGTAAAGGGTTTTCCTAAGGAGAGTGACATTACTTGATTGTTTTAAATAAGATCAGAGAATGAATTGGAATGAGGCATGGGTGGAAACAGAGACATGAAAAAATGAGGATGTAGACCAGAAAAAAGGGAAGCTTCTTTGCATTCTGGTTTGTAAGACAGATACTTTCAAGAGATCCTTAGAGGCACACATACCTTGTTCCATAGCATCTCCATTTCCTTCCGAAGCATCTTGTTTTTCCTTTCCTGGTGGAGAGGAAAAAGCAAATAGAAATATGTGTTTGTCTAGTCATTAAAGTTGGAAGAAATTGCTAATAGGGGGACTAAGGGGTAGGGGCATAGTAAACCACAGAGGAAGGCAATAAATGGGCCTAACCCCAAACCCAGGAACATGAGAGATAAGATTGATGATGATGATAAAAAATAATAACAATTTGGAATAGTAACTTTAATTATGGTAATTGTGGTATATCAATATAGTAATGAGTTTCTCACACTTGAAACACGTAAGATGTTCTGATCATATGGCAGTTTCTTTGGGTCTTAGACCACTAATTTTTAAGATCCTTTATGTTGTTAATTTTTTAAAATAAATTTATTTATATTTTTATTTATTTATTTTTGGCTGTGTTGGTTCTTTGTTGCTGCACAAAAGCTTTCTCTAGTTGCTGAGAGCAGGGGCTACGCTTCATTGCGGTGCGCGGGCTTCTCATTGTGGTGGCTTCTCTTTGTTGCGGAGCACAGGCTCTGGGTGCACGGGCTTCAGTAGTTGTGGCTCGGGGGCTCTAGAGCACAGGTTCAGTAGCTGTGGCGCATGGGCTTAGTTGCTTCGCGGCATGTGGGATCTTCCCAGACCAGGGCTTGAACCCGTGTCCTCTGCACTGGCAGGCGGATTCTTAACCACTGTGCCACCAGGGAAGTCCTATATTGTTAATTTCTTTAAATCTTGAAAGAATCTCTCAGACCAAACTCTTTCCTTTCTTTAACTTTGGTTATTTTCTATTTCTTCTGAAATGTGAGGGGTTAATATGCTTGTATGCATTAACCTTTAGATGAAAAGTTTTTCAAAAGTCAAAAAAATAGAATTTTTGCTAGCTAGTTCTTATTCTTCCCAACATTTCACCTGACTCCCTTTGGTTCACCCAGGACTTTTCTAGATCAAGGACCTATGAGTGTTGGAGCACCAATGCTAGAGATGAGCACTCTGTCTGACAGCAATGGAATTGAGAGCCCTGTTCAGAAGGCCATTCCCTGGAGTGCCCACCAACCTCTTACCAGATTCTGCTTCGTCTCTTCTGCTTCCTTAATGAGCTCAATGACTGAGGATTCACCATTCCCCTTCCCTGCCATGATCTGCCTCATGATCTGCAGACTAGAAAGAAGACAGAGATATCACAAAACATAATACTTCCTAAAAAGAAATATTAATATTCCATGACCAGTCAGAAACTACTCTACCATGAGAGGGAGATAGGGGCTGAAATCACAAGATTTATGGAAGTCCTTCTAGACATAGAAGGTCTCGAAAAGACAATTTCATTCCTAATTGACGTTTGCCTTAGGTATGTGCTCTATAACGAATTCTGTGCTCTGTAAGGCTCAGAACTTAGGTGTCCAACAGCTAGTGAGACTCCTCTCCACCCCTTCAGAAGAAAGTTTTGTTATATGACTTTCGGGGTAGAAGGGGACTTTTTTTGCCTCTGTGAAGAAGGAGGTTGAAGAACCTCTTGTCTTAAGGATAAATCTCAGAATTATTCCCTACCCCCATCTCTGTTCATCTCCCCTACTTTACTTCTCCACATAAAAACATTTGAGTTAGTTGGAGAACCCACTTATATCCTTATGGTAGCCTCTAGAGAATCAGGCCATCAAGAAGTTTCTGATAAAATCCGAATATCCAATCTATGACTGTAAGAGAGGATATTCTTTAAAGGTATGAATTAACTTATGCTTATTTTCTTTGTGCTTTTCCCTCTCTAATTATAAGCAAAGAAGCAAGCCTTTGTGTTCTCTTGCCCTGAGAGGGCTGAGTTTCTCGGTTGTAAACAGCTGGTGCTTTGACTACAACTTTCTGCCTGACGTTTGTTCTCACAACTTTCTGCCTGGCTTTTGCTCTCCAAAAGTCTGAGCTCTCTGAAATGTTTATGGTAGGGTAGAGAATGAAGGTAGACACATTAAGGTGAGATTCTCTGAAACTAGAAAGGAAAAAGAGAGTTGGTGGATCCCAAGAACAGTGAGTGCCCTAGCAAAGAGTTAAGACCTCAACTGCCTAGTACATTTAGTAAGGCCAGACCATAATCCAGAGGACTTTGATGCTCAGAAATGATTACCATTTCACTGTGTGGCAATGGAAGAACAGAATCATTTATCCTAAAGTGATTCCACAAACACGAATGAGGAGCTATCTGTGTGACCATGATGGATTGAGGATAGTAAAGTCTCTTAACAGTTTCTTGGGAAGAAAAGTAATAACTGTAGCCCTGTGAGATGAACTGAGTTATATTTAATTCTACTAAAAGAAGAAGGATTCCTTGCCACCCTGATTTTGTGGTTACATTCTTTTAATTTACTATAGCTGAAGGTCTAAACCTTTTAAAAAATGTAAATAATCATTGCTAAATCCTATGGATTAAAGTTCTCTTGCCTTTCCCCTTCTAGGAAATCCTGAGAAGGGAACACTTACCTTCTTTGTCTTTCCTCCAAGTTAGACATCAACTTCTGGAATAACAGCTTGTTCTTATCTTCTAGAGGTTCTAGCATCTCTAGCAGTTCCTGCTTCCTTAGTTTTAAGTCCTCACTCAACTCCTTCAAGTAGTTGTCATCTATTTTTGGACTTCTGTGGGAAGAGACACTATATTTGCCTTCAGCCCGGGCTAATAACAGAGACCCTCTTTTCGTTCCTGGATAGTTACCACTTGGCATCTTCCGTCAAAGACTCACCTTGTTTTGGAAGATAAGTAAGATCCCGGAGAGTTTGAAGCACTTGACATCTTGAAGGAAAACTTCTACTCTAAGAATAAGAAAGGTCTTCTTGAAAATATGTGCCTTCTTGTTCCATTCATTTAAGTCATCATTTTTGTGCTGCTGTTCTTGAAACTCCTGTTTCATTGGACAGATTTTTAGCTACAGGTTGAGGTCACAATGGCGCTAAGACCACAGATTTAACAGGTCTTTTAAATAACTCCAACATCAGAGACAGCTTGTTGACTGAAAATACTAACTACATCTGAGCAGTTCTTGCCTTAGCTTTAACCAAAGCCAAAAGTTTTATTCTGAAATTTTTGACTGAGTAGGGTAGAATCATAACACATCTATATTATGGAATTCCTATTGTGTTAGAAAATGATGGCTTGTCAAAAATTACTCATCAACACCATCTTCCATGGCAATTGACCTCCATGGAATGCCTACTATCTGTAGGGCACAGCACTGGATTCTGTGAATAAGGAAAAGGTAAAGACAGAGCATCTGCCTCTGGGAGACTTAGGAGGAGGAGGGGATACCTCTAGGATACAATTTAAAAAAAATAGAGGCCAGGGCTTCCCTGGTGGCGCAGTGGTTGAAAGTCCGCCTGCCGATGCAGGGGACACGGGTTTGTGCCCCGGTCCGGGAAGATCCCACATGCCGCGGAGTGGCTGGGCCGGTGGGCCGTGGCCACTGAGCCTGCGCATCTGGAGCCTGTGCTTGGCAACAGGAGAGGCCACAATAGGGAGAGGCCCGCGTACAACAAAAAAAGAAAAAAAAATAGAGGCCAAACTGACAAATACAGGTATGGGTATAATATTGAGTAATATAATACATGAACCAATTGTCATTACTTTCCTATCTTTTAAAAAAAATTTTATTTATTTATTTATTTTTGGCTGTGTTGGGTCTTCGTTGCTGCTCGTGGGCTTTCTCCATTTGCGACAAGTGGGGGCTACTCTTCGTTGCGGTACGCGGGCTCCTTATTGCGGTGGCTTCTCTTATTGTGGAGCATGGGCTGTAGCATGCGGGCTTAAGTAGTTGTGGCACGCAGGCTCAGTAGTTATGGCCCACGGGCTTAGTTGCTCCACAGCATGTGGGATCTTCCCAGACCAGCGCTCAAACCTGTGTCCCCTGCGTTGGCAGGTGGATTCTTAACCACTGTGCCACCAGGGAAGCCCCTACTTTGCTATCTTTAAAACGTGATATATCACAATGGCAAGGTAGAATTATATCAGACATGAAACAAGAAGATATAATTTGTAAAAGATCATACCATCAGTATGTCATTTCATAGCCAAGTTCCTTCCTGAGAGGCTGTAATTCTAGACTTACCTCCAGATTCTGATTTTGCCTCCATTTTCCTCTCCTTATTAGAATCACGTTTCTCCTAGACCCTAAAATCTCCCATCTTCAACTATTCACTTAGTGATCAGAAGATAACTGTAAGAGTTATACATTTGTTTCTTTATGTTCTTTTTTTTTTTTTTGGCCACGCTGCATGGATTGTGGGATCTTAGTTCCCTGACCAGGCATCAAACTTGGGCCCATGCAGTGAAAGCATGATGGAGTCCTAACCACTGGACTGCTAGGGGATTCCCTTTTATGCTCTTTACACACAGTTTTAGGACAATATTTTTTTTAAAAAAATATTTATTTATTTGGCTGCACTGGGTCCTAGTTTCAGGATCTTCGTTGCAGCACGCAGGATCTTTAGTTGTGACATGCGGGATCTTTTAGTTGCTGCATGCGGGATCTTTTAGTTGCGGCATGTGGCATCTAGTTCCCCGACTAGGGATCGAACCCAGGCCCCCTGCATTGGGAGCATGGAGCCTTAGCCACTGGACCACCAGGGAAGTCCCTAGGGTATTTTTAATGATGTTCTCAAATGTGAATTGTCATGTTAATTTCAAGTATTAACTGAGACTTTTCAGGGATTTTCTAGGGGCATTCTCCAAAATGACTTAAACCTTTTGTCTTTTGGGAAAACTTAAAGGCAGAGTATTGTAGTGAAAATAACACAAGATTTAGTTTGTCGGGATCTTTGTTTGAATCTCAGCTTTGCTGTGAGAAGTGGGCTGACTGTGAGCAAACTATATTCTCTAAGTCCCAGTTTCCACTTTTATAAAAACGAGAATGGTAAATTAAAAGGTGTGTTGTAAGGATGAAATACAATATGTGGAGTTCTTGGCTCATGTCAGGTATTTACATTTTAGTGAATTTTTGGATGGTTTGGGTTTAGGTATTGTTTAATGTCCTAAGTAAGAGGTCAAATACAAAAAAGCTGATTTATATTATCCCAATGAAGCTTAAGCTTCAGAGCCCTTCATTTTCACAGACCTCTTCCAAAGGGCCCTGGACCTCATTTGGTATTCATAATTTTGTATTCTTTTTTGGAAAGAGAGAACTCCCCACATTATATACACTTTAAGGGTATATAAAGTATCTTCTACAGCAAAACTTCTCTTTAGGCAGTCTCTACAAATACTTTTTCTAAAGCATATATATGTCACTTGTAATTTTTGTATGATAGCTAGTGTAATATGACATTACATTAGAATAGCCATATCAGGTGAAACATAATGTAATTCACATTGGTTGCCCTAGGATTTTCCATGAAAAGTTTGGATTGAAAGAGTGTGAGCGAACTCCACACAGTTAAGAGAAGGAACAAGGTGGACTAATTATTAGTTGTGGCTTTTTAGACTGCAGACGTGGCAGGTGGTAGCAAATAGAGGACAAAAATGGCATTGATCACTGAAGCATGACCTCTTTAAATTTCTTGTTGTGACATTTGGTTGGCAGAATTATGTTAGAATTTTAAAACTTTAAATGCACATGCAGAATCCCAACTCACCTTCCCTTCTTCTGTCCTTGGTTGGGAATGATTGAAAGTAGAACACTTGCTATTCTGATGTGCTCTTTTCTATAGCCAATCAGCACCTTTAATTTCCTAACATTCTGATGCCTCTTTCTTCAACTTGGAATATGACTTCTAAGAAGAATATTTGCCTTGTAATAATGTACACAGACTTTAAGAGCTTAAAACCCCCCCAAAAAAACCCCAAACCCCCCAGTTTTGAAAGGGGATAATTGACATACTACATTATCTCTGGGACAAAGGTAGAGAGGGTGAAGATATAGATGAACATTAGAAGTGGAAAGGAAGGAAGTTGAACACTAATTTTTCCTGAAGTGGACGTTTAGGTCATCTGTTGATTGAGGAAGCATGGTAGGAAACTTTGGAAGAGTAATAACTTGAGGTTTGGAATAACACTTGAGCAGTGGAAAAGGAAGCCAACCACGCAAGAGTGAAAGGATTGCCAAGTAGTGCTAAGGGTCAAGGTAATCTGGGAATTGCTGATCTGCCATGGCATGAATCAGCAGTCATGCAATTTCTCCAGCAGTACTTGGCAAACTAGAAGCAGTAGTAGAGAGAGCAGATGGTTGTTCGATTCTGAGCTGCGACTTGGCAGAATGGATGTGCAGAAGTTCAAGGGAGTAAGGATACTGAGAGCACTGGTGAGAGTATCTATCAAAAGGCTGATCATCTCATTCAGGTGATGCAGGGAAAAAAATGAAGAAGGGGGTAGCTAAGAGGGGAAATCGAGAAGGGGTTGAATTTAAGGAGTTTGGGATGGAAGAACAGGAGGTTATGGTTAGCAAACATACTTCTTATGAAATAACTTGTAGAACCTCATCACTGATTAGATAAATTTTAGTAGCAATTCATAATTTTTTTTCTGCAGTAAGCTTTGTTTCTTCCTGTCACTGCATAATATTCACCGAAATTCATGTGATACCTCAAAATAGACCTTATAACAAGCTATTCACAATGACCTCATCCAACGTTATAGCATTTGATTTTAGTATCTGTTAAGAGAAAGTGTCATTGTTCTATAATTAGAGAACTCAGAGCAATAACACTTTTGTTAGTTTTACCAGTAGAAAATCAGATTAGTTTAATTAAGTCAGGTCTCCAAGAGTAGAGACAATTATTTTCATATTAAAGCAAAAAAAAAAAAAGTTTTCCTATCCTCCTCACACTCATCCTTGGTTGTAGCAATAAAATTACAGAATTCCTCAGCGAAGAAACATGAGGACCTTCTGGTCCTTTCTGACCCAGAGCCAGTTCAGCCCCTGAGGAGATTTTAAGAATTCCATTAACTAAAATAAGGAGAGATGTGCTGGCAAAATCATAATAGCAAAAATTGTAGGCTCTTGAAGATCTCCCACATCTCCCTGTGTTGTCTGTTATGACCGTTTTGTGGTCTGCTTCACTCTAATCTGTGCTATAGCTGTCCCAGGATACAGTGCACCTACATTTGGAGTGAATCCGGGTAGTTTAGAAGATGGAGATTAAATTTTGGAACTCTTAAACTCTCTGTTATTGTTGAGGACTTTTTGAAAGTATTCTCTCAATGTGTCCAGATACTTAGTACAATGGTCTTCAAACTGAGGTATTTGAACTTTCACAAAGACTTTTTAAGAAACGTGGAAACAAGGGTAGTTTTCAGGGGATCTTGCTGGATCCTCGGTTTCCACAAGTACTCTTTTACTGAAGTGGATCTGCCTGAAAATGCCCCTTGGTGGCTTTTCCTATCTCCCCTTTCCTAATCACACTTTTATATGGGTTTTGGCTTATAATTCAGAAGGATTTCAAAGATCTGAGTGACACTGCTATAACAAAACACCTTCCACTCCTATTTACTTTGTGTAAACAATTTTTCTAAGTGAGTATTTTATGTAAAGCAAAAACTATGAATAAAATTGATGCTGAAGTCTGTCTTATTCTAGCCATAAATAATATTCACCTATTAATAGAAGAATTAAATAAGGGAGAAAACAGTCTACCCATCAAATTAATACAAGCATTTCTAAAATAATTCATTATAATTAAAAATTATTATGAAAATGTCTATTTTTTGTCAATGTGTACTACTTACTAATAATTATAATGCTAATGCAATTCTGAAGAAATTTTAACATTTAGAAACTTAAGGTCACATGAAATAAAAAATAAAATTTCAATGTACATGCATATTTTGCAGAGAAGAACGATAGGGTGATAAAAAAAGACTTCAAGCATAAAATACATTGCATTTGAATAAAATTCTGTGGGGGAAATGGGATGGAAATTTGAGTTCAAGGAGAAAAAGGAGAAAATGTAAAAAAAATTGTTTTTTTTTAAGAATTTATTATTTATTTATTTATTGGCTGTTTTCGGGTCTTCATTGCTGCATGTGGGCTTTTCTCTAGTTGCGGCGAGCAGGGGCTACTTTTTGTTGCAGTGCGCAGGCTTCTCATTGCGGTGGCTTCTCTTGTTGCGGAGCATGGGCTCTAGGCACAGGGGCTTCAGTAGTTGTGGCTCGTGAGCTCAGTAGTTGTGGCACACGGGCTTAGTTGCACTGCGGCATGTGGTGACTTCCCAGACCAAGGCTCAAACCCATGTCCCCTGCATTGGCAGGCGGATTCTTAACCACTGTGCCACCAGGGAAGACCCAAAAATGTAAAAATTTTGACTGCTAAAGAAGAACTTGTTCATGTATTTAGATTTTATTGCATATGGGTTTTTAAGATTAATTGTATACATTTTAAAGTGACATAAGATTTATTTGAAAACATCAATATTACATCAGAAATTGTATTTTTTTAACCACTTAAACTTACAATAAAAAAGTTTAGATGTCAATCTAAAAACATGTGAAATGATACCTAGCTCCCTAGTGTTTCAAAATTCTTTTAGAATAGACAAGCAAAAAACAATAAGTCTAAAGACCACTGCTCCAGGGCAGTGGTTCTTGACTCTACTGTATTTAGGAATCCCCTGGGAAACTTGTAAAAGCTGCAGATTTCCAGGCTTATCCCCCAGAGATCCCTACTCTGTAGATCTGGAGAAAGTACAGTTTTAACAAGCAGTCTCTGATGATTTTGATATGTCATCTGTGGATTGGCCTTTGAGCAATACCACTTCAAGTTTCCTTCTCAGATCACAATGCATCAGCAAAAGCTACTTGCTTGAATCGACTTTTTCTGGGCCATCTGTAGAACTGCCTGCTTCCTCTGAGTCATATTTTGTGTCACACCTTCACCTTTCACTTGGGAGGTCTTGAGAAGATTTTATGAAGACTTCCTGCATTTGTAAAGAAGATTATCCAAAACATCATTCTCTCACCTATTCTCTCCGGCCACCACTGCTGCCCACAGGTGACCACACATCACAAATTTCACCCAGAATTGGGTACTAAAGAAAGTGTTGCCTCTTCAGAGAACTATTGGTGTGTAGTTTTCCTTAGGGATAAGTCAGTAAACTGGTTTTGCTTTTCTTTTCTTCTGGTTTACTAGGAATTTCAGAGAAAATTTTGTTACTTTGGACATTTGGGTCCTAACCCCTGCTTATGATCTTCTAACGTAATTAATATTTTTCTTGGTCCTGATTTTTTAAATGACTTTTCCCCTTTTTTATTATTTTAATAAATCACCTCAGATCCTTTCTACAGAAGTAAATCTGTAAGCAAATAAATCAGTAAACAAATAGCAAAAAACTATTCTTTTGTATATACTTTAAATATATATGGATACAACACATTGGAACCAAAATATTTTCTAGTTTTATTCATCTATGTGTGTGTGTGAATGTGTGTGTGTGTTTATACATCTGTAAAGGAAGTTTGCTTTGCTTATGGAAGTAGAAAATGGATTGATGAAATTTACTGTTACATTTTGGGTGTACTCAGTGGTAAGGCAAGTGCTCCACAACAAGAGAAGCCACTGCAATGAGAAGCACGTGCACCGCAACGAAGAGTTGCCCCCGCTCGCCGCAACTAGAGCAAGCCCGAGCGCAGCAACGAAGACCCAACGCAGCCAAAAATAAATAAATAAAATAAATAAATTTATATTAAAAAAATAAAAAAGCAGTTCAGTAACCCAACTATTTCAAAATCTGATTTCCTCTCATTTGTCACTTATTAATGGGCCTATTTTCTCTCCAGTGTTTCTTATCCCCCTGATATATTTGAGGAAACTCTTTTTAAATCCTTAGGGCTATTATGACATCACTAGTTCTTTTTACTGTTTTTTTTTTTTTTTTTAATCAGGCTCAGAATTTAATCACTCTATATATTCCTTGCCTCCCCCCTCCACCCCGCTTTTCTATTTCAGGTACTGTTTTTTCTCTTCTAAATCTAGTATTCTGAAAAATCCCCAGTGAGTCCAAGCTGGATGTATTTTTGTTTCGAGAAATTTATCAGTTGGATTATAATTTATTATTGCTTATCTCTAAGTTATTTAAGGATAGTCTGGTCTTTTTTTAGCTAACAATTTCCTATATCTTCCATCATTAGGGTACACAAAGATATAGCTTGTTTTGTGGGTATTTAATATTTTCTCCTAATTTTGACTTGCTATTGGTTTCTTAATTCATAAAAATAGGCTTATTTGGAACCTGTTTTTAACAAACCTTGCCTTCTAAACATGTCTCTTGTCTGTGTCCAATTCTAAGGGCCACTCTAATGTTCTTTTGCTTTTCAATATTCACTTGGTGCTATTGAATAGCAGACTCAATAAAAGAAAAAAAATTCTTTGCTATTAGAAGGATATTGGAGAGAACAAACATTAGGTTCAGAGTCAGGAATCCACTGTTAAGTTTTCTGTTTCACACTTTTTTTCCCCCAGGCTTTACCTATCCCTCTTTCCCCATCGAAAATCAATCATCTTCCCCTCTTTTCTTATCTAATATTAAAAAAATGCATAAAAATTTTGCAAAGCACTATGAATGCCTGTGAAAAGGGCATTATGTAAACATCCAGTATTATTATGCTGGAATTTTGCCATTAGGTTGTTTGCAAAAGAATAAGGTTTAGAATAATATTATGTCCTTTCAATCTCCAGTCCAAGGAGCTTCAGTTACCAAAATACCAGGAAAATGGTTCTTATATGGTAGGCCCATAGAAAAGCTCCAAGACACTAGATTTAGTCCTTTTTTAAAAAAATTGGTGATTACTTTCCTTATTATTATGTTTATCCTCTTGGGAGAGTCATGACAATGGAAGGAAGGAATTGAGGGCAGGATGTGCTGCTTTTGCTTATTTTGCTTAGAGGAGCAGAAAGGTAACAAAGGAGTGGGTCCTGGCTGTAGTCCAAATAGTTCAGTTTATGCATGAGAGGGAGGGAAAAGTGATGTTCCATAATGCAAATGAAATTTGTATAAATATTTACATGGTGTATATAGGATATAAGGGTAAGTACTGCCTCCAGAGCCACTAGAAGGTACTAGTGGCTGTACTAGACATTCCTAGATGTAAAGGAGTTAGCATCCTACACTGGGCAATTTAAGGGCACAGAAAAGGTCAGTCAACCTCAAAATACCTCTTGCTTCCTGGATGCCACATTCTGAAATCTCCACCATGACACCTACTCCACTGGGTTGCATTTGCTGTCAACTATTCTATTCAGAGCCCCTGCATAAGACTAGGCAGTCTAACTTAATGCAACTAGCAACTAACTTGCTGTAAATATGCAAAGGATTGATTTTCAAATCTTCACGGAAAAGATGATTTTATGATGAGAGGTCTTGAAGGATGAGTAGGGGGTTGACAAACTCAAGTACCTGTGCAGTTAACATAAGTATATGAAATAGACTAGGTACAACACAATAGGTGCTGAGCTGTTTATGTTGCTGGGTAAGAATAATATGTGCTTCATTACCTATTATAGGCCCAATGAAATAGCCAACAAAACATATCCAGGGCCCTACAGAAATCCTAGGCCACCAACTTGAGACCCCTGATTTTATATAGATGGAGGAAGGATAGTGAGGTATTACAGATTGAAGGGCAATATGAAAAAGAAGTCACTGAGACTTGCATGTTTTCTAAGAGCTCTACTGGCATTGGTTAATTTATCACAGGGATTGGTGTTTTGACATAGGGCCCAGTGGTAAGGCCAGGTTAGAATCACGGGATTGGAGACGAGGAAACGTAGTTAATATTCAATTTATTAATCACTGGTCTATTGCACACAATTAGCACACAACACAGGTTAGTCAAAGTAGTGAAAAGAGAAAATGACCCATTCCAAGGAGAAGCCTCTGGCAGCCTCCATCTGCATTAGTTCCCAGCAGCATGGAGTCAGGTCCTCCAGCAAAGAGTCACTGGGCTCAGAGGTCTCATTTTAAGGAGTCTGCTAGTAGGGTGTAACTGTTATGCCCCCGGGAGTCTTGTCTCTATCATTTCCTCCTTCTGTTCTAGTGATATCTTTCCTTGGAGTTAACAAACAAATTCCTTATCTAAAGTAGCACTCTTTATTTATCAGACAGAGAGACACTACCAGACGTTTCAAAACAACTAATACAGAAGTTCGCTTTGGCCACTGTGACTCTATCTTGAATTACTTAATATAGCTTAAATTCTATGAGTTTCACACCAGATGAGTAGGAATCATAACACAAAAGAAATAACATCATAATAATTGGAAATATTTCATAAGCAAGGATATAAGAAATGGCTTCTATTCTTTTGATGAGATAAAACAGTAGAGCAAGATCTGGTAGCATAGAGTGTGCAAAGGGCATCTTAATGGTTCAAAGGTTCAGAAATATTTCCCATAAACATTTCACTATTTATGCCAACGCATTCTTCTTTTTTTTTTAATCTTAGAAAAAAATTTTTAACATCTTTATTGGAGTATAATTGCTTTACAGTTGTGTGTTAGTTTCTGCTGTATAACAAAGTGAATCAGCTTTATTTACATATATCCCCATATCCCCTCCCTCTTGTGTCTCCCTCCCACCCCTCTAGGTGGTCACAAAGCACGGAGCTGATCTCACTGTGCTGTGCTGCTGCTTCCCACTACCTATCTATTTTACATTTGGTAGTGTATATATGTCCATGAACGCATTCTTCTTTAAAATGCAGGTGTCAATCAGAAAAGTTTAAATCAGGTTACCTTGTATAACCTAGTTTAGATGAACTCCAAAGAGAGAATAGAAGATTATAAAGGGAGATGGAGGGGGAAAGTTTAGAGCTTGAGGCTCCATTCCGGTAGAAGTCAGAATTGCAGGTGGGTGTGAATGCTCTGGCAGGCTGAAGGCAGCTGAGGAATCCTGCAGGTATGGGGGTGAGTACCGCAGGAGAGGGAGGAGGAAAGCTTTGCCTACTGTGCAATGTTGCCGAGGACAGCTAATTGCTTGTGCCCAGAAAATTGCCTCTGGAAGCCTTGGGCAATATGCCGTAGGTTTTCCCTGATGCCTAGTTTATCAGATTAAGTAGAAATTTGGTAGGGAGGAGAGGAGGGGAATGATGAGCTGAAAGAATTCCTGCGCTGAAAGAAACCTTAAAGGTCACCAACTTTTTCAACCAATTAACTGTAATGACAAAAGAGGGAATTTGAACATCCAGGAATTATACCTTAGCCCTAATCAACCCACCACAAGTGAAAATGTCTTTGGGTACTAAAAGGGAAAGTGCAAGGGGGCTTCACTTTATAATTTTTTTTCGGATTGACTCTGGTATGAAGAATATATAAGTAAGGGAAAGGACCTTACGTTTGTTGAGTCTCTATTGTGTGCCCAAGTTTTGTACTGGACACATTATATTTATCTCACTTACTTTTCACAGCAATAGTGGAATGAGTTGTCACCATCGTATAATACAGGATTAACAAATTCTGAGATTAACGAATTTGCCCACGGTTGCTCAGCTATTAAGAGGTTGAGTGAGAATTTGAATTCAGGTGTGTCTGACTAGGCCATACTGCCTCTTTTTCACAGACGTTGAAAGATAAATGCTAGGTGCTTTAAATAAGGAGCTGATTAGGGATATAAACCAGGAGCTGATTCTCTCCTTGTCTCTCCGAGTTTAAAATCTAAAGAAGGAACACTTTAATTAATTAACTGATCATCTTAGTTTTCTATAATGTCCCAACCTGGTAAATAATTAGGGGAGATCACTTATAGCCACATAAGTTGGAAGGTATTCTCAGTGTTCATAAAACCTTTTGAAATATAAGGTGAGGTACCACACATGACCAAAGCCTTTTGCATTAATCCTTTATAGCTTCTCATGGCAGATAAAAGAGTGTTCCCAAACTGTCCTAAGATATTAATAGGTTCAGCAAAAACAAAAACAACCCCCAAAACCTGGTGGGAGCAATATTTGCTTCAAAAGTGTGTTTCAAAAAAAAAAAAAAAAAATATATATATATATATATGTGAGAAAAATACTAAGCGTATTTCTGTTGCCCTTAGTATGCAAAAGTCTGTCCTCAAGATATGGTGGGCAATTCTAAGAGCAAAGGAAGTTGCATATGTCACCTGAAGCATAATTGACTGGTGTTCAATTTGTTAATTAATGCAGAGTCAGATTTGACCATTTTACCAACTTAATCTAAACAGCAACGTATGTCGAATTTCCCATGATCTTCAGCCTGTATTACACACATTTGTGTTATGGATAAAATGTTAATGATGTCTAACAGCAGAGACCACTTTTTTACTGTCTACTTTAATCCAGATGCTTATTATATTTTATGAGCTGTTGATTTTTCATCACCACATTATAATCAAACATGTTTGGGAAACACTGACCTAGAACTTGCTGCCAAGTCGCTACCATGCTCTGACTGCCAGTTTCCCAAAGGGTACACTCTCTTTTTGATTTAGTTTCCTACTTTTTGAACTTTTGGTACTTCATTAGACAGATCCACAATGTCCAATGCACATAGATCTATAGTATTAAATGCACATAGTTTGAACACTTTCCTTACACACTTGATAACAAAAACCATATTGCCAGAATGGTTAAAACAGTAAATTTAATATGTATTTTACTACAATTAAAAAAATGCAACAGGGTTGACAGTGGTACATGAGTAAGAATATAAACTCATTGCAAAAAATATTTTTGATGTCATATATAAAACAATAAAACTATTTTATTAGTGTGAGAAAAACATATAAATAGTAGCTAAATGTTCCCTAGAAATAAGAAATATACTTGTGAGAATATTTACATAAAATTAAGTTAAAAAGTTGGACAACAGTTTCCATGAGGGAATTGTTCACTGGTGTGTTCTCAGCATTTGGTACAGTGCCTGCCACATATATAAGTTCAACAAATATCTGTTGAATGGATAAAAAGTTATTTTAGCTCTGAGGCCCTTTCCCTGGTTTCCCATTTAAACTGTTTACTTCCTAGAGCAAGTTACATAATTTATACTTAATGTTTCCCTGTTCCTGTTTCCCTTAGAACATACTGATTATAAAATTTTTGTTAAATCTCATATTAAAAACAAACAAACAAACTCTGTTGTATATAACAAATATATATGTGTAAAAATAATTGTTTAAAAATATTTTTAGGGGGCTTTATTTTAAAAATCATTTATATACATTTAATTATATTAGGATGAACCATATGAAATTGTCAGTTTTTGGTAGGTCAAAAACTGCCAATTTCATTTGTTTGATCTTAGTTTACAAATTACCAGCTAATTTATACCTATAGTTCCAAGTGATGGAAACATTGAAGCTTGGAGAAAATGTACTTTAATGTCCATTAAAAGGGTTCTTCTTTGCTTACAAATGCCAGGGACTGAAAGTGATCTCAAAAATTAGAACAAATATTATAGCATCTTCATTAAAATGTGTGAAGCAGACATTTTACTATGAACTTTTATGGCTAATCATAAATCTCTTACCAGAGACTGTGGAATGACCATCTGAATGTATTATAAAAAGATTTAATGACCTTAAATATTGATTACTTTAACACATAGAAGTCCCTTCCATTTCTGAAGTTAAAACAAGCACTCTCAATTATTATGGTTAAAAAGGATTGCATGTATTTCATAACTAAGAATATAGTAATAAATTGAATCTATAATTTGTTTTAAAAAATACTGCCATTAATGATACAAAGCAGGGAGATTAAGTTTGATCATTCACTATTTGAACAATTTCAAATCCCTGAATAATCATAAAATCATTTGAAAGGCCTAGGTCAGGGGTAGGACAATGGCCCTAGAATCACAGCAGTGACCATGGGCAAAGTCCTACACAGGAAATACAGTAACTTTTGCTTCTGTTGTCATCCACGACTCCTTTAGCTACTTGTGGACATTGATACGAGAAACCCCAGCAGAAAATCCTTCAACACGAAGAGGTATACAGGGAAGAATTAGAAGGTGCAGACTGCTGCTCCTACCTTCCAGTTGTAACCAGTGTGTCCCCTTTCTTCTCCCAGTCTCTGCTTTGCAAGAGAAGGTTTAGGTTGAGCTTACACAAGAATGGCTGGTTTTCTAGACTAGCTAGTAGACCATTGCAATGTTAATGGGAGGGGTGAGTGGATGATGTGCTACATTTTGGTGAAAACCTTTGAGACATATTCTGTGCTTATATTAACTTATACATTAAAAAAATAGTACCATAGAGCATATGCTGCATTTTAGCATGCTTTTTAAAAATGAAAAAAATATATGTTATGAACTTCACTCCCGGTCACTCATTATTTTTGTATATTCTTTTTAGAATTGCTTAAGATTCTATTGTGTGTGTTGTGCTCCACAATTTATCCAAACAATCCTCTGTTGTTGTTATTAACTTTTTCTGAATTCATTTCTTCACTATTAATGACAACATGACAGCTAAATCTGAGCATAACTTCTTAATTCTTTTTAGAATAAATTTGGCAAATTCTAGAAGTATAATTTCATGGTTGACAATGGGGATTTTGAATGATTTCCTGAAGAAAACATTTAGCTCCCAAGAGCAGAGATAAGGAAGAGATACAGACAGTAGAGTGGACCCTTTCATACTGGGGGGAGCTTCTGAAGAGGGTCTAACATTTGCCACCTCATATTTAGACAATAATTTCAGACTAAGGCTAGAAAGACAGACAGACTGAGGAAGTCTGAAAATGGTTAACATTTTTTGAGTATTTATTATGTGCCAGGCAATGTTCTAAGCATTTTCTGTGTATAATCTCACTTTATTCCTACCATAACTCTAAGAGATATTTAAAATAGAAGAAAGAGAAGTTAAAAACTTTCCCAGTGTCCCACATTGAGGACACGGCAGGGCACAGAGCCATCTGTGCTTTTAACCACTGTGCATTCTTGCCTCCCAAAAGTCCCCAAAGAAAAGAGTCTACAGTGCACACTACATCTTTCTAAAATCTCCTACTTTTCTCTTTTTCAAAAGTTTGAAATTTTTTACCAGTGCCACAGTCTCTCTTGGTAGTAAATACAGTGACTATAAACTGAAGTATTTTGCTATTTGTCACTAATCATGGATGCCATTTAAAAAACTGATCTATGTTAATTATAAGGTATGGCATCAACTGTTGCTACAGTTTAATTACTAAATTCTGATAGTTGGTATAAATAAACAATTATTTTTGTATGATTGTACTTGATCAGGACATTGCTGAATTCTTATTGGGTATATTCTCATTGGATATATTATGTTCCAGTTAGCTCAGTTCCTTTTAAGTGCTAATGGGTAGTACAGCATATTGGTTAAAGAATGGATTCTGGAGCCAGACTTCTCAGGTTCTAACTCTACCTCTGCCATTATTTACTAGCTGTGTGACCTGGGAAAACTTCCCTAGCTTTCTGTGCCTTAGTTTCTTCATCTGAATCTCCAAATCTACATCTCCAGATTTGACTACTCAGAACTCTATAGTTGCATGTGAAATTGCCTAGCAGTATCTCTACTTGACTCTCTAAAAAGCATCTCAAACTTAACATCACCAACAGAACCTGCTTCAGTCACACTCTGCCCTGGCCTATAATTGGCAACACCACTTACTGTTTGCTCAAACCCCAAATCTAGGAGTTTTCCTTGATTTTTCTTTTCCCCTCATTCCCATACCTAATCTACCAGTTAATCCCATCCCCTTCACCTCCCAAACATCTTTCAAATATGCCTGCTTCTTCCATTTCCACCAACTCTACCATATCCAAGCCACTGATGTCTGGGCTCCTGCAATGGTTTCTTTACTGGTCTCCATTCTTCCACCTTACTTCTCCTTCCTCTTGTCAAAACGATTTTTTAAAAAGCATAAATCATATTAGTCACTCCCTTACTCCGAATTTCCCAATAAATTTATTAACATATTTAAGATAAAAGTCAAATTCCTTAATCTGGCTTTCAAAGTCTTACAAAATGGGTGCTGTAGGGGGTTAAATAGTGTCCTCCCCAAAATTCATGTCTACTTGGAACCTCAGAATGTGACCTTACTTGGAAACAGGGCTTTGCAGATGTAATTAAGTTAAAATGAAGTCATACTGGAGTAGGGTGGGCCCTAAATCCAATGACTGGTGTCCTTATAAGAAGATGAGAGGACACAGAGACAGAGGAGATATAGAGAAGAAGCCTACATGGAGACGAAGGCAGAGATTGGAGTGATACAGCTGTTAAGACAAGGAGCACCAGCGCTTGCTGAGAGCTGGTGGAAGCTGGGAAGAGGCAAGGAAAGATTCTCCCCTAGAGCCTAGATCCTTTAGAGGATGTAGGTCCTGCTGACACCCTAATTTCAGCTTTTGGCCTCCAGAACTGTGAGAGAATATAATTTATGCTGTTTAAGCCACCAAGTTTGTGGTATTTTGTTACAGCAGCCTTAGGAAACAAATACAGGTGTATTTATAACTCACTAGCTTCAACTCTATTGCCCTCCTCTTATTCTCTGCCCTCCAGTCCAGCCACACTGGTCTCCCTTCTGTCCTTGGTGTTGGAACACCAAACTGGTTCTCACCTCAGGGCTGTCACCAGCTGTTCCCTCTCCTTGTGATGCTCATCCTCTGATATTTTCATGGATCCTTCTTGTCATTCAGATGGCAGCTTAAATGTCACTCTGTCAGATTCCTTCCTCAACCACCCATTCTAAAGTAGCCTCCCAAACATTCTCTATCACGTCACCCTACTGCTTTGCACTTAGTATAATTTGATGTTTCTTATTCGGTTAAGTATTTATGGAGTCTGTTTCTACCCCCTCACTACACCCCCACCCTCACTCGTGCATGAACTAAACCACACTAATATATAGCCACTGGCCACTTATGGCTATTTAAATATAAATTTAATTTAAATTAAATAAAATACAAAATACAGTTTTCAAACTGTGTTAGTCACATTTCAAGTTCTCAGTAGCCACATGTAGCTAGTGGCTACCATATTGGACAGCAGAGATATAGAACATTTCCATCATTGCAGAAAGTTCTATTATATAACACTGCTCTAGAATATAAGTCCCAGAAAAAGAGGAATCTTGTATCCCCAGTCCTTTTTTTTTAAACAAGTTTTCCTTTTTCTTAAATTAAAAAAAAGAGGTATAGTTGATTTACAATATTATATTAGTTTCAAGTGTACTACATAGTGATTCTAAATTTTTATAGATTATACTCAATTTTAAGTTATTATAAAATATTGGCTATTTTCCCTGATTGTACAATATATCCTTGTAGCTTATTTATTTTATACACAGTAGTTTGTGCTTCTTAACCCCTATCCTTATCTTGCCTCTCCCTTCTTCCCCCTCCCCACTGGTAACCACTAGTTTGTTCTCTATATCCGTGAGTCTGCTTTTGTTTTATTATACTCATTTGTTTCATTTTTTAGATTCCACATATAAGTAACCACATACAGTATTTGTCTTTCTCTGTCCCACTTATTTCACTAAGCATAATACCCTCCAGGTCCATTTATGTTATTGTAAATGGCAAAATTTCATCCTTTTTATTACTGAGTAGTATTCCATTGTATATATATATATACCACATCTTCTTTATCCATTCATCTGTTGATGGACACTTAGGTTGCTTACACATCTTTGATATTGTAAATAATGCTGCGGTTATTTACAACATTGGTATGTATATAGCTTTTTAAATTAGTGTTTTTGTTTTCTTTGAATATATATCCAGGAGTGGAATTGCTGGATCATATGGTAATTCTACTTTTATTTTTTTGAGGAACCTCCATACTGTTTTCTATAGTGGCTGTACCAATTTACATGCCCATCAACAAGAGTTTTCTTTTTGACACATCCTTGCCAATATTTGTTATTTGCGGTCTTTTTGCTGATAGCCATTCTGACAGGTGTGAGGTGATATCTCATTGTGGTTTTGATTTACAGTGTTGAGCATCTTTTCATGTGCCTGTTGGCCATCTGTATATCTTCCTTGGAAAAATGTCTATTCAGGTCTTCTGCCCATTTATTTTTTTCTGCCCATTTTATAATCAAGTTGTATGGCTTTTTGATATTGAGTTGTATGAGCTGTTTATATATTTTGGATTTTAACCCCTTATCTGTCATAACATCTACAAATATTTTCTCCCATTCAGCGGGTTATCTTTTCGTTTTGTTGATGCTTTCCTTTGCTGTGCAAAAGCTTTTAAGTTTAATTAGGTTCCATTTGTTTATTTTTATTTTTATTACCTTTGCCTTAGGCTGAGACAGATCAAAAAATACTGCTATGGTTTAGGTCAAAGAGTGTTCTGCCTGTGCTTTCTTCTAGGAGTTTTGTGGTGCCATGTCTTTTTTTTTTTTTTTTGGTACGCGGGCCTCTCACTGTTGTGGCCTCTCCCGTTGCGGAGCATAGGCTCCAGACGCGCAGGCTCAGCGGCCATGACTCACGGGCCCAGCCACTCCGCGTCATGCAGGATCTTCCCGGACCGGGGCACAAACCCGTGTCACCTGCATCGGCAGGCGGACTCTCAACCACTGCACCACCAGGGAAGCCCTGTGGTGCCATGTCTTATACTTAGGTCTTTAACCCATTCTGAGTCTATTTTTGTTTATGGTGTGAGAAAATGTTCTGAGTTCATTCTTTTACATGTAGCTATCCAGTTTTCCCAGCACTACTTACTGAAGAGACTGTCTTTTCCCATTGTATATTCTTGCCTCCTCTGTTGTAGATTAATTGACTATAGTTGCGTAGGTTTATTTCTGGGCTCTCTCTTCTGTTCCATTGATTTATATGTCTATTTTTGTGCCAGTACCATATTGTTTTGATTACTGTAGCTTTGTATTATAGCCTGAAGTCAGAGTGTGATACCTCCAGCTCTGTTCTTCTTTCTCAAGATTGCTTTGGTGTAACCCCAGTATGTTGAAGTTGTGTGCATAATAGATGTCAAATATTTTTTGAATAAAGAATGAACACACTTTCAAGAAAAACATTGCTGACCCTTGATGTCAATGCGCTTTATAAAAGTAAATGACAATATCACTGTTAATGGAGAGCAATATGGCTTTCTGGAGAAAAATAACTTCCATTCTCTTAAACTTTTCCAAGTCTAGAGCAGGATTTCTATAATATAACCACAACTGCCATGGATTATTCTTTTGTTTGTTTGTTTACCCAGTAAAGTAAAAAATAGATCTGGCTGTAAAGATTTCAAAAATTTTTCTTGAGTGGTGGCTTCTTTGGGTTATAAAAATTTTTAGTAGAGATTTTTTGAAAAGTGGAAGGAGGGCAGATGGAGGTTTGAGTTGGATATTGTCTTCTGTGCAGTATAGTGTCTGCTCTAGATGTCTCAAAAGACAGTGTTCAATCTCACATCTTTAGTAATAATTTCTCTGAGCTTTGATTAATGTGGGTGTGAAATGTGTCTAATGTAGCAGTATGTGTCTGAAACATTCTAAGAAGAGTCAAAAAGTATTTTTAATTTTAAAAATGAATTTTAAATAGGTTAAAATGGAATATTATTTAATATAACAGGTATGATACCAGATTACTGCATTAGAAGAAAAAGTGTAAAAATATATCTTTGTCATACTTGTAGGAAAAATAGACCCAGTATGTTTTGAAGCCATTGAATCCTTGACTATCAGAGTCCTATTATTCTGTTTTCAAATCATCACAATGAGGTTAAGATGAAAACTTGTACATGTCTGATACTATGTCTGACTAAAAAAAAATCATTGTTGGTTTTTCTACTCCATCCTATTCCTCTATTTTAATACTTAGATAACTGTCAAAGTTCTTACAAGGAAGCTCATTGATTAGCTAATGGAAAATTATTATTGATTAGCAATGGAAAATGATTACTTCAGCAATACCTGTGATTGAAATCTAGGGACTGACAAGAAATCTGAAGACCAGTTCAGAGTGGGTGAACTTGACTAATATTCATTAAAACTTACCCATTTCCTATTACAAAATTGATCACAGAGTGGGCTTATGACACTATGGAAGTGTAGCAGTCAGAACTTGGTCTGAAACAGTGTACAGATGCTCCATGCACTGTTAACTAATTAGAATATAGTATTTCCAAATCATAAAATTCATGGCTTTAGTATCATTGCTGATGTTTTTACATGCAATTGAAATGGAGGAAAATACAGGGAACTAGATAGGAGTTCTTTGCTGTAAAATAGAATAAGAGAAGTGTGTGTTTGTGTGTGTATGTGTGTGTGTGTGTGTGTAAAAGAGAGGGGGTGGGGAGCGGGAGGGAAGAGAACAAAAAACTAGAAACGATGGGAGTATGTCTGATTTCAGAAATAAAAAAACTGAATATTAAAAGGGTTCAGAAAGTTCCGTCCAGGCTCTAGACTAGATGATCTTCTCTTCTAACTCTCCAGCACAAAGCAATATCTCAGCATTTCTGTGTTGTGTTCAATGGCCAGGAGTGCATGCCTGAGTGATAAAGCTATTCTGGTAGAGATGAGAATACATTATTCCCACTGGGGTTCTGTGAGAGGCAAGAAAGGAGAATGAGGGCTGCAGCACAATGATTCTTGAAACCTTGATGAATAGGGCCGTGGTTAAAGTGACCCAGTTTCAGATCCACTGATGTATGAAAGAGGGAAGTCCTTTGGCCATTGACAAAAACAATGAAGAAACAATAGTGTGCTGTCTGGGTGTCCCCCTGTACAGTCTACATTTTCCAGAAAGTCAGTCTCCTCTATTAGAGTCAGCATTCCTTCAGGGAAGTCCTCATATTTTCTTTTGCTTTGTACGTTTTCTGCCATGCATGGAGAAGAGGAGAAGATAGTGAGTAGAGAAGAGCCAGGGAGGAAGGGATAGGAAAAATAAGGGACAAAATATGGTAGTTAGGAATATTTTTGAGGATTCCAGATAGGCCTGAAAATCAAGATTCCTATGGTCCTGCTTACAAAAGGGTATCAGGTTAAAATATATTTAGATAGATGTATAGAAGATAGATAGGTACACAGTCATGAAACATAACTTGTAAAAATGTACTCGCCATAAAAATCAAATGTCAGCCTCTCCTGTGTGCTACCAAAGAACTCTCCTTCTTTCCCCTTTGAATAGTAGTTCTGGATAAAAAAGCACTGGTTTCTGGCAAAGGAAGGGTGTTGTGGATTGGAGATACATAGAGAGAGGGGAAACAGAAGAGGAAAGACAAAAGGTGAATGCTTCTGCTGGGGGTGTTGCCCAGAAGTTTCCTAAGATGCTCTAGGCAATTGCAGAACTGAGCTTGTGTCTTGAACTGGCCCCATGGCTCCTCTTCTAGACTTGAAAAGAACACCCACTTTATCTCCACTTTTCTTCTTGTTCACTGCTCCTCCCTTCTTCTTCTTTCCAAGCTCTCTCCAGTCACCGTGCAGAGAGCAGTTGCTGTGGCAACTTTCATTTTGATTCTTTGACCTCCAACTTCTCATTCCACAAAAAGCTTTGAGGACCCCACAGGAGTCATGGTCCCATTTCACCTTGGCCAGGCACTCATTGTGCCTGGATATTGAAGGAAGAAAAGGATTAATGGCATTATTTTGCTGACTTTTGGTTCAGGGTTGAGCTAAAACAAAGATAGATAGGAAGATAGATAGTGAAGAAATATAAGTTGGGCAAATAAACAATTGTCCTTTTTTTGAGAAAATCTTTGCATGACAATTCTCAAATTGAAAAAGTAGGATTAACACTTTATATTGCATGAGCCATCTGTTACTGTCGGTTCAGTAAATCAAATAGCAGATCTAAAATCTCTCAGTGATATGTTATTCTGCAAAAGATAAGAACAAAATCTGTGATTTGGGTGTTGCAGAAATCAGAAATATGGGATCAGAAAAAGCCGATCTCCTGATGGTCTAGTTGCTGAACCCTAAAATCTAGCCAATATGACATTACCAGATCAATCTCCCTTAAGCCTCTTTTATCACATGAGTTCCCTACTCTAGAAATTTCACCCTATCCCAATTTCAAATATTTTCTTTCTTTCTACACACTTTCTCCTAAATTGACATTCCTGCAAATTTTAAATTAGGCATTCAAAGTCCATTTCTAGTTTCCCATCATCTGTCTATATGACCTCTGTTTCAGTAAAAGCATATGCCCATAAATCCACCACAATCAGCTTCTGCTCCTTGCCTCTTTGGGGTTTGATCCCTTTACTCTGGAATATGTTGCTTTCTGTCCAACTTCATTTGCTCCAAAGAGTTCTACATCTTGGTCTAGTTCAAATCCTCTAACTTCAGTGGAGCTATCGCTGAATGTAGCATAACTGGTATCTCTCTCCTCCAACTTTATACAGATCTTAATAGACTACACAGTCTAGTATTTGCTTATATACACTTGCTCACCCTTAAATAATATAACATGTGAAAACGCCTTGCAGTCTAAAGAGCATAACAGTGTCTGGCATATAATAGTCACCCAATAAATATTCATTCATTTATTTCCTTCTTCATTATTGTTGCATATTAATTGTTTTCTTCCTAACAAGGCTGGCAACTAATTAAGAAAGTAATCATTTTATTTCCTCTTTCCCCACAGGGCCTGGCATTCTTGAAGAGCACTCAGTAGATAATCAATAGATACTTACTGACTGAATGATTGATTGACCAATGCACTTTACATTTGGATTCCGAGTACAGAAGCCCTTGAGGATGTGCTGGTTTTCCTCCATGTGATCTAAAATTGACCTCTACTGTATGGTGGAAAATTCACTGCCTTTTTTTCTTTCTTTCTTACAGATGAGAAAGTGGAAATACAGAGAGAATTTAAATACTCCCAAAGTCAAATAGGATGTTAGTGACAGCTACAAGCTAGAATTAGAGGCCAGGCATTCTGACTGCCAATCAGTTGAATTTGGAGTCATTGAACTATGCTTTTTTCTGGCATGAGTAGCTTTTATCCACCTGTTAATCTCTGATGTATAAGCTTTAGCACATTGCAATATGACTCTGCTTCTCTTTCTTTTTTGTTTTATTTGTTTATTTTTGAGTAACTCATAGGTAAAAATGTATCTAATTACCTGTCATTTTGGTTGCTTAAATTTTTTTAATTGAGGTATAATTGATACATAACATTATATTAGTTTCAGATATTCAACATAATGATTTGGTATTTGCATATATTGTGAAATGATCACCATAATAATCCAGTTAACATTTGTCACTATACATAGATAGAATTTATTTTTTCTTGTGAGTAGGACTTTTAAGCTCTACCATGGTGGTTGTTTTTGGTTCTTTGTTAGCCTTTTAAGAGCAGGAACTGTGCCTTATATGCCCTTACTTACATTTTTGGTGTCTAGCACAGTACCTGATATTTAATAGATGCTTAATAAAATTTGTTGAATGGATGGTATTATCAGAAAAATGATCTTTTTAGAGTACTGAACAATTAACATACCTAACCCCTGTTTATAGCATTGAGGGGAGTTAAACTTATAGTCTTATTTCATTCATAGCAATCTATTCTTAGTATTGAATTATATTTCCTGTGCCTAGTTATTGTCCTTTAGGGATTACACACAAAATTGAACTACCATAGCATTGTCCTTGGTTTGATTCCTAAACTATAGGCTAACCTGGGCTTTAATTTCCAATCCACAAATAAGAGTATAACACTTACATATTTAAGAAAAGAAAATAACTTCTCCCAACTGAAATAAGAGGTAATTTAAGGAGACAGAACTACTGGCCCCAAGTTAGCAGAAGCATTTTATCACTGACTCATCTGAGCCGTATGGATTTCATAACTGATGATTAGCTTCTCTTAATCAGTTGAACATCCATTTAAGGGACAAATTGATTAGCTCCTTGTATAATTAACAGAACACTAAGTACCATCACTTTGAATTGAAAAAATTGTTTTGATTAACAGCAAATATGAACAGTTTAACATTAAGACATTAAATGGTGCTATCTCAAATCATTATTAATCTGTTTTTTAAAAAATGTTGAGGAGGTGTTTGCATCTAGCTCAGTGACCAGTGTTTGCAATTCCCAAACCATTTTCATTTTTCTGGCTGGCATTAAATTTAATATACCTTTTCCACAGAGGATAAGATTATAATATACTAATATATAAATAATAACCAACACTAGTATGTGATCAACTCTTCGTTTGTACTCTCTACTTAGTTAAATGGTAAACAACACAGTTCTGAGTCATAGAACAAGGAAAATAATTAAATATTAAACTTTTGCAAATCATTTCAAAAAGAATTGTTGAGGAATTGGAGAAAGATTGGCATGGGTGTTGAAATGGGGAGAGTGGTTATTAAAGATGTCAGGATCTATAAAGGACATGATTCATGAGCCAGAAGAAATCACAGAGTTGAACAATGTGGAAATATCCAAGAGTAGAAGTGAACAGACATTAGACAATTAAAAATGTGAAAGGCTCGCCTGCTGAAGTGAGGTCCAAGAAGATATTCCAATGGGGAAGAACAACTGGGAAATGGATGGATCTTACAATCCACAGGAGGCCAGCAAATTGTTTAAAGATGTGCTATGTCAGTAGTCATAAAAAATTGCACTAAATTACACAAACACATAATTAAAGCTAAACATTCAGAATATTAAGGCTGTGTCATCCTGAGACAGATGGTAGTTGATTCTGATTACACCTTAGGCACTGAAGACCTAATTAGTCTTTTCAAGAAGGTGTGCAGGTGTCAGTCAATTCTGGAGTTAGTGCTGAGCAGGACAGTTTAATGGAGACACTGGAATACTTGAAATTGGTGAGGCCTGAAGCAAGTTTCAAACACTATTTGTAGAAGTTTAGGGACTTAGTGAACATGCAGGAAATTCGGTTTAGGCCTGTTTCTGAAAGTCTACATGCGCTACGTTTGTCTTTTTAACTCATCTCAAATTACAGTCCCAGTAAAGGTTGGTTTTAAAGAGGACCATTTTGTAGGCTCCAATTAATAAGACACTGAACAACTAATCTAAAACGATCATGTTACCTTAATATTATTATATTCTATTGATTCACTAAGGGATGTTTGGCTGTGGCAATGTAAATATTACCTGAATGGTAATTGCTGAGAAACAGTAAAATAACAGAAGTTCCACTAGACCAGCTTCTCAAATAGTAAGTGCCTGGCTAGCAAGTTGAAAATACAGATTCCCAGGATCATCCTCAGTGATTCTGATTCAGTTACTTTGGGGTGGGACCTGGGAATCTGCACTTTTAACAAATACAGGTAGGAGATCCATGCACCATCCTTTGAGAATCACACACAAGCCAAGAGGTCCTTGAGGGTAAGGACCATTATTTATTTTTTATAAAAGTTTCAGGACTTAATATAATGATGCTTGACAATAGTTAAATGATTTGTTGAGTCAATTAATAAATAAGTGGGTGATTATTTCTCACTCTGGCTTACTCTCACTTAATATCAAAGTATTTTCAGATTCCACAATGTTTGTCCAGATGTTCTAGTCTTAAATTCTTCATCCTAAACAGCAGAATCATGCCTCATATTTGGGGTTTCTGTATATTCATTCATTCAACAGTCAAAAAATATTCATTGAGCTCATACTTTATACAAGGGACTGTTCTAAACACTTGGGGTGGGTCAATGAGACAGACAACAAATATCACTCCCTCATTAAGCTCGCATTCTAGAAATTTGCATGTATCCTACTTCTAACTCCAAAGTTTTAAAATTATTTTCTGGGACTATAATTATGTGTTATAAATTCTTCACACTAAAGAGTTTCTTATAGAGTCATGAATTAAGTAAAACATTCATTTTGGCAACTTTCAAAGCTCACTGAGGAGAAGAGAGATTGGCTTAAAGCACCAGGGAGTTTTATTTTTGCACATAAATATTTATGTGTGTAAAGGGGTGTGTGGTTAATTATAAGTGACGGGAAGAGAATGACAGATGCTTAGATCCTCTGTCCCCACGGAGAGACAGACCTTGCTTGTTGGAGTGTAGTGGCACATTGTGTGGTCTGTGTACTGAACCACTGATTTAAATATTGCAGCAGCTGGAGTGCAAAGTATATCAGCAAATACTACAGGAGAAGGAGCGTGTGTGTCTTGAATACAAAGTAAGAACGAAATAGGTTTGCACAGTCACATTGAGTAAGGATGTGGATGGCCCTTTTCTTTTTATATTTCAGTTTCAAAGGAGAGCTGGAGAAGGGCAAATGGACAGTCCAGGGACACAGGCAGATAAATAAGTAGAGGGCCTGGTGTTGTTTCCTAAATCCTAAATTTCTATTCCCTGAAGAGAGAGAGAAAGTCTCACCCTACCAGGGAAAATCTATTCAGAGAATTCATCTCCATAATGAAAGTACTAAACCAAACAAGTATTGTCCCTACCTCAGTGCTCATGGGGAAAATGAGAAGGAGAAACTAGTTTTCTCCAGCAACTTTCATTTTATTGCCTCTATTTTTGGTCTAATATAAAGTTCAAAACCCTTTTCTCAATTTTCTTTTAATAAATAATATCAATAAGGGCTTGCACAGACCACACCTGACCTCATTTACTATTCCCCAATTTACAGATTAGGAATTTGAGGTGAAGAGAGTTCAAATGATGTTACACAAAGATATACAATCATTTAGTAAGTAGCAGAATGAAAACTAATTCCAGGTTCTCTGATTAAAAAATCTGTTTCCACCATCATACTGCCTCTTCTTACTCTTATTCCTTTTTTGTAGTTGTTGTTGTCTCTTTTCCCTTATAACTCCCCAAGTTATAAATGACAGGAAAGCTGGAGGAGTGAGTTATTTTGGGTGGGAGGTGAAGAAAATGGTTAACACTGATGGGTAGAACTTTCCTACTTACAGATAAGGTATTGAAAAGGAGTAGGAAAAAATAAAGAGCAACTTTAGAAGGAGTATGAATTCAAACAGTAAATGAACAGATACATTTCATACTTAAACAATAAAATAGCTAAAAATGTTAACTCTTTTTTCTCAATTTTCTAGATCTCTATCAACTGCACTAAAGATTTCCCATCATCTGGTAAACTTCTTGGGGAGATCACCTAACCAAAAGCATCCTCCAAAAGTTCCATGATATCACAAGAAGAGATGCCTCATTCTCAACCTGAAAATGTCAATGATGGTCACTGGAAATTATGGGCCAGGTCATATAACACGTTCATTCTTTGTGAGTCTGAGTCACAGCTCACCATCCATATTGATGCCAGCTGATTTGGTAGTGTTCATGTGGAAACAGCAGGGAACAGTGAGCTAGGTTCCATTCTGCCTCATGCCTCCATCAACCAGATGGTTGGCTGTATCAAAGCCAATAATGCTGATGTCAGAGGCGAGAGAACACAGCTGGATTTTCAGGTTCAAGGGGAAAGAGGGAATCTGTAATGCTAAAAGTTTGGAAGGAAATTGCCTTTGGACTAGTAGATAGAGACAACTAGAACTGATGGAGAGTTTCTAATGTTAAGTCCTACAGCTACATTTCTACGTAATTTCTTCTGTGGGCATGGTAGGATCTGAACCCTTTTTATCTCACACCTGCTAACAGGATTATTGGTGCCAGTTAGCTAGTTATCGTGCACCAGATCCAGAGGAAGTTTTAGCACTGACATACTAGACTCCTACCAACTCCTGTATCATATTATCCCGGGGATTTCTGATGACTAGCTTGAAACCAAAAAGTACAAGGGAAAATACCTTACAGCACCAGCTCCTAGGAACTTGAGATGAAGATTTTATTTTCATGAGCATATCACCGTAAATTCGCACTTTGACTAAGATGTAAGAAAGGTAATTCATGATTTGTTTACTGGCTTGGTCACGTTAGGGCTAGCAGGAAATCTAATTGCAGGCACATGGGGCAGGGGAGGGTGGGACAGGGCTGTTCTCCTACAAGGATTTCCTACACAATGTAGGAAACTTGGAGAAAGGCCCTCAGTCTTTATTCTATCATAGTTGCTGCTAAGATGTTCATTGCCCAAGCCTATCTGGTCCTTTTGAATATGAACACTCCCTTGTACCAAACTTGGTCATGGCTCCAAAGACCATGATACCTGGTATCCATGTGTTGCCACAGCAGAGGTCTGGCCACTGCATGGGAGTAAAGGCCAAGTCTTCCATCTACACCTGAAACACACAATCCCTCTCTCCCCCCCTCCAAGAACCTCCTGCTCTGAAGGAATCCTTCTCTTTCTCCAGAAGTCAGGCCATTATTCCCTGTTTTCCAAGTATCAGCTTCTTCTCAGAGATCTGGGTGTGAGAGGGGTGTTGCTTTCAAGGTCTCTTCCGAATCACAAAAAAGCTACTAAAATAATTCTCACAAAGCAAGGGAGGCTGGTCACAGGGGCATGATTATTTTTGGAAGGAAGGTAGGATGAGGAAAATTTCCCTTTCATTCTTTGTATTCTCCTATTACAGCAGGAACAAGGTAAAATTAATATTTCAGTGAATCATCCTGCCACAAAGAAGGTGACTTGTAGGTTACTGAGGTTCAGTGAAGACTTGTGGGATATGCACAGCCTATTGATGATTGAATCGAGTTTGGGAATGTAGGATCAGAGAATGACTGAGCAATGATTTGCAGATAAGTGCTTGATCCTGGGAGATTCAGGCAATAGTTCATTGGGACAGTAATTGTGGCATTTGGTGTCAGGAGAGTAACACAACCAGGGAAGGAGAGCTATTTAATCCTAAATGTGCAGGAAAAATACATAGTATTTCTGTTGTTGGGAGTACCCACATATGTGTGCATAAAATGCTTAAGCAGTAAACCCTCTGTGATGCTGCAAAAAAAAAAAAAAAAGTTTCTCCCACAGTTGCTACAGCAAAAGGGGTGCTGTGGATTTCAACTCCCAGGAATTAATGTATGTAAATGACTTCTGGGTAAGCAGGAATGATTTTTTTTCAAAAAGCACTCAGCTCAGAAGTTGCTCTTTTCTTGTCAATATTCTGGGTGATTTATACAACTGTTCCCACTGAAGAGTGCAGAGAGAAGGAATTTTGCAGCAGAACGTGATTGTGGAATTGGAGGCAAGAGATGTCCCCTGAAGTTGTAATGATTACACAGAAGCAGAGTGAAAAGATCAGTTGAGCCAAGACAAACACATTTATTTTAGCTATAACTATATACTGATGAGATAGAGTTAACAATTGGTACCACAGCTACCTGATCCTTATTACTGTCTATCATTTGTAAATAATAACTACTACATGCTTGTTGTATTATATTAAAATAAAATAAAAAATAACTAACATGTATTAAACAGTTATAATTTTGCTAAGAGTTTATAGTAGATAGCAAAAGTGGCCACAAATTTGCCCCTTTTCTGTATTCACACCACTGACGGTGCCTTCCTTCATTGACTCTGGGCTACACCATATGACTTGTATTGGTAAGTGGGAAAATAGAAAATTTGACAGAGGCAGAGACTTGAGAAGTACTTGAGCAATGGAGCTTGCACTGCTGTTGCTCTTGGAACCCTGAACAGTTATATGAACAAGCTCAGGCTACCATGTGGGAGGATGAGGGACATGTGGTGCATTTACCCCCATCATCAGAGCCAACAAGGAGCTGAACCCCAGAAGCAGAGTCAACTATTTCATTGGCAACTGACTGTAGATGAATGAGTAAGCCACATTGAGACAGCAACGTTCAGAAGTGCAATCAAAACTGTGACCTACCCAATAGAAACAAAAGCAAAAAAAAACAACAACAAATGGGACCTAATCAAACTTACAAGCTTTTGTACAGCAAAGGAAACCATAAACAAAGCAGAAAGACAACCTACAGACTGGGAGAAAATATTTGCAAATTATGCGACCATAAGGGGCTTAATCTCCAAAATATACAAACAGTTCATACAACTCAATAACAACAACAACAAAAAAACCCAGTTGAAAAATGGGCAGAATACCTAAATAGACATTTCTCCAAAGAAGTTGTACAGATGGCCAACAGGCACATGAAAAGATGCTCAACATTGCTAATTATTAGAGAAATGCAAGTCAAAACTACAATGAGGTACAACTTCACACCAATCATAATAGCCATCATTAAAAAGTCTACAAATAACAAATGTGGAGAGGGTGTGGAGAAAAGGAAACCCTCCTACACTGTTGGTGGGAATGTAAATTGGTACCGCCACTATGGGAAACAGCATGGAGGTTCCTTAAAAAACTAAAATTAGAGTTGCCAATATGATTCAGCAGTCCCATTCCTGGGCATATATCCAGACAAAACTATAATTCAGGGGCTTCCCTGGTGGTGCAGTGGTTAAGAATCTGCCTGCCAATGCAGGGGACACAGGTTTGAGCCCTGGTCCGGGAAAATCCCACATGCTGCAGAACAACTAAGCCCGTGCACCACAGCTACTGAGCCTGCGCTCTACAGCCTGCGTGCCACAACTACTGGGCCTGCGAGCCACAACTACTGAAGCCTGCGTGCCTAGAGCCCGAGCTCCGCAACAAGAGAAGCCCGCACACCACAATGAAGAGTAGCCCCTGCTGACCACAACTAGAGAAAGGCCGCACACAGCAGTGAAGACCCAATGCAGCCAAAAAAAAACCCCCCAAAACCCAAGAAAACTATAATTCAAAAAGATACATGTACCCTTATGTTCATAGCAGCACTATTCACAATAGCCAAGACATGGAAACAACTTAAATGTCCATTGACAGATGAATGGATAAAGAAGATGTGAGATATGTATATATATATATATACACATA
This sequence comes from Aethalodelphis obliquidens, assembly GCF_003676395.1. NCBI lineage: Eukaryota > Metazoa > Chordata > Mammalia > Artiodactyla > Delphinidae > Aethalodelphis > Aethalodelphis obliquidens. The sequence continues at coordinate 39,631,220 of NW_020837954.1, read as the reverse complement.
TATATATATGTGTGTATATATATATGAATACTACTCAGCCATAATAAAGAATGAAATAATGCCATTTGCAGCAACATGGATGGACTTAGATTATCATACTAAGTGAAGGAAATCATAAAGAGAAAGACAAATACTGTATGATATCACTTATATGTGGAATCTTAAAAAAATGATACAAATGAACTTATATACAAAAGAGAAACAGACTCACAGACAGAGAACAGACTTGTGGTTGCCAAAGGGGAGGGGGGGTGGGGGAGGGCTGGATTGGGAGTTTGGGATTAGCAGATGTAAACTATTATATATAGAATGGATAAACAAGGCCCTACTGTATAGCACAGGGAACTATATTCAATATTCTGTGATAAACCATAATGGAAAAGAATATATATATATAGATATATATCTGAATCACTTTGCTATACAGCAGAAACTAATACATTTTAAATCAGTTATACTTCAATAAAATAAATTTAAAAAAAAATTGTGACCTATCAAACTGTGAGCTAAGTAGGTTATTCTTTTAAGTCACTAAGTTTTAGAGTATTCTGTTATACAAGTTTGTTACTCAGCAATAGATTATGGCTAGAGTATCTTATGCACATATGGCTCACTTAAAGTTCACCACAACCCTACAAAATAGGTAGCCTTATCACTCTCATTTTACAGGTGGGGAAGCAGAGGGAAAGAGGGAATGAGAACATGGATCAGTCTCATTCAGCTTATAAATGGCAGCACTAAGATTGAGACAATCTGATTCCAGAGTCCATGCACTAAACTGTTACGCATGATTAAACTTTAACTTATGTCCTAGCTAATTGTTTATTAAACCAACAAAACAAAATACCTATCTTCAAAAAGCAGTTCAATTATTTTCAGTTAATACTTTTAATGTGAGACCTCTAAAATGTCTCACATTTAAAAGAACCCCTTAGGAAACCTTTGGCCATGACTGAGTAAAAAAGACCATATTCATTCACCTTCCTTAAACAGATATAAAACTGGACAAAATGAATCAATGGGTTTCAGACATGGAACAACAGGTGGCACAGGGCAGTGATCCCTGAAGCCAGGGAAACAAATGAGGTGAGTCCTACAAATATAACAGATTATTACCTGGAGAGAGTTTCCAGACTGCAGCACAGGAAGGGGAAGACAAACAGGGAGTAGTAGTCCTGCTGAGATGAGAAGACAGAGTTTGAAGTTTAGGCAGACCAAGGTGGCCAGAATATTCAGGGAAAAATGTGGGAGAGGTGAGAAATTCACAGAAAGAAATCTTTACATATCTGTAGAAGGAGTTCCTTGAGTCTTTGGCTGAGTAATTATCTACTGCATCTGAGAAAATTACCTGAGGTCATGGAAAGAACCCTGGAAAAGAGTAGGTAGATTTCATAGGTCTCAGAATAGCTGGTGTTCTCACTAGCCAGAGTGGTAAGAATTTCTAATACAAAGGGCCTACATCCAAGAGAAAAATTGCCAGACATCCAAAAAGCAGTAAATAGTATCCATAACTAGGAGAAAAATCAATAGAAGCATATCCAAAAAAGATAGAGATGATGGAATTATCTGACAAAGACATTAAAAATGCCCATCTCCATATGTTTGAGTAGGGAAAGCATGAAAATGATGAGAAAAGAAAGATTAATTACATCTCAGTTGAACTTCTAGAAATGAAAAATACAATATCAGAAATAAAAAACATATTGAATGGAATTGATAATTAGAACTCTGCAGCAAAAAAGATCAGTGAATTTGAAGATATCACAGTATAAACCATCCAAAATTAAGCATACAGAGAAAAAAAAATCAGTAACAAGAAATCAGCGATTTCAGGGAAACTATCAAATGTTCTAACATGTACATGTACATGTAATTGGAGAAAACAAGAAGGGATGGCAGAAAAATATTTGAATAATAGTAAATAATAGTAAAAAATTTCCAAATTTAATGAACCCCCAAATCCCACAGATCTAAGAAGTTCAATGTACCTCAAGTAGTAGAAACAGAAGAAAACCACAAGACATATCATAATCAAATTGTTGAAATTCAGTGAAGACAAAATCTTAAAGCAACTAGAGATAAAAGCCATTAACAAAGAGGGAGAGAGAAATGATAACAGATTTGTTAAAAACCATGCAAGTCAAAAAACAATGGAATATCTTTATAGTACAGAAGGAAAGTAATCTAACCTAAGATTTTATACCCAGCAAAATATATTTTTCAAAAAATAAAGGCAAAAAAAACCATTTTCATAAAAACAAAAACAGAGCACATTCATCACCAGCAGTCTACACTGCAAGAAATGTAAAAGGTATTTCTTCAGACAGAAGGAAAATGGAAATTTGGATCTACACAAAGAAGTAAAAAGACTAGAAACAGCAAATATATGAGTAAATATAGAAAAGATTTTTTCTCATTAAAAACTCTATGAGGGGCTTCCCTGGGTGCAGTGGTTGAGAATCTGCCTGCTAATGCAGGGGACATGGGTTCGAGCCCTGGTCTGGGAAGATCCCACATGCTGCAGAGCAACTGGGCCCATGAACCACAATTACTGAGCCTGAGCATCTGGAGCCTGTGCTCTGCAACAAGAGAGGCCGCGATAGTGAGAGGCCCACACACCGTGATGAAGAGTGGCCCTCGCTTGCCACAACTAGAGAAAGCCCTTGCACAGAAACAAAGACCCAACGCAGCCATAAATAAATAAAAATTAAAAGAGTTCTGATTTCAAAAAAATAAAAACTCTATGAGATGATTATTTAAAATAATAACAATGTATTTTGGGATTAATAATTTTGTAGAAATAAAATACAGAACCACATTAGCACAATGGATGAAAGGGGAGTATATTGTGGTAAGATTCTTATAATATACTTGAAGAGGTATAATATTATTTGAAAGTATTATAGAGTGTGGTAAATTACAGTATATGTTTTAAATTTGAGAATAAAAAGTTCCTACAAACTTATAAAAAGTCTTTGATCATTATGAAAAGTACAAATAACCCAATCAAAAAATGGGCAGAAAACCTAAATAGACATTTCCCAAAGAAGACATAAAGAAGGCCAGGAGGCACATGAAAAGATACTCAACATCACTAACTATTAGAGAAGTGCAAGTCAAAACTACAATGAGATATCACCTCACACCAGTCAGTGGCCATCACCAAATTGTCTATAAACAATAAATGCTGGAGAGGGTGTGGAGAAAAGGGAACCTTTCTACACTGTTGGTGGGAATGTAAATTGGTACAGCCACTGTGGAGAATACTATGGAAGTTCCTTAAAAAACTAAAAATAGAGTTACCATATGATCCAGCAATCCTACTCCTGGGCATATAGCTGGAGAAAACCATAACTTGAAAAGATACATGCACCCCAATATTCATTGCAGCACTATTTACAACACCCAGGACATGGAATCAACCTAAATGTCCATCAACAGAAGAATGGATAAAGAAGATGTGGTACATATATACAGTGGAATATTACTCAGCCAGAAAAAGAACAAAATAATGCCATTTGCAGCAAAATGGATGGACCTAGAGATTGTCATACTGAGTGAAGTAAGTCAGACAGAGAAGGACAAATACCATATGATATCACTTATATGTGGAATCTAAACAAATGAACTTATTTACAAAACGGAAATAGAGTCACAGATATAGAAAACAATCTTATGGTTACCAGGGGGGAGAAGTGGGGGAGGGATAAATTGGGAGTGACATATACACACTACTGTATATAAAATAAATAACTAATAAGGACCTACTGTATAGCACAGGGAACTCTACTCAATACTCTGTAATGACCTATATGGGAAAAAAATCTAAAAAAGAATGGATATATGTATATGTATAACTGATTCACTCTGCTGTACTGCAGAAAGTAACACAACATTGTAAATCAACTATACTCCAATAAAAATTAAAAAAAAAATAAATACAATTGATCCTCATTATTCTTGGATTCTGTATTTGCAAATTTGCTTACTCACTAAAATTTGCTTACTTGTAACTGCCAAATCAATACTTAATAGTGCTTTTGTGATCATTTGTAGACATGCACAGAGCAGTGAAAAATTCAAGTCACCCAACACTCACATTCCCAGATGAAGTTGAATAAGGTGATGTTTTGCTTTCTTGTTTCAGTTCTCATATTATAAACAAGTTTCCTTTTTGGGGCTCCAATGTCACATTTTTCATATTTTTTGCTTTTTGTTGATGAGTTTGCTGTTTAAAATGACACCAAGAATAGTGTTAAAGTGCTGTATAGTGTTCCTAAGTGCAAGAAAGCTGTGATATACCTTACTTGGTTTGGATAAGCTTAATTCAGGCATGAGTTATAGTGCTGTTGGATGTGAGTTCAACACTAAGGAGACAATATATATTAAGTTGTCTTTAAACAGAAATAGACATAAAACAAGATTATCTACTGATCATTTGATGAAAATGTTGTGAACAGAGATGCACAGCAACCTAATTCTGTATTTTCCCCAGGAGCAAAGGTTCAGTATGCATTACTTCAGTGTTTGTGATGACTTCATAGAGCATAGCTACTGCAAAAATGAGAATCAACAGTACTCAAAATGAAAAATTGAAAATTTAAAGTAAAAAAATACCATTTACAATAGCATCAAAAACTATGTAATACTTAGGGTTAAATTTAATAAAACATGTACCAGACCTGTATATTGAAAAATATACACTATTTAATTATGAGAAATTAAAGACCCAAATAAACAGAGAAGTATACCATGTTCATGAATTGAGTGACTCAATATTGTGGATATAAAAATCCTAGCAAGGTTTGGTTTTTTTGGTAGAAATTGACATGCTGATTCTAAAATTTATATAGAAACACAAAAGACCTAGTATAGACAAACAATTTTGGAAATAAACAAAGTTGTAGGACTTACAGTATCTGATTTTAATATTTACTGTAAAGCTAAAATGATCAAAATAGTGTGATTTTGTCATAAAGATAGAAAAATAGATCAACAGAACAGAATAGAAGGTCTAAAATATATCTTAATATATTTGATCAACTGATTCTTGACAAAAGTGCCAAAGTAATTCAATTAGAAAATATAATCTTTACAGCAAATGTCTTAGAAAAATTGAATATCTATATGCAAAAAGAATCCCCCAGGTGTGATTTAGAAGAGACTCACGGTATGAATGAACAATTGAAAACAAGATTCAGGGGTTATGGAGCTTTAGAGGGTGATGCCTGGACAAGGTCTATTCTTGGTATATTACATCTCTGAGGAACCTGGAGTTCTGGGGATGACTTCTATTTCTGAAGATTGTTGTTCTTAAGTACATAATTTCTTACTTATTTTGAGTTGAAAAGCTGCCTGTCCTCCAGTATTTTAAACAGCTAGCCTCACCCACAATGCCTAAGTACATATTTTTAATAAGGAATGTAGAAGAAATCTGACTATGTTTCAAAATGTTTAAGCTTTGAGTAGAGACCTGTATATAGAAAGGGGAGATATTTCGAAGGCACAAGAGAAAGGTGTATTTCATATATCATCAGGTATAATTCTGGGTTTAGCACACCAAACTTGTTTAATAGTCTATTAATGCATTAGCCATAGACTTCAATACTTTGCCTAATTTTTCCTAATTCACTTTTTTCAGTCTTTAGAGATGAGTTTTTTTGGGGTATTTCTGTGGTAAAATATATGTCATATAAAATCTACCATTTTAAAATGAGCAATTCAGTGGCATTAATTACATTCACAGTAGTGTGCAACCATCACCATTGCTTATTTCCAAAACTTTATCACCCCAATCAGAAACTCTCTAAACATTAAGCAATAAATCCTTATTCCCTCTCCCTGCAACTCCTAGTAGCTATCAGTCTACTTTCTGTCTCTATGAATTTGCCTTCTCTAGATATTTTATACAAGTGAAATCATACAATATTTATCCTTTTGTCTCTGGCTTATTTCACTTAGCATAATGTCGTCATGGTTTATCTGGTGTAGCATGTATCAGAACTTTATTCCTTTTTATGGCTAAATAATATTCCATTGTATGTACATACCGTGTACTGTTTATTCATTTATCTGTTAATTGTGAATAATGCTATAATGAATACTGGTGTACAAATATCTTTTTGAGTCCCTACTTTCAATTCCTTTGGCTATATACTTAGGAATGGAATTGCTGGATCATATGGTGACAGGATGATTTTGTAAAAGCATAAATAAGGCATTAACTGTTATAAAAGAACAAACATATGGAGATAAGCTTGAAGAAAACAACAACAAAAACAAAGTCTGCCTATTAGTAGTAAATTGTTTCTCCAAACTTGTTCTGTGCTTCTTACCTAGCAGAGTATAATGTTTAAATATGAAGTACACGTGGTATCTGAAAGTAATTTTTGTAATGACTTTTCCTTGTATTTTATACACTAGCTACTTGCTCAAAAGTGATATGGCTCTCTTTCCAAGCAGGAAAAGAGTAGAAGGAAATCATGACTGAAAGAGCACAGGAGGAGGATGAACAGCTCCTCCCAGTTTTCCCAGAACTTTGCTGTAGACAGTAAATCACCCTACGTCATAGTCTGCCAATAACCTGTACTCTTCTACACAAAGACATTTTTGTTGCTGTTGATGTTAATGGTGGTAATTAGAAAACTGTGCTGGGTCTAGGTTTTTTTTGTTTGTAAAAATTGTTATGTTTTCTATAAATACTATATACACTTTGGGTAAAATATTATGTAGAAGTTCTTTGGAAAGAATTTAGCAAAATGTCTGGTGATAATGGTGTTAGTGTCTTAGAAGGGTGTTTGTGTGAAGGCTCCATGTAATGCCTGTCTCATTTTTTACCAATAATTTCAAGTTTTTAAAAAAATTTTTTTTCCTAATAATTAGACATACTCACTGATTTAATTTTGGTTCCTTTCTCTTTCCCGTCTTTATTTTGTTGAGTCAAGTGGCTAAAACCTGGGTTGCAGGGACAATTGCAAGGCAGGAACATACTTCACAAGAATCTAATCAGTTGAATGGGAAAGTTGCCTTAGGCGAGGCACTGTGCTGAGCTCTGTAGGAAAAGATCTGGTGACGGGTGACTCTCAGGATTTCCAGATATGATCCTGGATTATAGTGTTTACAGGCCACTGTAAAGGAATGACACAATCTGTGTATATTATATAACACAGCCAGCATGGTCTGGGTCAAGTACCCTGCAATCAAATGCATGAATATTTCTGCAGTGAAATGTGTAAGGACTATGAATAGCTTCCCAGCCATTCAGGTCAAGTTTGTCGACAGATGAATTATGAAAAACTTTCAGTTTTAAGAGCATTTTGTGTTTTGTAATTGTAGATAAAAGACTACGCAGTTTTCAGTGAGTTTTGCTAGTGTCTTTTGGGTTGAACTCATGAAATATTAAAAAAACAGAAGAGAATTCAGGGGTCATCTTATCCAACTATTTTTACCTGCTAGGAAATAATAATATTAAGTGAGCACTTAAGATTCCAGCTTTGCATTATCTCATTTAACTCTGTTTAACCATCACATTAACAAATGTCACTACTAGCCTCCAATAACAAATCAGACCCAGATAATACTTGGGTAAATCAAAGAAGGTTGGTTACTAAATGACACAGAAGGAAATCAGCATGGCGGCAAAGTTATCCAATGAGACAGAAGTCTAAGCTTTCAGAGTTTCCCCCAAAGGGCCACACCAGTGGATACATAGTGGTTGTTTGCTTAGTCTGAATGACTTGGCACCACAGAGACATGTGGTTGATTCATGAAAGTAGTTCTTCCTGAATATTTCACTTAAAAATAATTTTCCTGCTTGACTTATTCTTCAGCTCTGTCAGTCTCATTATTATAAACAGAGTTTCTAATAGAAAATAGCTAGCCTTTATTAAGTGGCTAATATTTGCCAGGAATATTATCTCATTTTTAAAATAGAAGTATAGATGTTTTACAATGTTGTGTTAGTCATCAGTTTTAATCCTTACAACAGTCAAGGTACACAATATCATTGCCATTAACAGATATGAAACTGAGGTTCTGATAAGCTAAATACCTTGCCCAAGACTACACACAAGAGGCATTAACTGGGATTTAAATATGGGCTTGTTTTTCCTTTATGGTATAGCCTTGAGGCTCCCCTTTAAGAAAAGTGCTCGACAGAAGTCTAAACACAAAAAATTTATCTACATTATAAAATAATACTTATTTTATAGACAAATATTCTTAAATTGCAAGATTTCTTTAAATTACAGTTTCCTTGGCACATTTTATTTATTGATCATTAGTTACTTGATGCAGAGTCTAGGGAGCCATGGCCAAATGCTGATCAATAAGAGATGAGGATACAGAATTTCTGGAATAATAAATCACAGGAAAATACAACTTAATATGTTCCATTTTCCATAAATACATGTATCCTAGAAGTGGATTGATTTGGGCTGGAAATGTATTCATGCCTAGGTAGTTAGAAGACATATTTTAGAAGGCTACATTGAAAAGAACCCTGTCAGATGTCATTAGGAGAGTCACTGAACTGAGCTGAAAACTGGAGACAAGATTCTTATTTATGAAATGGAAAGACCAGATAAATAGGTTATACTAAATTCTACAAGTAAAGAAATGCTGCTAAAATCCGACCGAAAATGTTGTCATAGTTATTTTTACTCTATCAGAGTCTTCAAACTTAAAGATCCCCTGCCCCACTTCCCTTTAATTACTTCTATTTCAGATATATGCATGGAATACCCAAGTACTACTCAAGAGGTACATTGATTAGAACCACAGAAGGAGATTTAACATCACAGAATAATAAAGCATTAGTGGATAAGATGTGATAGGGCATATTTTGAGTAAACAAAAATTAGCTTTCTTGTGAAGGGCTCTTCAGTATGAGAATGTGACAAAAAAAGATAAAAATGATGTGAAGGGAAATTGAAAAATAAGCTTCTGCTTTAATAAAACCCTATGATTAGGTAACAAGATATATGCACGATTAAATAAGGCCCAACCACCAAGACATTAATTAGGCTGATTCAGGGAAGCAATTCTTCCTAAATACTCCATTTAAAATAATTTTCCAGCTTTACTTTTTCAGCTTCATCAATCTCTTATTTTGTATTATGTCATTGCTTTTCAAATCTAAGCATTTGGCTTTATCAACATATTCATCATAAGCATGCTTTCTCTTTTTTTTTTTTTTTTTACAGATTTCTCTACATTTCAATTGCTCTTTACCTACAAGGTACTTAAGTTTCTTCCTTTAATAGAAGTAACAATAACAAAAATAATAGCGTCTGCTATTTGTGGACTTCTTTTTCTCTAGAATGTTCAGGGCTCTACATGATTTATTCTCATTTAATCCCACAACAAGGAGGAAACACGTTTAGAGAGATTATGTGATTTTTTTCAAGGTCATACAGATCTAAATGGTAGGGTCAGAATTTGAATGGAAGGATCTGCTTGACTTCAGAGTCATTGCCCTTAACCATCGCATATCACCAGCCTCCCCTCCAGGTGTGGCATCCTTGTGGGTGGTAGGGTAGTAGTCCTGAGACCACCCATCGTGGGGAGGAAGAGAGGGAGATCTCTCCAAGAGGCTTCAGGCTCTTTCATCTGATAACTGGGCAGTAACTTCTTGGTCCCTCAATCTGCTTATACTCTATTCTTTAATTCTTGATTATTCTTAGAAGCTCTTTGGGGGAATAGATAGACAGCTATTATTTTAAATCTCAAGGTTAGGTCAAGAAAGAGAACTAGTCAAAGATTAAATGACTTGCCAGGGGAATGGAATGGGAGGGTGAGTTTCTCTGGGCCAGGCTCTGTGGGAGAGAGTAAAACAAGTCAGATGGGATAATTTGCCCCACCCTGGTGTTCCTAGTCTAATGGGGCTCAGAGCTCCGAGCTCTTGATCTACCCCAGCTCCTACAGTGGTTTGTTTCTCCACCACTAATCTTTGCCCCGGCAGAACTGTGTAATCCTGATTTATCTTAGTGTACCTTGGGACTGCCTCTGGAAGGCTAGTGCATATACTTACAGTAAATTGAAGTCCATGTTTCTATAATGGATGGAAAGAAAAGCAACAAAACAAACAAGTCATTATGTTAAATCTGATTTGAATTCTCCTTAAAAAAATAAAGCAACCGGCATGATATTTTGGCAGCTTTTTGACAGAGCCCACATTTGATTTGACGAGATGTGTGCTCCTATTTGAGTTATGTGCAAAAGAGGGCAGGCAGATGGAAGGCTTTTACAAAAGGAAAAAAAAATCCTGCTTAGTGTAAGCCTGGAATTCCTAATTTGCTTTTAATTTTTTTTTTTAAAAAGCAATAAATAGGTCTTAACAGATGGGTTAACACTTGAGTTAGAAGCATCCTTTGAAAAATTACAAGCAATGAATGCCTTTTACAGATGTAGAGAGTTCAAATACATGAAAATCACAGCAAACCACACAGGGTGAGGCTCGAGAAACTTTCTGAAAAAGGAGGTTTAGAGAAATAAACATATACTCAGCTATAGAACAATTTGCTGCAGCCCTCCAGCATAGCTTTTCAAACTGTGAGTCATGACCCATTAATAGGTTATGAAATCAGTTTAATGGGTTGTGACCAGAAGTTGAAACAAAAGGTGGTGGTGGGAACAGGAACAGGAAATATTCAGAGTGCACCATGTGTATTAAGAATACATGCTGTTCCATGATGGTTTGTTCCATTACACACTGTTTACTGGGTTATGATGTATTTCTTACTAGAGGTTATGATTAAAATTTTTTCAAATATGCTGATCTAGCAGATGACTAGTGCAACTATATCACAGTATGACTCCATTCATGAATAACCAAGCTTTATTATGTATTATATAGCATAAACACTTGAGTAGTGCTTCTGAGTATGCCAAGTATAGTCAAGGAAATCCTAGTTGGCTTGAGCAGAGTTGGCCAGGAGTGGCCTGTGAAAATGTCCTACCTGCCAGGTATCCCCGGCAAGGATGCCTGGGGTAGACCCAGAAACCTTGTACCTGTTGCCATAAGGTGAACAACCAGAGAGCAGGTGATCAATTGCCTTTCTTTTGTGGACCCAACTCAAAGAGATGCTGCCTTCAGATCCAAGAGGATGATGTGATTAGGTATGTGATAAGAAACAAGAGATCTGGAAGCTAAGCACAAAGAGGTGACACCTTGCTTCCCTATAAGTAATTCTTAATGAAAAAGAATGGTAATCTAGCATTTAGTGAGCACTTACTATATGCCACTACTGTTTTAAGTATTTTCCATGGATCATCTAGCAATAATCCTAGGAGAAAAGGCACTATCATTACCATTTTGTACATGAGGGAAGGCTATGCCCAGAGATGAAGGAAAATTTGTCCAAAGTTAGTTATTTGTGATGGAACCAGAACTTGGGTTTAGATTTGCAGCCAAAGCCTGAGTCCTCCCTAATCCTCCATACTGCCTTGGTTGCATCGATTTATTGCCTCCATTGCCTAGGCTTAATGGTGTTCTCTTTCACCACAGCAGACAGCAAGGACTTAGCTCTGTGAATTAACTTAGCTCTGTGAATTATCCTTACTTGAGTCCCTTTTTTCTTCTACTCTCCACATCTAGTCCATTAGCTCTGTGCTCAAAAAAGGGATATACCACATCCATCCACTTCTTTCCATTTTCACTGCTTTCACCCTAATCCAAGTCACACCATCTCTCGTTTTAGGCTATAGAATACCCTGACTCGTCTCCCATCTGTCATTCATGCTGCCCTACAATCCATTTTCCATATGGCAACTAGAGGAATCTTTTAAAAACAAATCAGATAACAACACTCTTTCACCTGAAATTCTCTGCTGGTTTTCTTTTTAATTTGGAAAAAAGTGTAGATGAGGATGTGTTCACTGACCCACTCACCTCATGACGATAAATACCCTCTCAGAGGCCCCGTACAAGTTGCCTCAGATTTACTTTCTTTGCAGCACTGTCTGAAGATCTTATTTGTTTACTTGTTTATTATCTGTTTCCCCATCTAGGAGACAAAGCACTGGGCCCTTCTCTGTATTGTCCTTGGCTGTATCTTCAGCATTTAGAACAGGACCAGCCTGGCAAATAGCAGGCACTCAAGAAGTATCTCTGAATGTACAAATGAATGAGTGAATTTGTGTCATGATTTTCCAGAGGCCCACTGTCTGAGTGTAAAGCTAGAATGTTCTCTTGGCCCTGACAGTTAGATGTGGCATTTCAAAGCCAAAGCTTCCGAGTGTGCTCTCTCAGTTACTGCCATATTTAGTTCTCCTTCCTTACAAGACTCATTGCCACCACGCCGACAGACTTGAGAGTCAGGAAAGTGGTATCAGAAAACCAGAGTTCTGTGACCTCTTTGAATCTCGATTCTTTCATCTGTAAAATAAAGATAAGTCTACCTAGTAGAGATCTTTTGAGGATTAAAGAAAGTAGGTATGAAAAACAAATGATTGTGATTACCTGTCTTTTAAGGTACTTTGGAGAAATGAGAAGTGGATGTGAAAGCGCTTTGTTAATTCCAAACTCAGGAAATTGCCCTCCATCTGGGTGTCATCCTCAAGGCCTCATTTCCCTTTATCCCCACATCCAATAATTTACCAGGTTCTATCAACACCTCTTCCTCTCTGTAAAATGGGGACATACTTCCTTAACCTGTTTATCATTTGCGGTCTCATGCAGGGCCCAAGAATTTGATGAGATGAATTGACATGCCTGGAGCTCAGAGATATTTTTAAAGTATTAGTTTTTCTTTTCCTGAGAAAAGTTCATTTGTACCTTTACTCAAGATACCCTGCTTTTCAGTGCCACACAAGGTTCTCTTATGCTATGAAGGTCAGGGTGTTTTCTCGGGCTTGTCAACCCTCAATTGTTTAGATTTAGAGGGAAGGAATAAATCCTCCTACAGCTTCTCTTCTTTCTTTCCTCATATGACTTAAATAGCTGCTGAAACCTGAGAAGATTCCACCTGGGTACCTCAGCAGTTAACTTTACATCTAACTTCTAACAAGCTGAAGTGATTACATACTTTTACCAAACCAGTTTTACCTGCCTGGAGTCCTCCTTCATGGTCTTATCCAGGAAGACACTTACACTTTCACTGCTTGCCTTGTGCTTTTGCTGGTAATAAACCACCTTAGTTTATTATGATTTTTTTAATAAACTATTTCCCCATTCTTTCTTCCCCGCCCATCTAATTTTTACCAGCTGGCCTACTGTAATGGCCACTAAGTGGTTCCCTTGCCTTTAATCTCACACCCCTCCAATCTAACTTGCTGTTTTTATTATTATCTCATCCCCTTAGGCCCATCTCCTGACCTAGGAAACAAATTAAAGGTAACCTAGGAATCAATCAGGTAACCTAGGAAACAAATTAAAGACAGAACAGTAGAGCTGGTGAGACATGGCTCCTACCTTTCTTATCCATCTCAAAGGAGCCACTTTAAGTGTGCTAACTGTGGACCAAATGAGAGAGTATTTCCCCAGCAGACCAATTCCAAGTCTGACTATGCGCTTGTGGTTAAACTGGGCAACTCACATCATATTTCCGGGTCTGATTGTGCTCATCTGAAATGATGAAAATAGTAATGGTTAAAACTTCTTTTGTATTTACTATGTGCCAGGCACTACTTTAAGCACTCTACGTGGATCTATTTATTCTTCCGATAACCCTTTCTGGTAAATACTACTAGTATTGTCTGCATTTTACAGATTAGAAAAATGAGGCACAGAGAGGTTAAGGAACTGAGGCAAAGGCACACAGCTAGGAATTGTTGGGACTCTGATTCAAATCCAAAGTCTGCACGTGGATGCTGTTAAAAGGAAGAGTTGAATTAGATGAGCTTCTGGGGGTCTCTCTAGCTCTAAAAATACCTTAAGTCCACATGCCAGGGAAGGCTGCTGTTTCCCCCAACAAACACAAAGGGCAGGCACAGAGCTGTGTTAAGGTGTGACACTGCAGCCAGTATAGTTCATCCTCAGGCAGGGAACACTGTCTAAATATAGAGCTCCCTTAACATTGGAAGGTCTGACTAAACTGGGTTAGTTGCCAGTTGAGGTGCTAGAGGCAGAGCAAGATGAAAGGTGTGCCGGCACCGCATAACAATGTAGGGCAAAATTCCTCCCTGAGCTCTGCCCTGCTTGCATCATTGCTTTCATGGCACGTCCTTTTGTGGGATTATATAACGCTGATTAAGGTAGATTACTTTAAGAATCATTCTGCCTCTCAGAGAAACAAGGGCATTTTGCCAAACCCTTCTCCACCAGGGTGACAGTTTCACGCCTTTAGGTTTTGTGTTTGTCAGTTGCAAGAGAAACTGTCTTGTGTCTGAGCCATGCATACCTGGACTGTCTTTGGACATGCATACTTTCCAACGATGTTAACTTCCTGCCTGGCATGCTCTTTGAAAGATGTTTCTAGGCCCTTTAAATACTGTTGTGGGTTGAATTGTGTCCCCCCAAAAGATGTTCAAGTCTTAACCCTTGGTACCTGCCAAAGTGGCCTAATTTGGATAGAGGGTCTTTGCAGATGTAATCAAGTTATGATGAGGTCATTGTAAGATAGAGTGGGCCCTAATCCAATGACTTGTGTCCTTATAAGAAGAGGGAATTTAAACATTCAGACACATAGGGAGAACGTCACGTGATGATGAAGGCAGAGATTGAAGTGATGTTTCTACAAGCCAAGGAATGCTAAGGATTGTGGGAAAACCCCAGAAACTAGCAGAAGGCAAGAGTCTTACCTAGGGCCTTCAGAGGGAGCATGGCCCTGCTAACACCTTGATTTCAGACTTCTAGCCTCCAGAACTGTGATAGAATACGTTTCTGTTGTTTTAAGTCACCTAATTTGTGATACTTATGGCAGCCTGTTGGGCTGCACCCTGCAGGCCTGCAAGCCTTGCAGTTGCCCAGCCTCAAGATGGAAGAAAGAGCCAGGAGTCAGTGACAGAGACATCTGTGACTTATTGGACCGGGGGAATCTTACATACCTAAAGCAAGGTCCTGGAGTGACATCCCACTGTGTGCAGGAGATGGCAAGCAGGACACAGCAACTGTCTTTGCTACTCGAACGAGGGAGAACGAGGGAGAACGAGGCTACCTTTTATAGGGGGAATCGATGTTATATGGGCTTATTAGTTACCAGGGGCTAATTCAGGTCTATAATTAAGAGGATTGGATAGTCATGTGAGTAAAGCAGGGACTGGTTGTGCAGGGGAGGTACAGAGAGCAAGAGAACAGTCATCTTGAATGGCCTAACCACAAACAGCCCTAGGAAAATAATACAGATACTTCTCTAGATCTTTTGCCGAAGACATTTGAAGGACTTCATAAACATAATTCCATTAATCCATACAACATAATTTGAACTGCGTGGAAGGAAGAGGTCCATGGAAATAGAGCTAGGACACAGGCCTGAAGACCAGAGATGTAGCTCTAACTCTGCTACTTACTAGCTTTGTGATTTAGTGGCAAATCACTTAACCTTTATGAGTTTTTAAAACTTAGTTAAAAAATGGGACTATTGTAAAAGTACTGCCCAGTTTGCTTCGTAAAGTTGTGATGAGGATCAATAATGATTTACATGGCCCTAAAATGTTTGCAAAGCACATCCAGGTGAAAACATTACCTTCTTTGTTTTTCCCAATCACCCTACAAGGTGGATAGTTTTCTTGATGTAATGTTGCTGATCAATGCAGAATTTAGAGAAGCTGTTTACTTGTCAAAGGCAATGCAGCTGGTAAATCCTAGGGACAGGACTTTGGTCTCCACTCCATATGCTCCACTGTCTTGTGTTTGGGAAAACACTTGGTCCATAGTAAATGCTCAACATGTATCTGTTGAATGAATAAAGGAATGGATGAGCCTTTGTTATCTGACACTTAAACATGTGAATCTTTTAAAACATTTCAGCTGAGAGAAGGCTAATATATTTGTGAAAATGAATAAAGGAAACCTCATTTAAATTGCAGTCAGGAAACCCTGAAGGGGGAGCTCTCACACATGTATCACTCACCACAATTTATAGACGCCAGCAGGAAGAACGATTTCCTTCCCACCCATCAACTACAAGCTGCCCACCGCCTGCAGCCAATGAAACACCATCACAGCCCTCCTCAATTTCCTCCTTTCCTTCACCTCTCCTCTGTTCTCCAGACTTGCCTACGGTTTGCCATAGTTTGCTTGTCCTGAATTGCAATTCTCTACTATTCTCAAATAAATTCATTTTGCTGGTAAAATAACTTTTCTTAAGGTCTTATATTAAAGTATAGAGTATACAAAACTCATTCATGTACACAAAATTATTTGTGGAATGTTTACTAAGTGCTAGGCATGGGTCTAGGTACTAAACATACAGCAGTGACAAAATAGACCAAGTCCCTGTTTGGGTAGAGCTTACACTCTAGTCGGGGAGATAGACATTAAACAGACTCCTATCTTGACATGACATGTTTAGAGAGAAAATTAAGCAGAATAGTGGAGATAGGGCTTATGGGGTTGGGGAGAGGGGAGGAAGGATGTTATTTTACATAAAGTAGTCAGGAAGCGCTCTCTGATAAGGTGACTTTGGAGCAGATCTGTGAAGGAAGTGATGGGTATCTAGGTAAGGCTATGTCAGGCCAAGGAAATAGCAAATAAAAAGCGATTTCAAGGAGTTTTCTTGGGATCTTCAAAAAAACAGCAAGGAATCCAGTTAGAAGAAGAGTGGATTGGAGGTCAGAATGTTATGGGAGGCCGGATTACGTGACTGTCCTAGATCAATGGCAAGAGGTAGTGGTCAGATTCTGAATACATTTTGAGGGTAGACATGACAGGATTTTATGATTGATTGGACGTGGGGTGTGGAAGAAAGTGATGTATCAAGGATGACTCCAAGGTTTTGATTTGAGTGACTGGAAAAATGGATTTAAAAGTTATTAAGATGGTGAATTCTATGAGAGAAGTAGGTTTGGGGTAAGAGTGGGGAGACCAATTTAATTTTGGACATTTTAACTTGAGATTCATTGTAGACTTTCAAGTAGAGTTGTGTACACAAAGGGATATATGAGTCTGAAGCTCAGGGAAAAGGTCCTCCTTAGAGACAAAACCTTGGGAATTGAGAGCATATAGAAAGTATTTAAATCTATGAGGTTGGATGAGATCACCTAAGGGGTTGCATATAGACAAAGAATATGTTCAGAGCTTGTGTCCTGGGACATTCCTTCTTATAGGGGTCGGGAATATGAGAAATAATAGGCAGAAGAGATTGAGAAGGAACAGCCAGTGAGGAAGGAGGAAAACAAAAAGGGAGAGATGTAGAAGCTGAGGGAAGATGATGTTTCAAGAATGTTTGGAAACTTATCACACAGAAGAGAGAGGGACAATTGCTAAAGCAATGAACTCAACTCACATAATGCTGACCACCTGAGTTAGGTGAGACTAAGTTGTTTCCACCTATTATGACAACTTGGAAGTGATTAATAGGCAACCTTGACAAAAGCAGCTTAGGTGTAGGTGGGACCAAATCCTGCTTGCAGTGGATTCAGAAGAAAATAGTAGGAGAGGAAGTAGAGACAGAATATAGAGGCCCTTTAGAGGAATTTTGCTGCATAAGGGGCAGAAAAATAGTGTGGTAGCTGGAGAGTAATTTGCTGTTAAGGGAGTGGGAGGTTGGTTTGTCTGTTTGCTTATTAAGAGGGGAAATACTTGTGCAAGTTAATGGTAACAACCCTTAGAAAGGAGAACATTGAATGTACAAGGGAAAGAAAGGAGAATTGCTGCAGTGATGTCCTTGAGTCAGTGGGGGAGGTGAGATCCACTGAACAAGGGAAAGGTTAGCTTTGGAAAGGAGCACGGAGCAGAGTCATTGTCACAGGGGGGAAGGCATAATATATGGGTACAGACACGGGTAGGTTGCTTGTCACACAAGTGAGAGCCTGTGCAGGTATTCTCTGAATGCCTCTATTATCCCAGCAAGGCAGGAAGAAAGACAATCAGCTAAGAGCAAGGAGGGGCAGGAGCTGGAATTGTGAAGAGATGCAACACTCAGAAGTGTGGGAGAGTGAAAGGACTGAGGAAACGTAGTGGTAGGATCTCCAGGCAGCATTGTAAATATAAAAAGGTAAGGGGTTATTTTTTGAATATAAGCCAAAGGATGGGAATTTTATACATTTGTTGACAAGCCCATCTGTGGAAGCCAAGCTGCAGGCCTTGGTATACACAGAAGAATTCTGACCTCTAGGAATCTAAAATCATGTAAGCAATAAATAATGAACACATGAAAGATTCAAATAATAGTTGAAGACAACAGAAGAGCTGTATGTGACAGGGAAGCATATTAAATTGCCAGACATGTGTAAGGAGTTCAGAGGAAGGAGAGAGGTGATCTAGAAGGAATATGATGGTTGAGCCTGATACAATAGAAACATTCGTAGAAGCGCAAGCAAACATAAAGGAAATGATAGGAACAAAGACTAAAGCCTGGATGGAAAAAGGCGGAGAAATATCATCACCAAGTAGAGTTGCCAGGTAAAATACAGGACACACAGTTAAATTCAAGTTTTAGTTAACCAACAAATAACAGCTTAGGTATAAATACAACCTATGCATATTTATGTGAAATCAAAGTTAACTAGGTATCCTGTAGTTTGCTAAATCTGGCAACCCTATCACCAAAGTTAATGGAAATCAGAAGAATGTTAGTTGAACCAAGGGAGGAGAGAAGTACAAGAATGCAAAAAGTGCTCAGTGGTGGCAGATACTTCCACAGAGCCATGGAAATGAGGTTTTGTCATTAGGACACCACTGGTGGCATTTGACACAGCAGTGAAGGCAGAGGACCAATGCAACAGATAATGCATCACTCAGTAGAGAGGTTTGATAATAAGAAAGGAGAGAAATATAGTCTACGGCCAAATGTCAAGATGGACCCCAGGCCCTGGGCTCACAGCAACTGGGGTGATATATGCATCTAGTTAATGTGTGAAAAACCAAGATCCTGTCTTTAGAAAATTCTTTAAAGGTCAGAGATTAATAGTGAGGCCACAGCTTATCTGGCTTGGTACTCTAGGACTCAGACATCCCATTGTGGAGTACAGGCTCCGGACGCGCAGGCTCAGTGGCCATGGCTCATGGGCCCAGCCGCTCTGCGGCATGTGGGATCTTCCCAGACCGGGGCACGAACCCGTGTCCCCTGCATCTGCAGGCAGACTCTCAACCACTGCGCCAGCAGGGAAGTCCTCAGGCATCCTTTTTTTTGGGAGCAAGACAAGGGAAGGAGACACATTTTTGCAAATGAAATAAAAAGAGAAAAAACAAAAGGACGGGAATCCTGCTGTTGGCAAAATGTTCATTTTAATTATATAGTAGACCAAATTCAGATACGCTCAGATGGAAGTTGGATTGTGAACTTTAGATTATAAATCACTTAATAGAACACACTCTTGGCCCAGGAGGCTTGCCCTATACTGGATTTTATTTCATTGCAACTGGGTAGAAGAAAGCATCAAAGAAACTCTGAGAGCCAAGCACTGATGTGAAAAAGGCAGTGGCAGAATTGTCCCGGCCTGGCCACCAGAGGTTGGGCCTTGGTCACTGAGGACAGCAAGTCTAAGGGTTGTGAACTATCAGAGTTAGAAGTGTTAGAATGACAGTGACATATGCTTCTCCAGTCACGTTTTATCCTTAGGCATCTCAAGGTTCTATGGTATCATTACAGAATATTTATTACTGAAATGCCTGCCCTCAGGAAGAAAAGGGGACAGCTTTTGGAAGGAGGTTTTAAAACTGAGGGTTAACAGAGTGATCTTTGACAATAACTGCTAATGGATTAGGGTCAGGGACAGCTCAGTGCTCACAGACCTTAAAAATATTGTCATCTATATTTCTCCCTGAATGAAGTGTTCATCTTGCCAGTTCCTATAGTTAATGAGATTGTTAACTCTGTCTATTTATAGCAGCAAACCTTCACTGGCATGTAGCAAATGCTGATTATTAATCAGGGGCCTCTACTGACTCAGGATGGAATGAAATGTAATTATTCAAATTAGGTTTAGGCCAAGGTCCAATGACCTCACAGGCAACATCCTGATATTGCAAGCCTAGTTTCTGTAAGCTGCATCTCTGGAAGATGTTGAGATTCCAATCTTCAGGAACCTTGGGGTGAATAGTGATGCTGAGTTTAGGCATCTCCTGGCACCCTTAAAAGAATTGAATTTTCTGCTATAAATGCACCTATGCACCTGCCAGCTCATGACTCAAAATCAGCTTTACTGAGTAAATCATTATACAAAGTAGTTATGGATGTAGAATTTTAATAGCAAATCAATGAAAGTTAATTTTCATGGATGCTATTAGGAAGGGTGTTCAACAAGCCTGTCTCCTATATCATGTTACTTTATACTTTGGGAGAAAAGCTAAGCTCTTATATAGGTGATTAAAAAAAAGAAAAAAAGACAGGCATGGGAATGGCCCAACCCTCTCTACTATACTTAAGTGAGTGTCCTCCCTGACATTTACCATTTAGCCCTTCAGTGGGAAATAAGGATACCCTCAGGGTAGGTAGGGTGGAGGGAGAAAACTTGAGAGGGGTTCTCTGAGAAGTTGGCAGCTACCTTGAAGGTGAACTTCCTTCAAGCCCTGATTGAGGAGTCAGGTGAGACCAGTATTTGCTGTGTCTTTCATGCCCCCTGGCCCTTGGGTTAGACATATGTTTCTCTGAGCTCCTGCTATGTTTGGGCCTCCGAGCCTTTTCAAAAAAAATTTACTTATTTTATTTTTATTTATTTTTGGCTGCGTTTGGTCTTTGTTGAGCACGCGGGTTTTCTCTAGTTGCAGTGAGCGGGGGCTACTCTTCGTTGTGGTGAATGGGCTTCTCATTGCGGTGGCTTCTCTTGTTGCGGAGCACGGGCTCTAGGTGTGCGGGCTTCAGTGGTTGTGGCTCACGGGCTCTAGAGTGCAGGCTCAGAAGCTGTGGTGTGAAAGTGTGCTGACCAAGCGAAAGTGAGCTTTCCTTTCTTCAAGTAGAATCGGGTATTTTGTACTTGATGGTATTTCTGTTTTCATATGGGTGTCTGAGAAACCTGGAAAGTGCTTTTAACATCTCGGTGGGGTGAGAAGGGGAATGAATGCTTTAACTGTATTGTTATTTACTTGGTACTGGTCTTGGACAGGGATTGTGTGGTTCCAAGTAACAGAAATCCTCTCAAACGAGCTTGAGCAAAAGTGGGGAACCTATTAAGTAGACACAGGGGTATCTCCCAAGGGCAGGATGTTCAGATGGGTCTCACAAGGATCCACACTAGGACTCAGAGAGCTCTGCACTCCAGGGGCTGCCAGTCACCTTGCTCCTCCTACTCTTGCAATGTCTGCTCCTTCTCTGCTTCCCTTGCAGACCAGCTTTCTCTGCTGAGCTTGTGTTTGGCTCATTATGGATGCCCATGAATGGTACCCTCAGTCTCTGTGTTACAGGAAGTTTCCTGTCCACAGCCCATTCCTATCTGACTTAATCTCAATGCTTATTTTTAATATAGTATTTTTAAGAAATTGAGATACACTTCACATAATGTAAGATTCACCATTTAAAGTGTTCACTTCTGTGGTCTTCAGTATATTCTTTATGTTGTCCAGCCGTCACCACTACCTAATTCCTGAACATTTCCTTCACCCCAAAAGAAACCCTGTATCTCTTAGCATCTAGTCCCAACTATCCCCTCTCCCCCATTCTCTGGCAACCACTAATTTACTTTCTGTCTCTTTGGCTTTGCCTATTCTGGACATTTCATGTAAATGAAACCATATAACATATGACTTTTGTGTCTGGCTTCTTTCACTTAGCATAATGTTTTTAAGGTTCATCCATGTTGTAGCATGTAAGAATACTTCATTACTTTTTATGGCTAAATAATATTCTAGTATACAGAAATGCCACATTTTGTTTATCTATCCATCAGCTGATGGGCATGTGAGTTGTTTCCACTTTTTAGCTATTATCAATAATGCTGCTATGAACATTTGTGTACAAGTTTTTACAGGAACGTATTTTCAATTCTCTACCTAGGAGGAGAATGGCTAGGTCATATGATAATTCCATGTTAACTTTTTGAGGAACTGCCATACTGTTTTCCATAGTGGGTGCGTCATTTTGCGTTCCCACTAGCAATGTATGATGAGGCCCATTGTCTTTTTTGTTGTTGTTTTTTTGTTTCTTGCGGTACGCGGGCCTCTCACTGCTGAGGCCCACTCCCGCCGCGGAGCACAGGCTCCGGACGCACAGGCCCAGCGGCCATGGCTCACGGGCCCAGCCACTCCGCGGCACGTGGGATCCTCCCGGACCGGGGCACGAACCCGTGTCCCCTGCATCGTCAGGCGGACTCCCAACTGCTGCGCCACCAGGGAAGCCCCCCCACCATTGTCTTTTAATTCCAAATTTCTAGGAGATAGAATCCGGTTACTCCATTTCAGTCTCAGGATGGGTTCCCTTTAGGTCAGATACCTACTCTGCTCAACATGGCTCAGGATGGGGATGGGCAGTGGTTTGTGGGAGTAGAATGGTCACAGTCATGCAGAGGCCCACCATGGAGCAGTTCTCAGAAAAGAAGGAGTGGTCTGGGTATTTCTGGAATTTCTCCCTTCCTATCTAGCCCTTACCTCACCCTCAGCATACCACCTTTATGATCGATAGTCCTGAGTCATGGAAGTGGTCTGTTGATGACAATTTGTTATTTTTAAATTAAACTGAGCCTCAAACCTTTCTTTATGACAAGGCACAAAAATCTCTAGTGGCTAGTAAAAAGTAGCATGTTCACTCTGAATAGACATTTGTAATATCAAACCTGTGCTGCAAATGAAAACTCCAACTCCACGTAGAGCTTTAACTGACATGTGTAAGATCATAAAGTGAGTTAGTGATTATCTGGAATTCGCGTTTGGAACCTCAGTGCTACTGACTGAATTCTCAGGCCACTTGTGTGTTGATACTATAATTATTGTCTTTTCTTATTATTTTGGGACCCAAATTCCCATTCTTTATTCATGCCTTTGGGGAATTTGTAGACAAAACCTTACTTACACTTTCCAAAATGAGTTGCTTTATAAAAATCCCGGAACGCAGTCAAGCCCATCTGCTTCCTCTCCTATATTAACTTATTTGTTGCCGTAAAGCTCCAGACAGTCCTTAGAGAGATGCAGTTACAGGAAAGAAAACTGATTATGAGGGAAAGATTTTAGGGTCGTTGAGATTTATTCCCCTGATATGCAAAGTCTGTGTAATGTGTGCGGTAGCCTGAGATCACCTTGGCGTGAAGCATGGCTCGCGTTTGAGCAGCTCATCATGCAGCCTGCACATGAGGGGAATAGTAAGCAAAGGATTCCCATCACAGAAGATTTAACAATCAGGAGCTTAAGATCCTGCGATGGAAATGAGGCCGCTTGTGCAGCATTTTAACTGAGCATTACTCTGGAGCTTGTCTCCGAGGATTAAGTATTAAGGCTCCCAAAAATTATTGATTTGGATCCAAACGGGAAGAAGGATTTAACATTTGCCTTGTTTTCTGTGAAAGTCAAGATATATGTACACCAGCAAACTTGAAACTGATTTAGACTCGTGTGTGTGTGTGTGTGTGTGTGTGTGTGTGCGCGTGTGTGTGTGTGTGTGTGTGAGAGAGAGAGAGAGAGAGAGAGAGAGAGAGAGAGAGAGAAAGATGAGAGAGCGGGAGAGAGAGAGAGAGAGATTAAGTGGTTGCAGAAATCTGAGAGTGGAAGTTAAATAATGATAGATAGATAATGATTGATTTACTCCACATTATTTGTAATAATTTATGATTATTCTTTGTTTTACTTGTGGGGTTAAGGGGACAGGGGCCTTCATTTCTATCTCCTAGATAAGGCTCTATCTGAGAGGTGGCATTAGGTGGCTGAGTCCCCGTGGAGTGGCAATTCAAATGTTACGTGAGCCTGCTTCCCAGGTCACAGATTGTGGGCAGTGTTGCTCCCCCACCACTCCTGTCTCCTCGAGAGCCTCCAGACACAGCAGGTGACACTGATGGATGGTCCCCACCTAGCTCTTTACTGAAGCCCCACACTGTACACAGAATAGGCGAGATAGCTGATGCCTCAGTAAGGGTGGACAGCTAACAGGTCAATAGAAACTCAACCCAAAATTGCTGTCACAGCAGCTTGTTACAGCTTTTGGCTTTGATGTACAGCTACAGCGCTTTGTAATTCAGCAAATGCAGTGTTTCAGGACTGCTCCATTAGGTGTAGCTGTAACCAGAAGTCAGGTGATCTGGAGCCCAGTTCCAGCTGGAGCTTATGACCTTGGGATGATTTCTCAATGCTTCTGAGGCTGTTTCTTTACCTGCCAGAGCAGTGGAGTGGGGGTTAGACTTTCCTAACCAGAATTGACTAGGATAATGCATGTGGAAGTACTTTGAGAATGAAAGGAAAAAGTATTATTCAAACAACAAAGCTAGGCAGGTCGGGATCCCTTTGGGGATATTTCCCCTTCTAGGTTGGGAAAAGTGGGAGAAGAGAACTAACGTTCTTCTGAAACAGGTATCACATATTTTGTCTCATTTAGCCCCATCAAGGTGGGTGTTAGTCCCATTTTGCAGATGAGTTGACTAAGGCTCAGAGAAGATAAGTACCTGCCTCACTGTTAAGCCCCGCACTTACTTCTGTCTTAACAACCCACCCCTTTCCCCCTGCTTCTGTCTCTTAACTGTTATATGATCATGCGGGGAAATTAATCCCTTTGAGCCTGGGTCCCTCATCTGTAAAAACAGAACTAATACCACTTGTCTTGCAGGCTCACGTGAGGATTAAAGGAATTAGTCCACGAAGAGTCCCTGGTCAGTTGTGGGAACAGACAAGGTGCCTGGTCTCTCCTCACCTCTGGCCGCCTGCCTCATCCATGCTGCCCCCTCTACACTGCTCCCAAAGTTCAACCTGTGCTTGGGGCCTCCCTCCTCCCTTCAGCAGGAAGAATGAGAAAATGTCTCTCCACATTATCTTTCCATTTTTACTGACATTAGAAAAATTTTGAGAAACACCCTTAGATATTTTCTAAGCTAGGCACCTAAGCAAGTTCTCTGGGGGAAAACTATTTTTCAGCAGAGGGAAGCAGTGTGCCTTGAGCTGTTGTTCAGTAAAATCTCAGGGCAGAGATTTTTGACATCATTGATCATTTTATTTGTATTTCTTTAATGGCTGAAAGCCATGGCACTGTTTTTCTCTCCTAGTGCTCGTTATTAATCCTATTTAATATTTATCATTAAGTGAATATTGATAAAGTTTGTGAAATAACATTATTTCACTTAAGATAGTGATTTGAATCCACACATTTAACTCTCCTTCTTTTCACCCCATTTCCATTTGAAACGGCTCAAGAAATATTAGCAAACATCTGCAGCAGAGCTAGAAAACAGAAAACGATGCAACTGGAGGCCGGAAACTTTAGAGACATTTCTATAAGATATAGTTCATATAAAACTTGATTTAGGGTCTTACTATTTAGTAATGAAAAATTCTTACTTTACGAATTATTTTTAAAAGCTTTGTTGTGGGTTGTGTCCCCCAGAATAATATGTTCAAGTCTTAACTCCAAGCTCCTGTGATGTGACCTTATTTGAAAATAGGATCTTTATAGATGTAATCAAACCCAGATGGGGTCGTGCTGGATTAGGGTGGGCTCTAATCCAATGATTGGTGCACTTATAAGAAGAGAGATATTTGGAACATATACACAGGAATGAAGGTCATGTAACAAGCGAGGCAGAGACTGGAGTGGTGCAGTTGTAAGCCAAGGAACGCCAACCACCAGACGCTAGAGAGAGGCGAGGAAGGATTCTTCCCTAGAGCCTTGTGAGGGAGCATGGCCCTGCCAAAACCTTAATTTTGGACTTCCAGCCTCCAGAACTGGAAGAGAATAGATTCCTACCGTTTTAAGTCACCCAGGTTGTGGCAATTTGTTATAACAGCCTTAGGAAACTAATGCAAGCTTGACTGAAGACTTTAAAAAATGGATTTAGAGGAGTACTGACTCCAATGTATATGAAGAAAAGACACCTGAACAATAAGTGGGTAGATTCCCTTAGCAGAGCCTCCGATAATCTCCAGGCTCAGACAACAGGGGCTCAAGTAAATGTGGGACACATCTGAACCCTACAAATTACCTTGGGAAGTTGGACTTTGACTCCATCCTTGCCATGAACTGCCATGTCAAGTAAAATGGAGGCATCATCACAGCAGTTTGGTACTAAGGAAAGCTGTGCCATTGAGAGAAAGGGCTGGCTTGGGGGACCACAAGAAACATAGAAAAGCATCCCCTAAGTTCAATGGGCTAAACAGGCAAACTTTCTTGCACACGCTTTTTCCTAACTTCTGGGTACAAACTAGACAGCCAATCTTATAAAAAATAAAGTCATGAAAATATGAAAATTTCCTTCTTCTTTGTCTGAAATGAAACAGTTTGAATAGAGACCTGCACAGTTTCTGATAAGCCACTTTTCAAATCCCCAAACAGGAAAAATGTAGACATGCATTTGTTAACAAATTTTTGTTGAGCACTTACTATGTGCCAGGCATTATGCTAGAATGAGAGCTTCATTCAGAGGTTTTGTATCATATACAAAGACCTGAAGGCAAAACAAAAGAAAACATGGGTAGAAGAAGAGAGGCCAGTCAGAGCAATCCAAGGAAACAGCCCCTCTGAAATGAACTTATTCCAAGAAATCAGAAGAAGAAAAAACTTAGGTGAATCACCAGTTCCTTTTAATATTTCAATACGAGATTAGAGAGGACACTGTATTTATGAAAATGGAACAATCTAAGGGTAGGAAATATTGCCATAAAATCAGCAATATAATCTTTAAAATTCTCAATAAAGGCAGCATAGAGAAAATTGAACCCTGCAGTAAATTGAATTGATGAATTAGATGATTAAGTTGAGAAAGTCTCCTAGATTGCAGAGGAAAAAATACAAACTTAACCATAATGTATATATAAAGGAAACATATACAGGGAATAAATCCAACAGATCCAATTTAGGTATAATAAAAATACCAAAAGGAGAGAGCAGCTACAGAAATGGTAACAATAAAGAAATAATAGAAAAAAACTAAACTTATAAAACATTTGCGTCTTCAGACTGAAAGGACCTACTAGGAATCAGGTAAACTTAGCGTATAGACTCCTACACTAAGATAGAGCCCAATGCAGGTGCCTTCCTGCACTCAGGGAAAAACAACAAAGCAAAACAGATTATCTGGAAAAGGGAAAAAAGAGCATCAGCATACTACTTTCCCACCATACTAATTGTTGGACAACAGGGAAAAACATACATAGAATTTTGAAGGAAACATTATTGCCCAAGAATTTCTTATTTGGTTTATGTGAGAGGGCATAGAGAAATCTATTCTCACACATTCAAGAACTAATAAAATATTCCTTTTCCTGAGAAAAATTCCTTGAAGAAGTCCTATAGCAATTCAAGAAAGGAATCAAAATAAATAATTCAAACTGGAGGAAGCCAGAGCATCACAGAAGTTATTACAAAAGATGAAACCAATAAAATTTAGTATTAGTGTATAAATGATTGCTGTTAGCATTATAAAATATAGCAAAAATATGAAAAATGATAATAATATGATCTAAAAAGGTAGATTATTCAGATAAAAACCTGAGAGTGTGGAGGAAAGGGGGAGAAATAGAGGCTCTGTGAGTATATATGTTTTGTCTGATCTGTTTACTATTTTATCCCCAGGCTTAGAATAGTGCCTGGCATATTGCAGGTGCTTAATGAATGAATAAAAAGTCTGCCAAATCTCTATAACCAATTATAATTTAAAACTCCCATGAAACAATAATAAAAAGACTGATAGAAAGATTAAGGAAAAATTCAATACAGCAATTTGAAGAAAATAAAAGCGGAATGCTCCCTCCCTCCCCCCAAAAGATACTCAATCTAACTAGTAATCAGAAAAATGCAAATTTTATTTAACAAAGACATATTAATTCTTATCCATCGATGTGATTGCCAAAGATTAATATGTCTGACAATACCACATGTTGGTGACCATATGGGGAAACAAACTCTCTTAATCTTTTGGTGGACTTTAAATTAGTACTAATACTTTGGAGAATTTGGTAATGTGAAGCAAAACTGAAGGTGTGTGTATTCAGCTGCTTGATTTCTAAGTATACACTTTAAAGAAACTCTTGTAAATGTGCTTCCCCATGAACTCCTCCAATGATGTCCCTGTTTGTAATAGTGAGGAAGTGGAAACAATCTAAATGTCCATCACAAGGGGAATAGATAAATGAACTTGATTAATTCACACAATTGAATAATATACATTCGTTAAAATTAGTGAACTACATTTGCGTTTTAACTAAATATCAAAAACATAAAGTTAGTTAAAAAGAAAAAAAGAACAAATTCCAGAATGGTATGAATACCATGCTAGGATTCATGCACATTTAAGAAGCACTCAAAGCCATACCCACTTTACTACGAAAATTGCCTACAAAGACAGCGATTAACAGTAAGAAACAAGAACTAAGTGGAAACATACCAAACTCATGATAGTGATTACCCCTGGGGAAGAAGGGTAGGGGAGTTTTGAGACTGTGGTTTGAAATAAAAGACTTCAACTTCATAATATTTTGCTTCCTTTATTCAAAAAAATCTGAAGCAAAGTGACAGAATGTTAACATTTGTTAATTCTGAACAGTGGATACATGGGTGTTTGTTATATTATTCTTGTACTTTTCTTTATTTTTAGAAACTTTCATACTCCCCCAAAAGTGTAATAAATATCTAAACTTATGTCCTTACAACAATAATTTTTTTAGGAGATTGATGAATTCTTAGGGAGGTCGTGGGTGCATGTAACTCTGACATGATATTGAAAAAAACAAAACTTCCTGTGTTTGCTGTGTATACACATTGTTTTTATGGAAGGGCACAACCCTATCCCTTCCAAAGGCATTTGGAAATGTATGGGGGAGATTTTTTTTTTAACATCTTTATTGGAGTATAATTGCTTTACAGTGTTGTGTTAGTTTCTGCTGTATAACAAAGTGAATCAGCTATATGCATATGTATATCCCCATATGGGGGGAGAGTTTGATTTGCATAATACTTAAATGGTGTTACTGGCATTTAATACCTGGGGCCAGGGATGCAATTTGTAGGACTGCCCCTATAGAAAAAGAATTGACCAGCCCCCAGTGTCAATTATGTCCTTTTGGGAAATATTGAGTTAGAAATTGCATTCTGCTGAGGATAACAGAAAATCCTACTATTAGTAGTTTAAACAAATAATCATTTTCTTTTCCTTATGTAACAGGAAGTCTGGAGGTTGCTGGTATAGGTTCAAGAGTGGCTCAAGCGTTTCAGGTCAGGGCTCAGTTCACTGCGTTTCTAGTTGTCTTTTCCTCATAGTCTCACAATGGCTGCTGAAGCTCTAGCCATCAAATCCAGTGTCCAGACAGGAAGAAGAAGGCCTAGGGAAAGAAAGGGTGATATCTTTATTTGGAAAGCGAGATTTTTCCAAAAATTCCTAATAGACTTCTATATATGTCTCATTGTATCACATGGCCTTGCTTGCTGAAAGAGAGTTTAGTTTCTGGTTTTGCAGCTTTTGTACTAGAGAAGCCAAGGAAAAGGGGGTTTGGGATTGATGTTAAGTAAGTCAACCCACAGTATTTTCTGTAAAAATGAATAGGTTAAATCTTCGTATTAAAGGTTCACTCAGGAAAACAAAAGCCACTGAATATTTACCACAAAGGGAGTTTAATGTAGGAAGTCAGTTACACAGGGGATTGAAGAGTACAGAAGCTAAACGGGGGACAGTGAGGCAGCCCAGAGATTAGCAACCTCAGGAAACTATTGTCCACTCAATGTTAGACAAGGGAGAAGGCAGAACAGGCTCATTCAGGAGGAGCTGGAGCCAGAGCGGAGCTGCAGCTATTGAAGAAACAACACATAAGAGGTGGGGGAAGAGGAATACCCCTGCTTATTTTTTTCTCTCACAGATTTCTTCTATTGGCCAAACCCAGTGGGAAGCCAGCTGAGAGTCTGTAGGGACCCCACTATGATGCAGAGCTAAGTAAGAGAAGCACAAGGAATAAATTGGAGGGAAAACAGATCCAGGACCAAGTACACTTGGTCAAAATACAAGACACACCTCTATTTAAAGTAGAGAATAGTATGGACAATAAAAGTAAATCAGGGGTGACAATATTAATATCAGATGATGCAGAATTCAAGGCCTGGGCCATTAAATGAGATGAAGAAGCATTTTTCTATTTCTTTCTTCCTTTTTCCATCGCTAATAGGTGCAATCCATAACAAAGATGAAGGAATCATTGAAACTTTAAGTGCTAAATCGTGTACATCAAATATATATATATCAAAGCCTCTTAGAAATATGAGAAATCCACAAGAACCATAATCATAGGGGGGACTTTAATCCCTGTGCTAGATCAAGCAGACAAAATTAAATAAGGACATTCAACAAGAGCTCATAGTAAGTCATACGGCAGCAGCCAAACCTGAAATCAGAGACAGTCACAGCTTTAAGTGCTTTTATTAATACACAAGAAAAATGAAGATAAATGGATTCAATTATGGCTCCAACTCAAGAAGACAAAAAACAAATATAACTTTAGGAAAGCAAGAGAAAGGAATCAATAAAAACAAAAACAGAAATCAATACATTTGAAAGAAATGTGAAATTGATAAATTTACCAAGAGCCTATTTCAAAAAGATCAATAAAAGAGACGAACTCTTGGAAAACCTTATCACAAAAAAGTGAGAAAAGACCCAAATACACAGCATTAAGAATAAGAAAGGTTATATAACCACAGATACGGAGATTAAATACCTTGTAAGAACAATACTGTATATGACTTAATCCTCAGACATTTAAAAATCTCAATGGTAATGATGATTTTATAGGGAAATAAAAATACTACAGAATCAAAAGAGGCCTTATTATGGCTCATGAAGCCCTGAAGTTATACTCTGTCATGGAAATTGGAGTATGACATCTATTAGGATGGAATGCAAACTGAGTTTACTGAACTGTTTTCCCTATTAGACTACAAGCTTCCTGAGGTCAAGGACTACACTTTATTTGATTTTGCATCTCCAGTATGTAGCTAAAGTATACACTGCAGATGTTCAGGGGATGTTTGTTGAAAACATTTCTTCTTTCCTCCCTCCCTTCCTTTCTTTCTCCCTTTGCCCTTACTTCCCTCCCTCCTCCCTTTTCCTTCTTCAACACATCATGGAATAATCAGGAACCATTTAGTTTAGAATAAAGAGCGCTCTATTTATGCCTCTCTTTAGGTCCTAGCGATGGTCTATTCTCTATAGATCCCATCACTCTATGAGGCAGGCCCCAGTGTGGGGTCCACAGAGGGTTCCTCTGCAAGCCGCACTGCTTATCAGGAGCTGCCCGGAGCTGGTGACTCAGAATGGCCCAGCAGGCCCTGGCTGTTGCTAGGAAACCACAGTTCCCTGGTGGGACCCAGCACAACACTTGCAAGTTGTCCCTGATAACTTAGAGGAAGCCAAGAGCTGTCAGAAAAAGTAGGGGGAGAAACAAAAAGCTAAAATGAAGGAAGTAGTTTTCCCTGCCCAGCACTAAATGACATGTATCTATGGGGACTAGAGACGAAAATAGTTGGAAGAGAAGTTAGCATCATTAAAACCACTTTTGCTCTTGTTTCTTTTGATGTTGTAAAAATGTGCTGTGAGAACATGGCCCAGAAGATACATCTGTTCCGTAGACAGTCTTGGCATTTTCTGGAACTTTGGCCACGGGAGAGGCTGGGGAAGTGACAGAAGGGTCTTCTGCAGGATCCCTGACACTCTGATTTGGACCTCTCCAGCTGCCTGGTCAGCCATCTTTTGCAGGTGAGTGCCTCCTGTGGCCAGCAGTCAGCACACTTTCACCCAACTGCAAATCAGTGTTACCCAGGCACACTGGGAACAACAGAAGGACAACAAGGAACTCTACAGCTGTGGTTCTCCAATTTGACTGGATGTCAGAATTCCCTGGAGGGCTTCTTAAACACAGATTGCTGGGCCCTCCTCCCAGAGTTTCTGATTCAGGAGGCCTTGGTGGGGGCTGAGAATGCGTATTTCTGCTAAGTTCCTAGGTGGTACTGATGCTGCTCCTCCAGGGACCACACTTTGGGGACCTTGGCCCCAGACTATTAAATCTTGCAAGGAATTAACAAGTCAGTGAACTGATGGAGAAACAGAGGTTCAAGGAAGTGCAGTGGACTGCCCAAGGCCACTTAGCTACTGATGGTGGCCTCAGACCAGGTTTCCTGGATTGAACACTAGTGCTTCCTCCACTGCAAAATGCTCTCCAAGCAGTGTCTCTTTAAAACTTCTCCAAGACTCCAGATGGCCACCAATAGGGGTGGTCCTATGAAGTGAATGCCAGGTTGCTAAATCTAACCCTGATAGCAACAGCTTTGAACGTGAAGCCAGAGACAGTTTGCAAAAGCCTTTGTGTTCTTCATAGCGTTGTCTCTCATCTTTCTAGATGCTGTAGATAGAAGAGGAAGCACGTTGAGGAGGAGCAGACACAGCTAAGCAGGGCTCCAATACGTTTCCAAAGAGGCATGCTTCCAGTGCCACGCTGCCAAACCAGGGCTGCTGGTGGGAAGCCCCATCGGCTTTGGACTCAAATCACAAGGCAGGTCCCCCTTTTGCCTACAGCCCCCCTGCTCCTCTTCGACCTCTGTGTGTGCCGAGATAGCTCCAGAGATACATTTAAAACTTAAAATAAAATACACGTTCTTTTCACTTTTGCTTGAGTATGGGCTTCATCAGCCATCAAGGCTAATAGTAAGCTGCTGGATACAAAAAGAATGAAAATCAGGCAAACAACATATATTAACAAGGTCTGGCTAAAGCAAAACTAGGGCGAGTATGGACTTTGCCGTTGGTCCTCCTGGTCTCCTCTTTGACCCTCTCGTGACCCTCCAAGGCCCTCCACTCTTCCCTCCCCCTCCTGATTTCTATTCCTGTATGACTTTGCTCTTCTTTTCCTTCAGCTAAACTCTACTCAGGTGTGAGATAGAAGAGATTTAAGGGCTCACAGATCTTCTAATTTTAATAAAGGACTTTTAAAGACTAAAAACCCTCCAAAAGTTGAATAAATGAAGCTCTAATGATGAAATTTGGGGGGTATGGGAGAATGGGGGGAGAATCCCTAAGAAACAGGGCCTTAATCAGAATTTTTTATATTGTACCTCATAGGTGGCCACTAATTTGTCTTATGCTAAGGCTGAGACTTACATTGTGCATTAATAATACTGACAGAGGGTCATACTTTAGGAACCCTCACTTGTATTTGCCGTACTTCCATTCTCATAAGAAATTTGTGCCCAGATGACATTCAGTTGGAACTGGTGGACAAATTCTTGCTTCTATAGCATAATGGTGCTAAGAAAAAAAATAACTAGGGGGTTTCCCTGGTGGCGCAGTGGTTGAGAGTCCGCCTGCCGATGCAGGGGACGTGGGTTCGTGCCCCGGTCCGGGAAGATCCCACATGCCGCGGAGCGGCTGGGCCCGTGAGCCATGGCCGCTGAGCCTGCGCATCCGGAGCCTGTGCTTCGCAACGGGAGAGGCCACAGCAGTGAGAGGCCCGCGTACCGCAAAAATAAAATAAAATAAAATAACTAGGGTGCTCCTCCTTCCTGCCAGGGCCTTAGCTTTGTTCATATTGTGTCTTCTTCATGGGGTGAACTGTATGTTTGTGAGTGCTACCAAGTGAATGAAGAAATACCAGACCTTGTACTTGCGTGTGGTGCTTTATAGCTTTCAGTGTGCTTCATATACATTATCCCCTTTGAGCTCATTTCTTGAATTTTTGGAAGTTATAATTTCCATTTTACCTCTGAGGGTACAGAGGTTCATATACATCAGTTAGATAGTAGCAGAGCTAGAACTTGAATCTAAACCTTTTGATTTTTTTTTTTTTGCCGTACGCGGGCCTCTCACTGCTGTGGCCTCTCCCGTTGCGGAGCACAGGCTCCGGACGCGCAGGCTCAGCGGCCATGGCTCACGGGCCCAGCCGCTCTGCGGCAAGTGGGATCCTCCCGGACCGGAGCACGAACCCGTGTCCCCTGCATCGGTAGGCGGACTCTCAACCACTGCGCCACCAGGGAAGCTCAAAACCTTTTGATTTTTGATTTCAAATAGACTATATTTCATCCAAACACAATAAATCAAGGATGTATCATAGAGGAGGCTGACTGGGTGGGTAGAGAGGCTCTTGGAGGACTAACTAGAGCTGGGAAGTCTCTGGTGAGCCTATGAACATATTGAAAAGGGAAACATTATGGAGCTGGCCCTCCTTCTGGTGATCCCAGTGAATGTCATGATTTGTGTGTCCTAAGTCCAGGGTAGTGGGGTAGGCAACAACATGATGTGGCCTGTGACTCTCAGGAAGTTAGGAGACCAAGAAAATGTGGGTTGGGCTGGCAGAGAGGAAAGATGGAGCTTAAATGGAGCAGAGGGTTCTTCCTGTTACCTCTACGATTCCACTCATGCAGTGAAGGTAAGTCCTGAGAAGGTGGGGAGGCTCCTTCAAAATCATATTTCACCTGGGAATGCAGAAATGGGCAAGTAGAAGGGCTTGTGCTGACAGAGGTCCCTCAGGAATTATCTGTGTGTTGTCTGCTCACTCAATGCTCTGTATAAGTGTTACACAGTATTGTATTTCATTAATATTGTTTTGTCAGAGAGTACTTGTCCTACATTTCAGATGTTCCCAGGAATGCTGGGAGAAGGAATAATGTTAACCAGCAATATTCCATGCATTTAATTACTCCTGGGAAATTACGATAGCCATAGCATCGACTAAGGAGTTAAGAGAAGGAAGGCATTTCAGGTGTGTGGATTAGCAGGCACAAAGATACTAAGACGGGAAGGAGCTTAATCTGTGGCGAAGAATAAAATCCGCTGCCTTGTCAAAGTGGAGAATCTGGGAATAATAGAAAGTAAGATTGAACAGGTAACCTGAGACTGGATTATAGGGTCTGGAGTGTCACATTGAAGAGGGCTGCCTTGATTGTGGGCAGCACTGAAGGTTTTTAAGCAAGCAATCATTTTAGGAAAGTTATTCCAGCAATGCACAGGATGGTTTGGAGTGGGAAGAACCTGGGGGCAGGGAGCAAAGACATAAGGCTACTGGAGTAATTTTTATAGGAGGTAATAAAAGGCTGACCTTGTATGGAAATGGAGAGAAAGGACAGATATGAAAGACATTAAGATGAGTCTTTTTTAGTTGTCAAGGAGAAAGTCAATTGTTGAACACATTGTCCCCGCTGGGATCTTGTGGGCAAGAAGCAGGTTTTCCTGCTATTCTCAACCTACACTCTTGCTGCTTGTTTTCTCAATGTGGTCTCCTGTTGTCTTAATGGAGCAGTGGAGCTCTGCTCATTAAAACTGTGCAGCACATTACAAGTTTCACTCATTTTAGGTAACTGATTTTATAGCATTTCAAACCTGCCAAGTTGATAAATTAGGCACTGTACTATTTTACAAAATCTGGAGTCTCAGGTTTAGGGAATTTTGAAAATTAGCAAATCCTATGGCAAATGGCAGCACCTGCTGGCAAATATGATATTACAGGCTAACTCTAGTAGGCAATGGAATGGCCCAGAAAAAGATGAGCAAAGAGAACAAAGCTGCAGGAGATGGAAAGGTTGAGGAGGGGAATCCATAGGCTAGGGAGAAATTAACATATTCCAGGGAAAGATAGGAAAAGAAATCAGTGGTGGCGAGAAAACCCCAAAGTTGGAGAAGTCAATTCAGAGAATTTTTAAAGAACTAATATGTGTCTATCACTATGCTAGGTGCTTGGACAATATAAATGTGATATCAGACAAGGTTCTTGACCTCATAGGTGGTTATATATTGCGAATAATAAATTCTAAATGCTGCAAAAACTTCTTTTAAGATAATATTGCAAGAGATTGACTACCCTCCCCAAATCTTCTTCAATAATGATTTTTTATTTAATGCATTTAAGAATTATTTTCTTGGGAATTATTTTCCCTGTAAAAATACTTTTTAACATTATATTGGAAATTGGTGTGTGTATGGGGGAGGTGGGGAATGGTTTCACTTTACATGCCTTGTTACTAGAATTCATACATTCTAGAAAGTCAGATTTTTCAGACTATGTGATTTGCATTCGTGATTCAAAGGAGACGATAAAAGTCTTTATAAGGTCTGGTCCTAGATTTTCAGGGAGACTGGCATGTAAAAGACTTCATAATTTATTTGCTTATATCCACCTTTTTTTTTCCCCCCGGGGAAGAATTTAAGACTAATCTGAGGCAGATAAGATCAGCAACTGTAAAGAACTAATTATGTGCAAACCTCTGTACTAGTTATGGGAAGGGGTAAGATGAGGCATGAGACATAGTGACTGCTATGTGGAAAAGTAGGAGCAGGGATAAAAAGTTAATGAATAATAGAAGATTAACTATTAGAACGTAGTTTTGGAGTTTGCCTGGGTCAAAATCCTGGCTCTGCAGTTGTTTAGCTGGGCAACCTTGGGCAGGTTGTGAGAGCTTTCAGTGTCTGATCTGTAAAAGGGAGAAATAATAGTACCTGCCTCCTAGGTTTGTTATGAGTTTTAAATAGGTTAATATATGTAAAGCACTATATAGAGACAGGCATTAGTAAGCACTATACGTGTTCACTACTATTATAATGGAAAGTGGTAAACAAGTGGCGAGTGGTTTAGTCAGCAATCTCTGCAGGAGTTAGCTGTAAATCCTTCTGGGAAACAGTGTTATAAATAAAGAAGTCGTGTTGAGAAGAAAAGAGCACAGATGGGTGAACTGGGGAGGCTTACTGGTGGTGACTCTTGTAAGCTCAGTCTTTGAAAAGAAGTAGGATTTTTATGAGAGAAGAGGCAGGCAGAATGGCCTGAATAATAGGGGATGGAAATGATGGGATGGGGCCTGTTACGGGGGCGGGAAGAGAGGCTGGTCTGTCTGGGGCCGTGTGAGCTTAGAGAAGTAGTTGAAGCCCTATGTTGGGATGCTCATGGGGGCCTTGACTACCATGCTGAGGAGTCAGAACTTGACTGAAGACTTGGGAGCCATGGAGGGGGTTTGAATGGGGGAGTGTGGCACATTAGGAAACTTAATCTGTGAAGGATGCTGCAAGGCCAGGAGACTGATTATGCATTGCAGGGGAGGAAAATAATTTTCCCTCTACCCTTCTGAGTTCTTAGCTGAGATCTCTTTAGCAAAAGACAGATTAACAAGAGAAAACAAATGGAAATTTATTAACATGTAGCCCTCATGTATACATGGGAGATACCCAGGGAAAAATGAGTAACTCTCCGAGGTGGCTTAGAATTCAGGGTTAAATACCATCCTAACAGAGAAAGAGGAGAGGTACATAGGCCCCTTAAGAGGAGAGTAAATGGTTTTTAGGAAAGATGAATGGACTTTAGAAGAACAGAGGGGAGGTGTGATAGTTTGTGACAAAGTGTGTCTGGGTGTGGTGTCGACTTCTAGGCTCCTGTCCTATGATAAGAGTCAATCTCGCCTGGTTGATGAAACTTCTGGGGAGGGGATTTATGACAAGTGAGATCCTTTTGGAGGATCTGACTTTGGGCAGATAAGGGAGTTCAGAGGAAGCCTCTCCCTGCATTTGCTGTTTTTCAAATGCCTACAGTTCAAAATAATTAATTTACCAAAGTAGCCTATTTTGGGGTGGCATGTTCTGCTACCCTCAGGGTCAAGTGTAGAATCAGAACTGCAATGATGAGAATCTGGACAAGGGGAAGGCAGATGGAAGGATGTTGAAGTGGACCTAAGGAAGACTTGATGACATTGAGTGCTGGGGCCAAGGCAGAGGGTGGGGGAGAGCCCGCTGTTGAGGCTGGAGACATTGGGATAGTTGAGGTACCAAGTGAGCTTAGGAGGAGGCTGGGGATACTGCAGATGATATTCTAGACCTATTGAGTTTGCGGTGATAGGAATAAATGAACACTCCTAAGGTCTGAGGCAGTTTGCATTACGGGGCTCAGATAAATGGCCCTGGCAGTTCTAGGGTAGAGGGTCTCCTTGAACACGAAGTACATCTCTAGACAGATATCCAAATGATTTCCTCAACTTTTCATTTTTATATATGTAATGTCATTACAAGACTAGTGATTTCACTGCTTTTAGGCTGAATCAGGGTAGCATTTGTCTGCACTCCTCCAGAAGCACTTGAGCAATATAAAGTTTTCATCATTATCAGCATTAAGTGTGGCCCATCCATCCTGGCTAATTCACATTCAGCCTTTTGTGCTGACTTTCTGCCCGAGGACCCCAATGCCTCTCCTTCCAATTTAGCATTAGTACTAATGACGGGTGCTAGAGCAGAAAGTCAGATCAGCGGGCAGAGTCAGATCTGCTCCTTACAGAGTTTCCAGTTTCCCCAAATGCAAATGTCTTCGGGGCAGGGGGCTGGGAGGCGATTTTTGTCCTTCAGGTGAAGTCGGGTAAGTGATGAGAACTCCTTTTCTCGAGTGAAAGGCTGATGCCATTAGAAATGGTTCGCTCTTTGCAACCTCATTTAGCAGCACACTAAGCAGTGGTTCATTAAGCTGTAAGCAGCTGTGTAGTGGCACCAGAGGCTTCTTAGGGCACTGGGCTGAGATGGTGGCTTCACTGTTTAACTTCTGCATCTGGGACCATTTAGAGCTCTGTAGAAAGAACAGTGAGTGCGGTGAAATTGAACATGGCCAGATTTGCCCTAACAGTGAATTAAGGCTATAGGCTCTGAGATCCAGAAATAGTAACAGCATCATACATAAAACAAGATGGGGTGAATTTTGCAAAGGAGCATTTGTTTTCCCATTTCAAGTGATCAGGTGTAATAGGGATAGGAAGTAAAGTAGAAATAAAAATTGTAATCTATACCTCGGCCCAGATGCCAAATTGTGGTGAGGTGCATTTCAGTATGTCTTGGGCTTTTACCTAAACATTTTCTTTCTATGTGGCATTGTGGATGGGTTCAAAATTAAAGGTATGGGATTTCTCTGGTGTGTAATCTGTTCACTTAGTTCTCCTTCCACTTGTAAGTCAGCAATGCCCCCAGTGGTAGTGAGTATAGGTAGCTCAATATGCTTTGAGTCATACTTTCCATTTTTATCACTTTTGCTTGTTTTATAGTCTAATTTTAGGCCTGACTTATTTTTTCCTCTCTTACTGCTATCTTAATAAAATTCACAATGCCTTGAATGTAGCAAAGAGTCAACTGTTCATTGAATGACTTGTTTCATAATTGTAGTAGACAGTTAAAGTGCTCAGAATGTTGCCAGCTTTGGCAATTCTATTGTGCAAGCAGTGTAGGCATAAGAGTAAGGCACACTCGGGTTCTCTAAGTCACCAGAGGCAAGTTGCTTAAACTATCTGTATCCCAGTTTCCTCATCTGCTAAAGGGGGAGTGTATGATCTTCACAGAATCATTGTGAAGAATGAACAGAAAACATATAAAAAGTACCTAGCATATTAATACGCCTTTAGAAAGTATTTGCCAAGGAAATAAATAACTCCAAGGCAAGATTTCAGAAGACATAGACAGTCTTCCAAATACAGCGAAGTTTCAGAAGTGTCATGCTGATGACATACCCAGTGTGGCGCTAGCTGTGTATTATAATCCTTTCTTTCAGTATACATTTTTTTAACTGCCAGATTTATGGTGAAAGGGAACTTGGATATCTAAAATGTTGTGAAACTTTTCTAAAGGTGAATTGAAAGGGATTTTCTCTCTGCTTTTAATAATGTAAACCAAGAGCAAAAATGGACTCTATAAGGCACATTCCAACTTGCCATGAGAACTTAAGATTGCTTAAAATGATGAATAAACAAAAAAGAAACAGTGTGAAGTGAGCTCTGTGAAAACTTCAGTGTCTCAAAAGAGTATTTGGAGAGAATATTGTGATATCATGACCTGAAGATTGGACCACTGCCCCGCTGGGAGCCACCAGCGGTATTCATGTTCTCACGGACTTCCTGTACCGTTTGTGGACACCTCTAACTATCATGAAGAAAGATAGTGTAATGGACCTATTTTCGCTTTAGGGCTTAATTAATTTTTCTTCACAATGCAGTGAAGTAAAATTATTTCTGGGAAAGAAGTGGAACTTTGTTGAGAGTACTGTTAGATAATTTGGACTTTTATATCCATTAGCCATAACTCAAGAATTCAGAGAAGAGAGACAGGCTTAGAGTTAATGAACAAACCACTCAAGAAATGAGGTAAAAGTGGAAAGCCACAGATTCATTTTTTACAAATGTTCTCTAAACTTAACGTTGGCTGTGGAAATTGATCACATGGTCCTCCGGGAGACTGACTAGTTGCGTTCAGAGCCACTAGGTACATCCAAATTGCTCTAACTTAACCCCCTTCCCATTTTTTTTAAAGCCTTGGCTTACTTCTCAGTCACATTGGAGGATTTTTTTGGACCCTAAATCTTA
Source organism: Aethalodelphis obliquidens (assembly GCF_003676395.1). Taxonomy (NCBI): domain Eukaryota; kingdom Metazoa; phylum Chordata; class Mammalia; order Artiodactyla; family Delphinidae; genus Aethalodelphis; species Aethalodelphis obliquidens. Next base: position 39,590,721 of record NW_020837954.1, on the reverse strand, counting down.
ATTTAATTAGTATGGCCCCTCAAAGGGAGAAATTTACCACTTCATAACATTAACCATATACACCAAAGCTGCCTTGCGAGGTAACTGTCTTAAGCTTTTAGGAGGAACTACCCTTATTTTAGCAGTAACCTGAGGTGTCTGTTTTGTAGCTGCAATTCAGAACTCCTGGAGAGGCTTATAAGGCTGTACCCAACTTACTTATAACCTTACTCAAATATGACAGTGGTGAACTCCTGAAGATGGCAGCAGCACTTTAAATTTCACCAGCCCAGGAAGGGCCTATGGTTAACACAACCAGAAATCAAATGACGCTGGCAATCTCCTTACTGTTTTCCCGGTGCCCCCAACATTTCCAGCCACTATTTCAGATTTCCACTTTACCTCTTTGAGCCCTACACAGAGTAGAGTATAGAAAGAAGGAAGTGAAGCCCCCAAAATGTCTGTCTAATCTTCTTTATCAAAGAAGAAAGGAATTTTTAAACCTTTCAACACCACCAGCCCCTCCATTTCCCTCCTAAATGTGGATTTTCTCTCTACCTGAGGGTGAAACTGAAGGAATAGAAAAGGAGATTGTAGATTATACACTGATTTTTATTTATTTATTTTTTTAAATTCGTTTTTATTTATTTATTTGGCTGCGTTGGGTCTTTGTTTCTGTGCGAGGGCTTTCTCTGGTTGCGGCGAGCAGGGGCCACTCTTCATCGCGGTGCGCGGGCCTCTCACTGTCGCGGCCTCTCCTGTTGTGGAGCACAGGCTCCAGATGCGCAGGCTCAGTAGTTGTATACACTGATTTTTAAAACATTACCCTTCACTAGCTAGTTATACTGTTAAGCAAAGAGTGAGCAAATTATCCCTTCTGTTCTCTATTGCCAGAAATGCCCTTTAAAGAAAATTAATGTTTCTTCTGTAATTGCTGAGAACTATAAATTACAATGCCTGTACATAAGAGATCTCCATAAATATAAATCTGAGTCTTTCACATTTGATCTGAAAAGCCATATTATTTATATAATTTTCTGAAGATCTAAAACAAATTTTCAATGCTGATTATTACATTTATGTTTATAATTATTTTAACTTAGATTTTTAAATTGCAGAGACAATACAAGCTTATATAAAAAGTCAAACAATTCAGAAATATATATGGAGAAATTTAATAATCTGCTCTGCCCGTCCTACTTCCTGAGGTAACTGTCAAATATGCTCAGAAAAATGGGATTGTACTGTACACATTATTGAAACTTTCTCTGGATCAATAGATATAGATCGAAGCCTTTTAAAATAGCTGCATAATGTTTCATAGTATGGATGTAACACAATTTATTCAGCCATAGCTCCTGTGATGGACATTTGTACTCTTTCCAGTTTTGTCATCACCACAAACACTGGTGCAATTTCATGTACAGCCTTATGCTTTTACTTCTGTAGGCCACAGTCCTCAAAGTAGAATGTTACTTAGAGGATTTTGTGTACTATAAATTTTAGTGAATACTGCCAGATTGCCTTTTAAACAGGGTGTAACAGTATTTGAATGTTCATTTGCTTGCATCCTTACCAGCACTTGATGTTACCAGTATTTAAAAATTTTTTGCCAATCTGTTGGATAGAAAATGGTATCTTATTTGAGTTTACATTTCCTTGGCAAGACTGCATAGTATAGTGTGTAAAAGCATGGACCCACAGCCCACCTGGCTGGCTGTGCTGCTTACTAGCTGTGTGACCCTGGCAAGTTACATAGCTTCTCTGTGACTCAGTTTCATTGTTCCCATTGAAAATGGGAAAAATCATAGTATCTGCAAAATAATATTATTATTAGGATTAATTATGTTAATGTTTGTAAAGATTTAGAATGGTGCCTAAACACTGCTTAGAGCAGTGCCTGACATAATATGCACTATATGAGTTAAATAAATGCATTCCAGTGATACTGAACATCCTTTTATGTATTTATTAACCATTTGCATTTCTTCTGCTAAATATGAATGCCCAAGTGTTTAATGCTTAGTGTAAAAAAGTGGATGGATTTTTTTTTTCACTTTTGAAATCAGATCACTCCCAAGGAAAAGCACAGTAATCCCTGACCCCACTACTCCACTGGTTGAAAATGCCAGACATGGAGAAGAATTTTGCTGAAATGTTTGAATGAGAAGAAAAATAGAAAGGTTTAAAAAAACAGACAAAGAATTTTCCAAATGAAATAACATTCCAGGATTAATTCCTGCTAATACAGATGGGACCTCAGTTTACTTGGATAGAGATGTAAATCCATTAGGGAGGGAGGGAGGGAGGGAGGGAGAGAGAGAGAGAGAGAAAGAGAGAGAAAGGCAGCTGGATAATTGCCAAGGGTATAATTTTACAAATGAGAAATCATCATTTGATATCTTGGATTTCAGAATAGCTCATCCTTTCTTGTTGAGATCACTAACCACATACCTCTCTTCTCAATTGGTTATTTTTCACTTGGATTTGTCCTCTACAGGGAATCTTGTATTATTTATCAGTCATATAAATCTAAAAACACCCAGCATCAGGCTTGCTTAGATGCCAGAGACAACTATTTCTTGTGTTTTTCCTCTCAACTTCTATCAGCAACATGCTCTTTTTATGTTTTCTCTACATCTTCAGAGCAACAGAAGGATGCTCTTTCATCAGGGATTGGTTTTAGTCTGTTTCAGTTAAATTCAAATTTGAGCAGTTTTATTCCATTTCAGATTTATGAGGGGGGTGGGTGAAGGGAGGGAGGAAAGGGGATGGGAAGAAGCAGTAAGAAGGGTGGTGGGAAGGGGAGATTTTTCTGAACCACGTTCCTTGGCAGTTGTGCAGTCTTCTTAGGCAATATCAGACTGACTCTTATTGAACCTTAGAAATAACGGCAGGCAATGAGAATGTTGATGGAAATGCATTCCCTTCATAATATCAATTTCAAATATTTTGATATCCTACCACCATCTACCATCTGTCAGGCTCATTCCCTCCAGTAGTTGGACTCCAATAGCTCTTCTGCCTCACCTCCAATCCTTTGACTCTATCCCCTTTGCACTGATCATTATCTCCCCTCAAGTCTTTACTGCCCCTCCCTCCAAATTTCTTTGCATGTATCTTCAATTCCCTTGCCCCCTTATTTCTCCATTGCTCTACTCTGAATTAATTACCACAGCCTCACGTGGATCGTGTAGCCAACCAATCTTGCAGCATTTCCCTAGTCAATTCCCTCCATCCCTGCTAGAACATCATCTCATACCTTCTCTCCTCCAGCCTTCAACGTCCCTCCCTACTCCTCGTTCTCAGCTCATGACCTAATTTCTTATTTCACTGAGAGGATACAAGCACTCAGAAGAGAAATTCCACATGCTCTCACCACCCAAACTCATAACCTAGCTGCATCTGTACCCACAAACCTGCTCTTGCTGTTGCTGCAGTGGGTGAGCTATTCCTGCACCTATATAGGGCAGTCCTTCCACTTGCGGGCTAGATTCTGCACATCCCCCAACCTTGCTTACTCAAGGACATTTCTGCAATTTTACACTCTCTCCTGCATGATCCTCCTCCTTAGTCGATCATCGCCATGCATGCTGCAATACTCACCCTTTAAAAAATTTCAGTATTGGTGTTAACTATAAGCTAGATAAACAAATTTCTGTACAGTCATTTTAATAAGGGAAAATATTATGTACAAAACATGAAGCTGGCTCCTCTCCCTGAGTGAAGTGTAAAACATTTTTTCAAAGCTCAAAGTTAGTGACACAATAAGTAGACAGTCTATAAAATATGCTAAAGCAAACCTTAATTGTTATATTTAAAGCTGGGTAGTCTCCAATATTAAGCAGAAACAGGCATTATTACCAGGTTTCTGTGGAAGAATTAAATAAAATCAACAATGATGGGCCATAAACTTCTAGTAAACTTAGGAAATCATATAACTTTGATACAGATGATGTTAGAATAAGTTTAGAAGTGGTATAGCTTAGACTCTCCCACTCCCAAGAAAGTACCAGAAAGATAATATGCACATTCTTAAATGTGAAGAAATGTGAACACATTTGTTTCTCTAAATTCTTTAATTGTATTGCTCAGCACTGTTAAGATTCATCACCTGTGAGGATACAGAGGGAAGGTGTATGGTGCCAGATTGCTCTGTCAGCCAAGTCACTGGACTCATTGGTGCCTCTCATCTATGGTCCCATGAGCCATGGAGACACCTGGCTGCCTTGTAAATGGCTGCTAGCCCCCCATCTGACTGTCTCCTCTTGGACCTCGAATCTCCCCCAGCTGCACCCTTCATCTGGGTCACATCCTCTGTTCCAGCACCTGAATACTGCAAGGACATGCCTGAGATCTTGTGCTGCCTCTTCAAAGCCCTAAGCATCTGAGCAGTAGAAATATAAGTATTTTCAGTTCCATAATGCCTGTTTCTATTGAGAAACAAGATCTCTGATTGCTGAAAAGATGACAAACCATTGCTTCAGATCTCTCTGATTTTCCAGCAGTCAGAGGTAGTAGCACCCTAGATACTCAGCCACACAGCGTCCATCCAAACCTGAAACTCCCAGGGTTAGGGATTTATATGCAGAAGCACTTCTCACCCCAGTGACAGTGGTACATTCTGGGGATTAAGTTAAACTTGCTGTTACACTGTGCACATTTTAGACACTCCTGGTCTGGGACGCGCTGTGGTTCTTCCACTCCAACCTGGCTGCCAAAGCTCTGAGTTTGTGTACAGGAGAGTACCAGCTTCTCTGTGTCAAGTGCATGGCCACTCTGGGGTCGGGGTGCCAATTCAGTCCCCTGTCCTGGCTGCTGGCCACTATTTCATCTTATAAAAACACTTCCTTTGACCACAAATCACACTCCAGCTACTGCCCACTTATATATTCCCCATTATAGTAAAACTCAAAAAGTATTGCCTACGTTCTTGTTCTCTTTTCCCATTTTTTTTCTTCAATCCACTCCAGTCAGACTTTCCTCCCCCTGTACTATTAGTTGCAAGTGACACAGTTGATCACTCCTTCCTTCTTAGAACTCTTTCTTTACTGGGTTTCCTTCTAGACTCTCTGCTGGCTCCCTCCCCTTTCTCATCTGTTTACTTTGCAATGCCTCAGGGCTCACTCCTTGGGCCATTCTCTTTCCTCTGTCCACATTAACTGCCTATGTGATCTCAGCCAACCTTACCCACAGGGCTGACAAAAAATACTGGATTCCCAGTTAAATTTGAATTTCAGATAGACCACCAATAATTTTTTAGTCCTGTGCTTTTATTTTCTAAATCTGGCAACCTTGGCCATCCAGTCTTTTCCCTGATGACTCCTAAATTTCTGTCTCCAGCCTAAATCGCTCTCCTGAATATTTTACAGATGGGAGAAAAACCTTGCATATTTTATAGCCTCAGCATCTCCACTTGGATTTCTAACAGGAGCTCAAACTTGCCATGTCCAAAACAAATGTTGATTCTCTTACCTCTCACCGCTTTTATTCCTCCTGTAGGCTTCCCCCGTCTTGAGCAATGGCATCACCATTCTCCCAGTTGACCCCTCTTTCTCACCTGCTGCACACCTAGTCCATTAGCAGCCCCCAGAGATGGAATCGTCACAATAAAATCAGAATTCTCACTTCCACCACCTCCAGTGCTACCATGCTAATCTCAGCCATCATCATCTCTCATTTGGACTGTTGCAGCAGCCTCCAAATTGTTCTCTCTGCTTCTACCTGTGCTCCTCTCTTCCCCACTCCCTGCATATATTCCACAGAGGAATCTTTTTTTTTTTTTTTTTTTGTTTTGCGGTACGCGGGCCTCCCACTGCTGCGGCCTCTCCTGTCGCGCAGCACGGGCTCTGGGCATGCAGGCTCAGCGGCCATGGCTCACGGGCCCAGCCGCTCCGCGGCATGTGGGATCTTCCCGGACCGGGGCACAAACCCGCGTCCCCTACATCGGCAGGCGGACTCCCAACCACTGCGCCACCAGGGAAGCCCCACCACAGAGGAATCTTTTAAAAATATAAATAAGACCATGTCACTCCTCTGCACTAAAACCTATAAATCTTCTCTTATCACTCTGAATAGAATGCAAAATCCTTACCATGAGTTTCAAGACTGTACACCCCCTGTCCCTCTGCCATCTCCCTGACCTCATGGGTCATCCCTGCCCCTTGCTCTCACTGCTCCAGGCACAGTGACCTCTTGACTCTTCCTAGAACATTCCAAACACCCTCTAGCTTCCAGGATTTCATACTGTTCCTTCTCTTTGGGATATGCTGTCCCCACATATTTGAGTGACTTGCTGCCCTGCTCTCTTTAAGCCTCAGCTGCAGTCTTGCCTAATGAGAAAGGCATAATAACCACCCTGCCTAACACCCCCTCCCTCCATCATATTCTGCTCCCTAAGCCTGCTTCATTTTTCTTCCTAGTACTTAGCATCACCCCCCCCCCCCCCCCCCCACATGTTTATTTCTTGTCTATTTCCACCAGCTCCCACAACTAGAATGTGAACTTGATGAGAGCAGGGCCTTGGTTTTGTCACTGCTGGATATCTGGGGCCAAGAATAGTGCCTGTGGTCATAATTGCCATCAATATTTGTTGAACAAATGACTGAGCCAATTAAGAAATGGAAGAGAAGAGATTTATTATGGAGGTTGTGATTAAAGAAATTACTATCTTTCCTTTTGTTCTGTATCTTAATTCAGTTTATAACCTAGCAGTCTCTTTTTGTTGGCCTACCTTTTCAGTTCTGTAAAATGTTTGTGTGGGGATAGCTGTTCTCCTCCCCTAATAATCAGTAAAAAACCTTCCATTGTTTACAAGGATTCAAGAAGAAGGGAGGAATGCATCTTTCACTAAACTAATTTAGAGGATCAAGGAGGGGGAAACATCAAACCAAAGGTAAGTAAAAATGTTAGTTGAGTATTTGCCCTTGTAGCAAAGGTGGAACTACTCCTGGAACCTGGTTATCAGCTTCTGCTCAGCCCAATCAGACAAGAGGTAAGGCTTGGAAACTGTTATTAGAATCACCTGAGTTGACTGTGAGTCAGGAAAAATGTCTTTCCTATAAAAATTATGGACAGAGCATGCAAAAGTGACACTATCTTAAGTAAAATTGAGAATTTTCATAAAAAGATTGAAATAACAAATTCAAAGATACTTTTATTTTGGCTGCCATTTTTCTTATCTGCATCTGTTAGATTAGAGTTTTATACATGTTTTCCATATTTTCTGTTCAAGAGTGAACTGTTTTATGGATTTCTCAATCTTTGGTGGCTTTTGAGACTTTGGAAGCCTGAGATCCAGAATATGTTTGTCTTAGTCTGTTTGGGCTGCTATAACAAAAATAGACTAAATGGTTTAAAAACAACAGACATTTATTTCTGACACTTCTGGAAGCTGGGAAGTCCAAGATCAAGGCACCAATAGATTTGATGTCTGGTGAGGGGCTGGCTTCTTGGTGCTATGTCCTCACATGGCAGAAGGGGCTGAGACACTCTCTGGGGCCTCTTTTATAAGGGCACCAATCCCATTTGTGAGGGTTCCACACTCATGGCTTAATCATCTCCCAAAGGTCCCACCTACAAACACCTTTACACTGGTGATTAGATTTCAACCTATGAATTTGGGGGGGATACAGACATTCAGCCTATAGCAATGCTTACATTATTTTTTAAAGACATAATTGCCATAAAGTCACAAAATTAAAAGAAAATTATAATGCAGTACCTTGTGGATCCTGGAGGATCCTAAGATCTTATTTTCAAAAATACTTATTGACTATTTCCTTCTCATGGTAGAACATAATATATTCTTTATTATAGGATAGGTTGCTTTACAGCCTGTTATTCAATTTTTTAGAAGTGGAAAATGACCAGCACTTTGCATGTTGGTATCTGCTCTCCAATCTTTGCTGTTAGAAAAACAAATTCATTCCAAAGTCAGTTTTCAAACTGGACCTGCCATGTTTACCATTCCTGGTCACTATCTTCCTTCTGGTTCCTTCTCAGGAAACAGCACAAGTAGCAAATGTGATACGAACACCCTCAGAAACTGGCTGGTCAGAAATGTAAGGTGAAATGAGAATCTAGCTCGTCCCAGCTCATTTCTCCACTGGCCTCTGGTTCTCCTTCCTCCTACATGGTTTTACATTTCTACCTGCAGGAAATGTTGGGGAGAAGTGGGCCAATTTAGGGCTTTTCAGAGAAGGTAAAAAGCCTTAATAGGGATAGTTGAGATCCAGCCTCTAAGTAAGCAACAGGGGTTTGGCTAGAGGAGAACTGAATGGATGTTTCTGCCAAGGAGAAGGAGAGGGGTAGAATGTTTATGCAGATCATATGATGAATGATGCTGAAAGGAAAGTGCTTCTTGGCAATGACCTGTTGCAGTTTAAGGTATTTACCCTCTGGAGTATTCAGACCGGAGACAGACAAGAAACCTTGCTTTAGTTCTCTTACTAATATTAGCAATCTTATTCCTTCATTGCCCAACAAAATTTTACTTGAATCTGTACCCATTCTAGAGACACTTGTGAGTAGTGGTGGCCAGAGGGATAGGTTAGGAGGTATATGAGTGACAGCTGGATGAATAGAGTCCGGGGGTGCTTGCACCAGACAGCTTGGTGGCTGTGGTCCCATCTGTAGCGTGTAAGGAGGGCCAGGGAGTGTCAGGGGCCAAAAGTTGTTCAGAGAGCTACCTGCCTGTCCAGAGAGAGGCAGTGTATTTTTCAGAAATAGGACATCAGCAAGGTTGTTCAACATTTGCCCTTAATGATGAAAAATATCTTGGACTTGTAGAATGCTTACTGTATTCTAGGTTCTACTCCACACACTTTACATGTATTCACTCATTCAATCCTTATGACAGCCTACGGGGGAAGCAATTTTCTCATGCCCAATTTACAGAGGAGGAAGCTGAGACACAGAGAGGTTCAGTAACTTGCCCAAGGTCAAGTAGCAAGAAACTGGCAAAGCTGAGATTTGGACCCAGGCAGTCTGACTCCAGAGTCTGTGGCCCTTTCACCACATGACACAGCCTTACTATCCATGTCTCAGCAGTGGCTGGATGATCAGACAGTTATCCAGTTATTCAGGGTCAATGACCTGAGATAGATAATTAGGATTGGGGGTAGAGTGGGGGTGATGTGTAGGTGGGGAAGCAGCAGCATAAATTAAGAAAATAAATACTCGGAGGTAATGATAGGAAGAGATGTTGTACCAGAAAAGAGGGCATTTGAATGGGATGGTGGTGCTTTTCTGCATGATGTTTATAGGCTATCTGTACAGATATTCATGGGAATAGCACAAAGAAAGAAACCGGAGTTAGCTTTTTGCAGCTTATTGTCTAATTTTCTTTAGGCCCAAAGTACACAAGTTAGTGCTTGTTTTCATGGTTGCTGCAGAATTTCAGATAGGAAAGCTTTAATGGGTTACAATCTGAGTTCAAAATGTTCACATTTTGTACCTGGCTAAAATCACTGCAAGTTATTGGATGTTCTGATTCTGAAAAAGAGCCAGCTGTTTTCAGTGTCCTTTGCTTCCAAAAAAAACAAGTTAGTCCCAGGTTATTTCCAGCTACACTTTATGACATTCTGAGTCTTTCTGCCATTTGGGAAGTTCCAAGATCAAAGACTAGATAAATGATTGAGATCCTGTCACTCCAGCAAAATATCTGTTATATGGTCAACTTATCTGCAATCAGAAGCTTAGACTTCCAGACCAGGCCACAAGCCCTGTTGTACCACCAGAACTTTTCAAAACCAGTTTAAGATTAGTCAAGGCTGATTGTCTACGTCATTGAAACTAAGGACCAGAAATGACACTTGGTACTTCTCTGTGGAAATGACAACTGTCTCCTCCTCCACATCATTCCCTTCACCATCACCAACACCAACAAACATTTGTATTGTGCTTTACAGTTGACAAATCATGGCATGTGATGCTGAGTTTGCTTTTCTTTTTCTTTACTGTTTCTGCTTTCCATTGAAAGCTAATACTAAATCATTGAATGTCGAAATTGTTCTTTTGTCTTTTAAAATTGTGACAGGGACATACAAAGTTACCAACTCTTACTTATCTAAACTAATTGAACAATGGTTAAAATATGTCAACAATAATTAGGTCAGTTGATTTGGACAATTAAGATACAAATATGGCTTTTGAGTAGTAAAATAAAACCAGGCTTTGTGAGACTGATGGAAGGATAATTCCAAGTATGTAGGCTTTTTATATTAATGCTATTTCATAACAGAAATTCATCTTAGAAGTGCCTAGAGCTGATTGTAATAGTGAATAAAGACAAAGATACTAGGGATTGGTAATAAACTGCTATGGATTTGGCCTGAAAATTTTTCTAAAAGAAACAACCTAGATGATTAACAACCAGGTTTGGGAGTATGACGGTTATCTACCTTATTTTTAGTTCTTGTTTCAAAGATATGTACTCAAATATTGCTTCTTGATTTGAGATTCTGCTCAAAACTTGGCCTCCATGTGACTCTTTTGCAAACTGGCATTCTCTGACCTGACCTCTAAAAGAAGGTTACTGCTCAGGGCCGGCTGATAGGAATGCTTATAAATAACAACCCAAAGTGCAGTGCTATGCTGCACTAATGCTAAACACCGACGGTAACGATACAGAGTGGGAGGAAACGTTTGCTGTTTCCTTTGCCGAGCTAGGCTGTGTACAGTTTGACCTCCAGGAAAGTCACTTTGTTTGTGGGTGTGTGAGCAAGTGAGCAAGACATTTGAACTATCAGAGAATATAGATTTAATCATTTTCAGGTTGCATTTTAACTTTTACATCAACAACTTTAAGAGTTTTTAGATATCAAGTCAGTAACATTTACATTTGTCAAATGAAGGCATTTTTGTGCACCAACTTTAAAATTTAAGAAAGGAATTTCTTTATTGGCTGCTTCGGATCTTAGTTGCGGCACACGGGGTCTTTGTTGAGGCATGAGGGATCTTTTCGTTTCGGCCGTGGTCTACGCAGGTTTCTCTCTAATTGTGGCACATGGAGTTTTCTCCCTCTAGTTGTGGTGCCTGGGGCTCCAGGGCGCGCGGGCTCTCTTGTTGAGGGGCGCGGGCTCAATAGTTGTGGTGTGTGGGCTTAGTTGCCCCGTGGCATGTAGGATCTTAGTTCCCTGACCAGGGATCAAACCCACGTCCCCTGCATTGGAAGGCAGATTCTTTACCACTGGACCACCAGAGAAGTCCCTCTGCACCAGCTTTTTTCTCCTTTATCTGAGCTTGGATATGTACATAGATGGGAGCACAGAGTTTTTCTTGTTGTTAACAAACTTTAAAGGCAACTTCAGTTAAATAGGCTGTAGCTGAGCACTCCCAGCCCCGTCAGCCTCTCTCTGCTTGAGCGCAGGCAAGAGTAATTCACTCTCAGTGGGAAACAGAAAGGACATGTACTGTTTTCCTAAGAAACATAAGTAAAAGCTGTGTGTCTGACAGGCAGTGACATCCTCCACCCCACTCCCAGTGGCTGCTCTGTAGCAAGTCTGTTGAGAGCATTTCCCACAGTTGTCACTGAAGTGTGGGGATTTATTTCCCAGAAGGACTACTCCCTGGAACAGTCTTCCTGTTGAGACTGCCCTCCCAGTAAGACCTCATCCTGATTTTGCATTTAGCTGTTACTTCCTGGAAGAGGGTCAGAGACCATAAGGAAGAGAAGTCTACTTGTAGCCATACCCCAAATATTGTAGGAAATGTGGATCCAGTTTCCTCTTGAAAAGACCTCATTTGAGAGAACTCAGTTCTCACTTGAAAACTTAATTGGACTGGATGATTTTTGTTCCCTTCAAATTCTGCAACATTTGGTTTTCTTCTATGAAAACTACAGGAAGCTATACTGTAGAGAAGCATCCCATTTCTCAAATGCTTTTAAAGTTCAGACAAGATTTGCCTGGCAAAGACATCACAGTGTTTGGCAATGTCCAAAACTGACTCCTATTTTTCTGTCCTTATTGGAAGATACATCTGGGCTCATAACCTTTAATCCATAACCTTGAATCATCGACTATTGTCTCACCAAGATCTTTTAGGGAGAAACATTTCATCCATTGTTGTTTTTCAAGTGGTCTTGGGCTTAGAGATCATGTGGAGAAAGTCATGAGCTTTAACTGCAGTATCGAGTCTATTATGAATCTGTACCCAACCCAATACTTCATAGCATGCATTCTGCTTCTCAAGAAAATGTGGTGGGGGGAATCCCCTGGCGGTCCAGCTGTTAAGACTCCGCCCTCCCAATGCAGGGGGCCCGGGTTCGATCCCTAGTCAGGGAACTGGATCCCGCATGCTGAAACTAAAAGCCTGCATGCCGCAAATAAAAGCCTGCATGCCGCGACTAAAAGATCCCGCATGCGGCAATGAAGATCCCACGTGCCGCAACTAAGACCCGGCACAGCTGAATAAAAAAATAAATAAATATTAAAAAAAAAAAAGAAAATGTGGTGGGAAGTTTGTCTGCCAATCATGGCTTTGTCCTTCATCACAGATAGATGTAGCCTCTGGCATTTCCTTTCTGCCTATCTGTCTACCATCTGTGACCATGGCAAACCCCCTCAGTTTTCATCTAGCATTCAAAAGTAACTAAAACAAAGTGCAACTTCTCTTCTTCCAATTCTTGGAGTACCTTCTAGAGGCAAGGGGCTGTTTTGGATGCAGAGCTCACCACTCTCCTGTAGCTCGGTGGAGAAAGCAAGAGAACATGTGTAAATACCACGCACGTACTTGCTCCTGAGGGTCTTTGTTTCCTTTCTCTCATTTATATCTCAGTGGGAATGTGAGCCCATAGGACAGAGATCGGATCTAACCGTACACTGTGTGATATCACTGCTGGCATTCAGTGTGTTACCTTTTACAAATAGTAAGAGCTATAAACCTATTTTTGGTGCTAGCGAGAGCCTTCCTAGGAAAGGAAAGAAGGAGGTAGAGATTTTCTTAAGAATTTCAAAAGGCCATAAAGCTCTCAGAGACCTTGACTTTCCTGGTATTTATCTTTTTCTCCCCTCCGCACTTTGAGTATCATTGATTTACACCAATAAGCAGGAGTGAAGACTTGTCTCCGCCTGTGCAGATTCTCCTGGGTCTGGAGAGAGGACATGGTTTCTAATACAGACTGCATGGAATTCCAGCTTTGATGAATAGTTCTTTGATGAGTCCTTTGATGTTGCTCAATTTTTAGGGATCTGTTTCCAGACACCTGACAATAAGCACACTCAGCAGAAACAGCCTTCAGACTTCATTTCCCTCCCACCCAGGGAAGCCGTCCACCATGCCCTTTCATCTCCTCCACGAAAGCCAAATTGTGTCTCTGACTTGAACTTGCTGAATTCATATTAGAGCTCTGAGCTTCCTCACTCGTTGCCTTTTTTCTCAAATGCAGCAGCTGTTGCTGGACTTTTGATGAAATTGATGAAAGGCGACTCAAATTCAATAACTCCTTAGAGGGCTGTGGTGCCTGGGGAGGTGTAAAAGGGGAGGACTACAGGCAAGGTTTCCAACAAAGCCTGGCTCTTATTTCCACCCACTTCTGCATTTTTCCTAGGTTAACAAATCCCAATGCTGAGCACAACTGAAACACAGAGGGTGATGTGCACAACTAGGACACAGGACTGCCAGGCTGTGGATGGTGTGACTAGGATTAATAGCAGGAAAAGAGAAGCAACTAACTCCGGGTAGTCAGGAAATATATGCTTATCCCAAGGTTCAGAAATTGAGTATATGTACATGAAGAGCCTTTCTGGGTTAAATTAAAAAGGAAAAGGAGCAGACTTAGGTATTTTAGCATATAGTTATAAACCTCTTACTCAAAATGGTCTTTTTTAAACATCTTACTCATGCTGCTAAGTCATAGGACTTCATGCTGATGGGAGAGTTTAATTAAAAGGATATTTCCTGGAAAAAGAACATACCAGATCATTGTCAAATAGGTTTTTAAAACAATACATTGGGGACATTTTTGATGTTGGTGTTAGAAGAAAGGTAATATTTTAGCAGCCCAGAGCATTGGATGACTATCTAAATGATACAGAGAATTCATCCAAAGGTATGATGAGAAAGGAGAGATCAGTGGAAAGGGTTGGTCAGGGAAGGCTTTGCGTGAGAGGTAATGATAATAGCCATCAGGTGCTACGGTGGGCATTTCTTTCTTTATAAACTATTTCACGGACTTCTGGAAAGAGAGGATTTTACAGATTGTGAAACAGAGCCTTAGTGAGGTAATTTGTCTAAAGATTTCCAGTTCATCAGTGGTAGAGTTAGGGCTTGAACTGGGGCAATTGGATCCTTTCCTCTATGCCACACTGTCTTCATGTGGGCTGGACATGATTTAGTTACAAGGTAGAGCAGCTTAGAATGAAGGTTAGACCTTGAGGATCGGAGTGGCCAAGGAGAGAGAAAGATGAGTGAACACAGTTCCTTGTCTTGCCCTTCACCCTGCAGTGATGGAGAACCAAGGGGAGAACAGCCTGATGATGAGTGTCCAGCCTAGATTCATCAACCTAAGTCCTCTGACACCAAATAAAATGCTCTTTCCACTACGTTTTAGCAATAAAATATTTTATTCCAGAGTTGGAATAAAAGATAATGTCTTAAAGTGCAAAAGCATAACATGTTCTAAATGAGTTTGCAAATATAAAAAAACATGGGGGACAAGAGTTTGAAAGTCAAGGACACTAATCTAAGTTCTTGAAGAATGATAGGGAGAAACTGAAGACAATAGCATCTATTCCCTGGTTTTACCCCAGGGTGGTGGCGGTGGTGGTGTGTGTATCTGTGTCTGTTAGTGTGTATTGGGGCACAACTGGGGACTCCCAGAGATAATTCCTGCCCTGTTTGACTCGAGTCTACCTGCTCTCCAGGGGCAGAACTAATTGTTTCAGCTTTCTCTATCTTGTCATTGGCAAGACTTAGTATTATTTTCCGTTACCCAACTCCTAAACACCTCACATCTCTGTCTCTCTCTCTGTCTCTCTCTCTGTCTCTCTCTCTGTCTCTCTCTCTGTCTCTCTCTCTGTCTCTCTCTCTCGGCTAACCCAGGTTCTATATGAACGCAACTGTAGCAAGACATATTTAAGATGATTCTGGCTGGGGTGAAATTTGGTCACACTGCCCAGGCTTTCTGTCCACCAGTTCTGCTCTGAATATCTGATTCCTGAGTTCCTCCTATTCCCCAGCACTTACTTGCATGCGTGGATTTTCTTTCACCTTGGCATAGCCCCTGGTTCCCAGGAACTTTCCAGGTATAGTTCCTGGAAAGTCACACAATCTGCCCTCTTTGTTCTGTTGTAGAACTGCTGGTCTGGGACCCTGCAGTGGATGTCCACTGTTTCTGCCTGCCCTTCCTTCCCTCCTGGTGGTAAAACTACCCTTCCCACACTGCAAGCAGCTCTTGATGAGACTTTCGCCTGGAGCACGTCCTTTCTTAGTGTGTGCACGTGTGCTTGTCAGAATCTGATGATTCTGCAGATGTTTGGATGAAAATAATTATGACAGGGAAAGGTGTTTCACTTTCCCAAGTACAAGAAATGTGAGAAATTCTGGAATTCTGTCATGGTCCAGAGAAGACAGAATGGAGTGAAGCCATCTATGCCTATAGCAACAGAAAGAGATGATATCTTGGGAGCAATGGGAAAGATGCCCTAAGGAATGTTTGCGTTAAAATTGTTTATATAACCTAGAAGCTGATGAATACTTTAAATACATTATTACTGTAATCTTTTAAGACCTAACACACACACACACACACACACACACACACACACACACCCCACATGAACAGCCAGCCCAATCAGATATTTTCTTCAGGAATTTAAATCTTAAACAGATTGACCCAAGGATGGATTGTTTTTGGAAGAGTGACCTGAAGTGACTGTCCAGTGGTCCTACTATTGAGATTGTCTAAGCTGCCCTTATTTTGGACTGCTCTAAAATCTAAGGTTTAGCTTTCCTTTAATTTTTGTGAACTGCCCCATGTACTTCCTAAGGTTTCTTTTTAATTTGTTGTTCAAATTAGCTAGAGTCAGTTCCTGTTATTTGCACCCAAAAAACCTTACTCAATATAGATCCTTACTTATTTGAAATCACAACTGCCAAGGGCAGGCTGGTGGTCAGTAAGATGACAAAGCGCTTTCTGCTTGGGTCCTAAGATTGCTCACAGAGTGTAGGGATGAAACTGTTCTCTCTGTGCTCACTTGAACCTGATCTGGCAGCATTTCCTATGCTCTGCCATGCTGGTTACTTTGACCCGGCTTGGTCTTCTTTGGACATTTCCATTCCCAGGAAGCTGCTTCTGTTCTGCCACCTGTTTTAGTACTAAAAAGTTTATGCTTTTTGTCTCTGGTAGTTTCTCTAAAAGTCTTCTAGTTTCTCTATAAACTCCATGGCAGGGCTTCCCTGGAGGTGCAGTGGTTAAGAATCCACCTGCCAATGCAGGGAACGCAGGTTCAAGCCCTGGTCCGGGAAGATCCCACATGCCGTGGAGCAACTAAACCCATGTGCCACAACTACTGAGCCTGCGTGCCACAACTTCTGAAACCTGTGCACCTAGAGCCCATGCTCCGCAACAAAGAGAAGCCACCGCAATGAGATGCCTGTGCACCTCAATGAAGGGTAGCCCCTGCTCGCCGCAGCTAGGGAAAGCCCGCACGCAGCAACAAAGACCCAAAGCAGCCAAAAATAAGTAAATTAAAATAAATAAATTAAAAAAACCAAAAAAACTCCGTGGCATGCCCAAGTGGGATTTCTATTCTCCCTTCCTGGAGATTCACTGTTTCAGGAACTCCTTTCTCCGGGGTCCATAGCCTACTGGCAGTAGAGTAGTAACAAAGGAGTGACTCTGGGATTGAGACAGACATGGGTTAGCATCTCACTCTTACTACTTATGGGTGACTTTACCTAATCTCTCTGAGCCCGTTTTTACAGAAATAAATGCTGTTCATGGTTGCAGAACTTCAGACTGCTCTTAGTGACTCAGTACTGGTGTGTATTGAAGACAACGGTTTTTGGGCAAAAGAGTGTGGATAACTCAGTGCAAAACCACTAGTCTCTTGGGAGAAATGACTCTGCATGGGCTCTAGAGATGATAAATTTACTAGTGTCATCTTTAATATGAAATGTTACAAATAAAAGACACCCAGAGAAGTTCAGTCAATTGATCAAGGACATTCAGCTAATTAGTTACAAAGCATATCTGAGATCCACCCCTCCTAATTCTCTTTGAAAAGCACTATTGTTGCCAAAAGTTGCCCTGAATGCTTTGTCTGCATACTTTTGGGGTGTTTTTTGGTTTGTTTGTTTTTTTGCGGTACACAGGCCTCTCACCGCTGTGGCCTCTCCCGCCGCGGAGCACAGGCTCCGGACGCGCAGGCTCAGCGGCCATGGCTCACGGGCCCAGCCACTCCGCGGCATGTGGGATCCTCCCGGGCCAGGGCACGAACCCGTGTCCCCTGCATCGGCAGGCGGACTCCCAACCACTGCGCCACCAGGGAAGCCCATGCATAGTTTTTTGATATATTAACTCTAGTGCTGAGTTCTGTCACTGGAGAGATTCTTCTACCTGTGATGGGCGTGACGGTAGCGGTCTGCATCTAGAGAGGGAGTGAGCTTTTCCTAACATAAGATATAGGATGGGTCCCTTTTGCTTTAGTTTATTGAATCAGGAAAGCACAAACTCTCTGCAGCTCAGAATCTGAGCATTCTCCAGTGACTTTTCAAGGCAGCCCTGGTATTAGGCCTTCCATATCCAGCCAGCAGGAATAGCTCATAGGACTGGCCTGTGTCTAAGCAGGGAATGGACACCAGTAAGGGTGATCTGGTCACCATGGCCCTGAAAACCGGATTTAGCAGTGAGGTAGACATAGCCCCAGTGAGCCAGTCTTCTTATCACTTACCAGTCCAGGCAGGCTTCCCTGGGCAGAGGGAGGACTGCTGAGTTACATCAGACGTAAATGAATCAATACAAACCAATTCCTTCACAAAAGAAAACCTAATTAGTCACACTGCTCCCCATATCAACTGTGTGTCTCTCTCTGAGCAGCTGACACATTCCAATTCCTGCAGACAACTGCATTCTAACGCTCCTTAATGAAAAGTACATATCTATTTTGTTATTGCCAAGTTTAAGTCTTGCCAAGTTTGTTTTCTAAAACATAACCAATAATGGAAACTTAACTGTGGTCTTAGAAGGCTTTTCACAGTTTAGAGAAGATTCAGGCTTTATGTTAGGAAGTAGAATGTGTTCATAGAGGATGATGATCTAATCAGAGCTTGGTCCATACTTGGCTGCCTTTGCAAGAGGGAGATGCAGAGCTGGGGGATGAAAGCGAGAGGTGTGACCCCATGGCACCTGCTGGAAGGTGTTGCAACCCAACTGTAGCCTCTGGGAAGAACATGCACTTCCCACAGCCCTTTCCTACTAATAGATGCTTTGTATCACTGCAGGAACCCCCAAGAAGTCAAAGGCCACCTGCTAAGGGAAATTCAATTTTTCATTCATTCATCAGTCATCACTCTTCTCAATGACCCTGGCAACCAGAGACAACCGTCTTCTAGGGCCAATGGAGAGCATTCTTTGCTACACCAGCAACTTCAGATGCCGTGAGTGTGAACTAACTATCGAAGGTGGTACCATAGATGGTTGAGCATGTGGGCTTCCAGTCAAATTCCTGGGTTCAAATCCTGACTCTGCCACCTACTGGCTGTTTGACTTTGGACAAGCTGACTTTATTTCTCCAAGGTCACATTTCTTCACCTGCAAAAATTGGGCTGATACTGTATTTTCTTAGATCTAGGATGTTAACATTACTTTTTATACAACCAATGAAGAAAAATGCCTGCCAATCAAACTATGACACAACATTGATTGTAAAATTCACCTATTTTAGAGATGTTAAAATGTTTTTTAATAAAAGGATATTACAGTTGAGGAAGTAGGCTAGCACCTACCTCATGGTATTCATGTGAGGAATAAGATAATTCATAGAAATTCTTAGCACTCTGTCAGTCACAGAATAAGCCCCAATAAGTGATTACTACTAGTTTACTACCAGAAGGTGGTAGTTTGGGTAATTTCAGCAAATCATTTAACTCTCTGTGCTTTATTCTCTTCATCTTTAAAATGAATGGGTAGCCATATGCTCCTGCCACCCAGAATTGGGAAGAAAAACTAATTAAAAAATCATTTTTAGGTCCTTAGCAGTTCTAACTGTGAAACACTATCAACTCCTTCTGCTGCTCATCTTCTGTGCTTAAAAACTAATAAGGAAATATACTCTGTATATTTTTATGTATGTATTAATTTAGCTGGAATTCCAAGGCCAATTTAAACTTTCAACTTGGAGTATTTATATTTCTATTGTAATTGTTGAAAGAGAACTTTTGAGTTTTTATTTATCTTCCTCAATATAACTCTGATTTTTCATGAGTGGTTTTGTTTTTAACTGAGAAGGGAAAGTTACCCTAATATAGTATCTCCTTGGTTGGCCAAGCCTAAAGAAATAATATCTGATTGCAAAGTTTTGCATATCTGTGAACTCCCACAAATTTTAGAAGACTGGTATTAATAAAAATTAATCTCAGTTATACTAGTTGGCTAAGAAAGGAAAATACATTCCTGAGTATTTCAAGTTATAACTAAGTACAAGGGAGATTCAAATACTAGTCCCATAGGGCCTTACTCTCAGATCCCACTTTGAGTAGCAAGGAGCTAGACCAATAAAGGCAGCTGTTGTGTAAGAGAAGTTCAATTTAACTGAACTCTCAGTTATTAAACCTTTAGTATGATGCAGGCATGGTGTTAGGTGATAGAGATGCAAAGGAATTTAAAACAAAGTTCTTGCCCTCCTAGAATTTACAGTCTGATAAGAAATGCTAACACAGTGTGATAAATACTACAAAAGTGACATGGGAATATCAAGGAAGCAGAGACTGGATCTGCCTGGGTAAGCAAAAGAAGGCTTTAAGGATTGTATAGGAGTTTACAAAATGGAGAGTTTGGGAAAGAATATTGCCTACAAAGAGAATAGTGTTTGCAAAAGCATGGGTATAAAGAAACATGGGTTTCATGTAGCTTAGCATGACTACTGTGCAATGTACAGTGTGTGTGTGTGTGTGTGTGTGTGTGTGTGTGTGTGTGTGTGTGTGTTTATGTGTATGGGGTGGGGTCCCTTGTGGTAATGAGAGACTTGCAAACAAAGTTGAGATAAGATTGTGAAGGACCTTAAGTTGCTACATTAAGGAGTTTGGACATTATCCCAAAGGCAAAAGATTTAGATTCGAGAAGTGTTTGGTGGTAGATTCAATGGAACATAATGACAAATTGGCTATAGGCTGCTGAGCATTACAGAGGAACTAGGAATGATTTCAGGTGTCTAACATGGGCTCCTGCGTGACTGGAGCGGGCAGCATTCACTGATAAGGAACATAGGAAGGGCAGCTACAATGAGAAAAGCACATAATTGAGACTCAGAAGACCTGGAATTTGGTCTGAGTTTTTGAAAAACTACCTTGAAAATAATTAGATCAGGTTATTGTTATATAAATACTAAACCCCTTTGGCCCTCATTTTCCTCATGTTTACGGAAGTAAGATGGAGAAGAAATATACCAAGATGACTTAGGAGTCAGGGTGCATGAATTCACTTCCTAATTCTGACAATTACTAGCTGCGCAATTTTTGGCCAGCTACTTAACCTAAGTCTCTTCATTTGGAAAATGAGGATAATAAACACCAGAAGGTTGTTATAAGTTACGTATCTGGCACATAGTAAGCCCTCAATAAATGTTTGTTCTTACTATTTTTATTATTATCTCTATTATAAAAGGATATATTTGTCCTTTAATTTGAGACAGCACAGCATAGGGGTGAAGAGAATGAACTTGGCACCAGAGTGTTTGAAATTTAGGCTGCATTTGCCATTCGCTGCTGTGTGATCTTGGGCAAGTTAGTAAACTTTCTGAGCCTCACTTCACTTATCTATAAAATAAGGATAATGAGGGGATCTACCTCATAGGATTGTTGTGAGGATTAGATGAAATGATATATGTGAAGTGCTCTGATGAGTGCCTGGCACAAAGTGCTTATGTGTTTGTTGTTACTATTGTTGTAATTATTATTGTACTAATTTTAATTTTGAGATTGTAAATTGTTTGGGAGTAAGTGTATTCCGTAGAAAATTAGTTACATTTCCATGTCAGTGATTTTGTTCAGCCAACAGAGCAGGCTCTGAAGAGACAGTCCCGTATTTAGTCAGGTGACACGTGGTGTGGCCTGCAGGCCGCTGAAGCTGAGGACGGTGGAGGGCCTCTGAAACAGCTCCTCTGAATTAAATGGGATGACTTTCTCCTCCAGATTCTGTGTGGGAGGCTTATATATTTGGTTTGGTAATGAGTTTGCTTTCTGAGCCAAAGAAGAAGAGAGAATAAAAGGAGAAAGAAGGCGTGAGAGGCAATCATAGAAACCTGGAGGCTCATACCCTCCAAAATGGAAAAGGAGCCTGCATTTCTGCAGAAACAAGAGAGAAACAAGCAACAATCTCGAAGCTCATTATGATTTAACTTTGAGATAGCACCAAATGACAGCGATGTGACTACTGAAGCCTGTTTGAACTATAAGCAGGACAAAGGGGGAAATGGAGTGTATTAGCAGGAGCGTAAAAGATAACCTCCTCGCTTACAGGCTGCGCACACATTCGTGCGCGGATGTGATGTTAAGGGCTATTAAATCTCTCTAAAGTGGCCATTTCCCTTTCTACGGAAAATGACTGAAAAATCTTTTTGTGTATTTACTTGAACAAAATTCTTAGAATCTTTTAAGACACTTGCCCTCTGTTGTGAGAAGAATGCAAACTCGTGACTGACAGGGTCAACAAGCAGGAAGCAGTGATGAATCCTGAGGGCACGTTGCCTTGCATCGCTCAAAAGAGTAAAGTATGAATTCATTTAACTTTTTTTCCTGTAAAGAAGCATTTCTCTTTGTGTTCGAGTTTTGTAGAAGATTGAAAAATAGAAGAATCTGAGTGCCCTGTTTTCCCACTGATAGACAGTGTCAGTTCCTCTGCTTCTCCACTTGTCTGTTATTACCATGATTATCACTAAGGTCCTCTTTCTTTGACTTTTCCCATCTGAGAAGAGCAAATTATCCTCAGCATCATACTGTGAGACAGAAGTCTGAATGGAGGTGCAGTGGTTGGGAGTCTACCTGCCAATGCAGGGGACACGGGATTGAGCCCTGGTCTGGGAAGTTCCACATGCCGCGGAGTGGCTAAGCCCGTGCGCCACAACTACTGAGCCTGCACTCTAGAGCCCGTGAGCCATATCTACTGAGCCCGCGTGCCGCAACTACTGAAGCCCATGTGCCTAGAGCCCGTGCTCCGCAACGAGAGAAGCCACCGTAATGAGAAGCCTGCGCACTGCAACAAGGAGTAGCCCCTGCTTGCCGCAGTTAGAGAAAGCCCACGCGCAGCAAAGAAGACCCAATACAGCCAAAAAATAAGTAAAATAAAATAAATAAGTTTTAAAAAAAAAGAAGTCTGAATGGAATAGCTAGACATTAGTGTTTGTCTACATTAATGGCATAAATTGGGAACTTTGTAATTTGATCTTGGGTATTAGAAGAAGTCAGTGTCCATAACTGTCTAAGGTAAACTTTTATTTTTGCCAGTGTTTTGGCCATTTAATTTCTATTTAATTTTACATAAAACAAGGACTTAAAAATAAGTATCACATCTAAGCAATATGGAATCAAAATTAAGCTTGACTTCTGTATTGTAGAGGTGCAGTTTATGTAGAAAGCAAACACCTTTCAAGCATTAACAGGACATTTGAAGGAATTATCTGTAAATACATAGTTTTTCGGCTGTAAACAGTAAAGTATAGAGGAGGGCCAAAGGAAATTTATGGGAAAATTCAGGTTCAGATATTGCTTGCTTTACCATTCTTCTTTTTTAAAAAATTTAGATACAATTGACGTATAACATTATATTAGTTTCAGCTGTACAACCTAATGATTCGATTATTTGTATACACTGTGAAAGGATCACTACAGTGAGTCTAGTTAACATCCATCACCACACATAGTTACAGCACTTTTTTTCTTGTGATGAAAACTTTTAAGATTTACTCGCTTAACAATTTCAAATATATAATACAGTATTATTTACTATAGCCCCCATGCTGTACATTACATCCCCATGACATTGATTTTATAGCTGGAAGTTTGTACTTTTTAACCCCCTTCACTCATTTTGCATCCCCAAGCCCCCACCTCTGGTAACCACCAATCTCTTCTCTGTATCCACGTGCTTGATTTCTTGTTTGCTTGTTTTGTTTTTAGATTCCACTTATGAGATCATGTGGTGTCTTTCTCTGTCTGACTTTTTTCACTGAGCATAAGGCTCTCAAGGTCCATTCATGTTGTTGCAAATGGCAAGCTTTCCTTCTATTTATGGCTGAGTAATATTCCATTATATATATATACTACATCTTCTTTATCTGATCATCTATTGATGAACACTTAGGTTGTTTCCATAACTTGGCTATTTTAAATACTGTTGTAATGAACATGAGGGTGCATATATATTTTCCAGTTAGTGTTTTCATTTTTTTTTTCAGATAAATACCCAGAAGTGGAATTGCTGAATCATATGGTAGTTATATTTTTAATTTTTTGAGTAACCTCTGTATGTTTTCCACAGTAGCTGTACCAATTTACATTCCCAGCAACGGTGTACAAGTGTTCCCTCTTCTCCACATCCTCGCCAACACTTTAACTTAAATACTTTAATATACATCATCGAAAGAGGAGTTTTGCAGAATTTCAATATATCTGAAGAATTTTTAAAAAATGTAAGTCAACTGAATTGACTCATTAAAATGCACTTCAAAATGATATCAAGGGGCAACTGCACAACTGCAAAGCAGAGATGCAGGTCTGTAGATGTCATTAATTCAGTCACATTTGTTGAATTCAAATGAGGATATATAGTCCCCTGTATAGAAAAATGCAAAAGAAAGAAGATACTCATTTTTTTTTTGCTTGAGGTGCTTACTCTGGCTTCTGGCATCACAACTTTATATGTACAATAAAGTAGAAGGTGTTATGAGTCAGGTGACCAGGATCAGTGCCCCTTGCTGCCTCTTTATGACCTTGGGCAAGTCTCTTAAAGCCCTGCAGGCTGAAGTTTCTTCATGTGAAAAATGAACAGTTTAGAAAATATATTTTCTAATATCTTTTTCAGCTTTAAAAGTGTATGGTTTCAAGTGAATGAAAATTAACATGGTGTGAACAAACTGCTTCGTTCACTTATTCACTGAGAGCATCCTAGGAGCTGAGTACTCTAATGGGGCTGTGGATATAAAAGACAGGAACATTTGGTCCTGCTTTCAAGAGGCTCACAAAGCAAGAGCAAGACTGACCAGCTAGCAATTAAAATGAACTGTACTCAGTGTGCCCCAAATCACTGGGAGTTCAGAGGAGGGCAGGTTTATCTCTAGGGTTAGGTGGGGCAGCCATCCAGGCTGTGGCGGTAAGATGTGTGATAGACCCCAAAACATAAGTGGAAGTTTGGCAGGTAGAAAAGAAGGGAGGATGCCTCTGGCAAACAGAATAGCATTGACAAGACATACACCCTGGGACTTCCCTGGTGGCACAGTGGTTAAGAACCCACCTGCCAATGCAAGGGACACGGGTTCGAGACCTGGTCCGGGAAGATCCCACATGCCGCGGAGCAACTAAGCCCGCTAGCCACGACTACTGAGCTGATGCGCCACAACTACTGAAGCCCACGTGCCTAAAGTCCGTGCTCTCAACAAGAGAAGCCACCGCGATGAGAAGCCCACGCACCACAACGACGCTCCCTGCAACTAGAGAAAAGCCTGCGCATAGCAACAAAGACCCAACGCAGCCAAAAAAAAACAAAAACAAAAAAACATACACTCTGTGCTTGAAGGGTTAGCGAAAAGTAATAGAGACAGAAGAATTGTTTGAGACTTGATTGTGAAGAGCTTTAAAAGTCATGCTAAGAACTTTTGACTTTATCCCAAAGGCATTGGGGAACCATGAAATTAGGAGACATGATCAAATTTCTTTCAGAAAGTTCACTCAGGTGGCACTTGTGGAGTCTGGATAGAGGGAAGATGGAAGGGAAGCTCTTTGGAGACTATTTGGATGGTCCATGGGAACAATGATGAGAGGCTTACCTGGGGCTATGACAGTGGGAACAGGGAGGAAGGGACACATTTGAGAGATGGCTCAGAAATAGAATCAACAGCATCTATTTATTCATTCACTCTACAGATTTATTCAGTCTGTGCTATGTGTCAGCCAGTATGAACCATGAAGAGAATAGAAGTACTTGATGCTGACAGGGGAGTGGTCAGATTAGAGCAGAGGGAGGTGGTACTAGTTTGGATGGGCTTCCTGGAGGAATGCAGTCTGACCTAACTTTCCAAAAAAGGAAAAGAAACATGAATTCATAGAAAGAGGCAGGGGAACATTTTATTGCCCGATTAAGGGCTTGTAAGAATGCAAGAATGAAGAGATGACCAGCAGGTATGCTTGACTAGCAAAGAGAGTCTTTTTTAACCTGGAAAAAATGGAGAGATGGGTGGCGTTTGGGAGAGAAGACTGAGAGCAGAAACATCGAAATTTGATGTAGTGACCACGGGGTACCCCTGTAGGTTTTTTAGAACCCATAGGGAACTACTGTGGGTTTTTAGGAGGAGAGGAGCTGTGTGGTAGAGTAGAAAAAAATGATGGAATTAATGCTTGTAGATCTGGATTATGCTACTAACTAGCTGGGTCATCATTCAAATCATTTAATGTCTCCAAAGTTCATGTTTGTATAGTTAGGATGGGAGCAAAAAGGCATTTAGATGGAAATCCAGCTAAGAGGCAACTACAGTAGTCAATTCAAAAATGCATGTGAAGTACAAACCATGGACCAGACACTATATAGCCACTGGGGAACAGGAAGAATAAGAAATGGCAGGGAAATGGACTTTCCAGCCTGCTGGGCACCTGGAAGTAAGAATATTGTCCAGGAAAAGCTTGGATACTTGCCTTTATTTTCTTCCCTCCCATCTCACCCCATTTCTACCTCTGGATATGGCCTTGCTGATGCTGGGTTTGACTCAAGAAACAAAGGGATGATGGTATCTGGAAATATTTCCTATCAAAGGTATGAATTATTTGCATACATTCGTGAATAGTGATGCAAGTCCCAGCTATAAAAGGATTAGACTTGGGCTGCATCATGACCCCCAGCCCCTCAGGTGCTTTGGGCACCAAGGGAAGCTGCTATAAACAGCTTCATCTGCTTCTGCTCTGGGTGGCTGCCCGACCGCTTCTGGCGTTCTTGGCCAAAGAAATCAGGCACGTAACCTTACAGATTAAGCAAAAGTGGTTTCTCCCTGCCAGTTTAAACCTACTTGTATGCTTCATCAGTCTTTGGCTTTCAATGGGATTACAGTCTAATAGGAAGATAGACATATAAACAAATATATTACAGTGCGACAAGTGGTTCTTTTTTCTATAGACTGGCAGTGTGGTGCTGGGGAACTGAAATGGAACAACTTTCTCTGCTGAATTTGGCTTTGCCAACAGACGAACTTCTTTCTGTTTCCTCGTAAAACAGCGTGCTGAGTCCTGACAAGTGGAGGTGCCCTGGTTGCCTAGGAGGGAATATTCTCCCAGGGGCTGGGCAGGGACTTGAGACAAGGGAAATGTGGTTCTTCTTGTCCCCTGAAAAAGTAACACTGGATTTTCCGGCCTAGAGGTACATTGCCTAATCTGCCTCGGTGCTTCTCATCTTTCTGTGTCCTGGCCCTTCTTGGGCTGCTTGTCTGAGGGAAGATGATTGATGAAAATAACCTTTCTTTGTCTTCTGTAGACGCTAACCCAAAAATCAGGCACCAAACTGGAGAGTCTCTGCCGTTATTTAGAAATGAAAATTAAGGCAAGTCATTTATCCTTTTGGGTGTAATTTGTTCATCAGTTACAAAGAGACTGTCCTTCCTACTCAAAAGGCTAATATGAGGATGAATACAATTTGGGAAGATATCTTTGCAACATAGAGGATCACTAAATACAATGCACCATTTAATTATCGATCCTCTCCATGGCTTTTTCTAGCCTCCAGCATCTACTAGCCATTTTTAGTTTCATCCGCTGCCTTAAAGCATTCTCCTTAAATTCTTTCAATTTCAGTCAAGCTCCTGATGGGCAAGCATAGTTCACATTCTTGCTGAGGGACACCTGAAGTCAGCTTTCACCCCCTAACCAGGTATCCAAAGCCAGATTTATATTTCTTTTAAAACAAGGGGAATGAAATCCTCAATAGAAAGGTTGTCTGGCAACCGGATAAAAGAAGAAATTTCTTTCAGGCTTTCCAAGAAGACAGAATGGGAGTCTTGAAATATAAATTACTTTTTATTGGTGTCTTGAAAAGGTATTATTCTCAACCATCTGCCTCTCTTACCCCCGTGACTGAATATGGCCTATGCAAGCAATTAAACCATTGTGTGTCTTTAAATTGAATGAAAGTAGAGATATTTTAGGAGATGGAAGAAACCTTAGAGATTTCCTGGTTTATCCACTTATTTCTTGAAGTAGGGAAGTGGAATTTAGAACAGGTCAAAGATTTCCCCTTGATCTCTAGCTTTTCAGTGCTGAGCCAAGATCAAACCCAGGGTTTCTAACTCCCAGTTCAGGGTCCTCACCCCTGGGCTAAAGATAAGATACGAGCATGAATAACTACAATAGAGGCAGAGAATGGTATTCTAAGTCTCACACTAGGCCTCAATGTCCAGCCTGATGGTAAGTGTGGTAGAAGCAGTCAAAGGCCCTAGGCCAAGGGGACATCATTTCTGCCCACACAGTCAAAGGGCATTTGGGTTGGAGAGCATAAATGACCCTTCAGATGTTTACCTTGGAGGTATTAAATTCCAACTGTGCCTATTTCACGGAGGAAGGACAACTGGTTGGTGTCCTTTCTCCTAGCTCAGAATTGCTCCGGTTATTCTGATCTTTCTGCTCCGGTTTAGGCCCTCCCTCATGGTCTGCCCCAGTGGAAAGCTTGGTGGCTTTCCTGGGATGTCAGGTTATGGAGAATAAGAGTACCTAGGAGTGGGGATAACATACTTCTGGTCAAATTCCATGATAGTGAACTCCCCATGCCTGGGCCAACTCCCTTGGTGTTAATACAAGTCAACCCCACTTGAGTTACGTAGGCCAATACCTGGGGCTTAGAAATATTTGTTTCACATGATCTCACTGTGATGCAACATTCCTCCCTCCCTGTATCTTTCTCATAGCAATGAATTTCTGATAGTCCAGAGGGAGTAGAGTCTACCTGGGGTCATGGCCTGCCCCTGCCTCTACCACTGTCTCTCTGTTCCAGGCCTGGGTGACACAGCACAGGGCTCTCGGTCCTTTGCAGTACACGATGCACCATGTAGTAACTTATCTTGCTGCTTCCTAGAGCCTCTCTGGTGAACTTGGTGGCCAGTGGGGACTTCCCTGGAGGCTTGAGGGTTGTGTCTCTGCAGTGGATTTTCAGGGAGTTATTTATAGTTATACAACTGCCAGGTGGAGGATGGGCAGTGACTCCCCAGGTGGGGGAATTGAAGTGTTAAGAAGTTCTATGTATGAGGGATTCTGGGCACACAGAACCATAGAGTCCTAAAGCTGGAAGGGGGTTAGGATTACCTGTGTCACAGGAGATGGCTTTGCTGTGAGACACTTCAGGGTCTGGCTGCAGCACAGGGTCAATGGGGAAGTTCGCAGAGGAAAACACATTTATTCATGGAGACCTAGCAATTACGAACTGGGCAAGAAGGCAGGGGAAGAGAAGGAGTTCCCTGCAGCCCTGAGATGAAGTGGCTTGGCTAAGGACACATGGGTAGTTCTCTTTCCTGTGCCACCCATCAGGTGGACCTGCTTTCTAGTGGAGCTGATTTGAGGAGGTGAGGAGAACCAATCTTCATTAAATGAGTCGGAGTGAAGCCAGATGTTTGCAGCTGGAGTTGGGCTATGTGACTCCTGCCACCTGGTGCTGCTAATTTGTTCCTGGGTTGACCATCTGATCTTCTGCCCACAAAATGAAGCAGTGAAACACTCCTTCTGCCAACATAGTAAGTGAACATGTTCTCCTCCCACTGTTCCATCATGAAAGTAGCATATCTGGTGTCTGTAGGTGTTTGAAGGAGCCAACTATTCATGTCATCTGCTGCCTGGATCCTGGACCAGTTAAAGACTAGGCACAAGGGTCCAAAAGGGCTCAAAGCACCTGCCTTATTCCAATCCAAGGAGAACAGTCTTCCCCATCTGAACTGAACTTATGACCCCATCACAAGCAGGGTGGCTAGATTCCACAGGAGTAAAATGTAGACTTTAAAGGCATGGAAAAGTCTGGAGTGTGGAGACTACCTGAGGCCTGTGGCAGGCTGGATCCAAAAGAGAGCCAATGACAGCTACTCACGTGCTGAGGACACCTCCAACTATTGGAAGATGGGACTTAAAGGGAATGGAGAAGCTGGGGGCGAGAGGGCATAAATTCTTATTCTAAGATCTGGTTCAGGACTAGGAGGAGAAGATGGCTCCTCTACATCCATTTGTTTTCTTTCTCAGTGAAACCTACATCTCTCTGTACCTTCAATCACTGTTATCACCGGCTGTCCTGGAGCTTATCTTCAGCTTAGGTTGTGTTTCCCCAGACCACACGGTACTGAACACAGAGTAGGTTTCTCAGCAAATCCATGTTAAGACCTGGGTTTACATCTTGGTGAAATAGGAACAATCCAGTTCAGCAGGTGATTGTCCTAGGTTGCGTCTTCCCTGAGACAAGGATTTGGGTGCCTGGAGTTTATTTGGAAATTGATTCCAGGAAACACCAGTAGAGGAAGGGGAAAGTGAGACAGGGAAGGGAGGCAGCTGGTAAAGGGGTGTTATCAAGTGCCCACTTGGGCAACTAGAGTTTATGCCCCTGGGGAACTCTACAGCCAGTGTACAAAAGATGCCTGGAGTTCTCCCAGTTGGAGTGAGGGAGCTGGGCGTTTATTTACCACATTCCATTGGTCATCCTTTGAGACCGCTTTTCTAGCACTGCATGTAGCATGCACGTGATACACAATTTGTGCTTTTTGGAGAAAACCCATCTAGCAGATAGGTGGGAGCCTCTCACCAACTCTCGGTGGTTTGTCTCTGTGTTTTTTGTTGCCTTTGTCACAAGAGGCTGTCTAAGCTCCACTCTTGGCTGGAATGTACTGCGGCAGCCTCCAACAGCTCAATCACTTGTTGTGCTGACAGCGCTCCCTCCAAGAACTGTCAACCTCTGACACATACGAGAAAATGACAGCCTTGTACAAAGCTCCATAACCAGTTCCCTAACTGGATGAGGTCTCATAGAAACTGTCAAGACAATGGCAGGTACTACAGTCCTTCAGAAGCTCCACAAAATGACTGCTGCTGCCGAATTGCTGCCTTCATTTCAGACATTGACTAGTTGAGAGTGAATTGGCTTCTGACAAGTTTCTTCCTCTCTGAGTTTGGGATGGATCCTGCCTGCTTTCTACCTGACCATTCAAAGTGTTGGCATGGGCACCTGGACTGCCCCTTGGAGCTGGTGCCTGGAACTCACCTGCTAGGATGAACAGGAAAGTGAACCATGAGAAGAGTCCTAGGAAGGCTGCATGTCAAATGGATGCTTCACACGAGCTTCCTGGTTTCTATCCTGCTCCCTGCTCTTAGGCATCTCTGTTGTGCATAGACAACCTGGGCGGCCCCCTTTGCTGGTCTTAGGTATCTCCTCTGGCACCTCTTCAGTGCAAGACTCAGCACATGGTAACTTATTGTGCTGCCTCCTAGGGCTGATTCTCTGGTGAACTCGGTGGCCAGTGGGGTCTTCCTTGAAGAGCTTCCTTGGGAACCTTGAGGGTCATACCCCTGTAGAGGTGAGGCAGTGGATTTTCAGAGGACTATTGCAAATTCTGCTAAACTTAGAGACAACCTAGTGTGAGATGTATTCTAGGCTACAGGTCAAGCATTTTCAAGAACAGAACCTTACATTAGTTTTCCTGTATTTAAATGCAAGTGAAATAGTTTTGGAGATTCAAATTTCAGTCTACATAATTCAGGTGTGCAAAATTAGAACTTTTTTTCTCTTTAACTGACCTTAATACTTGTTGTGGGTTGAATTTTGTCCTTCCAAAAAGATATGTTGGAGTTCTGATCCCCCAGTACCTCAGAATATGACCTTATTTGAAGACAGGGTCTTTACAGAGGGAGTCAAGTTGAAATGAGGTCATTAGGATGAGTCCTAATCCAATATGACCCATGTCCTTACCTCAAGGGGAAAATTGGACACTGACATGCACTCAGGGAAAACACCACATGCCAAAGAAGGCAGAGATCAAAGTGGTGCTTCTAAAGCTAAGGAACGCTAAAGATTGCCAGGGAACCAGCAGAAGCCAAGGCAGAGGCATGGAACAGTCTGTCTCTTGGCCCTCAGAAGGAAGCACCCATGTTGATACCTTGATCCTGGACTTCTTGCCTCCAGAATTAAGAGAATCGTGAGAGAGTACATTTCTGCTGTTTAAGCCGTCCAGTTTGTTGTGCTTTGTTATGGCAGACCTAGCAAACCAATACAACACTCAAATCTTTTTCAATGATGGTGACAAACTTGATCTTGCCAATTCAAAGCAAATTTGGGAGTCTTCAGGTGAATTCAGTCTCTTTTGAATAAATACTCAAGCAATTCCTATTTTCCTCTTTTTCTCTTCCCTCCTTCCTTTCTCACCAGGCTGCGGCCCTACACGGAGGTATCTGTCCTCTGGATTCTGCTGCCATGTCTCTTTTCTTCTTTATTACATTGGTTCTAAATGCTCCGTGTCTGTTACTGATGTATCCACTCTGCATGCCGCCCCTGTATCAGGTCACTGGATCCAACCCGTTTATTCAACTTCAACACCCTCATCTTAACTGTGAGGTTTAGTCAGGGCCACCAGCTCATTCTCAGCCTCATCTGCACCTGTCTTGAGCAAAGTAGGGACAGGATGGGCTCAGCCAGGGGCAGGGGAACCTTTCAGATGTTGTCCTGAACCTGTCTCTGGGGCCATAGGCTACCAGGACAGGAAATGGTGGTCCCAGGGTATACCTCTGCCATCCCAGACCTATCCTACCACCACTTTGCCTCTCCTCTGGCTACCCATGTGTCAAGGGACCTTCTGTGAGGCTGAGATGTGTGATCTCTGTGGTATCATTGCAGTAATAACTGGAAACGTTCTGAAATCCCATCAGTGGGAGAAGGATTAAATAAGTGAAGAGTATTCATATTGTGGAATACTGTGCAGCTGTTAAAAAGTGTGAGGGATCTCTCTTTATCCTGACACGGAAAGATCTCCAAGACATATTATGTTCTAGAACAATACTATGGTATGGCTTCATTTTTGTGAAAACAAATCTATATACATGAGTATGGATGCAAAGGCATAGAAAATCCTGGATGGGCACATATCTAAGTGTTAAGAGCATTACCCAGAGGAGACATATGGATTGGGAGAGGGGAGCAGGTATGTGAAAGAGGATGTTCACTTTTTCCTCAGAGTCTTTTTGTATGATATGAAATATTAACAAAACTGTAGTAATGAATTATGAAATTTTGACAAGTAAAAAAAATTAGCCAGACCCCTCCAAAATACCATAAACCGTACTGAGAATGGCCTGCCTGTCCTTTTCTTGATAATTAAACTGTTCACTCTTTCTTCAGTCTGAAAAGGCTCAGGCATACTTGTTGGCTTAACTGAACCTCTCTTTCACTCAGATGTTGTTAGCACAAAACTTTAATGAATAAATGAAGGACCAGAGAATACTGCTCCAAATTGCCCTCTAGACCACAGCCTGTGTTGTCACAGAGGCCTTTGGCAATCCAAAAGGAATAAGGTTGAATCAAGTAACAAGGGGAAATCAATATCTTATTCACGTTAAACCTGCCCTTATGCTCTCCATTATGTGACTTGCCACACTGAGAATCGATGTGTTTCTCTTCATGTGGAACACAGGGGCTCTAAAATTTTCATTTATATATATTAATTTTTAAGAAGAGAACTTCACTTCATGGCGCTATTTCCTTTCCCTGTAAAACTGGTGGGTTAATAGCAGAATTAAAAACAGAACTCCTCATGTTTGACTCAACTCCAGTCCTGCATACTAAGTAAACGTTCTCAGAGGAATGGTTCTTGGGTCAGGACAAGGATAATAATGGTCATTAATAACCACCACTCATTACATGGTTCATCTTCCCCTGAGCTCTTCTAACCTACTGTTTATAAATGCTCTTTAATGTGCCAAGTGCCCTGGTCCCACCGAGGCACACACACACTTGGAGGGAGGGTAATTGCTGCTGTCGTGATGAACCCTGGCCTGTGCACACAGCGTTCCCAGATCGCTTCTCCTGCCTCTGGGGCAGAGGGTTAATGGTCACTGTCCAAGACCGCTTGGGACAGGGAGTGGTGGAATCTAATTACTGGCTCTTGTGGGTGGACCCATGTGTGTCTTGATGAACAGGATGAGCTAAAGTAATCTCCAAATCTGCATGCTAACTACCTTCTGGAAGTTATTGTTATTTTGAAAGCCCTAAGGAAATTATATCTTTATTGTGAATCTAAACGATCCTCTATTAACTTTCACTGTTGCCTTACCTGATTCTTATTGCTCTGAAACCTTGATCCAGCAGCAACTAAATTACCTCCTCATTCTGTCCAAGAGAACCTAGATTATTTCTGTCTGTGGAACCACTGTCCCCAGCGTAGATCCCTGTCCTCATTTGTACCCTGCCTCCCCTCCTCACCAGCCCCCTCCCCAACTGGTAGATCCTATATGGGAACAAGTACATAATTCTCTCTTTCCAAACAAATTGGATGAGATTTTGTTTTCTGCTTTTTGAGGATGTGACTGGACACTTTTACTAAAGGTTCTTGCACCTTTATTTTCTCCTTTTTGAGTAGGCGACTGAGTCGTCAGAAGTCAGAAAGAATAAGCAGGGTTCATGGTGAAACTTATAATTATGGTTGGAACTTGAAACAGTATTTGCAAGCTATTGTTAATATTTTTTTTCTGGTTTGTATGTGTGTGTTGCAGTAATATATATTTCCATTTATTTTGCCAGTGGGTAAATTCTTTATTCCCTTGAACCGCTGGAAAACATTTCTCTGTTAACACACAGGTGACTATTCTGCACACATACACATCCCCTTGCCATGAATCTTTTTTTTTTTTCACATCTTTATTGGAATATAATTGCTTTACAATGTTGTGTTAGTTGCTGCTGGATAACAAAGTGAATCAGCTATATGTATACATGTATCACCATATCTCCTCCCTCTTGCATTTCCCTCCCACCCTCCCTATCCCACCCCTCTAGGTGGGCACAAAGCACCTAGCTGATCTCCCTGTGCTATGCAGCTGCTTCCCACTAGCTAGCTATTTTACATTTGGTAGTGTATATATGTCCATGCCACTCCCTCACTTCTTCCCAGCTTACCCTTCCCCCTCCCTGTGTCCTCAAGTCCATTCTCTACATCTGCATCTTTATTCCTGTCCTGTCCCTACGTTTTTCAGAACCATTTTTTTTTTTTAGATTCCATATATATGTGTTAGCATACGGTATTTGTATTTTTCTTCCTGACTTACTTCACTCTGTATGACAGTCTCTAGGTCCATTCATCTGTTGATGGATACTTAGGTTGCTTCCATGTCCTGGCTATTGTAAATAGAGTTGCAATGAACATTGTGGTACATGACTTTTTTTGAAATATGCTTTTCTCCAGGTATATGCCCAGTAGTGGGATTGCTGGGTCATATGGTAGTTCTATTTTTAGTTCTTTCAGGAACCTCCATACTGTTCTCCATAGTGGCTGTATCAATTTACATTCCCACCAAGAGTGCAAGAGGGTTCCCTTTTCTCCACACCCTCTCCAGCATTTATTGTTTGTAGATTTTTGATGATGGCCATTCTGCCCGGTGTGAGGTGATACTTCATTGTAGTTTTGATTTGCATTTCTCTAATGATTAGTGATGTTGAGCATCCTTTCATGTGTTTGTTGGCAATCTGTATATCTTCTTTAGAGAAATGTCTATTTAGGTCTTCTGCCCATTTTTGGATTGGGTTGTTTGTTTTTTTGATATTGAGCTGCATGAGCTGTTTGTATATTTTGGAGATTAATCCTTTGTCAGTTACTTCGTTTGTAAATATTTTCTCCCATTCTGAGGGTTGTCTTTTCATCTTGCTTATTGTTCCCTTTGCTGTGCAAAAGCTTTGAAGTTTCATTAGGTCCCATTTGTTTATTTTTGTTTTTATTTCCATTTCTCTAGGAGTTCGGTCAAAAAGGATCTTGTTGTGATTTATGTCATAGAGTGTTCTGCCTATGTTTTCCTGTAAGAGTTTTATAGTGTCTGGCCTTACATTCAGGTCTTTAATCCATTTGTAGCTTATTTTTGTGTATAATTAGGGAGTACTCTAATTTCATTCTTTCACATGTAGCTGTCCAGTTTTCCCAGCACCACTTACTGAAGAGACTGTCTTTTTCCATTGTGTATTCTTGCCTCCTTTATCAAAGATAAGGTGACCATATGTACGTGGGTTTATCTCTGGGCTTTCTATCCTGTTCCATTGATCTATATTTCTGTTTTTGTGCCAGTACCATACTGTCTTGATTACTGTAGCTTTGTAGTAGTAGTCAGGGAGCCTGATTCCTCCAGCTCCGTTTTTCTTTCTCAAGATTGCTTTGGCTGTTCGGGGTCTTTTGTGTTTCCATACAAATTGTGAAGTTTTTTGTTCTAGTTCTGTGAAAAATGCCATGGTAGTTTGATAGGGATTGCACTGAATCTGTAGATTGCTTTGGGTAGTATAGTCATTTTCACAATGTTGATTCTTCCATCTAAGAACATGGTATATCTCTCCATCTGTTTGTATCATCTTTAATTTCTTTCATCAGTGTCTTATAGTTTTCTGCATACAGGTCTTTTGTCTCCTTTATTCTTTTTGTTGCAATGATAAATGGAAGTGTTTCCTTAATTTCTTTTTTAGATTTTTCATCATTAATGTATAGGAATGCAAGAGATTTCTGTGCATTAATTTTGTATCCTGCTACTTTGCCAAATTCACTGATTAGCTCTAGTAGTTTTCTGGTAGCATCTTTAGGATTCTCTATGTATAGTATCCTGTCATCTGCAAACAGTGACAGTTTTACTTCTTCTTTTCTGATTTGGATTCCTTTTATTTCTTTTTCTTCTCTGGTTGCTGTGGCTAAAACTTCCAAAACTATGTTGAATAATAGTGGTGAGAGTGGGCAACCTTGTCTTTTTCCTGATCTTAGTGTAAATGGTTTCAATTTTTCACCATTGAGAATGATGTTGGCTGTGGGTTTGTCATATATGGCCTTTATTATGTTGAGGTAAATTCCCTCTATGCCTACTTTCTTGAGGGTTTTATCATAAATGGGTGTTGAATTTTGTTGAAATCTTTTTCTGCATCTATTGAGATGATCATACGGTTTTTCTTCTTCAATTTGTTGATATGGTGTATCACATTGATTGATTTGCATATATTGAATAATCCTTGCCTTCCTGGGATAAACCCTACTTGATCCTGGTGTATGATCCTTTTAATGTGCTGTTGGATTCTGTTTGCTAGTATTTTGTTGAGGATTTTTGCATCTATGTTCATCAGTGATATTGGCCTGTAGTTTTCCTTTTTGTGACATCTTTGTCTCATTTTGGTATCAGGGTGATGGTGGCCTCGTAGAATGAGTTTGGGAGTGTTCCTCCTTCTGCTATATTTTGGAAGAGTTTGAGAAGGATAGGTGTTAGCCCTTCTCTAAATGTTTGATAGAATTCACCTGTGAACCCATCTGGTCCTGGGCCTTTGTTTGTTGGAAGATTTTTAATCATAGTTTCAATTTCATTACTTGTGATTGGTCTGTTTATATTTTCTATTTCTCCCTGGTTCAGTCTCAGAAGGTTGTGCTTTTCTAAGAGTTTGTCCATTTCTTCCAGGTTGTCCATTTTATTGGCATAGAGTTGCTTGTAGTTATCTCTCATGATCCTTTGTATTTCTGCAGTGTCAGTTACTTCTCCTTTTTCATGTCTAATTCTATTGATTTGAGTCTTCTCCCTTTTTTTCCTGATGAGTCTGGCTAATGGTTTATCAATTTTGTTTATCTTCTCAAAGAACCAGCTTTTAGTTTTATTGATCTTTGTTATCATTTCCTTCATTTCTTGTTAATTTATTTCTGATCTGATCTTTATTATTTCTTTCATTTTGGTAACTTTGGGTTTTTTATGTTCTTCTTTCTCTAATTGCTCTAGGTGTAAGGTTAGGTTGTTTATTTGAGATGTTTCTTGTTTCTTGAGGTAGGCTTGTATTGCTATAAACTTCCCTCCTAGAACTGCTTTTGCTGCCTCCCATAGCTTTTGGGTCATTGTGTCTCTGTTGTCATTTGTTTCTAGGTATTTTTTGATTTCCTCTTTGATTTCTTCAATGATCTCTTGGTTATTTAGTAGTGTATTTTTAGCCTCCATGTGTCTGTGTTTTTTACAGATCTTTTCCTGTAATTGATATCTAGTCTCATAGCGTTATGGTCAGAAAAGATACTTGATACGATTTCAATTTTCTTAAATTTACCAAGGCTAGATTTGTGACCCAAGATATGATCTATCCTGGAGATTGTTCCATGAACACCTGAGAAGAAAGTGTATTCTTTTGGTTTTGGATGGAATGTCCTATAAATATCAATTAAGTTCATCTTGTTTAATGTATCATTTAAAGCTTGTGTTTCCTTATTTATTTTCATTTTGGATGATCTGTCCATTGGTGAAAGTGGGGTGTTAAAGTCCCCTACTGTTATTGTGTTATTGTTGATTTCCCCTTTTATGGCTCTTAACATTTGCCTTATGTATGGAGGTGCTCCTATGTTGGGTGCATAAATATTTACAATTGTTATATCTTCTTCTTGGATCATTATGTAGTGTCTTTCTTTGTCTCTTGTAATAGTCTTTATTTTAAAGTCTATTTTGTCTGACATGTGAATTGCTACTCCAGCTTTCTTTGGATTTCCATTTGCATGGAACATCTTTTTCCATCCCCTCACTTTCAGTCTGTATGTGGCCCTAGGTCTGAAGTGGGTTTCTTGTAGACAGCATATATACGGGTCTTGTTTTTGTATCCATTCAGCCAGTCTATATCTTTTGGTTGGAGAATTTAATCCATTTACATTAAGGTAGTTATCGATATGTATGTTCCTATTACCATTTTCTTAATTGTTTTGGGTTTGTTATTGTACGTCTTTTCCTTCTCTTGGGTTTCCTGCCTAGAGGAGTTCCTTTAGCATTTGTTGTAAAGCTGGTTTGGTGGTGCTGAATTCTTTTAGTTTTTGCTTGTCTGTAAATGTTTTAATTTCTCAGTGGAATCTGAATGAGATCCTTGCTGGGTAGATTAATCTTGGTTATAGGTTTTTCCCTTTCATCACTTTAAGTATGTCCTGCCACTCCCTTCTGGCTTGCAGGGTTTCTGCTGAATGATCAGCTGTTAACCTTATGGGGATTCCTTTGTATGTTATTTGTTGTTTTTCCCTTGCTGCTTTTAATATTTTTTCTTTGTATTTAATTTTTGATAGTTTCATTAATATGTGTCTTGGCATGTTTCTCCTTGGATTTATCCTGTATGGGACTCTCTGTGCTTCCTGGACTTGATTTACTATTTCCTTTCCCATATTAAGGAAGTTTTCATCTATAATCTCTTCAAATATTTTCTCCATCCCTTTCTTTTTCTCTTTTTCTGGGACGCCTATAATTTGAATGTTGGTGTGTTTAATGTTGTCCCAGAGGTCTCTGAGACTGTCCTCAGTTCTTTTCATTCTTTTTTATTTATTCTGCTCTGCAGTAGTTACTTCCACTATTTTATCTTCCAGGTTACTTATCTGTTCTTCTGCCTCAGTTATCCTGCTATTGATTCCTTCTAGAGAATTTTTAATTTCATTTATTGTGTTGTTCATCATTGTTTGTTTGCTCTTTAGTTCTTCTAGGTCCTTGTTAAACATTTCTTGTATTTTCTCCATTCTATTTCCAAGATTTTGGATCATCTTTACTATCATTACTCTGAATTCTTTTTCAGGTAGACTGCCTATTTCCTCTTCATTTGTTTGGTCTGGTGGGTTTTTACCTTGCTCCTTCATCTGCTGTTTATTTCTCTGTCTTCTCATTTTGCTTAACTTACTGTGTTTGGGGTCTCTTTTTCACAGGCTGCACGTTCGTGGTTCCCTTTGTTTTTGGTGTCTGCCCCCAGTGGGTAAGGTTGGTTCAGTGGGTTGTGTAGGCTTCCTGATGGAGGGAACTGGTGCCAGTGTTCTGGTGGATTAGGCTGGATCTTGTCTTTCTGGTGGGCAGGACTGCGTCCGGTGGTGTGTTTTGGCGTGCCTGTGACCTTATTATGATTTTAGGCAGCCTCTCTCCTAATGTGTGGGCTTGTGTTCCTGTCTTGCTAGTTGTTTGGGATGGGGTGTCCAGCACTGTAGCTTGCTGGTCGTTGAGTGAAGCTGGGTCTTAGCGTTGAGATGGAGATCTCTGGGAGAGCTTTTGATGTTTGATATTACGTGGGGCCAGCATGAATCTTTTGGGTAGACATTTTTGTTTTTCTATGAAGGCAGGAGCTAAAGCATAAAATTATGTCACCTGAGAAGTGATTAGGGAATTTTTCTTCTTCTTCTTCTTTTTTTTAATAGCGGAATTTTTCTTCTTAAACCAAATGAATGCCCAGCCAGACCAGCTTCCTAAAGTGAAGTGAGAACTGCTCAAGCTGTGCCTGGGAATATTAATA
Source organism: Aethalodelphis obliquidens (assembly GCF_003676395.1). Classification (NCBI taxonomy): domain Eukaryota; kingdom Metazoa; phylum Chordata; class Mammalia; order Artiodactyla; family Delphinidae; genus Aethalodelphis; species Aethalodelphis obliquidens. The sequence continues at coordinate 39,550,871 of NW_020837954.1, read as the reverse complement.
AAAGGAAGAGATGCCTCTGCCCACAGCTTGTCATTCCAGTGTCCCCCAGCCCTGCAGGCAGCAAAGACTGGAAGCATTGGAGATCCTTAAACCTCCCATTTAGGAGGTTGAAGCCTGCCATCTAGTGGCTACTCAGTAGAATTAACCAACATTTTGTTAAGTTTAAGCATGGCAACGGTTGGAATATACCGAGGTGTTACTAGCATGTACTCACAAGTGCCATCTGAATTTGGGCTGTGGTTATTCTGTAATAATACCAAGAACTCTAAAGCTTGAAAATGACTACCAGCACATCTTTGTCTTTAGGAAGCAGACGAGAAGGTGGATGCTGGAGAGGGTGGTATACTGTGCTGTCAGGTTCCTCCCCTAGAATATGTAATGCTGAAAAGTGGGACCATCTGGAATGCCAGTGACTGCAGCCACCTCCAGTTCTAGACAAATTGGTAATTTCTTAAAGCGCCCTTCTGATGAGCAGACAAACTTCAGGCTTGTTAGCTAAAGTGTCATTTGTGGGTGAACCTGGAAAGATCATAGCAGGTGATGCAGTAGAGCACCCAATTCACGAGGTTGATCTGTGTATTGGGTGCTCAACACATGAAAAGTCATGATGCCTGCTGGTGGCTGGGGTATTTCCCTTCAACCTGGACAATGGGGATGAAAAAAAAAATGAGAGCATCTTTAATCGTTCCCTGTGGCTTATGATTTTAAGGGTTAGAGAACACCTGAAGGGGTTTGCTTTAAAAAACAAAAACCTATTGGGTGGATTTCAGTGATTTTTATCACAACCTGCTCCTGCTTTCTGCAGGTTGTAGGAGTTGGAAAATGATAGGGGAAGATTGTTGCTATGATATATGCAATCTATCCGAAGGTCAGAGCATGGGAAAAAAACGGGGAAATTGGGCTTACTGAGATCCCAAGTTCACATAAGAAGTAAGAGCAAGGTTGAGGAGATGAGTAATTTATGCATGAGCTGCATAATTCTTTTCAGTTTTCCCATCTGTGAGCTGGAAATGAAGGAATGATCAAATTTGCCAACTGATTGTCTTCCCATGATGTTAAGGTGGTGGGACAACCTCTAAGGGTGTTAAGAATAGCACTTAAATATATACTCTATTTAAAGCGGTTCGCTGACAGATGACATATCAGGGCCTTTCCTTTTTTTTTTTTTTTTTTAAAATAGTGCCACCTGATTCAAGTTGGGAACAGAAAACCACCTTGAAGTAAATGTTCCTTGTTCTACAGAAGATGCTTGAGTAGGTTCCCTTGGTTATATAAATGTCAGACAAGTTGGCCTCCGGTCCCAGGAGAAGGGAGTAACAAGACATCCAGTGCTTTGAATGGTTTAGAAAAGTTTGCCTCACATCTGGTGTGAGGAATGGTTGGCGCAGAACAGCAGCAGGAGGGCTGTGTGCTACGTGCAGTTGTGTGGTCAAGTCAGATGAAAATTAATTGAATACTCTTTGGATTTAGTTGCCCACTCCCTGTTTTCAAAACGCTCATCTTACCTTGGCTTTTGTGCCCAGACTCTCCTGCTTTCGCCTGCTTCACTGGCTGCTTTTTCCTTCCCTCCTTTGTAAGATCATGTTCCTCCACCATCTGCTGGTGTTCCTCAAGGGCTTGGTCCCGCTAAAGCATTTTCAAAACGGTAAAATCAAGTCTCACATAAATGGGAACGGAACACGTCAAAGATTTTATGTAGCCCATTAATAAATGAAGAAACCAGGAAGGTGTTAAAATCAGGTTCAGGGAGAATTTGAAAAACAGACATATATATTCAGGAATGCTGAAATGAATTTGCTAATAGATGCAAAATGGTTAATATAGAACAGTAAAACGTAATTCTTGGGGGCATCTTTTCTACAGGGTAAAAATCAATTGTATCTCTATTGGGACAACATTTATTCACCATGCTATGGACAACAATCATTTGCATTGCTATCAGTTTTCTACAAATTAACCTCTATCCCTAGAAAGTTGTAAAATAGCCTGGCCAATAGGAAGACAATGAAAGGTGCACAGCTCTACAGAATCAGATAATCCCCAGAGGGTCCACTGGACAATGCCCAGAGCTCAGTAGTCTCTATGGCCCATTTTTGAGGTTTTGATGATTTTCCCCAACACTCCTGAGCTCTCTAATCATTCTGTGTTCTTTCTGGGCAACCTCACCTAAGCCCTAGCTTCAGTCGCCTCCAACAACAGCTGACTTTCAAGTTTATATCTTTGGTCTAGTGCCCTCAGGTCCAAACCCGTGCATCCGTTACCTGACGACTCCCCTTAGATGTTTTTGAGAAGGTAACTTCCCAAAGTCATTTAGCTTGTTAGAAGAAGAGCTGAGGTTTGAACTTGGGACTATTCGATTTCAGAACTGGAGCTAGAAGCCTACAACATTAACAGGCGGTAGTTTTGAAGTGTCCAAAGGTAAGGGGCTGGAACCTAGGCAGTTGACCCCTTCTCCTTCTGTCCTATAGTGGTGGTGCTTCAGGGTGGGTGGGGGCCCCCCCCAGGGCCTGAGAGTGGGCTCTTGTCTAACACTCAGAAATGAATGGTCCAAGGAGACACAAGTACTGACAGAGCAAAAGACCTTATTGTAAAAGGGTGCTGGAGGGGAGAGCAGAGGCGTGAGGGAACCCCGGAGAATTGCTCTGCCTCCTGGCTTGCAGTCTCGGGTTTTATGGTGGTGGGGTTAGCCTTCCGGGTTGTCTCTGGTCCATCATCTTGCTCGTGCCCATATTTGGTCTCGCCAGGGCCCTTCTTGGTGGCACACGCAACTCTCAGTCAAGATGGTTTCCAGCGTGAGCGTTTCTGGGAGGTTGGCAGGACATATCAGGGGCTGGCATCTCCTCCTTCCTTTTGGCCCCTCCCAAATTCTTCTGGTTGGTTTTGGCGGCAGCTGTCAGTCCCTTGTTCCTCTTTGGGACCTCCTATTATGAGGTAACTCACTCAAGCGGCTATTCTTGTGCCTGGCCAAGGCGGGCAGTTTTGGTCAACAGTCTCCTACCAGTGAGCGGTGTCCTCTGAGGAGGAGAAAGCTGGAGACATGGACCTTGCTGATTCTCTGGCTGAACTTCAGATAAGAGACCCTGCTGCTGGCTGTCCCTGGTGAGTGTTGCCACTCCCTGATGAAGAGGCAGGAGTAGGCGATACCTTTTTTCTATGGTTCAGTTTTCAGACGCTGGTGTTCTGGTGTGGCGCCCTTGATCTAGCTACCTGTTACTTTTTCTTGCGTGAGAAAGAGGCCTCCAGCCTGGGCGGAGGGTAGGAATAAAGTATGTGTGTGTGCACGTGCGCGTGTGTGGTGGTGGGGTTCCCAGGTATTCTGAGGGTGTTTCGCATCTTTTACCCTCACCCTGCTGACCTTGGTTTCTGCTGCCCTCTCCCTTTAACTCTTCCCTCCTTCAGTGTCCACACTTCCCTTCAGGAAGAATGAAGTCTCAAGCCCCATTGAGCCCTAACTGGTCTCACAAGGTTAATAGCAAATTTTGACCCAAGTAGGTGCTCATTTCTTCCTGTGTGGTATTTTTCTTCTCTTTCTGCCTTCCCAGCCCCAAACCCAGAGACTGTTCAATCAGTGGCTGATCAGATGAAAACAACTGACACAGAGGTGAGGATAGCCAGTAGCCATGGCCCTCGTTCAATACCTGTGGAAAAAGTGAATTTCTGCCTGGTAGAAACTATGTGGGAGCTATTCTTAAGCCTGCTTTCAGACACATCTAACTACTTTCTGGCTCTTCATCCTTTTCTCTGCCAGGGAGTCGTCATGTACACAGTCCCTGCCTTACTGGCAAAGGCCATCTCAGTGGGGATTTTATTTACTTTATCAGGAGGGCGAGAGGAGGATGGGTCAGGTTGCCTGGCCTTGGTGTTGACACAGAAACCAGGGAAAATGCATTGTGCTGAACTTGGTGTTCCCTAAATTGTAAACATTCTTAACACAGCATTCTGGAAAATAAGTTCTAGTGAAAAGAGAACTGTAAACTGGGGAACTGAGGGACTGAACTGGAAGGGGCACTCATTTTCCCCAGTTGCTCAGGTTACGGACAAACCATGTCACAGGTCACAGAAACGGGCTCTGCCACAGGCTCATCGAGGTGTGGTCGGTAGCATCGCGAACCGACCACAAGTGCCAGCACAGGTCCACTGAGGGCAGTGGAGCAGGGGTGGGAGGGCCAGCCTTGTCCAGGTAACTCCTCTTCCCAGACCTTGGGCCTGCCCAGGGCTGTGCCCCCTCCCACTTTGCTGGGTGACTCCTAGCTGGGGCTGGCTCTCAGGCCCCAAGTATACTTTCAGCCTGCTCTTTCTGAGAACATTTCTAGTCTTATGAGATAAAGGCTTACCTGCAGCCAGAGAATCCTACACACACCTCCTTTGAACTCCTGCCACTCTGAAAAGCCAAAAACATCTGCCCACAACACATCGTTTTGGAGGTCTCTTTTCCCTTTCTTTTCCATCAGAACTGTCTGAAACCACTTTCTACCTTAGACGAAACTGCTATCTGGTGCAGTACTTCAAGTGCGAATGCCTTAGAAGCCACCTTTAATTCTTTTGAGTTAAAGAAAAGAATACTCTTTTTTTAGGGTCTTTCTCTAGGAATGAGGTGATTTCCTCCCCTACCAACTCTTTCCCTACCTTTTCAGCAGGCTCACCTTCTTTTGGTTATACTTGGTGAAAAGGAGGCTTTTAAAAAATATTATTAAATGGAGGTTATAATTCCTATATAATTCATGCTTTTCAAGTTGTACCATTTAGTGGTTTTCAGTATATTTCAAAGTTGCGCAACCATCACTGCAATCTAATTCCAGAAAGTTTTCATCATTCTAAAAAGAAACTTCATACCCATCAGAGGCCTCTCTTCATTGTTCCCTCCCCCCAGCTCCTGGCAGCCACATTCTACTTTCTGTTTCTGTGGGTTTGCCTATTCGGGACATTTCATATGAACGGAATCACACAATATGTGGCCTTTTGTGTCTGGCTTCTTTAATATTTTTAAGGTTCATCCATATTGTAACACGTATCAGTATTTTATTCTTTCTCATTGATGAATAATATTCCATTGTTTGGATATACCACATTTTGCTTATCCACTCATCAGCTGATGGGCATTTGAGTTGTTTCTGCTTTTTGGCCAAAAGCAATAAGGCTGTGAACATTCGTGTACACATTTTTGTGTGGCGGTATGTTTTCAGTTCTCTCGGATATCTATCCAGGAGTGAATTTCCAAGATCACATTGTATTTTGTGTTTAACTTTTTGAGGAACTGTCGTACTGTTTTCCAAAGGGGCTGCATAATTTTATATTCCCACCAGCAATATGAGAGTTTCAACTTCTACATCCTCCCTAGCACTTGTTCATCTTTTTGATTATAGCTATCCTAGTAGATGAGAATTATATCATCATGGTTTTGATTTTCATTCCCCTAATGACTGATAATATTGGGCATCTTTTCCTGTGCGTGTTGGTCATTTGTATGTCTTATTTGGAGAAATAGCAAAATGATTTGACCATTTTTCAATGGGTTGGTTTTTTGTTGCTGAGTTATGAGTTCTTTATTCTCTATACAAGTCCCTTGTCAGATACCTGATTTGCAAAATTTTTCTCCCATTCTGTGGGCTTGTCTTTCACTTTCTTGTTACTGTCATTTGAAACATGAAAGTTTTAAATTTTCATGAAATCCAGTTTATCTATTTTTCCTTTTGTTGCTTGTTCTTTTGGTGTCATGTCTAAGAAACCATTGCCTTACCCCAAATCACGAATATTTATGTGTATGTTTTCTTCAAAGAGCTTTATAGTTTTGGCTATTAAATTTAGGTCTTTATACCATTTTGATTTAACTTTTGTGTGTGGTGTGAGATAGGATCCAAATTCATTCTGTTGCATGTCCTAGTACCATTTGTTGAAAAGATTATTCTTCTCCACTGAATTCTCTCCCCTTATTGAAAATCAATTGACTGTAGGCATATGAGATTATTTCTGGTCTCTTAACTCTATTCTCTTGCTCTATATGTCTATCCTTATGTCAGTAGCACACTGTCTCGATTACTGAAGCTTTGTAGTAAGTTTTGAAATCAGGAATTACTAGTCCCATCCAACTTCGTTGTTTTTTAAAATCGTTTTGGCTATTGTGGGTCCCTGTCATTTCTATGTGAATTTTCGGATCAGCTTGTCAATTTCTGTGAACAAGGCAGGAATTTCTATAGAGATTGCATTGAATCTGTAGATCGATTTGGAAGAAATTGTCATCTTAATAATAATGTCTTCCCATCCATGCACATAGGATGTCTTTCCATTTAAGTCTTCTTTAATTTTTTTCAGTGATGATGTGTTTATATACAATGTAATGTGTATATAGGTCTTGCACTTTTTTGTTAAATTTATTCCCAAGTATTTTATTTCTTTTGATGTTATCGTAAATAGAACTGTTTCCTTAATTTCATTTTTGGATTATTCATTGCTAGTGCATAGAAATGCAATTGATTTTTATATATTGATCTTATATTTTGCAACCTTGTAGAATTTTTTTTATTAGTTCTGGTAGTTTTATTGTGGATTCCTTAGGATTTTCTATGTTCCAGAGCATGTTGTCTGTGACTAGGGATAGATTTACTTCTTCCTTTCCAACCTTGATTCTGCCTTTTATTAGGAGGCTGTTTTTATAAACAGTCTTGCTCCTACTATCCTCCCCTCCCCCATCACTGCTCCTGTCTCCTCTGGAGCTGTTGACCTCTCTCAGGATCACATAGTACAGCAAACAACTTTAAACTTGGTATCAGACATCACTGTCCTAAAGACCATTGACCATCTCCCTACGGGGGATTTCTCCCTGGCCAGTTTTCTCTTCTGATGGCCCCAATGCCTGGGGATCTTCTTGAGCCTCTTTCGGTCTTCAGGTTGCCTTCATACCTCTTCCATTTTCAGTCAAGTGCCTTATCTTCTCTCTCTGGGGTGCCCTTAAAATTTTCTTCACCTTACCACGCAGAGCAGTTCAACTCTCATTGTCTCACACACTCCTATCCATTTACACTCAGGTGTCTACAGTAACAGCAAAATTTTTTTTAAATGAACCAAAACCAGATCCCAAATAAAAACACCCCATTAAGATGCATCAGAGTATTTTTCTAAACTAAAGAATTGTCTCTCTGCAGAGGAATTTTGCTTTTCCCGTAGAAATCAGAAGTAGCTACCATCAGTTTTGCTAATGGATAGTAGTCCCCCCCGCCCCACTACAGAGAAGTTAAAACCAGCTTTTTCTTTTTTGAGAGGCTCTAGTTTGATAAAAGAACCATTTTCTGGGAAATCAGAATATCCTCAGACCGCCAGGTCTTACACTGGGAGTCTGAAGGTGTCAGTGCTCAAGCGAAGCAGGATGATGCTGGCAAGTGATGTGAATCTGCAGGGTGTAGAACAAAGAAAGTGCCTGCCACCCAGTTCTACAAGGATCAAGTCATTAGCCCCTGTAGTCGCTGACCTTCAGCACACCCTGAAAGGGATTCAGGACAAAAACAGGATGAAGCATTCCATGTTTTGGGTATATGAGCTCCTAGCTAGTTAAAATGCATATCTAAGGAAGAATTTCAATGACCCCAGATTCTTGCATCTTCCCATATAGGGATAAGCTCTAAAATCATGAACTTGAAATATCTGGGGTTTTTTTTGTGATTAACAGTAATCTTTTACCAGGATGTATCCTTGAATACATATAATTCCCAGCCAGAAAAACTCATATACATCCTGGCTCCTCCCCTAACCCTTTGGAGCAGGTCCTCAGAGCTATCTGAGAGGCTGTCTTCTGGGCTATAGTCCTCGGTAAGGTCCTCAAATAAAACTGAAAGTCACAGCTCTCACGTTGTGCATTTTTTGTTTCGGTCAACAACGGCATAACTCAGATCCTCTGCATGTTATGTGATGGGGAATTTAGGGGTGTCCCATGTAGGGTGTCTCCTCTCAGGTCCAGGGCAGAGGAAACAAAAGTTAATACTGACGAAGTAGTTAGGAGTTTGGACTCCGGAGCCAAACTGCTTGGGTTCAAATCCCAGCTCTGCTACTTAATAAATGCGTGACCTTGGGCAAATTACTAAACCTTTGCTATAATTCTACCTCACATGAAGTTCTCTTATTCATACCTAAATTTTTTTATCTGTAAAATGAAGATAATAATAGCATCTTCCTCACAGGATTGTTATGAGGATTAAATGAGTTAATATATGTTAAGCTCTCAACACAGTTCTTGGCATGTAACTAAGAAAGTGTTAAAACAAACAACAGTTGCAAGAACAATAATACCCTGATGTGTATGAGGTCTTCTTTTCCAGATTGTGAGTTTCTAAGTAGGGAGAGACTGTGTCTTATGGAACTGTGCATCTAGCATCAGTGCCTGGCACATAACAAAGACCTTCATCAAATGTCTATTCTTGATGGAATGAATGAAATTTTTAGATCCACTCAGAGAGCGATTCCTTAGGCTACAGATCAAAAGTAGACATTATCAAGCGCCTTTGTGAGCATCCTTGGGGGAAGTGTTCTCAAAGCTGCCAGGGAGTGTGTGGATGAAATGTTACAGAGATTTAAATTTCAGAAGTTAAAGAAGATGCTGTAATTTAGAAAGAATTGTCCAGAGAGAAGAAAAGAAAAACATTAAGCAATGTAAGAATAAAGGTCTTTATTTCAGGGGAAGGAGAGTCTGTAATAGTAAGATGAAAAAATCCCACTAGAATAGGTATTGGCAAACTTTTTCTGTAAAGGGCCAGATAGCAAATATTTTAGGCTTTGTGGGCCATGCAGTCTCTGTTGTCACTACTCACCTCTGCTGTTGTAGAGTGAAGCAGGTAGAGACAACATGTAGACCAGTGGGCCTGGCTGTATTCCTATAAAGCTTTATTTACAAAAATAAGAGGTGGGCTGGATTGGTCTTTGGGCTGTAGTTTGTTGACCTCTGCGCTAGAACAATGTTGGGAATGAATAAAGGAATATCAGTGGGACTGTGACAGCTGGAGAAGCAGCTTGCACAGAATCCTTTTTGAGAGAAGAGGATGGCCACCGCAGTATCCTGGGGAATCCTTCTGCCATATGTGTAGCTACAGGGAGCACTTAATACGACCACTTCAGTCTTAAATGTGGTAAATATGGAGAAGAGTAGACAAAAAACATGCAACACCATAACTTTTTTTTTGAAGTGAAAGGACAATTCAATTGGATTGAAACCCATTTATATTAAAAATAGAGAGAACAGATAATCCAAAAGAGAGACTCCATAACTTATTTCTATTTATCTCCAGAATGGATTTTATATCTATGTTAAGGAAGAGACTTATGACCTGGGAATTCACGGAATTTTAAGAACAATAATGAAGCCAAACTTGAAAATGTCTCCAGACTGCCACTTCACATGCCCCTCCGCCCCCAGCATCCCCCCGCCCCGGCTTCCTTCTCCATGCTGTAGGGATGCTTTAACCCCTCCTCAGGCAGGATGGGACTCACCCAAGATGAGAGTGGTTCATTGGACAGCCGAGAAGTACAGCCTCTCCTGGACCACATGTCCATTCAAGAACTCATAATCTATAAACCAATCTGGAAACCATTTTCTTATTCCTGAACAAGGTTTTCTTTCTATGTGACTCCCCCCTGGCAAAGAATGGACGAAGAGGGAATGGACTGTTTTACAGAGGCAAACTATTACTTCCTCACAATTCCGTTCTATAGAATGTCCCTACGGCACCTTGAATAAAGAAGCTGAGGATAAAAAAAAAAAAAAAAGAAGCTGAGGATATTTGGTTTTAGCTCTAATAATCAGTTCTGGCATACTAATTTCCTAACCATTGGAGTCTCCATGTGGTTGCTAAGTTTGCTGCATCACAGAAGAAATATACCTTCAGCCTGTTGTATAATTATCTCAGGAATTATAAAGGCAATAAATGCATGATTCCTTTTTTAAACTAATGCATTAGAGCAGAGATGCATAATTGGTACTTTAATGATCTAGTGGCAGCAAATTAGATAATAATGTGATTACAAAATGACAATTACTTTTGGCAATTAATTGGCATCACCTTTTTCACTACATTGCTCGGGACTCTTCATTCCAATGAGAAATAGGATTGTTCTAAGCCTGAATGGGAGCTATGGGGAAGAGTTAAGTTAATTACTTAACAAAACAAGTGGTTGATCTTGATATTCTTGATCAATGGGTCTTTGGGGTTTAATAACAACAACAACACACTATACCTTTTCCCCTGAATAATACCCAAATGATGTATAAACTTTTCGTAATGTAATTACTGCCCATAAATCACTTCATTTCTGAAATATGGTGGCATCTGACGGGATGAGATTGCTTTTTTCACAATCCCATTAGTTTAAGAAGGAAAAGAAAAAAAATCTTGCCTCTAATAGGGAGGCAGGTAAAAATGGAAGGTGATTTCATTACATGTTACATGCAAACTGGCTGAGAAAGAAACAAAAATGTCTCATATCTTTCCGAGAAAAAAAAAAGACATAATGTTGCAAAATACTTTTACATACACAATTAAATTTAATCCTCATAGCTGTGTTTTGGTAGTAGTGGATTTATAAGAATTGTTCTAGAAAATGTAAATGAAGTGGTTTATATCAACCAGGTGAAATTTCTGTAGCCTTTCTATATTTGATGGGGCTTTTGACCTGTGTTTAATAGATTAAAAAATTTTAATATGCAATATACCAAAAAATATTCTTATACTGTTTTGATTAAATAGTTATAATTATTGACAGTTAAACTTATTTTGAAATTGGAAATTTCAACATTACACTATCTGTTGCTAACTCGAAGCTATATATTCTGTCTCTATTGAATTTCACTACATGCCTCCTGTTCTCTCCCAAAACTGAATAATGAGATTAAGCATCTCTCAATAATGAGAGCAAGACACTGTATTGACGGATTTCTAACTGCTCAGCTCTATCTTTGATGTGGTTTTTTTTTTTTTGTATACGACTCAGAGTCTCTAAAAAGTTCTTTCTGCATTTTAATATCTAGCACCAGACACTGTATTATAAGGCAACTGAGAACACTGGCAGAGTGAGAGCTGAAATTGAGGCCACCCCACAGGACCTTCAGATCTTTATTCGAAAAGGCCATTTTGCAGGGCTAGAGAGATGGTGCAAACCTGGGGACACTCATATGTGGAATTCCAGTTCCAAGTACCCAGAGTCAATGCATAAAATCAGTCCTTTGTGTTTTCAAGTTCTTGGATGCAGGGTGAATATTTACGACTCCGGAGACACATACACAGCACTCACTCATTCATGTTTTTGTATATCCAACAATTATTTATTAAATACCTATTATGTTCCAGGCAGTGTGTTAGCTACTGGGCATACAGAAGTGAACAAAGCAACTACGGTCTTGACTTTCATAGGGAACACAGCAGAAAGGAGAAGACAATCCCATTATTGTTCTGATTATAAATGAACCTTAATCCAGATGGAACTGGTTGGTTTCTCTCTTTCTTCTCTTTCTTTCATGTCTTCCCTTCCCCTCCATTTTATTTCCGTCTCAGCCTCCTTCTCCCTTTCTTTCTGTCTCTTACCCATGGGGTTTTGAAAGTTATTCTCAATGTAATACAGATTTGATGTCATTTGGTTTCTTAGATAATGTTAATTTGGGGATGTGAGATAACAAAGTCCTGGGGACCAGCTATATTTTATATCTAATTCACATTCCTTTTTTGAGGGGTTTTAGGTTTTCTGGCAGTATTGAACATCCCCAGGAGGAATGTTAGTATTTAAGAATACCTTTGCTAGTTCCTATTCTCCTTTCCTTCATTTATTTTTAACAAAGGAAGAATAGAAAGAAAGGCCAATATCTATTCCACTGAATAACTACCATTTTTTGAACTCCTACTGTGTGCCATGTACTTTCTGTATGAGACAGCATTGTTATCCTTTTTCTATAGATGAAGAAATTGAAGCTGAGTAAGGTTTGGTAACTTGCCTAGGGACATACAATTTGCATGTGAAGGAGCTGGGGTTTGAACTCATCACCATGAGAATATAAAGCCCTTGTTACCCTCACCAGTTGCTGTGGCTTCTAGAGCCCTTAAGTGACCTTAAATCTGCAGCTTGATAATTTGGACTCTTCTTGTTTCCTTCGAGTAAGGATACAAATGGTAGATGCCTTTCCTTTTCCCCTGTCTATGAGACTGAGTTAACTACCTTTTTGGAACATATGATCAACCTGGTGATTTTGATTTTGGCCTTAATCCTAGAAAGAACTGGTTCCAATCATGGTACAAAGTCTGGCCATGTCTTTCAACCTATGAAGAAAAATGAAAATTTTATTTCCTCTCTTTCTGGGATACTGAGGGAGTTGACCCCATCATTAAAGTGTGTTAGGAACACAGGGTCTCTATAGATTCTATTTTCACGTAACATTAGCTGCCACCTTTTGCAGGTAGAAAAAAAACCAAATTAATTTTACATCACTCTGGAGTTAGTGATTAGTTGCGCGATTATAAAGATTGTATTCCTGGGGTTATCACATAAAGATGAAAATATTTTTAACAGAATGATGGTGTTGGTTGCACTGATGTCTTTTGAAGTTTTACCATCATATAACATTTCTTAGAAGGTAGTCATAGGGCATTTGTAAATAAATATCACTGGCTGCACATATTTTATTTTAGGATCATTGTTTGCTTACCATGAAAATGAAGGTTTTGAAGTCTGCTCAGCTAGAAAACTGTATTTGTAGCTGAATAAAAGCTTTTAACTCTTGATATCTTGCCTTTGGTTGCTTTTATGCCTGTTTGCAATAACTTCCCATAAGATCCATGCAAAGCAAGCCCTAGTGCCAGTAGATAAGGTGTTTTAGAAGTTAGAATTAATTGCAGAGGTCTAAGTGAGACACAGTGTTCATTTACTTCAAGGTTTGTCTGGAAGCTCAAGGTTATATGCCTGAAACTGCTTACAGTCAGTTATTAACAATGATTGCTCAAACTATGCATGCTGGAAGCAATTTCCTGAAAAAGCTACACACACTTTTAATATACTTGGAATATAAGAAGAATTCATTCATTCACTTATTCATTCATTCATTTTCAACAATGATTCAATGAATGCTTATTATGCACTAGGCACTAGGATAGAGATGAAACAGAAGAGAACAAAACAGTCATGATTCTTGCCTTTGTGGTTTATAATATAGTGAAGAAGATAGAAATTTAAGAAGTAAAAGAATAATGTAGACTTGCGAATTATGATAAGAATTCTGAAGGGAAAGTATAGGGTTCTAAGAAAGGAAACCATAGGGTGGTCAGGTTGCCCAGTGAGAAGTGAGGAAGCAAACACTGCAAGTCGGGGGAGCAATGCTGAAGTGGAGACTAGCTTGGCAAATGTAAAGAACTGAAAGAGGCCAGCGTGACACAGTGGGTGAGGGGGACAGTGATGCTAGGATGAGGCATGGAGGCATGTAGACCTTGGTAAGGATTTTGGATTTTTTTCCCAACAACCTTAGGGAGTTGTTAAACAGGCAGTGATGTAATCTGATTGGTGCTTTAAGAATATCACTCTGTTTGCTATGTGGATTTGGAAAATGGTTTGGAGGGGGCAAGAATAAAAACAGGGAGACCAGTTGTAAGTCTATGGTCGTAATCTTGGTGAGAGATGGTAGTAGCCCAGAGTGGTAATGAAGGAGATGGAAAACAGTGGTAATGAAAGAGATGGAAAACTCTGGAAATATTTGGAAGTAGAATCAATAGACTGATAAGGGATTGGGTATGAGGCTGGTAGGAGACAGAGAGACTGAACCCTAAATAATAACTTTCAGATATTTGGCTTTAGCAATTGGATGGATGGAGATGTCATTTTACTGAGATGGAGAAGATTCGAAGAAGAGTGGCTCTGGAGCAGATGATTAAGGACCTAAGTGTTATTTTAGGTTTTTGTAGATACTCTTTATCAGATGAAGGATGTTAATTTCTTTTTCTAGTTTGCTACCAGTTTTTTGTTTTTTAATCATGTGTATTGAATTTTATGAACTGCTTTTTTCTGCATCTACTGGATGGTCACAGGATTCATCTCCTTCATTTTATTAATGGAGCAGATTGCATTGAATGAGTTTTGAATGCTAAACCAACTTTGCAGTTCTTGCATTTCCAGCTTGGTTGTGATGTATTGATATAATATTTTTCACACGTTGCCATATTTGATTTTCTAGACTTTGTCTAGATTGTTTTTAAAAAATCAGTGTCATAAGTGAGCTGGGCCTCTAATGTTCCTTTCTTGAAATGGCCTTGGCCAGTTGTTGTATCAAGATTATTCTGGCCTTAAAAAAATGAACTAAATTTATGAGTAAGTCTGGCTAAATGTTGACTCTTAGAGGAAAACATAGGCAGAACACTCTGACATAAATTGCAGCAAGATCTTTTCCAACCCATGTCCCAGAGTAATGAGAATAAAAACAAAAATAAATAAATGGGACATAATGAAACTTAAAAGCTTTTGCAAAGCAAAGGAAACCATAAACAAGAAGAAAAGACAACCCTCAGAATGGGAGAAAATGTTTGCAAAGCAACTGACAAAGGATTAATCTCCAAAATATACAAACAGCTCATGCAGCTCAATATCAAAAAACAAACAACCCAATCACAAAATGGGTAGAAGATCTAAACAGACATTTTTCCAAAGAAGACATACAGATGGCCAACAAACACATGAAAAGATGCTCAACATCACTAATCATTAGAGAAATGCAAATCAAAACTACAATGAGGTATCACCTCACATGGGTCAGAATGGCCATCATAAAAAAAAATCTACAGGGGCTTCCCTGGTGGCTCAGTGGTTGAGAGTCCGCCTGCCGATGCAGGGGACACGGGTTTGTGCCCCGGTCCGGGAGGATCCCACATGCTGCGGGGCGGCTGGGCCTGTGGGCCATGGCCGCTGAGCCTGCGTGTCCGGAGCCCGTGCTCCGCAACGGGAGAGGTCACAACAGGGAGAGGACCGCGTACCAAAAAAAAAAAACTACAAACAGTAAATGCTGGAGAGGGTGTAGAGAAAAGGGAAGCCTCTTGCATTGTTCGTGGGAGTGTAAATTGATACAGCCACTATGGAGAACAGTATGGAGATTCCTTAAAAACTAAAAATAGAACTACCATATGACCCAGCAAACCCACTCCTAGGCATATACCCAGAGAAAATCATAATTCAAAAAGACACATGCACCCCAATGTTCATTGCAGCATTATATGCAATAGCCAGGACACAGAAGCAACCTAAATGTCCATCAACAGAGGAATGGATAAAGAAGATGTGGTACATATATACAATGGAATATTACTCAGCCATAAAAAGGAATGAAATTGGGTCATTTGTAGAGACATGGATGGACCTAGAGACTGTCATACAGAGTGAAGTAAGTCAGAAAGAGAAAAACAAATATTGTATATTAATTTATATGTGTGGAATATGAAAAAATTTGATATAGACGATATTTTTACAAAGTAGAAATAGCGACACAGATGTAGAGAACAAATGTGTGGATACCAAGGGGGAAAGGGGGAGGGTGGGAAGAATTGGGAGATATGGATTGACATATATACACTATTGATACTATGTATAAAATAGATAACTAGTGAGAACCTACTGCATAGCCCAGGGAACTCTACTCAGTGCTCTGTGGTGACCTAAATGAGAAGGAAATCCAAAAAAGAAGGGATATATGTATATGTATAGCTGATTTACTTTGCTGTACAGTATAAACTAACACAATATTGTAAAGCAGCTATACTCTAATAAAATTTTTTTAAAATGTACTGAAGAGTGATCTTTCCTTTTCTCTTTTCTGGAAAAATATGTGGAAAAATTGGCATTGTTTCTTCTTGACATATTTTGTAGAATTCACAGCAAAGCCATCTAGGCCTATGGGTTTCCCTGGGCAGGTTTTTAAGCAGTGAATTACTTTTTTTTTTTTTTTTTTGGTTTGCAAAGGCTTTATTTCTGAATGTATGTGTGATTTTAACAAATACTTTCAATAAGCAAAACTGACAATATTACATAAGTACAATCAATAATATAAGATAAAGTGCCAAATTATCTGAAATCAGAGTATTCTGGATAAAACACTGGGAAGAAAAATGGCTTCCCCCCATATAAAAAGGCACAACAGCACCTCTTTTCTATTTGCTTCTCTTCAAGTGTTCAAAATGGTAAGAACGTTTTCCATGACACTGGAGGCAAGAGTTTCCAAACAGACTTACCTTTAAAAGCTCAGAAATTGGGTTCAGGTGACATTTTATGAGAACAATTCAGGAGACCAAGCACTTTTAGCTTCAGGCACTGAAGGTGACCAACCTTCTGAAAATGGAAGGCAACATTTGACTTCTGAATGCGAAGCAAGTCCCAAAACCGACTCCTTGAAAATCCAGCCTAACCCTGTACTGTTATAGTCAGGAGATTTCTGTTCTGCTGCTGTAAGCATATTCTTCAAATTTAACTTTTTCTTAATTAAGCATTTATCAGTTCTTTGTTTGACATATTTCAGTTTTTTTCTTGGTAACTCTTTTTGATCAGGAGAATTATAAGCAGCTGGGCATTTCCTTAGACCCATGGCCTGGAATCCAAGCATTTCTGAAGGAAATACTTTTTGTGTGGTAGGAGGGACCCATTCGTCAACATCAGTTTCAAGGTACTTAGCAACAGGACAGTTGTTGGAGATCTCTGGTTGTGTAATACTAGATATAGTAGGGCTTCTGGATTTCTGGCTGGGGAAATCTTGGGGTGATTTGCTGTGCATCATTTACAGTGGAAATCCTTGTCTTTTTATAGTTAGCATCAAGGTCCAAATAAAAGGCAGGTAATTTTTTGAAAGCTCCTGTCATTCCATGAATTCTAGTTTGGTGGAATCCTATAACTGGAGTTGACTGTGAACATGGAACAAAGTCTTGGCTATCTTCAAAATCATATTCTGAATCTGACTGAAAATGAGGTGGAGAGGGACATGTTTTTAGATACAGAGAGGCAGATGTGTTTTGCAAGGATAATTTTTGTGAAGACTGGCTGGAGTTTTCAGAGAATGATCTCAATGAAAAATCAGATTCTGTATGATGACTTTCTGCCGAAGACTTTCCCCACTGTAACAAAATATCCTGTGACTTTTTGGTCATTTCTGTTGCCATGTCCATTTCTTTAGGACTATCATCAAAGAGATCAGCAGAAGCATTGTAGCCACCTTCATGACCAGCAGAACAGTTTGCTGTTAGGTTATTACCAGTGTGCTCATAAGACATTTCTTTCAATGCGTTCGTACTTCTATCTGGCATACTGCAAAGAGCTTCTAAAGGATATGTGAGTTTCCTGCAAATTGTCAAACTGTCACCCTGGTTCTTTGGCCGCCTACAGTATTGTTTATTTTCTAAGTTGTGAAGGTTGGAAACATCATTATACCTCCTAGAACTCAAAGTTGTCAACTTTTCACTCATTTCGGATAGTGATTTTTCTCCACATCCATTAAAATATTTGCTATTGAGACAAGAATGGTCAGTCTCTGAAGTATCGTGCTTAAGTGAAATTTCAGCTTCATGTGGTGGAATTCTGGTAGACTTAAGAGTAACTGTTGTGCCTGAGCCTTTTGAAGATGGAAACAGAACTGACAGATAAACATTTGGTAGAAGATTTTCAGAAATGCCTCTTTCACTACTACTTACAGAGATAGTCTCTGCTGTGTTCTCTGGTTGTGACTCCTTATGAACGCTAGGACTTGGATTTGCTTCACAGTTGGAAAGGAAGTTATTTTTGCTGGAGTTTGCTTTGACTGTTGCTTGTGGTGATCTTAAGCCTACAGGTGGTGCATGCAAGGATCTAGTAGTTCTCTGTGGAGTCACGGATATCCTGCTGTGGTCTGCATGTAATTTACTGACGTCATTATCTAGATGACATTTCCTGCTATTGCCATCTGTCTGGGTTATAGCAATCTCACTTTCGATAGCTGCCAGAAGTTTGTTTAGGCTTTCAGAGAGTGGAAGGTCAGCCCAGATCTCAGGGTCACAGTCCTGAGAACCCCCAGCTATCTCTTCAAGTCTGAGTGATGAAGGTGGACAACACACAGATCTCTCCTGAAAGCTAGTGGGGGTATCTACATCATGATACTGGTGACATGTTAGCTCACGCTGGGAATATATATTTTTAACTTCCACTGCACTGTGGAAGGATTTTGTATTACTTGGCTCAAGGGGCTCTTGCACTTTCAAAGGGAATAAATTAGAACCAGGAACTCCAATTTCATGATGATTGCTATGAACCGCACTTGGCTGATCAGCTTGTAAGCCAAGTTCTTCACCCAGCTTTTGTGCTGCACTATTTTGATCCATATAAGAAACAGGGCTCCATAAACCCTGAATGGTATCGTGGCAGCTATTGGAACCAGTGGCCTCTGCAGAGGAGATGCATGTTCTGTTCTGGTGAAGAGTATCAATGGCCTCGCTTTGTTCTGAAGCTGAAAAATCATCATCATCTGTTAGTTGTGAAACAACGGAAGTGAGTTCAAGTGATAGCTGCCAGAATCCTGAAAAATCATCGCTGCCATGGGACTCAAAACAACAAGAACTGCTATCAGGGCCACATATGCTGCTGACATCGCTATTTGAATTTTCTAAAGCAAGTAGGTGGCTATTAGGTGCCTGGGAGCCACAGCGAAGTTTCCTGATATCAGAAAGCTGCAAAAGCCGATGGAAATAGTCAATGACAGTGAAGCCTACGACACCTGGGTCTGGTAGAACAATCTGGCAAGCTACTAGTGCTTTAACTTCTCTCTTGTGGTCTGAGCACTGCTCTAAGAGGTTACTGGAACCTGAACCTTGTCGATGTTGGCTTTCAAAATTCGTCACTCCAAAAATAAAGCTTTGTCCAACAAAGCAAGTTTCAACTGCTTTAGTTAATAGGGTCTGAGCTGCATCACTGTCCATTGTTTCTGGAATTTCATTACGATCTTGAATGTACCTGTGCAAACCAGTTGCTGTAAGACCAAAAAATGCATCTAAGCAGCTTCCAAATACAGTAATACCAAATAATTTGTTTGATTCTGCAACTTTTAAGGCAAGCTTATATCTGTAACTGGCATTTTCAGTTTCACCAGTAGAGCCACATTTTGGACAATTAGACCTTTTGGAGACCAGGAGTATTCGAGAGAAGCACTTTTGACATGAAGGATATATAAAACTAGAATTCTGGAGAGCAAGAACTGAGGCAAGAAGAAATTTTCTTCTTCTATTCATGTGTCCTCACTGTGGTAGGACTGTTTAAAAGAAACGAAATTGGTGGGAAATAGTTCTTTTCAGTTGTTTTTGTTGGTTCTACCCCCATTAATCTTAAAGTTTCATGAAGATGGAGACCTGGTCTATCATGTCACCTGAGGCACAGGACGGGGATCCTTGCCCCGCAGTGAATTACTTTTTAAATTACTTTCAGTTTTGCTAAGTTGTGTGTGTGTTTTATGGAATATACCATCTAATTCATCTAAATTTTCAAATATTGGCATGTAGTTAAAAAAATATCTTATTATTATTCTTTCATTGTTTGTAGGATATGCAGTGGTATCCCCTTTTCATTCCTGACATGAATTATTTGTGCCTTTTTTTGAAGGAGTATTACCTTATTAGTTTTTTCAGCAAAACTACTGTTTTCTTGGATCACCTCCTCTACTATTCTATTTTCTTTTTCATTAACGTATGTTCTTATCTTTATCATTTTCTTCTTTCTCATTTCTTTGGGCTGAATTTTCTGCTCTTTTTCTAGCTTTTTGATGTGGATACTTAGTGCACTGATGTTCAGGCTTTCTTCTTTTCTGTTGTATGTCTGTAGGGCTATAAATTTTCATGTAAGTGTGATTTGAATATGTATTTAAAAAAAATCTTTGGGTTAATATTTGTTATATAATTTCCTTTGTGATTTCTTCTTTGGCCCATAGGCATTTAGAAATTTACTTCTTAATTTCCAAATTGAGGGATTTCCTACTTGTTCGGCTTAATTCCACTGAAACCAAACATATTCTGATATGATTTTGATTTTGAAATATATTGAGACTTGCTTTATGGCTCTGAATATGGCAATTTTGGCAAATGTTCTGTGTGTCCTTGAACAGAATGTATATTCTGTAGTCATTAGGTACACTGTTCTATAAATATGTCCACCAGGAAAAGTTTGATTGTATTGTTTAGATCTTTGGTGTTCCTACTGAATTTTTTGACTGCTTGCTCTACCTATGAGATAGGTGTGTTAAACTCTTCCAGTGTAATTGTGGATTTGCAGACTTCTCTTTCTGTACTTTTTTATATGTTTTGAAGCTATGTTCCAAGGAACAAGCAAATGTAGGACTGTTGTATCTTCCTGGTGTATTAACCTCTTTATTATTATGCAATGTTCTTCTTTAGCTCTAATAATGTTTCTTGTTCTAAAGTCTTAGTTATCCAATAGCAGTATAGCTATTGTAGTTTCTTTTGGTTAGTATTTTCATGGTATACCATTTTTATCCTCATGCTTTTGACCTGTCTATATTATATTTAAATGTGTGTCCTTAAGCAGTGTGTATGTGTGTGTGTGTGTGTGTGTGTGTATATATATATATATATATATATATATATATATATTTAAATACATCCTGATAATCTTCCTCTTTTAATTGAAATATTTAGTTCATTTACATTGAAAGTAATCACTGACATATTTGGGCCTAAATCTACCATCTTAGTATTTGCTTTTTATTTGTTTCACCTATTTTATATATTTTTTAAATCTCTCCTTTGTATTTAGATTATTTTCTATTATCCCAAGTTAAACATTAATTTACTACTCTATTGGTTATCCTAGAGATTATATTATATATCCTTGACTTATCAAAGCCTAATATAATGAATACTTTTTCCTAATACCAAATACAGTTGACCCTTGAACAACACAGGGGTTAGCAGCAAACAATTCAAGTGTAACTTGTAGTCAGCCCTCCATATGTGTAGTTCCACATCTGTGGATTCAACCATGTAGTACTGTTGTACGTATTTACTGAAAAAAATCTGCATATTAGTGGGCCCTCGCAGTTCAAACCCACATTGTCCAATGCTCAACTGTAATGCAACGATCTTAGACTAGTTCTACTCAAAGTGTGATTCTTAAATCAGCAGTGGTCTGTGATCTGCGATGGTTGATTTTGTATGTCAACCTGGAGAGGTCTCTGCACCTAGATATTTGGTCAAATGCCAGTCTAGCTGTCACTGTAAAGGTATTTTTTAGATAAATTTATATTTCAATCAGTAGACTCTAAGTATAGCAGATTATCTTCCACAGTGTGGGTGGGCCTTGTCCAATCAGTTGAAGGCGCTAAGAGAAAAGACTGAGGTTCCCTGAGGAAGCAGGAATTCTGCCTCCAGACTGCCTTCTGACTCACGCTGCAGCATCAACTCTTCTCTGCGTCTCCTGCCTGCTGGCCTGCCCTGCAGATTTCAGACTTGCCAGCCCCCATACTTGCATGTCCCAATTCCTTAAAATTTCTCTCTCTCTTTCTCTCTGTCTGTCCATCTTATTGGTTCTGTTTCTCTGGAGAACTCCTGAATAATGCAGGGTCCAAAATCAAGCCCCAAAGCTTGGGAACTTTAAGAGTGTTCCCTTCCTTGGCAGGCCCCAAACTGTCATTTTCGTCCCCTTGCCTTATCAGTTTGTTGAATACTTTGCTCAGTTTCTCTGCCTCTCAGCCATCTCTATGTAATTGGAAGATCTCCCCAGGGAAAAAGTAGTCCCCAAAGCTAGGCTCATTTCTCTGGGTTTCTTTCTTTTTTTGGATCTTGGCCTCATGGTTATTCACTGCTGTGTTATTGATAGTTCTCTGAGGCCCTCAAACATATATAGAACTATTTTCCCTGGCTTTTGTAGCTGTTCTCAGTGAAAGAGTTGATCTGATTTATGTAGTCCCCCATTACCAGAAGTGATTCTCCTGGAATAGGTGGCTGTCTGTCCTTCTTGATCAAAATCCGTGAGGGAAGTCTCAGATATTTCTTTTGGGTCAAGACTTCAGTTTTGCTTTTGTTAAATTTGAGGAGGTTTTGAGACATCTCAGGTGAGATAACGGAAAAGTGGTTGGATAAACAAATCTAGACCTCAGGAAGAAGAATCTCCATGGAGAAATTTTTTTGGCACACCAGTATACAGATAACACTTAGAAAGATAAAATGAATGAGATCACCTAGGAGAAAGTCTAGATAGAGAAAAGAATAGGGGCTGGGAATGCGCTTTTAGGAACTCCAGCATTTGAAAGTTAGTTGGAGGAGGAGGTATGAGTGAAATACTGGGAAAAAGTTGTCAAAGGGGTAGAAAAATACCCGTGAGAGTATAATGTCATAGATGCAGAGAAAAAAGAGAATTTAAAGAAGTAGAGTATGACCAAATATGATTCATCTGATGAAAAGTCTGACAAAATAAGACCTTAAAAGTTTCTGGGCATTTGAGCCTCACAGATATACCAGAGACACTTGATGGATGGCCGTACTTGGGAAGAAGAGTGGGCGGACAGCCTCAAAAAGAGTGATGCAGGGCTGTGGGAAGCCTGCCCGGCAGCCATCACCCTGGTGGCTTTCAGTCTCTAATCTGATCATGAGCTTTGTGCTATCTTAGCTTGAAAGACTTATTTGAAACCTGTGCTCTGTCCTTTTGGCAAATAACTTGGGTAAAACCTGTCAAGAGCAAAAAAGGATGGCGGTATTCATGCGTCCTCCTAATACTCACCAGCTCTTTGGGGAGCAAACCTGTAGTTCTTGTTCTCAGCCAGAGCACAGCTGCACCTCCTGAGGCGAGCTTGCCTTGCTCATCCTGCAGAACTCCCTCTGACGCTGGATGTCTCCCCAGAGCCAGGAGACAAGAAAATGCTTATTTCTCATCCTAGAGATGTGTGCTTTTTCACAGCAAGCCGGTACTATTTGAGCTCTCAGGGTAATTTTCTTTAGTTATTGGTCCAGAGGAAAATTTAGGCTAAAGGAGAACTTGTTATTTCTATTTGCCAATATTTCAGAAAAATGAGTTATATACAGCATAAACCTCATTATGGCCTCCTTATAGTCCTAGGAAACATTAAAGATTGGTTGCTTCCCTTGGAAGCACGTGGCAATGTGTTTGTATACTTCTGCTGAGTTTGATTACCAGATACACTGATGGTTTCTAGACCATAGTGTAAAGGACAACTGTTTAGCAAGGAAAATATTGACCCCCAAACCCATTACCCTTGTGGGATAAGTGTGGAGTAATATACAAGCCCTCACTCTGAGTGTATTGACTTGGAACCATGGGCAAAGTGAATTTAGTTATTTCTTTATCTGATTCACACCTGATGAGGCAAGCAGAGCCTATGAGTCCGGCATGAAATTACACAAAACTGCCTTCACTAAAAGAGAGAGTACTTCAGAGAGAAGCCATCCTGCTGCTTTGGG
Organism: Aethalodelphis obliquidens; assembly: GCF_003676395.1. NCBI lineage: Eukaryota > Metazoa > Chordata > Mammalia > Artiodactyla > Delphinidae > Aethalodelphis > Aethalodelphis obliquidens. Next base: position 39,527,439 of record NW_020837954.1, on the reverse strand, counting down.
GAAAAGCAGGACACAGTTGGACAGTTTAAGGCTCCGTTAAATGTGGTCTTTAATCAATGCAATCCTGGTCAAACTGTCTACCGCTACTCATTTTTTGGGTCTTGATGGCTGTTAAAGAGGGTTTACTCATATATGATAATATCTCAATGAATGAAATTAAATGATTTGCTGAGTGATTGGTAAGATGACACAACCTGAAATCTTTTAATTCTGCGTAACTGAGTCACTTAGTCTTTCTGATTATGATCCCTAAATGTAATGTGAGAATAACAGAATACTTGTCCTGCCTACATCACAAGGTTGTGAAGATCAAACAGGATAATGTATGGAAAGCTCTAGATAAAGACAGAACTTTGTTTGCTGTAATGTAATCACCTCCATTTCAAAAATTGTAAACGTGGCTTTACCTCCTTTCAATCACTGAGTGTTAAGAAGGCTCTTTGTGGTATCACAACACTGCCCCAGTGTATCAGCATCCAGCACGCATAAGCACCTAGGACTACCACGAACCCTTAGGAGACTTAACAAAAAAGACTACTATAAACACTGAAGAAAATTGCCAAGAGCTTAAGCCAAAAAAGTCATAGATAATGTCCTGTAATTGACCATTTTACCAGCCCAGAAGGAAAAGTGTATTTTTGTTGGCTGGTGATAGCTATAATAGACAATTCTGGCAGCACCAAAGCCATAAAGCATAGAAGAGTGAGAGTAGGAAAAGGCTGGTGTAGAAGGGTTCTCCAGAGAAACAAAACCAATAGGATATATACACGTATTCTAACAGAAAATTAGATAGATTTATTTATTATAGGAATTGGCTTACATGATTATGGAGGCCAAGAGGCCATCTGTAAGCTGGAGAACCAAGAAAGCTTGTGGTGTAATTCAATTTGAATCCAAAAAGCTGAGAACCAAGGAAGCCAATGGTGTAAGCCCTGGGTGGAATCCAAAGGCCCAAGAACCATGAACACCAACGTCCAAGGGAAGGGGAAGATGGATGTCCCAGTTCAACCAGAGAGCAAATGTATTCCTCCTCTGACTTTTGGTTCTGTTCAGGGACCCAGTGGGATGATGCCCACCTGCACTGGTGAGAGCAATCCACTTTACTCAGTTTACCTATTCAAATGCTAATCTCTTCTGGAAACACCCTCACAGATACACCCAGAAACAATGGGCTATCCAGGCATCCCGTAGCCCAGTCAAGTTGACACATTAAATTAACCATCACAGTTGGAGAAGAGGTGAGAGAAAAAAAAAAAAGAAAAAAGAGCAGATAGTTTGGGAGAGAATAGCATAAAGAAGCAGCAATGGTTGAAAGTGATAATAAGGGCAATAATAAGAAGCTCTGGATCAGTGGAGAAAGAAATTGTAAAGTTTTTCAATTCAGTCTAGGGACGGCAAGTACATAGGTCATTTGGGGCGGACTTCCCATCTTGTGTCCACAGCAGACATTGTTGATCAATCATTGTATTCTTTCTATTCAGTCAAGGCACCTGAGTGGCAAGGCAGAGTGATCCCAAAGCTGAAGCACTTACTCTGTGGGAATATGAAGAGTCTCACCTAGAGCCTATTGGAACAGTGTGTGAAAGGGATGGATATAACTCATTAAATTATTTGGAAGTCATGTAATGAGATGAGCAGATCCAGAGGGTCAGGCTCAGAGATGTAGGAATACGGTCCTCGTAGAGTGCTCAAGATCGTGCTTTAGGTAGCTGCCACAACTCAGCTAGAATAGGCACAAGAGATACAATCTATTTGCCAACCAGAATTTTATTCAACCTCCTCATTTGACAATCAGGAAATTGATGAAATAACTTGTTCAAGTTCACCCAAAGAGTCAACCAGGACTAAAATCCAAATTTATCTTTCCCTAGTTGGAAACTCAAGACCCATCTCAGTTTGGAGCTTTTTAGCTGAATTCTGATTCCTGGAATGGTTGGGCAAAGTAGAGAAAGGAACAACTTTAGATTTTAGAGTTTAAGCCAATGGATCTTGAGCCAGGGCTTTGAAGTTTAGTGTATTAATATGCTTGGCCTGCTGTAACAAAATACCAAGAACAGTTTGGCTGAATTGATTGTCTCACAGTTCTGGAGGTTAGAAGTTTGAACTTAAGGTGTCAGCAGGGTTGCTTTCTTCTGAGGGCCCTGTTCCATTCCTCTTCCCTTGCTTCTGGTGGTTTGCTGGCAATTTTTGTTGTTTCTTGGCTTGTAGACACATCATCCTGATCTCTGCCTTCATGTTCACATGGCATTCTTTCTGTGTGCATGTGTGTATCCCTGTGTCCAAATTTCCCCTTTTTATAAGGACACAGTTATATTGGATTAGGGACTACCCTAATGACTTCATTTTAACTTCATCACTTGCAAAAACTCTATTTCCAAATACGGTCACATTCTGAAGTACTAGGGGTTAGGACTTCAGCATATGAATTTGGGGGACACAATTTAACTCATAATGTGAGGTTCAGTTTTCCCTAAGTGTCAGGTCTCTGGCTATAGGAGCCAGCTTGATTTTAGTGTAAAAGCTTTCTTAATGAAGTCATGTTTAACATTAGGGTTGATTCTTCAAGACGTTGCCAATAATAGACCATGCAGATGAATTCATAAACCATTATCAGTTCTAGGTTTATTGTATAATAAGGATGTTCAAGGTCATGTTACTGTGGTTAAGAAGGAGAGGGAGTGGCTAGGTGGAGGTGATACCCTGCAGCAGAGAATGAAACTTCAGAGTGAGGTGATGCTATTCTGCTGCTAGTTAGGGGGACAGACCAAGGACCGCTACAGCTTGGGGAGCTGGAAGATACCTTTGGACAGGTTCCTCTATACATAAAGATCTAAAGATATAGATATGAATCAGGAGATGTCAGGAAACCACCATGTTCTCTGCCACTGGACAGAATACAGAGGCACGTGAGGTGGACAAAGCTCTCTGCTGCCTGAGAGCCCTGTTCCCCAAGAAAAGTAGTGAAATTTGTGTTTGGTGCCCATTCTATGCTTCCCATCTTTTCTTCCCAGTTACTCTAGTCTATGGGGGCACCTCCTTTCCAACTCCCTCAAACATGCAGAAGCATGTTCTGTCCCTCTTCCTCCTGTACAAAACTGTTCTTAAGGGGAGATCTAAAACATATTAATTCACATTTAGATGTGATTGACTGATAAGTGTTTAAAGTGGGCTCTGTCTTGAGCGATTTGTAAGTGACTGTCAAGAACTTAAATTAGAGGAATGAAGCTCTAAGGCTAGAAATACAGGATCATTCAGCTCTAAATGGAACCTCTTTTACTAGCTAATCAGCTCCTAAATTAAAATGCCAGTGTTAATTTATCCTCTAGAATTGTCAGTGATCTAGGAATTTGCTGATTACATTAGCAATTTTTCTTTAATTCTAGGAAGATGCAAAATAGGAAGTTATGAAGATATGAACCTACACTTGTTGGCCATATTTAAATCATCTACATTTTGCTGACAATCTCACCTGACTTATCCAGAATTTGATAGCACAGGACTTTCTCTTCAGTTTTATCACAGCCCCCTCTCTTTTCAGCTGGCTTGAAAGTGTAAAATCCAATCGTGTTTGTTCCTTGGCAATCAGACAGGAACTGCTCTTTCCACCATGGTTTCCTTGATGGTGCCAAATAGTGCAGAATCACTTTAAAAGAAGGGCTTCCCCTACTTCTTTCAAGAGTGAATTTCACCAGCCTTCTCTTTCCCTTGTCTCTGCTCAATCTCCCTCAGTTTTTTGTCCTGCTCAGTCAAGAGAAAGGGTATAGATATCTTCGTACATGTTAGGTGTGGGTGTAGGTATAGACATAGATGAGGGGCCTGGCAGAATCTGTGGGAGATGAGGATGGGCTGGAATGAACATTTCTTGGATCCTGACTTAACTCCCTGCTGTCCCTCAGTGGCTCTGGAGCATGGCTTGGTCAGCCACTGAAGGTGGTCGTCAGCCACCATAGGGTCTCCCTGGCAGAGTCAACACCCTCACCCCTCGGGAGAGTTCACAATACCCTTCCAAGGGACAGGCAGGATTCCTCTCGGGGGGTTGACACAAAACCAGAAAATCCCTGCTCTTGCTCTCTCTCTTACTTCAGCAATTGACCTGACAACTTTAGAGGACATATTAGCAAGTGGTGTATACAGGCAACAGAACCAGCACATAATCAGTACTTTGGTAAGGTGTACATTCCAGAAGACCAAGCTGATGTGACTGGAGATTTCTTAGATAAATAGAACATTTCCAACCACTCATTACATTATATTGTTATCACAAAAGCTAAGTTACTCTGATTTTAAGCATTATTTTCTATGAAAAGAATGGCTGGGGAAGCTAAAAGTTCTGGGGAGACCAACCTCATAGTTACATTTGAATAGCTTTTCTGGATGGAGCAAATGCATTTAAGTTAATTGCCGGCTCCCTGAGTTCCTTTGGCCTTGGGATCCAGTGGGTACCATTATGTGCTCTGAGGCTTCACTTTGGCAGAGAATGGAAGGGTGAAGATTCAAGTCTAATTTTTTTAGCAGACACTCCCAAGGCATGATATTCCTGTTTGGTTGGATGAAGTCTTTGAGGGGAAGGTGGAATTGATCTATGGCTTGCTTGACTACCTGTCACCCACACTTTCTATCATTTAGTTTCTAATTATTTACATTTATTTGATGTATATAAAATATTCAAACACTCAAAAAACAAGAAACACCCCCCAAAAAACTAAAACTTCAAACACTACCAAAAGCTCCCTAAAAAGTAGGGTCTATTTCCACCCTTGACACACAGTTTCCTAGTTCTGTTCCCTATAGGCAGCTACCATTAGCAGTTTCTTATGTGTCTTTCCAAAGATCTACTAAGTAAATATTAATATATGTATATTGCTCTCTCTCTTTCACCTATATAATCATACTATATACGTGGAACTACACCTTGCTTTTTTCATTAAACAATATATCTTGGCCATTGGTCTTTCTTTCTATTTATCTATTGAATGGGCCAAAAGTTTCATTTGGTTTTTTCTGTAAGGTGGCTCTAGTAGCACTTAGTTGTCTAACTTCATTCGAAACAATTTTGTTAGATTGTATGTGACAGCTGTCATATCAGCTTGCATTAAAAAAAAGACATCAAAATTGGTGAATTTTTGTATAGCCATTTTAATATTGAAGAACATTTTCGGCATATTATGCTTTATTATTTCAAGAAAGATAAAAATGCAACTGAAATGCACATAAAGATTTGTGCAGTGTATGGAGAAGGTGCTGTGACTGATCGAATGTGTCAAAAGTGGTTTGTGACGGGTAGACCGTGCTTCCACGGTCGGGTAGACCGTGCTTCCACGGTCGGGTAGACCAGTTGAAGTTGATAGCGATCAAATCGAAACAATAATTGAGAACAATCAACGTTATACTACGGGGGAGATACCCAACATACTCAAAATATCCAAATCAAGTGCTGAAAATCATTTGCACCAGCTTGGCTGTGTGAGTTACTTTGATGTTTGCGTTTCACGTAAGTTAAGCGAAAAAAACCTTCTTGACCATATTTCTGCATGTGATTCTCTGCTGAAATGTAATGAAAATGTTAGTTTTTAAAACAAATTGTGACTGGCAATGAAAAGTGGATACTGTACAGCAATGTAGAGTGGAAGAGATTGTGGGGCAAGTGAAATCAACCACCACCAACCACACCAAAGGCCAGTCTTGATCCAAAGAAGGTGATGTTGTGTATATGATGGGATTGGGAGTCTATTATGAGCTCCTTCCAGAAAACCAAACGATTAATTCCAGCAAGGACTGCTCCCAATTAGACCAACTGAAAGCTGCACTCGATGAAAAGTGTCCGGAATTAGTCAACAGAAAACGCATAATCTTCCATCAGGATGACACAAGATCGCATGTTTCTTTGATGGCCAGGCAAAAACTGTTACAGCTTTGCTGGGAAGTTCTGATTCATCCACTATATTCACCAGACATTGCACCTTTGGATTTCCATTTATTTCAGTCTTTACAAAATTCTCTTAAGGCAAAAAATTTCAATTCCCTGGAAGACTGTAAAAGGCACCTGGAACAGTTCTTTGCTCAAAAAGATAAAATGTTTTGGGAAGATGGAATTAAGATGCTACCTGAAAAATGGCAGAAGGTAGTGGAACAAAAGGGTGAATACATTGTTCAAAATAAAATTCTTGGTGAAAATGAAAAATGTGTCTTATTTTTACTTAAAAAACTGAAGGAACTTTTTGGTCCACCCAATATCTATCTATCTATCTATCTATCTATCTATCTATCTATCTGTCATTGGCCAAATTCTTTGTAATGGATGCATAATATTCCATTTTATGAATGTACCATAATTTAGTCAGTTCCCTATTGATGCTTGAGATGTTTTGTCTTTGGTTGAAATGATTTCTAAGGTGGTTTTTTGGGCTGGGGTACATGTGCAGAGACTCTAGGCTTTTGTTTATTTTGACATTTTGTTTTGATATTTCCTAGATTGTTTGGACAATTGAAGTGCATTTGTGGAGGTTGGGTGGGAAAAGGAGAGAGGAGTTACATCAGAGGAAGAGGTCCAGTGGGGGACTGGGTGAACTCTTGCTACATGGAATGTGATTTCATTTTCTCCTCCACCTCCCCCAGGAAATCCTCAGTAAAACTGCCATTACTGGCCAATGTTTTTGGCAGTCATTCATTCGTTCAGCAAATATTACTGCATTCCTTCCACGTGTTAGGCACTGCTTTAGGTGCTTTCTCCCCAGCAGAGCAGTGAACAAAACAAAGTCCCTGCTGTCATGATATTTATATCCAGTGGAGAAAAATAAAATCGAAATCAAATAAATATATAACTTCTCTAAAGGCAAATAAAGCAGGGCAGGGGCTAGAGAGCAACAGAGGATGTTGGAATTGACTTCCTCAGAGGTGATGCTGTGTGGGTTCAGAGTGGGTGCTGAGGTCTCTGGGCAGTACTACTACATCTAGGTTCCCTGGAGTGCCTCCAATTTCCCACAGGAGCCTGACTCCAGCTGGATGTTGCCAACAGATGCTCCCTCTGTAGCCAGGAATGTAGCACCATCTCCTGTCAATGTCTGTGATGGAATTTGTGAGGGAGAGAGAGAGGAAAAGGGAGAGGGAGCTAAAATAAGGGGATGGTAGCCTAGGAAAACATGTGGCTGTTCTACCATAGATTTAATTCAACGTCACTGAATTACCAAAGGGCTTCTCATCATTCACTGTTTAGCAGGCGGCAGGGAAAATTTTTCATTATTCAACATGAGATGAAGTAAAAACGCCACACTTTGTAAAACATGCAAGGTTACCTACTATGGTAACTGCTTGCAGAGTTTTATTGTGTCTGCCGCAAGGCTAATTAATTTGCTCTGAGCTTCATTGGAATTCCTGTTGGAGATGATTGTCTTGGTAACTGAAAGCACCATAGAGAGTGAGAACATCAGAAATACCATTTGGGGCTGCTGGCACAATCTGAGTCTTTCTTAGGGCTTTCTCAGACACCAGCAAGGACTGTCGTGTGTCCCTGTCTTGTCCCTCTCAGACTGGTAGTGGGGGCAGGGTTTTTCAGAAATTGCATAGCCCGTAGTGTTATATGTGTTTAGAATCCAGGCTCTGAAGGCAGACCAGTCTGGGATTTCACATTTACTGGCAGCCACTTACTGTGCAACCTCAGCATTCAACAACACTGTGAACTTATTCGTAAATTTAGAATAATTTTAGTATCTACCTCAGAGAGATGCTATCAAGGTTATAACAGATGTGTTTGTAAAGCACCTGGTCTATTGTAAACTCTCACTAAATAGAGCTATTTTCTACTTCTTCTCATTCTCCTCTTCTCCTTCTTCATCACCACCACCATCATCATCACTATGACCATCATCATCTTTTTTTCTTTTCTGCCTGTGTGTCTAATTCATGTGGTGGAATTTGAGGTATTGTGTACAAACTGGACAAACTATAAAGCGCAGTATTAGCACAACTGAATCCATCTTCTAAAGGCCTCAAGGAAATAAGGAATTTAGTGACCTGAACCCTGGTTGGTCCAGGCTTCGCTGCTGCTACGTGATTTGGACCAATCCTTTCATCTCTCTCTGGGATCCACCCTCCTCTTTGGTAGGACAGAGAGATAGAAATTAATGATCTCTTAGGTCCAGTCCCACTCCAGGGTGAGTGGTGTCTAATGGACCTAAGTAAGTTAGGGTGTATTTGGCAGCAAGTCACCAATTAACAGTGACTTAGACAAATGGCGTAGACTTAAAACAAACTTCTAAGCAAATTTTAGCAAACCATATTCAGCTACGTGGAAAAAAGATTTTATATATATATATATATTTTAATTAATTAATTTACTTATTTATTTTTGGCTGCATGGGATCTCAGCTGCTGCACGGGCTCTCTCCCACTGCAACAAGCGGGGGCCACCCCCCTGCCTGCTGCAGCACGTGAGCTTCTCATTGGGGCGGCTTTGCTTGTTGTGGAGCACAGTCTCCAGGTGTGTGGGCTCAGTAGTTGTGGCTCACGGGCCTAGTTGCTCCGTGGCATGTGGGATCCTCCCAGACCAGGGCTCGAACCTGTGTCCCCTGCATTGCCAGGCGGACCCCCAACCACTGCGCCACCAGGGAAGTCCAAAGATTTTATATTACAACCAAGCTGGAGTAGTTTTCTCTTTGCATCCTCTGAATACAGCTCATTCAATAATTCACATAACACATGTATATTTTTCTCCTCAACAACGTTGGAGAGCATTGGTGGTATATACCTTTGTACCTCCCAGAGTTCCTAACTTAGTGTTTTTTTCTAAATAAGTATCTGTCAAATTAAATGAAAAAATCAGAATGAATGCAAAATCCTGGGTAATACCCAGTATATTACTGCTAGAATCTTACTGCCAGGCACAACTTGGGTCCATCAACAACTTGTAAATTAGTAGATTGTTGAGACTTCTTTTTTTAGTCTAATGGTTTGCATATATAACTTCTTGGGAGCTCTTAATACATCACAAGAATACTCTTAAGCAGCAATTAACCTTGTGAACAAAAGAGAAGTCACAAACATTATTTATTACTTTGCCAGTCTTAATAAAGACCTAATGCGCTAACAGCTTCTCGTGGAGACAACTGCCATCAGTTAAGTAAAAACATTAAGTTGTAATCGCAAGTATCAATAGAGGCAGAAGCTACTAGTTTTCTGATTGCTGACGGGCATTAACTGGTTTATGGGTATCCGTTCCAATAGCTCTCTGCTGTATTGTGTTATTTTACCACTGTCTATTAAACTCATTCACATCTACACACATTTATTGAAAGTTATAGCTGAGAGGCACTTGAAGGACGTCTCACCCAGCATTTTGCAAACTGTGGCCCAAAGATCTCTGAGGGGTTTCTGGAAATCTCTTAAGGGACTTTCTGGGTATCGGAAGGTCAGACAGTGTACAGTTCTATGGGTGAAGCAGGGCATTTTGACATGCTTATCATGATGCAAAATTCATCTTGGCTCAATCATTTTGCTACAGATGTGGCATGGCATGGCTGCACAAAATGATCCTGTAAATCATAAAACCCCGGGTCCTTATCATCAATAAAGTGTGCCTGGCTAGCCTTGATGCTTACTCTACCCCAAACCCAACCCCTGTTGTGGTGATTTTCATTTTCTATTTTACTCACTTGTCTATTGTTTGAATTTTTATTCATATTTATTACTTTTACTCAGAAAAATATATTAAAGGTATTTCTTAAAAGTCTGATTAAACTGGGATATGTTCTTAGGAGCCTCAGGCTTATCTCCCCAAACCAGAGTTACATAGGAATATTATGAAATGAAAACATATATTATCACAAGTTCTGAGAGGACTGCTAGAAATATAATTGGCAATTTCCTGTGCAGTCTGGAGCTGAGAATAAGGGGCTAAATATCAGTATGCACAGTGTCTTTAACTCTGATGGTTGAATGAGAGAATTTGAGACATGGACCAGCCAAGGTATAAGTAAATTCTTTTTTTTTTTTTCTTTTGCGGTACGCGGGCCTCTCACTGTTGTGGCCTCTCCCGTTGCGGAGCACAGGCTCCGGACGCGCAGGCTCAGCGGCCATGGCTCATGGGCCCAGCCGCTCCGCGGCATGTGGGATCTTCCCGGACCGCGCCACGAACCCGTGTCCCCTGCATCGGCAGGCGGACTCTCAACCACTGCGCCACCAGGGAAGCCCCTAAGTAAATTCTTAAAGAATTCCTCGGTCTCACCCTGTCTCTGAACCTCATCCACCTTCACTGCATCTTTCATCTCGACCTCACCCCTACTTCTTCATCCTAGAATGGTATTGGCAGTGTGCTAAAGGTAAGGTATAGGGTGGGCTTACTGATGTTTCACATTACCTGGTATAGTAGTTTCCTGGGCTGCTGTAACAAATTGCCGCACTCTTGATGGCTTAAAACAGTGGAAGTTTATTCTCTCATGATTCTGGAGGCAATAATTCCAAAATCAAGATGTCAGCAGGGCTGTGCTTCCTCGGAAGCCTCCAGGAGAGAATCTTTCCTTGTCTCTTCCAGCTTCTGGTGGATCCAGGTGTTCCTTGGCATGTGGCTACGTAAGTCCAGTCTCTGCCTCTGTCTTCACATGGCCTTTTCCTCTGTGCCTGTGTCTTCTCTTCTGTCTCTTATAAAGACACTTCCATTGGATTTAGGGCCCACACAGATAATCCAGAATCATCTCCTCATCTCATAGTCCTTAAATTCATATGTAAAGACCCTTTTTCCAAATAAGGTAACATTCAAGCTTTTATCATATAAGGTAATACTCACAAGTTCTGGGGATTAGGATGTGGATATACCTTTTGGGGGCCACCATTCAACCCCCCCTACATTTGGTAATTTAAAAAGAAAATTGGTAATTTTTTTAAGTTGAAAGTTTAATTGATTGTATTTTCTCCTGAGTCAAAATGTTCCTTGGTCAAAACATCTGCCAATATCAAAATGTCACTTTTCTGACTCTGGAGTTCACCTCTACTTCAGCCAGAGCCACTTATGTCTAATACTTGCGGCTGTTCTAAGTGAGCTTTGACCAGAATAAAACTTACACAATTAAACGTCATTGGAAACTCCTACTTCTTGTCTAATAACTTCATTTTTCTGTGAGGAAATGGAGACCCAGAAGTTAAGAGAACACTGCCTTTGAGTCCTAAGAGCTGCAAACTTCATCCCGTCTTCACCAATCACCGGGTCTGTGACTGTGGTTATATCACCTCATTTCATTACTCTTGTTTCTTCATTGAAAAAAAAATGATAATAATACTTCTACATCTAACTTGTTAGAATTGTTATGAGTATAACAATGCTTTGAAAATAGGTATCAAGTTCTCTTTGTGATATTATGATGGTTTTCCAACATATATTTGAAATGTGTTTATGCTTCTCCGTTAAAAGAGAACAGGAAAAACAGATAATTATGAACTCTGAGCTAGAAGGGATCTACTCCTCCATTACAGCCTGCAGCTACTTAGGGAGCTATTGAGAACACACACAAAAATTATAACTTAAACTTTCAGAAAGGGAAGTAAGGAGGCAGCTATGAATAATAGGACCAGTTTAAAGCAGAGTTGGCAGATTCACAAGCTTAAAGAGGCCAGGCAGGTAATATAAACAAAGAAAGCAGGGTAAGATTAAGAAAAATAGTAACAGACATGTAATGGAAAATTGTAAAGGATATAATGGTTGGGGGCAATGATACGGAGCAGTGGGGATTGTAGTGAATTGGAGACCAGGGAGCAGTATTTCGTTCAGTCTAAGGAAATTGCTAGTCTTCATCTGCAGGCATGAGATGCAAGCCCAGCAAGCTAGATCTTCCAAGGAAGAAATCTGGATTTTTATATGAGATAGTCTTTTTTTTTTTTTTTTTTTTTTTTGCGGTATGCGGGCCTCTCACTGTTGTGGCCTCTCCTGTTGCGGAGCACAGGCTCCGGACACACAGGCTCAGCGGCCATGGATCACAGGCCTAGCCACCCCGCGGCATGTGGGATCTTCCTGGACCAGGGCACGAACCCGCGTCCCCTGCATCGGCAGGTGGACTCTCAACCACTGCGCCACCAGGGAAGCCCATGAGATAGTCTTATATCAATAGTTGGTTAGGCTAGCCTATGCTGTGATAACAAACAGTCCCCAAGTCCTAGTGGCTTAACAGACATTTTTCCTCCTTCATGTGAAGTTCTCTGGGAGTCTGGGCAAGTCTCCAAGGCATCTTCCCTCCATGCATCAACCCATCAAGCCATCTGTACCGGCTCAACACTAGGTTTCCACATAACCAGGGGCCAAGTGTTATGGGTTGAATTGCATCTGCCCAGAAAGGTATGTTGGAGGCTTAATTCCCAGTACCTGAGAATGCGGCCTTATTTAGAGATAGGGTCTTTACAGAGGTAATCACTTTAAAATGAGGTCATTAGGTGGGCCCTATATCAGTATGACTGGTATCTTTCTAAAAAGGGGAAATTTTGGACACTGGGACATGCACACAGGGAGAATGCCATGTGAAGATTTGAGGTTATGCTGCCACAAGCCGAGGAACTACCAGAAAGGAGGGGAGAGGCCTGGAACAGATCGTTCCCTGCACCTTCAGAGGGAGCGTGGCCCTGCCAACACCTTGATCTCAAGCTTCTAGTCTCCAGAACTGTGAATAATTTCTGTTGTTTAAGCTACTCGGTTTGTCACAGCAGCCCTGGGAAAACAATATACTGAGAAACAGAAAGAGTGGAGAACACACACAGGAACTTTTCCCTGACTTTGCCTCAAAGACACATGTCATTTCTGCTCACAGGCCATTGGTCAGAAGCAGTCATGTGGCCCCACCTACTACTAAGGGGCTGGGAAGTATGTTCAGAAAAGCCTAAGTGGAGGTTGGTGAGCATTAGTAATATCTACCCTCTACTCCTGATTTTTAGTGTTAGCAACTATACAGTTTGGAAGAAAAAAAAAAAAAGAAAAGGAAACGAGACTGAACAAGGCTTTGTTCTTTTTTTTTCTTTTCTTTTCTTGGCTGTGCCAGGTGGCTTATGGGATCTTAGTTCCCCAACCAGGATCGAACCCAGGCCCCCTGGCAGTAGAACTGTGGAGTCCTAACCACTGGACTGCCAGGGAATTCCCTGAACAAGCCTTCATTGAACGAGCCAAACAAACGCTCCCTTGGTGTGGGTCTCACCAGGCAGTTCCAGACTGGGACGTGTCCTGAGGACAAGCCCATGGGCAGTGCTGCTCTGTTCATAGGGTACGACTTGTGCTTCTGAGGGAACGTGGGTTTTGGTCATGGGCAGGGATAAGCACAGTGGGTGCATGAAGCCTTTGGTATCAAGTGGAGGTCTGAGCTTGGAGAAAGCATTCCAGAACCTGAGAATTAGGGCAACATGGCGGTCTTGGGAAGGGGAGGGTGCACAGACCACCACTCTCTAACAGTTTTTAGCTGGGAGCTGATTTTTGTTTTTTTCAATTCTATGCTCTCCTATCCTCTTTTTCTTCCCTTCTGAACACAGAGTCCATGCTCCCCAGGAACCAGATCAGTCCCACCAATGCAACTGCGTTATATAGGTGAAAGGTTTTTGGAGATAACTCTGGGAATCTGCTCACTATTCATAGCATTATTTCTGTAAACATACAGTCTAAATTTCAAACAACCAGCTTAGGAAATAATTTTTACAAAACAGCTCATTGGTGAATTTGGGACCGTGTGTGTGCAAGGACATATTTACAACCTTGATTTATATTCAACTTAGCAACAACATTTTAAAGTTATTTGAGTGCAATATACTTTACTCATGTGCATATAATGTAAAAATGATATATCTAGATGCTTTCAACCGAATTTCTCTCAGAATATGTATCATATTAACTTGGCTTATGGATCGTGCTCAAAATTATTCTAAAGAACATGCTTGGTTGGTTTCACTGAGCCAAAATTTTTTGAATATTCTAAAAAGCAAGAGAAAGAAGTGAGACAAATTGTACTGTTCATGTACTGTGGCACAAGCTAGAGAAATATAATTGGGCTTCAGTCCAAATTCTGAAGGCAATTGGAGCTGCCTGTGTCAATGGGGCATAATTTTTCCTCAGCTCCTGTTGACAGAAAGAAAAATTGGTAGTGATTCACTTCCCAATGCTGGGGATTCAGAGAGAATATCTGGTCTCCAGATCACAGCAGATGGGTGTGTATAGAAGCCACCGATTTGTCATTTGCAGGGAGCAGGGAACCCTCCAGTTTGAAAGAGTCCTTGTGAATCTGTTGCCTTGGGCCATCTGTTCTATGGCTGAAGGCAGTACCATACACCAAGTGGAGGTTTGTGGAATGAATAATGAATCTTTCCAAGAGACCTTCCTTGCAAGTGTGCCCGCCTTTTCTTTTCATCTGACCACTATATGGTCCACTCTTTGGTGATCATGGGAAGGTACAAGGTCTGCATTGAAAAGGCTAAGGTTCCTCTCATATTCAGCAAATATTTATGAAACCTAAGTAGTGTTAGGGACTGTGCTAAGTCTAGCTAACCATAGCGCAACCTGGAAAAATGGGTTTTTCCTGAGAAAGAGGGAGATGTCTGAGCAGACGGTGGGGAGGAGAGGTTAGAGCCTGGGCATACTGATCCTCTGTTCTGATTTCAGGGACGTAATCTGTCCACGTGAAAGATTCTTATGCCTGATGCCATTCCTTCCTCCTGGACCCTGGATTGCATCCCCTTGCTTCCCTGGGGTTTTATGCTATCGGTTTCTTTCACTTGGTTATATTTTCAATCTACTTGTTTACTGGCACATCCCCTCAGCATATAAATGTGCTTAAGTCTTTTACCTAAACAAAACCAAGTCCTTCATTTGCTCTTAAGTTTCCCTTTAGTTTCCATTCTTTCCTTGTCATTTCCTTCACACAGCAAATTGAAAGGATTGGTTTACTGAGCACGCCCCCTTCCTCACCCGCCTTGGTCAAACCCTCCCAGGGTGGCTTCTGCCTCACATTCTATGCTAGAACTGTTCCGGTGGGGGTCATTTGTGATTTCTTCGAGCTTAGTCCATTTTAAGGTCCACACTGTTAATGTTTTGGTGGCATTTTTGACCCTGCTGACCAGGCCTTTCCCAAAACCCTTTCCTCCCCTGGCTTTCATGACCTCAGATGCTCTTGATTTCTCAGTTACCTTCCTGGTTCTTCTTCTCAGGCACCTTCACAAGCAAATCTTATTCCACCTACTCTTTAAATGTTTTTTTTTCTTTTGTTCTGTTTTCTGAGGTTTGGCTCTTGGCCATTGGCCATCTCTTCTTTTTACTCTACTTACTTTCCTTGGGTGATTTCATCCACTCTTATATCCTTAATCAGCCCCTATCTATGCTGACAATTCCCAAATCTGTATTTCCAGCCTAGATTTCTTTCTGGAGGCAGACCACATACTTACTACATGTATAATTTCTCCACTCGTATGTCCCCCAGGAACCTCAAAACCAACAGTTAAAACATGAACTCTTCATCTGTCCCCTACCTACTGTTTTCCCTTGTCAACCTTAAACAGAGCGAAGAGCAATTTTATTTAAGCAAAAAAAAAAAAAAAAAGATGAGTTTATTTGGGAATAGCAGAGGAATTGCAATTTGGTACAAACTATGTGAACCATAGGCAAGCCTGGAGAACAAACAAGGAGAGCGTTCTCTCACAGAGGAAAGGAGGAAGTTGGCAGGGTTGTTTTTAACAAAAGTTCGTTGGAGGAAAATGAGAGTTCCAAGTGGTGGCAGCTTCTCATTGCCTGCAGGAGACGGCAGCTTACTGTTGCGGCTGAGAGAGGAAAGCTTCCTTCTTCCTACAGCACTAAAGCGGGCTGCGCGGGGACACGTGCATGAGAGCCTGCACTTCACGGCTTCCCGATTCCAATTTTGAGTTAGGTTTCCTTAATACATTTTCACACCCTCCATCTCAGTACCTGGTATGATTAGTCCCTACTCAGTTGCCTAAGTCATACCACAATGTATGAGTATCATGTCTCATCAGTCCTACCAACTCTTTATTTTTCAGATACTTCCCTTTTCCTTCATCCCTACTCCCATTAACTCAATGCAGTGCTTTGCTTGAGCTGCTGCTGCTGCTTTCACCTCTCTAGCTTGCCTGCAACAAAGCTTGCACGCAACCAAGCTTGCCCACTGTTATGGACTGAATTATAGCCCCCCCCACCCCAATACATATGTTGAAGCCCTAACACCCCCCAAATGTGCCTATATCTGGAGATAGGGCCTTTAAGGAAGTATTTAAGGTTAAACGAGGTCATAAGGAAGGGGTCCTAATCTAATATACCTTGTGTCCTCATAAGAAGAGGAAAGGACACTAGGGATATACAGACCACAGAGAAAATACCACGTGAGGGCACAGCAAGTAAGTGGCCATCTGCACGACAAGGAGAGAGACCTCAGGAGAAACCAAACCTGCTACCACCTTGATCTTGGGTTCTAGCCCACAGAACTGTGAGAAAATAAATTTCTGTCGTTTAAGCCACCTAGTCTGTGGTATTTTGTTATGGTAGCCTGAGCAGACTAATGTAACCACTTAAATAGATTCTTTCAAAAACAGACTTGATCATGTCACTGTCCTGTTTGAACTCTTCTTTGTGTAGAAGACCCCTCTGCATCTGCCCCTTCCCCTCCTCAGTGCTCTGGACTTGCTAAATGATGGAATCTACCAAGCTTTCTCTGTACCTTTGCCATATTCTTTCCTTGGCTGGGTTGTTCTCCCTTGTCCAGTCCATCTCCTTCCCTGATAACTTCCATTTGCTTTTTGTGACCTGACTCTTGCCTCCCTGGTCTGTGGGGCGCTATCACAGAGCTTCCATAGACCTCAGCTGCCTCCCCTCCAGACTGTGAACCCTTGAAGGCAGGACTGAGGTCTTCTTCATTTTTCTATTGGCACCATCTGCATTATGCTTGGAATATAGTAGGTATTCAATAATGATCTTGGATGAATGAACAAAGAGTAAATCTATTTATTCTTAGGAATACAAAAGAAAATTTGACAAATCACCATGTTATCCCGGTGAAAAAAGCCAGTCAGGGCGTAACCTCCTCTTGGGTCTGCTTTATATTATGATCTATTGAACCTATACATGCCTGTGGTCCGAAGAACCAAAACCATATTATCATTATTGTCATCACTGTAATAACAATAGCAATTTTCATTTATTGAGCCAATATTGTATGCTGTGGGTTATATATAAAGCATCTCATTTAATCCTCACAACCACTCTATGAAGTAAATATTTATTATTATTGCCACAACCACTCTATGAAGTAAATATTTATTATTATTGCCACTTTACAAGTGAAGAAACTGAGGCTTAGAGAAGTTATATAACTTACCCCAGCTTACAGGTGATAAAGCTGGAATTCAAACTCAGCTAATATTCTGTAAGTTCCCCTACATTTCCTAGTTCTCTTGCTGTTATTTCTAGTCTGGATAGGACTATATGACTATTTCTGAGTCTTGAGCAGAAGTGACTTGTATCAATTCTGGGCTCAAGCATGATTCTCTAGTATCTCTTTCCCTCCTGAAGTGAACCTTGAAGCCCCATCTTGAGATAGCAGAGTGTCCATCAGCCTTGACCCCCGAATGACACAGGGAAGAAGAACCTCCAGCTGGCCTGTGTTGGATGTGCAGTGTGAGTGAGCAATAAACTCCAAGTATTAAAGCAACCAAGATGTTGAGATTGTTGTCACTACAACATGCTCAATTCTGTCCTAACTATTAAACATCTTTGTCTCCCTCTGCACAGGGCAGCCCTGGTGTCCACTGCAGCAGTCCCATGTCCTGTATAAAGAGAATATGCAAAGCAGAGGGGAGACCTAGTACCTCTCAGAAATCTAATCATCTCTCTCAACACAGGGTAAGACTACTGGATGTCACCTGCTCAACCAGGTCTTACTGGGTTACTAAGTGGATATGAAGCATTATCTCCTTGAAGACCTTAAATATCCAAGTTAAAGAGATAAAAAGGGTGAAAGTGTAATCAATAAAAATACGTAAAAATATAGGCAGTAATTATGTGAATGCATTGTGGAGGTGGTTAGCCATGGAATGATATTAATTATGATAAATTACTGATATTAATCAGGGATGAGGGATATAAACCTTGAACTGTCACTTCAAAGTTGGAGGAGTTTATTGTAGGGTTTTCCAATCTCATGATCATTAATATTTTGGGCCAAATAATTCTTTGTTGTGCGGGCTGTCTTGTGCATTGTGAGATGTTTAAGATGTTAGCAGCATTCCCGGTTTCGATTTACTAGATGCCAGTAGCATCACCACCCAACTCCAGCGTGACAAACAACAATGTCCCCAGACATTGTCATAAATTCCCTGGGGGCCAAAATCACCCCGCCCCCCCCAGTTAAGAACCGCTGGTTTATTAAATACAGCTGGGGATAATCTTCTCTCATATATTTCTACTAGGATGTAAACAAGTGTAGTTTGGGGAAAATGGTACTTGTTTACACAGCAGATTTAAGGAGCACCAGGAATGTGGTGCACACAAATGTTTCTCCTCTCTGAAAGATAAACTCCCTGGAGTCTGGGGATTCCTTGTTGTGGGTTAAAGCAGAGAGGCCCTGCTTTCCCTTTTAATGTCCACTATCCTTGGGAAGGATTACACAGTAGATGCTAGCCTGGAATTTATACATCAACAAAGGGAGGATCTGAGAATAAATCTGAGCTAAGAGGGAGAAAAAAAAAAACAAGACACTTGGCACTGAAAAAGCAGCAAGGCCAAGGAGGGAGAGCTGATAGCAGAAAGGGACAGGGGCTGTAGCCCAGGATGCGAGCCTGTGTGTTTTCATGGGGGAGGAAGGAGGCTAAGAGAATTTTGAAATGCTTGAGGAAAGTGTGCAGTCAGTTGCAAGCTTGGGGGAACTCTGAGGACACTGGGCTCTGGGGTGAGGGGATAAAGAAAAACCAAAGGAGAGAAAATCCTCAGGGCTCTGGCATGTGTACAAGGACCTGCTGATCTGGCTGTGGCCTCTTCTGTGGTCTTATCTCACTGCACTCCCTCTCATGCTTGGGATCAGCCATCATGGCCTTCTTCCAGTTCTTGAAATGCTCTGTGTTTAAACCTTCCTGCTTTCCACATGCTGATCCGCCTGCCTGGAGCCACGTTCCCTGACCCACCTGTTCTTACCTACCTGGCTTCTCTGAGTTAACTGTTCCTCATGTTTCAATCTATTACTTCCTCTGGGATGAGTCATAGCATCCTGCTCTTCATAGCACATTTCTTAATGTATAACTGGATATTGATTTGTGGGATTCCTTTATTACTGATATCTCCCTCCCAAACTTAAAGCTCTAATGATGGTAGAAAGTGTGTAAGTTTGGCTCATCATGGTCTCCACAGAACCTAACTTCAGGCCTTGAATGTAGTATGTGCTCAATAAATAATTTTTGAATGAATTTCTAAGGGTCAGGATTTTCCTACTTCATAAGTGTGCCTCGTTGAGTAGGGGCAGGATCCAGAGTGGTAGAAAAAATGGTAGGAAGGATAAAGAAAAAAAATCACAACAAAAGACACAAACTCATCACACCAATAGTCTTACCTTTGTCATTCAAAAATCTTTGTTCTCCTTTTTCAAGTTCTTGGCCACTAAAAAATGGCATTCCTGGCCTATATAATCCAATTTACCCTATAAAGATGCTAATAGTTAGGTCATGGGACTGTCTTGGTCAGACCCTGGGTATGTGGGCTCAATGAATCTGACTCTATGTTGGGCAGGAAGCAGTTTCTGCTTCCAGGTTTATCTTACAGAACTGAAACAATGGTATAGAAGCAATTCCTGCCCCTCTTAGACTGCTCAGAGGGTGCTGGGTATCCCTGAACATTTCACATTGTAATGATCTCCAAGAGTGGCTGAACAGGGGTTTGAGTCACTGCATTTGGACAGACTGTGTTTAGAGTTAGTTGGTAACACTGAAGCTCCATCTGGCAATTCCTTTCTCTACTTTACATGATCTGGGCCATGAAAGTCAGCTCCGAATTTAGTTCCTTCTAGATGTGTTCTTGTTTAGGGGGTTAGCAAATAATAGAAGATAAATGCAAAGAGAATCTTCTGTGAGTTGTTTTGAGTCAAGTCAGCTTTTGTAAGGATCAAGGTTGAGACTTAATTTGTTTTTAAGTGCTGACTGTATACCCAGCATAGTGCTAGGAACTGAGATGACAGTGTTGCACTGGACTGACATGGAGTTTGCAGACTAGATTTCTAAAATAGTGAGATAGACCTGTCTGTCTATCTGCCTATCTATATTTTATCTATCTATCTATCTATCTATCTATCTATCTATCTATCTATCTATCTTCCTACCTAACTTATGCTAACAAGGAGTATACTCAGAAATAAAATAATCAAGGGAAACTCTGATTTAGTGACAGTTTAAGCAAAAGTACTGAACTTCTAACAATAAAAACTCATTAAAAGGAAAGAAAATTTTGCCTGAATACAAGCAGGAGAAAAAAACTTTAAAACATTTTCATTATTTTACCTATTCAAGAATGGAGATTATCTTTCTTGACAAGGATTAACAATATAAAATGTCCTCCTTTTTTTTTTTTTTTTTTGCGGTATGCGGGCCTCTCACTATTGTGGCCTCTCCCGTTGCAGAGCACAGGCTCCGGATGCGCAGGCTCAGTGGCCATGGCTCACGGGCCCAGCCGCTCCGCGGCATGCGGGATCCTCCCAGACTGGGGCACGAACCCGCGTCCGCCGCATCAGCAGGCGGACTCCCAACCACTGCGCCACCAGGGAAGCCCTAAAATGTCCTTCTTTTAATAGTTGCTTCTAATATAAACACACACACACACACACAGATGTGTATATATATTTATACAAGATATTCAGGGATTGGGATAAATTTTGTTCTTTTGTACCTGGTATGAGCTTGTTTTATAAGCTCAAAAAGGTATATGAAGTCTAGTGAGACCGGAACATTTGAATTGGAACAATCTTGGAAACTCTCAGTCATAGAGTAGCCATGCATATCTCTTAGCTCTTACTGTTTGTTCTCTGACTTCCTCCTGTCCATGACTGAAAGCTGTTCTCTCATTAGATATATGTATATGTAAACCGTGGTTCCATTGCCTATGTAAGATGCTTACTCTGCATGGTCTCATAATGATCTCTTACCTCCACCTCCTCCATATCTCCCTCCCCATCCTTTGGACGTACTTGGGCTTGGGATGCTAAAGATCAGCTGTAAGGCTTCTCCCAGCATGACTCATGTGATAGTCCTGGTCCTCCAGAAAGCAGATGTCAAGACAGGATTTTATTAAGGGAAATGCCTGAGAAAATGGGAGGGAGCTGAGAGAGAATGGAAGAGCCATCAGAGCAAATCTGACCTTGAGTGAAGGACAGAGGAAAGAAATGTTGCACGGGAGCACCCTAGATGCTGAGCAGGCTATGGAAAGTTCTAAGGAAAGTTTGGCAAGGCTCTGGGGGAGTCCTTGAGCCAAAGTCACCCATTAAAGGAGTCCCATTTCTCCCAGGAAAGAGCCTGCCTTAGACTCCTTGCTGTGCTTAGTCATTGCCTGGGAGCAGCTTTTGGGAAGAGCGGCCTAGGTGCCACAGCAGCGATGAATTTCAATGGATGTCAGAGCCAGCAGCAGCTTGGGGCCCTTGAGCAGTTACACTTCCTGCAGATGGAAGTTTGTGAGGCCCATTGTCATGACCATCACAGCTTGTGATTCATTCAGAAGTTGGTTTGGAAAACCTGCCTCCTCTAGGCAACAGATGGGAAGGTTTTCAAGATTCCAAGGAAACATTTGGCAGGACAGACCCTAGTCTTAATTACTGTAATTTCTTTCTAGAATACTGGCTGTCTTCTATATGGATGGAGTCATAGAAGAAATGATATTTGGGGAATGGGGTGAATTTTTTTCTTCTGTATCTGATGTCATCAAGTTTTACAAACTCAAAAAGATGCATGAGGTCTGATGATAGACCCGAACAGTTGAACTGGAGCATACTAGAAAATCAAGGCCATAGAGTCATTAGGTGTATCTCTTAGCCCTTCCTGTTTCTTCTCTTGTTTCATCCTCTCTCATGACTAAAGCTTTTTTCTCATTAGATTGACAGAACTTCCTGACAGGGATTGGCCCCTTCAAACTTCACTCCACCCTCTTTCTAGTTTGATATGTTAGGAAGCTATAAAGAACTATATGTCGCATAGAGAACAGACTTACGGTTGCCAAGGGGGAGGAGGGGCAGGGGAGGGTTGGACTGGGAGTTTGGGACTATCAGATGCAAACTATCATATATAGAATGGATAAACAACAAGGTCCTACTGTATAGCACAGGGAACTATATTCAATATCCTGTAATAAACCATAATGGACAAGAATAAGAAAAAGAATATATCTATATATTCGGTATATATGTATATATCCCTGTGTAGTCACCAGATTTGTAGGTATGAAGGGTAGTTGTAGCCAGGGCCAAAGCAGCAGCTTCCTGATCTGTGGCTTGTCATGGTGAGGTGACCTTGAAATCTGTAGGTCTAGTGGCAGCTCTCTGACTGATTGATGCTTCTCCACTTCTACCAATGTCTGTGTAAGCCCCTATTATCCAGCATTAAGCTCTCTGCTTGAATGATCTGGACTATTTTTCTGTTATCTACACTCAACCCTGATGATATGGTAACTAAACTCCCCCCAGAGAAGATTGTTATTCATGAACTCATTTGTTCATTTGTTTGTTCATTCATTAATTCAACAAATACTTATCCATTTAGTTATTGACTATTGGACTTGTGCCAGGCACTGCAAGGCACAGAGGATTCTCTGGAGAAGACATGGGTTTTTGCTGACAGGCAACATGATCTGGTTGGGCCCCTTCAGGGAGGTGGAGTGGTGGTTTCAAGGGTAAAAGGGCAGTGTTTAAAAAGTTCATCTTTAGAAAAAGAAAGAAATCCCATCTTACTTTCTTAATTTTTTTAAAGGCAATTTTATCTGTTGAAAAGACCTATGTTTTCTTTTGAACTGGAGGGGAGGAACAAGTAAAATTATGGAACTATTTTTTTCCTTTTTCTTAGCCTTTATTACTATAAAGAAGACCCAATTAAAACACACCATTTCTGATATATCAAAATGTATGCTATGCAGACATACAATAGAAATGGTTACAAGAATGAGAAAACTACTAACTGCCTGCCCTCATGGAGCTTACAGTCTAAATCCTCAAATTAATTAGCAGAACAGAGTACTAGTAAGTCTTTACAAATTACAGAGCAATGACCACTGAATGCATAAGATTTACATTAAATTTTTATGACAAGCGTTAACAAGTATTATTGATTACAAATCTATTTTAAAGGTGTAAAAAACATCAGTAATATGACAGAGGTGGATCATTGTTATAAAACAGAATTCTAAATGAAACAACTACTAACAATTAGAAATAAAACTGGCTCTAAATGTATGATCATAATAAAAAAATACTAAGGATTTTCATGTATTTTTGCATTCTCTGTGGCATACTGACTCTCAAGAAGGTACTAGGGACATATTCCTTCCTTCAATTTTTAAAGTAGTAAATAGAAAGCCTTGAAACAATGACACATCCTCTAAAATTTATGGAACTATTTTATTGTTTATCCTCATTTTCCTTGTCAGATTCCATCTTAATACTGTTTGTCTCCCAAGACTCTAATGGATGGTTGCCTTCCAAAATTTCTAAATCTCCTTCCTGAAATTTAAGTGGTAAAGATACAGATGACTGTTTTATATTTTGTAGCAAACACCTTAACCTTTTCGAAGATTCTAATAATCACAAATGAACTGTATCACTCAAGGTCTCATTTTCTCTCTGTTTAATTAAAATTTAAATGGGTGGAATTTGGTGGTTTCTTCCAAATAAATTACCTTTTCTTGGCCCTTGGGATAGAAGGGCCCTTTCCCATCCTGTATGGCATGGCTGCTGAAAAGTTAATGGGATCTGAGACTGAATTAGTCAGTAAGTTGTCTAGTTCAAGGGAAATAAAAGTCCCATTGTACTTAGTGAAAGGGAGCTTGGGGTTAAACTTGGGAGTCACACTTTTTGAAAACTACCTACAAACTGGAATTTATAGAGGAAGACAATTGGGGTGGTGAGATGGCTGAAACCTATGTTGTATAAGGAGTGGTGAAGAAACTAGGTTGGGAAAAAAAGGGTGTGGAGTGGGAAACAGAAGAGAGGTGAATAAAGCCAGTACTATACTCACCACAGTGTGGAATTAATCTCTTATTTCAGATCTTAGGACATTGAGATATAATATGAAAAGTAATATGAAAAGTTCTTTTTCAAAAGTTCTTTTTCAAATATTTAGTATTTATGCTTAGTGCTTCATTTGTTTGTTTGAATCATAACAACCTCAGAGGTAGGCATTATTATTCTCATTTAACAGATGAGAAAACTGGGGTTCAGAGAAGTTAAGAATCTAGCCCAAAGTCAGGGAGTTAATAAAAGCCAAAGCAGAATTAAAACTCAGGTCCCTCTGACTGTAAGGACAATGCCCTAAAAGGCAGTGCATGTATGCCTCAAAAAGGAGAGGTGGTAAGCAAAACAACTGCTTGGATGGGGAGAAAATAAAACGTCCTTTGTTTTATGTGTGGCTGTGTCTCTGTACCTTCCCACCTGATAGAGTAAGAAACTGCATTACCTCTAATTTCCATGCATTAGCAAGCTGAATGCATCCCACTCATCTCAATTTAAAGAGCAAATGCCATGGCATGGGTTCAACGGGCATTTTCTCCCTTGTGTTCCAATCTATGGCTGATGTGACAAGGACAGAATTGTCAGAACAGCTACTAATTAAATAGTCCAGAGCTTCATTAGGAAGATGTGCTGAATGCAGGACTCACCAGGCAAGTGTTGACATCATCGTTGACACTAATTTGTCCCTTGGCTGGCAGCCTCGGCACAGAAGAGGGGCTGGACTCTGAGGGGAGGGCAGGGCTCCCAGGCTTGCTGAAACTGCTTTCAAGGAAGATTCAGAGATGGTCACTATTGGTCAGGAGTAGAATTCCCACGGGCACCTGGGTTAAGCTTATCACTTTGGCTTTCTCTTCTTCAGAGAGTCAGTGGCCTTCTACACCCAGAGCACGTCTGTCATGGTTGACATGCACACGCACGCACACACACTCACACTCATGTGTGCATGCCCTTAGAGATCGTGCAAGAACATAATAGAGTCGTGGGTGTCTCTGTTACAAAAACAGAACTAACCTATTAATCTACCTCCTTTGGGGATATGATCAGTATTCAGGAGACAAGGCCACCCTAAGAGGCTTTCTGTATGCAAATAAAAATGAATTCTTGCCCCTGTACCTTAATAGCCAGAACAGGTGAAAAGACGTGTGTACCCACTTGTTCAGTCCCAGCTTCCGTGACGCAAGTTCTCATGGTATTGTGGGGCCTTCCTGACTCAGGGACTCAGGGATTCAGGGGCTGATATTTTATTTCATGTCCAGGGACATGTAGGCCACTCTGAGACTAGAAACTACTACCACAAACAACAGATCTTCCAAACAGATCAAGAAATCTTTTAAATATCAGAATTCTGGGTTTATCACTGATTTGTCTTTATACTTTGCTCTCTGAGATCCTGCATGAGAAAAGCAATACTTTGATCTCACAAAGGACAGTTACTATTTTCTCCATTTTGTAATGATGAAGCTGAGGTTTAGAGAATATGAAGGACTTATGCAAGGTCCTAAAATTGGTAAGAGGCAGAACAATGACATGTTTCCATTCTTTGGGCCCTACCTTTAATACTTACTCTGCTCTGTGACGTCCCCATAACAATTCTTCTCTTTCCCACTTGTTCTCCTGAGATTTCACCATGGTACTCTGTACACACTTTTTTTTTTTAGAATGTTCTAATTTCATTTTTAAAAAAAATATTTATTTATTTATTTGGTTGCACCGGCTCTTAGTTGCAGCCGGTGGGCTCCTTAGTTGCAGCATGCAAACTCTTAGTTGCGGTGTGCATGTGGGATCTAGTTCCCCAACCAGGGATTGAACCCGGGCTCCATGCATTAAGAACGTGGGGTCTTAACCACTGTGCCACCAGGGAAGTCCCCACTGTATACACTTTCACCATTTCTTTCCTTGTCACCAAGTAACTTTGGTCAAGTTCCCCTATGTGCTTTATATGTTTGTTATCATACAAATACCCTATATAAACACAAGGTAATTAAAAACAATTGAACAGTGGTTAACCTTATCCCCAGATATCATGCCATCCAACTTCCGCTTGAGAGACTTCAAAGAACCTTGTGTTTGCTCTACTTTCCAGTGAATCAATGAAGGAAGACATTGTTGCTGTCATTTCAACCATCAACCAACAAAGGTTCCAGAATGGATTAGACTTCAGGATTGATGTGTGTCCTATGGAAAGAGGGATGCATACGGATTTCTATAATCTTACATTTGTAAGCTTATAGAGAGACTGTAGCAATTCCTTTACAAATTGGTTTTGACCAATTGTTCATCTATAACCTAGTTACTGAGTAATACATTTTTGAAAGTATTTATTTCTTTTTTAATCATGCTGTATATTTTACACTCATACCTGCCTCCCAACCCCAGTGGAATTCCATCAAAGGATAGGAAAGGTTTGGTTTTTTATTTATTTATTTATTTTTGTTGGCACTTGAAGCAATACTTTAAAAGTTTGGAATCATAAGCACTAGTAAAGAAAATTTTTTTATTGTACGAAGCTTTTTGTTCTGTGGACTTACTAAGTTGTTACATTTCTGAAGAGGACCTTGCCACTCTCCCCAAATCTAGTCTGGGTTATTTGAATTCTGGAGTGCCATGTATTCTGGTTTCCTAATCTACTCCAGGCAGCCTAACTCCATTTCCCTGAATACTATTTTCTGGAATGACTATCTTGTCTTTTAGTCACAGGGGCAGCTGGCCTTGTCATGGTTCCTCCTGAAACTCCACAATCTTGTTGAGCTGGGACTCTTCCTCCCAGCTGGTTGGCTCAGGGTGTGGTCTCATCCCTGGGGACCTGCCTCAGGACACACTTCCTCTGCTTTGGACTTGACTGTCTGAGTAAATGAGCACCAACTCGGTGAGATTTCTCTATCTCCTGAGAGAAGCATCATCAAGTGGATCTGCTTTGAGAAGGAAAAGGACTCACCCTGTGAGCTCGTTGACGGTTAACACCTTGCCAGCCAGGGACCAGGGGCCTCTGAACTGCAGCCTTCTCCTTGTTTTATTCTCAAGGAAACACCATCTTCATGTCTCAGGTTAAAGCGACTGTGGCTTCTTTAAATGGAATGTTTGGTCTTCCTATTTGGGATGTGCGGCTGCTTTGACATTTAGGAGAGCCATCTGGGATGGGCACATCTTTCCCTAGCCTTCCTACAGCCCACTGTCCAGCACATAGGCCTGCAGAAATAGCTCTGATCTTCTGCTTTCAATGTGGATGCAGAAGGGCAGTTATAAATGGGAATTTCTAGCTCAGAGAAAGGAAAGGAAAATACATTCTGTTTTTAAAGAAAAGGTAGCATACCTTATTGTTTAAATAGCAATTAAATTACTTCAGATTTTTTTGGCTCAAACATAGTTGTTTTTATTCGTTTATTTGACAGATATTTAATATGCTCCTCTATTTCTTTAATAATAATAACAAAAATTTATAAAGCCCTTACTTTGGTCTAGGACTGTGCTAAGTATCTTACAAACAGTATCTTAGTTGAGCCTCTCAAAAACTCTATGAAAAAGGTATTATTATCAATCCTATTTAATAAGTTAGGAAAGAGAATCTTAAGAGGTTAAAAAATATTAAGGGGAAAGAGCTAGTCAGTGTTACGGAGGATATGAAGGAGAGATAATTTTTGTCTTAGAGTCTAGAATGTTTGAATGAGAAGGAAACTTAGAGGTCTCCCATACAACCATGTCATTTTATAGAAAAGCCTTGAGAGCTTCAATCACTTGCCCAAGAACCCACAGTAATTACAGGCAAAGGAGGGCTGGGCCAAGAGCTCCCAATTCTCATCCCAGTGTACTTTTCATTCTATACTGCCTTCCTCCAGGAGTTTAGAATATTATAGAGACAACACCCTTATCCACCAACCCCCAGCATTGTAACAGTGAATGTAGGCATGTACTTAATGTAGACATGAGGGATGCTACTGAAAAGTTCCACAGGTGCTGAGAGAAGGAGGGGATTTTGGGGGGTTGCTGGTGTTCCAGGAAGGCCTGGTAAAGAGGGGGACACTTTAGCTCAACCCAAAGTGGGTGGAAGATCTGAATATTCAGAGAGAGAAGAGAATAGGCATCCTAAGGACTGGTTTGAACAAAAACTTCGAGTTTCAGGCAGGGATAAAGAAGAGACCTTCCTTGTTGGCAGAGGGTTCATATAAGGGAGTGATGGAGACAAAGGAGACATTATGCTGAGCTTTGCATGCCAGGTACACCAGGGACAGGATGGAGGCAGAGGGAGCTGGTTCTGGAAATAATCTAGTATAAAATGATGAGGTTCTGGGTAAAAGTGGTGGCCATGAGAGGGTGGAGAAAGTACATTTTCATGTGTCGACAAGATTTAGGGTATTTCAGGGAGAAAATGTGGTAAATAGGAAGATTCTAGTGGGAGGAGATTGAGGTGGGAGTGAGGCACTGTCTTTGACAAGCAGGAATGACGCGCTTCAACTTGGGGCTTGGAGCCAGGTGCAAGGCCACAGGGCTGAGTGCTGCTGGTTTACACCCTATTGATTTTCCTGAGCAGACCATTTTCACCTCATTGATTTTCTTGGTTGATTGGCTTGTGTTTTCTTGTTGGTTAGAGGTCACTTTGCTCCCTTTTGGATTCATTTTTGGCTTCTTGCTACTTCCTCTTGTTAGTGTGTGCTGCTCCAATCATGACTGCCAGCTACTGACCAAATATGACATTTCCAGCTCTGATAGCTTTTCTGTTTGGAGAAAAATTGCAAACGAGAAGTCGAATTTACAGAGGAGTTTGGGCTTAGCTCAGCCATCCTGAGAGAGTTGTTGCCATGGGTAGCACAGAAAGACTGGCATCGCAAGAAGGTGACACTGTCCATGTGTTAAATGCTCGAGTGAACCATTAGGGGTGGGTGGGAAAGTGACTAGAGTTGCTGGCTCACACTTCTCTCTCGCTCCCACAATGACAGCTGAGCCAAGTGTATTTAAGACAGCTATGAAATGACCCTGGGCAAAGTTACTTCATTATACTGGGCTCAGTTTTCATCCTCTATGAAGGGAAAAGTTGGTATTGACATGGGATTCCCACATCTGGCTCCTCCCGCTTGTTAAAATCCTATACCCCACCCCAACTGGTTCAGGTTCAGTAGGTCCAGGGTGGAGCCTAGGAGTCTGTATGTTTAACAGTCTCTTTAGAAGATTCTAACAAACTGGTCTGAGGGCTGGTGTTTGGAGAACTCTGATCTGCCTGCCCTTCAGGATCCTTCTAGTTTTACTCATTTGCCTTTTTCTTTGGGTTCAGGTGGTCTTTAGGAGGTACTGTCTCCCCTTTTAGTGAGGACCTCCCAGTTCCCCACCCTTCTTGTAAACAAAGCATCTCCCTACTTATATAAAATCTGCTTTTTTATCTTAATAGGAACGTATAATGATACACTGTACCACCCATCCCAGCACTATATGTATTTTCAGTCATATTTCTGTTGTGGAATGACAGTGTTTGGTTCCAATGAAAGGAATTCAAGCACCAACAATCATGTAGGGAAAACAGCTTTGGGGGAATATGGGATGCGACAGGGTCTTCCTGTGAGAGAGTCTGTTTAAGGGCAGCCCGATATTTTGGCTCCATTTTATTTTCCCTGACCTTCCCAGAGAGGAGATGGGAAACCACAGCAGATTTAATTTCTTCCTACCTATAAATTTTATGCCTCTTGCCAGGTTCCAAATTTAAATAAATAGTCTTTAAACAGCACAAGTGTTTTAGCCTTATGGAGAGCTTCCCAGGAGAATTTCTTCCCTAGGAATAATAATTATGGATGGTAATGGTGATAACTATCTCTACTGAGTGCTTACTACGGTCTATACACCCTGTACCAAGTGCTTTCATACTTCATTTTCATTTAATTCTCACAAAACCAATCTGAGATAGATCCAGTTGCTATCTCCACTTGACAGACGAGCAAATGAAGCTTAGAGAGGTTAAATAATATACCCATAACCACATAGCTGGTGAGCAGGGGAACACAGATTGACCTTTGCTCTCTAGGTCCTTAAGTCCTGAGGGCTGAATCGTCATACTGTATTGCTTGCACTGTGTGGTCTGACAAATGAAAGGAAAAAGCAGGGCACGATCAGCAGGAGACCCTGGATTTGGATCCCCAGATATCAATCTGTTTTTCACTGCCTTTCTCTGCCCAGTTATCCCTTGGTATCTGTGGGGGATTGGTACCAGAACCCCCGTGGATACGGAAATCCTCAGATGCTCAAACATAAAATGGCATAGATTTACATATAACCTACATACATCCTCCTGTATACTTTAAGTCATCTCTGGATTACTTATAATACCTAATACAATGTAAATGCTATGTAAATAGTTGTAAATACAATGTAAATGCTATGTAAATAGTTGCCAGTGTGCAACAAATTTAAGTTTTGCTTTTTGGAACTCTGGAATTTTTTTTAAAAATACTTTTGATCTGCAGTTCATTGAATGTGTGGATACAAAGGGCTGACTCTATATACATCTCAAGTCACAGCAAATCATAGGCATTTTCTGCTAGATGGGGAGGAATGTGATAACCAAAAATAGCTTTCCTACTATGTGTGTTAATTTCACAGTAAATTATAAAGCTTTTGCCTGTCTTTATCTGCATGTGCAACACATGCTTTGAGACCAGTGTAGTCCTAGAAGACCATTTAGCTCCCTTCCCAACCTGGTGAAACCAAAGTTTCTAGTTAAACCGTCTGTCCCTCTTTTATAAAATTTAGTTTAATTTTGTTCTGGTTAGAGAACATACTTTGTGTGACTTCTATTTCTTTAAATTTGTTAAGGTTTGTTTCCTAGTCCAGAACATGGTCTGTCATACTGACTGGTCTATGTTCATTTGAAAGCAATGTGTTTTCTGCTTTTGTTGGGTGAAGAATCCTGTAAATGCCAATTAGCCTAAGTTGGTGGATAGTGCTGTTCCTTACTGATTTTCTGTCTTTCTGTTCTATCATTGCTGATGGAGGAGTGTTGAAGCCTTCAATTATAATTGTGGATTGGTCTATTTCTCCGTTCAGTTCGACTATTTTTTGTGTTATCATTGGTCTTGCTTTATTTATACAACTGAACAATCTCTACATTTTAATTGGTGAGTTTAGACCATTTATAATTAGTATGGCTATTGATACGGTTGCTTAAAATCGACCATCTAGATAGTTGTTTTCTATTTTTCCATCTATTTAAAAACTTTTTCCTCTTTCTTTCCCTTGTTGAATTAGTTAAACATATGATTCCATTTTATTACTGCTATTTGTTTATTATTTTTACCCTTTTTAATTTTTTAGTGATTGCCAATCGGTTTGCAATGTACAACTTTATACATCTGTAATTAATTACAGTCTATCTTCAAATAATATTATACCTTCTTGTGTGTAATGTCAGGACCTTACAACAGTATACTGCCAATTTTTTCCTTTCATCCTTTGTGCTATTGTTGTTATATAGTTTACTTTTACATATGATATAAATACACAATACGTTGCTACTATTTTTATTTAAACAATCACCTATTTTTGGAGCCATTAAAAATAAGAAGAAAAAGAATTTTATTTTTACTTTCATTTATTCCATTTTAAGGGCTTGTCATTTCTTTGTGTGAAAAATTGATACCAAGTTTTCTGCTTGGTATCATATTGCTTTTGCCTGATATTTTTCCTTTAATATTTCTCATAGTGCAGGTCTGCCGGCAATGGATTCTCTCTGTTTTTCATTTGTTTGTTTGTTTTTGAGAAAGTATTTCTTCATTTTTGAAAATTATTTTTGCTGGTTATAGAACTGGTTAATAGTCTTTTTCTTTTAGCACTTTAAATCCGTCACTCCATTGTCTTCTCGCTTGCTTGGTTTCTGACAAGAAGTCTTCTGTCATTCTCATCTTTGTTCCTATGTATATAATGTATCTTTTCCCCAGCTCTATTAAATGTTTTTTAAACATTTGTCTTCTGTTTTCAACAGTTTTGATAGGATATGCCTAGTTTTTTTGGCTTTATCTCTTGACAGTATTGTTTTCTTCTTCTTCTTAATATGCCTTATAATTAAAAAAAAATCTAGACATCTTATATAGCATAGTGGAGACTGTAAATAGTTTTTGTACGTAGAAATGAGTACACCTTTCCTTCTGCTAGGCTTTTGGTGACCCGAGCTTGGGGTTTGTTGTTGCCATGATTAGCCACAGCCCATTGCAGACTTAAAATTCCTCTGGCATTACCTTGTGGTGAGGGTAGGGGCTGGCTTGCAGAGGGTTTTTCTTGATGTCTTCTCCATCCTCAGGTTTCCATCTTCTCGTTGAGATTTCCTCAGGGAGAGTTTCTCTCCACACTTTTGTAAGTCTCTCAGCAATATTCGATTATTATTTGTTACTTGCTGCTTGTTAGCTTGGTCATAGGAAGTGTTGGGCAGTGGAAAGGCATTCTCTGTCATTCTCATTAGAAGGTGTCAGACAGGGGCTATGTCCCTGGGTCTCAGTGCTTCTGCCCCCTCCAAGAGGTAGTTCTGGTACAGCAGGTATTACTGCCTCATCCCCAGGAGTAGAGGGCTCTTTTTTGTTTTCTTCCCTTGGCTGCAGTAGGTTATCTTCTGTGCCCTAAGAGTGATAGTGTGTGTTGTTCTTCTTCCGACAGTTTAAAGCTTTTGTTCTGTTGGGGATATAGTGCAACAGGATCCGGGTGGGGTTTCTCGTGTTTCCTGCAGCAACAGCTGTTTCCTTTCCACAAGCCTGTGGGACAAGGGACACTTTCTCAGAACTCTTGCCAGGCTTTTCTGTGAGTGCCCAGTGAGATCCATGAAGAAGAAATTACAAGTGGCTATTGATCCCCCCTCAGGGAAATCCCCCAGGGTTCTAAACATTCTACTTGTCCTTTACCAATTTGCTGACAATTTTAGCTAAGTTCTTCAACGCCTAACAACATCCATTCCAAGTAAGCAAGAGCACACGTTTCATTTCTCCTTGCAGGTGCCTGTCTTTCCTCAGATTTTGTGTTAATTAGTTGTCCTGCCACCTCAACTCTTTGGTGGTTTCAAGAAAAGTTTTGGATGTACTGTTTTCTTTGTAAAATAGCTTTTTTTGTAAGTGTAGGACTGATGCTCTTTCTGACTGTCTCCATCTCATGTGCACTTGTAAGCCTCCTGCTTTTGCACATGTTGTTTGCTCTACCTGAGATTCCCTCCCCTTTCCTCCACTTGGCAGCTTCCTACTTGTCTCAGTGACTCCATGTTCTCATCTGCTCAGAAGACAGGGGCATATTTACACAGATATTAAACCATTAAATTACTTTGTGGATTCATAGACAAATATCAGGGTTTACAGTCTGAAGATGTAGTATTTGAGCCTCATCTTGATCCTCAGTAAATCACTTGTTGAATTTGAGCCTTACTTTTCTTACTGTAAAGTAAGAATGCTAGTATCTGCCCAGCCTCCTTTGCCAGGTGAAATAATGTGTGTGACAGTATCTGACACACTTTTAAAGCTCAGTTTCAGCCCATCAGCCCAGCAACAGGCCTGTCCTGAAGAAGATCCCACTCTTCCCAAAACTCAAGAGGTTTGCCGCCCAAGGGGGGCCAGCTTGGTCTTGTGTCAGAGTGGAATTTCTAGGGGGACAAGCCCTGTCCTCAGTCAGCAGCCATGAAGTAGAAAAAGTTGAAGCAAAAGGCTGGCTTGGACCCGGAAACCCTATATTTTCTTTTTATTTACAAAATTTACTAAGGAAAAGAAATTGATTTCCATCTTTACCGATGTGTTAAAATTGCCACAACACCTCATATTACCAAATTGGAACATAATTGGTACTTCAGGCAGGTCACAAATCTACCTTCGCAGGAGCATATCACTCACAGTACGTTGATTATAAAAATTAGTTAATTCAAGACAAATGTTGCATTCTCTAATTCCTGGCACAAATCCCTCCAAATCCTCCATGTGTTACTGCTATTGAACTAAGAGATAGCTATCCATCAGGTCACTTGATTCTCTGCAGACCTGATTTAGATGGTACTTATGCTACTGCATCCACCAAGAAGAGATAGATCTCATTTATTAAATCTGCCAGGCGGGAACCTAAATGATGGGATTTAGTAATATTGCACTAATCTGTTGCTTTTATTTACTGCTCCCTGTCTTACTGGTGTAAATCTTCTCACAGAGAATGTCTCCTAATTCATTTCATTTGACTCTGCTGGTGAGGAGCAGGGGTGGCTCATTGTCAGGTTCATCATGAGAACTAGCATTTTTGAGAGCTTCTGTACAGTGGACAATGTCGGTGCTCCACCGAGATCCCCTTGAATAACTTTGCAGTGGTGGTGGTGGTGGTGATTGTTTGTGTGTGTGTGTGTGTGTGTGTGTGTGCGGGAGGGGGTGCAGCACACTGAACCAGACACTGTTAAAGTATCTTATATGTATATTTCATTTAATCTTCACAACTCCATGAGGTAGGTACTATTATTTTTTCTGTTTATAGATGAGGAAGCTGAGGAAACTTGCCCAAGGAACTTGCCAGAGATCATGGTTCTAGGATGTGGTGTTGCCTGGGTGTGGCTCCAGGGCCACTGCTCTTCTGCTCATTTCCTTCTATGCATTTCAGTGGCTGGGAAGATAATGACCATGTAAGATGGCAGGTGACTAGTAGGTGGCCAGCCCTGGTGTATGTGGTCCTCTCACCCTCCTTTGCAATTGTTTCTGAGTCCTGTCTGACTTGTAGAATTACCTTCTCTGCACCCCTCTCTAAAATATCGTGACAGTCCTTTGTTGCTACTTATCTGAAGATCCTGTTCAACTTACAGTTTAGATCCTCCAGGATGTGATTGCTACTATTTTATACGTTAACACAGGCTTCCTTTTATTTCACACAGACTTACTTTGCTTGAGCTTTTGCTGTCGGTCAGGATACACCAATATCTTCCAGCAAAGAGGAAAATTGAAAGACAACTGAGAGCTACAAGTCCAAGCTTTTCCTCTGAGTTCTGTGTTCAGGGAAAATATCTCTTTAGCAAGCTGAGAGCGTGACTTCCTGAATAGGTAAAAAGAGATGCTGCTGGGTATAAAAAAAGAAGGGAAAAATGAATTTGATAATGGCAGGAAAAGACGGCAGTTGGGCACAAAAAAATGAAAGCCAGATACTCAATTTCCCAGGAGAGCCTAAACCTGGAGCTAATCATGTGAACTACTTCTGACTTACAGTGTGATTTTAGGAGAGATGGCAAG
Source organism: Aethalodelphis obliquidens (assembly GCF_003676395.1). NCBI lineage: Eukaryota > Metazoa > Chordata > Mammalia > Artiodactyla > Delphinidae > Aethalodelphis > Aethalodelphis obliquidens. Next base: position 39,492,044 of record NW_020837954.1, on the reverse strand, counting down.
ACCTGATCCCAGCTCAAGACCTCTCTCACCTCTTGGCTGATACCAGATATTCCACCTTCATTGCTCATTTCCTTGGTTTGATTTTGTTATGAAGGCCATGTCAGCCAGAAAGAAAAGAAGGAGGAGTTGAGGGATGAAAAGATAAGGCTAAGAGCAATGAGAAGACATATGCTGAGACGATTTTGCCTACAGTTGGCCCAACTTCTGGTCTGTCTGAAGGTCTCATTTAGTAGCGCTTCTCACTTGAGCGATCATCTCTCCTTCCCTCCCTCCCTTCCTTCTTTTCTTTTTACTGTTCTGTGTCTTTAAAGACAAGTATAGATTTGTGTAACCACCACTAGCACCATCATCCCCCCAAATCCCTTTGTGTTGTCCTGTTATAGTCACACTCTCTTCCCACACCTGCCCCTGGGAACCATTGATCTGTTCTCCATCACTATTATGTGTTTTTTCAAGAATGACATATAAATGGAGTCATATAGTATGTAACCTTTTAAGACTGGCTTCTTTCACTCAACATAATGCCTCTGAGATTCATCCATGTTGTTGTGTGTCATACCATCTGCTTTTGATCTCTCATTCATTGGATCTGCCCTCACTCAACAACACGATGCTTGCAGTATAGAGACTGGGACATAATACTGTCTGTTTTCAACTCTTATTAAAAGCCTGCATTTTGGTCAGGCTCTTTATTTGCAAGGAATAAAGACCTACTCAACCTTACTGGAGAAACTGAGAGTTTATTATAAGAATCCAGGGCTCCCCCAGGCATCACCATAGCTAGGTCTGGAAATGGGAGGTGGTTTGGATCCAAGGCGGCTTTGGGGGAGAGTATATCATCACAGTCTCTCTCAAGAGCTGCATGGTCTCTGATTTGCCCTGTTTCTATCTCTGTGTGTAGATGTGCTCTGTTCTTACTCTTTACCAGCTGTCTTTCCTAATATCACATGGCATCTTCTTCCCTCTTCCTCAACCTCAGTACTTGGCCATCGCAGCTTTTCCCACCTCTGATCTCAGAACAATTCCTGATGCCAACTGGGGCTTTGGATTCAAATTCCTGGGGAGTAATCTGCTTAGCTCTGTTCATCTTTCAAGTCAGGCCTCAGGAATCTGGCCATCTGATGAAATGCCTGCCCTTTTCTAACCACCTGTGTCCAGTGCAGGTGGGTTCATGGTGGCTTTACCATGGAGTAGATTCCTTAGGGGAGGGAGACTTGGAGAGCGGGGCAGGCCATGATTGACCACTCTAGTATTTTCCACGAAGAAAGTACTCTTTATAGAGGACTGTTGAAAGACCCATTCATTTTTTCAGGTATTCTATTCTTCATTCTTTGATCAAGCCAGACCATAGGAAAGATGTGGTCAGGCCATACTGCTTGGCCTCCAGCAGACTGCTTTCACTGAGCTGTGTTTTGTTACCCTGCTGGTTCACCAAGAAAAACGACAAGTGCCCTATTGAAATTGTGACTGCACTTCATGTTGTTGAGGGCATTGTCCATGCAGTGTCTCTAATATGAAGCTCCATGGGAGAAATTTATCTTAGGGAAAAATTTAAGGACATGCTTTACTTCCTGTGAGGAGATGGCACAGTTCCTTCCTCTTGAATGAAGAAAGCTGGGAAACTCATCTAACTCCCTCTGTGTTGATACGCAGGAAACTCAATTCTCAGTAAACCCAGGTTCAGCTATTGCAGCTACCCAGCTCCTTTGGTGAGCTTCTTGTCTTACACAGGAAGTTGATTGTCAACGTTGATTTTATCTAATCTAAGTACCTCTTTAGTGCTTTGGTTCTCTCATCTGCAAGTGTTTAACTTATTTGACTATGGCCAGGGCAGGAATGATGCTAAACATTCCCACCCAGTAGAAAGCATAGAAGGATAAATCCTGGTAACTCACTTTTAATGCTAAAGATAAGATTTTACCTGTGGAAACTTGTTGCAGGCACTTTTGGATGTGGGAATAAATGAAGGAAAGGTTTGTGTTTTGAAAAAATGTGGGGCTGACCCTGATGGACCATTGGCTTTCCTTGGAGGGATAGAAGCTGAGAGGGGGTTGTTACTGAGCAGCTCTGGAGTCACTGCTACTGACCTAGTGTCCCTGGAGGGGCTCACCCATGCTCCTCTAACAGGAAACTGCTCCTTGTACTATGGGGCAGTTGGGAGACATTAGGTTTAACAGTGCCTTTGTCATCTTCATTATAATCTATCATGGGGCCCAGAGAGACTGCTCCTGAGCTGCAAGGACGCAGAACAGGTCAATAGCAGGTCAACTGTTTTATAAAGCCACAGGGGCCGCTTAACACAGTAGCACTTGAAAAGGCATCATTGCCAGGCAGATCTGAAGTGGACACCGTGACTCTATGCACAGAGCTCAGCGCAGGGAGCCAGTTAGAACCAGGGGCTGCCCTGTCTCACCTCCACCTGCAGCCCCTTGAAGGAAACACTGGTATTTTTGCCATTGAGAGGCCAAAAGAGAGTATTTATGCAGAACCCATGAGATCACACATTTCACCTTCCCTATTAATAGACTGGGCCTGCTGGGAACGAAGGTTTCTCATTATTAATAATTTCCTGGACATTATTCCAAGCCAAGCTGTCCTGAGACCAGGTTGAGAGGAAGAATTAGGATGCCACATCTCAAGTTTCCAGCCAGATGATTTAGGATAAAAAGTCTCAGTCAAATGTTTTTACCGACCTTCATCACAGACTCCGTTTTCTAGCCACTGACCGGGACTTCAAACTTTGAATCACACAGGAAGTCAGAGGTTTTGTACCCAAGAGGATCCAGGAAAGGGTAACAATTGGAAATCTCTTGTGGGAGGCTCCAGGGTCATGGAAATATCCAGTCCCATGGAACTACTTGCCTCATCTGCTTAAACTTGAACTAGAGGGGTCAGTCTTTTGGGGGAAGAGAGTGGTTTTGAGCAACAGACGGGAAGACCAAGTCCTCAATTTCCTCCCCAAACTTCCATTCCCTATATGAATTTAAACAATTTTCTCTTAGGCTGCCAGCCTTGGGAAAGCAGAAACAATCCCCACTTCTCTCAACATAGGCCCCTTATGAGAGACCCTTATTTGAAGAGTTGGAACCCATTTATGTTAATCACTCTCCTACAAGGAGAAGATGGAAGAGACAGATATATTAATTATAGCCCCCCTCCCTCCTAGACCACAACACTATTGTTCAGAATCTCTAGGGTCTTCAGTCTCCTTCCAACTAGACTTTTTTTGTCATTTGTGCTTCCCCCTTCAGGAAACCACATGTCATGAGCTTTGCAGAACATGCAATGCCATTTAACACCTCATTGCTTTCTCTTCCTTCAGAACTTCCCTTTCTGGCAGCAGCCAGAAACCTCCCCAAAGCAAATGAGAAAGTGAAGGAGGGGATGAGAACTCCTGGTTGGGGGAAAAGATAACAAAAAAGGAAGAGAAAGTCAAACTAGAGCCAAATGAATCACAAAAACAAACAAACAAAATAACAACACTCCTCCCCCCGCAAGCAAGTGTATACGTATTTTTGGAATACAGTAAAACTCTGCTGTAATGTGTCATATGACTCTATAATTTAAACCTGAGTTTCAATCATTTTTGACTGTGTCTTATAGTAAGAAATAAATTTTATATTATGACTCAGTGCACACACCCAGTTTTACAAAACAGTGTTCACCCTTACTTCATGGGATGCATGCTGACATTTTTTCCTATCTTACCCTTCCTTATTCTATTCAAACCTTTTCTGTTCTGTCACTTAAAAAAAAAAAGGTAATGGTGGCTACCCACTAAATTAATTTCATGATCCACTAATTATAACTGGCAATTTAAAAAATACTGTTTTGTTAAACTTGATGGAGGACAGATGTCTGGATTCATGGACTTTCAGAACTGTAGATCATCCATTTCTAGTGTAACCTCATTTTCTGAGTGAAGACACTGAGACCCTAAAGAAGTTGTAATTCATCCTTGATCATATAGCTGGTGGCAGAAACAGTTTTTTTTTTTTTCCACAAATTCACTTGGTGATGCAAGAGAGAATGTGGTGTGGGACAAAGAGCCTGGGGTTGGAATCTGTAGACACATTCTGTTTAGAACTCTGTGACTTAGAGCAAATCATTTAAATAATTTGATCCCAGTTTCCTATAAAATGCATTGTTGGGGGAACCAATTAGGTAAGATATAGGAGAGGCTTTGTTAAGTGGTGTAGTCCAAAGGTAAAGAATAGTTCTTCCTTCCTTTCTGCAATAGCCTGTGATGCAGGGGCAGGTGTTATCTGTATCTCTAGACCCCTGGCATTGGGAAAGGAGGAAAAATCTGTGCAGCAATTGGTTTCCTTTTCATCATGGATTCCCAATGTCCCTACTTAACTCTCTTCTCTTTTTTGAATGATTTTTTTCTTCTTGATTTTATTTTATCATTTCACATTTCATAATAAAGATCTTTGTCAGTGTTTTTTGATTTTTGAGTCTTCTTGAATTAATCAATGCCATCAAATGGTCAGAGGTAAACAGTCCATATAAAGATGACAAACATACTCAAAAGTGTCTGCGCAGGTCTGTAGCAATCAATAGACCTGTGTCTCTCTCAGTGTGGGAAATAGAAAGGGGCAGACTAGCCATCTGGAAATTCATCTAAGATGTTCCACCTGTGTCGTAAGAGAATGATGACATTCCACAAACAGGGTCAGTAGGAATGAGAAAGCCATGTGGATCCTACTGGTTCCAGGGGAGAACCATGTTGGCCCTGATACATGAGATTTTCTCTGACCTGAATGTAAGCAAGTGTGAAGGGTCTCACATGAGGAGAGGCCACTCTTTCATGTGGTGGCTTCAGATGGCATCTGGAGGACAGAGTCTTATTTACAGGTGGCTTTGTCCAGAGAGAGTTTCAGTTGGCATCACTCACCTGTCAGGGGCTCTGCTTGGACATTCAGGTTCCTCAGGGATGAGCATCTCAGGAAATCAAGAAGGAGGAAGCATGTTGTGTGCTCTCCTAGCAGCTCCTTATACTTGGTTTACCGTGGCTAAAAGCTTCCAGAAGGAGAGTTGAGCTCAATCTGGCCTCTTGGTGACCCTGGGGCCATTTTTCTGCTCCAGATTGGAAAGAGTTCAAGGGACTGGAGTTCACTTCCCTCAGGACCTTGATATGTCTTAGAACCACAGGAAAAGTTTGCCTGCAAAAAATTTAAATAAATCCATCTGCTTATCCCTCCTGTTTTATATTTGAAAGATACAGCAAGGGTAAAGCTCATTTTGCTTTTTCTCCTACCAACATAAATTCTGCTCAAATATCTGGTTAGGTTTCTTTAGTAATTTATGCATTCTCAGCTCAATGATTTTCTGCAGAAACAGCCTTTTATGAGAAACTAGAATTTTCCCGGGGAGAAAATTGCCTTCTCTGTCACTGTAGTCTATATTTAGTGCATAACCACCTGTGTGACATGACCTACGTTTCCACATCTGAAATGAAGAAGCTGTACCTAGAGATGATATCTTTTCGTGGTGGTAAAGAGCACAGATTTGGAAAGCAGACTGCCTGGGTTTGATCCCTACTTTCCACTTATTAGTGGTGTGACCTTGAGAAAATTACTTAACCCATCTGTGTTTCAATTTTTTCACCTATAAATTAGTGATGATAATAATAATATCTATGTCATGAAGATGATATGAGTTAACACAGTGCCCACTTATAGTAACTGCTATATGAGATTTAGCATTTTTCTCACTCAGATGATCCATAAGTTCCCCTGTCGTTTTAAAAGGGGGTGGTTAGATTAAAATAATACCATTTTACATTGGAATAGCTATTTATTGTTTATAAGACTTGCCTTCATATATTACACTCTGGATGAGGAAATTGAGGCTGAAAAGTTAAGGAATTTGTTTAAGGACATATTTTTTAAGCAGAGCAACTTAGTCTTGGGCTGAGCCTTCTAACTTCCAGTTTCTGGCATCTTCTTTGCATCATTATATCATTCAGCTGTGTATTGAAATTCCCCTCTTTAATGGTTCTCCTCTTGTTACCCCTCATTATATTAGGACAGTGCCACCATTCTCCAAAGTACTGGACGCCACGAGGGACCCAAAAGCATCCATGGCTTTTCCTGCCCCTTTATATTTTAATTAAGATAACAGTAGCTGCTGTAACAGGTAAACTAAACACAATAGCAATTCACGTCTCACTCATGTAAAGTACAATATCAGTGTTCTCAGTTAGTAGGCAGCCTTCAGTGTGGTCACTCAAGGACACAGGCGTCTTCCAAATTGTCTCCAGTCTCCTCCAGGACCTTGGAATTCTCTCCTTCTGGGTGACAGATGAGACAAAAAATCATGGGGATTTTTCACCCACTTTTTTTTTCTAACATCTTTATTGGAGTATAATTGCCTTACAATGGTGTGTTAGTTTCTGATTTATAACAAAGTGAATCAGCTATACATATACATATATACCCATATCTCTTCCCTCTTGCGTCTCCCTCCCACCCTCCCTATCCCACCCCTCTAGGTGGTCACAAAGCACTGAGCTGATCTCCCTGTGCTATGCAGCTGCTTCCCACTAGCTATCTATTTTACATTTGGTGGTGTATATACGTCCATGCCACTCTCTCACTTAGTCCCAGCTTACACTTCCCCCTCCCCGTGTCCTCAAGTCCATTCTCTACATCTGCGTCTTTATTCCTGTCCTGCCTCTAGGTTCTTTAGAATCTTTTTTTTTTTGGATTCCATATATATGTGTAAGCATATGGTATTTGTTTTTCTCTTTCTGACTTACTTCACTCTGGATGACAGACTCTAGGTCCATCCACCTCACTACAAATAACTCAATTTCATTTCTCTTTATGGCTGAGTAATATTCCATTGTATATATGTGCCACATCTTCTTTATCCATTCATCTGTCGATGGACACTTAGGTTGATTCCATGTCCTGGCTATTGTAAATAGAGCTGCAATGAACATTGTGGTACATGACTCTTTTTGAATTATGGTTTTCTCAGGGTATATGCCCAGTAGTGGGATTGCTGGGTCATATGGTAGTTCTATTTGTAGTTTTTTAAGGAACCTCCATACTCTTCTCCCTAGTGGCTGTATCAATTTACATTCCCACCAAGAGTGCAAGAGGGTTCCTTTTTCTCCACACCCTCTCCAGCATTTATTGTTTGTAGATTTTTTGATGATGGCCATTCTGACTGGTGTGAGGTGATACCTCACTGTAGTTTTGATTTGCATTTCTCTAATGATTAGTGATGTTGAGCATCTTTTCATGTGTTTGTTGGCAATCTGTATATCTTCTTTGGAAAAATGTCTATTTGGGTCTTCTGCCCATTTTTAGATTGGGTTGCTTGTTTTTTGATATTGAGCTGCAAGAGCTGCTTGTAAATTTTGGAGATTAATCCTTTGTCAGTTGCTTCATTTGCAAATATTTTCTCCCATTCTGAGGGTTGTCTTTTCATCTTGTTTATGTTTTCCTTTGCTGTGCAAAAGCTTTTAAGTTTAATTAAGTCCCATTTGTTTTTTTTTGTTTGTTTGTTTTTAGTTACATTTCTCTAGGAGGTGGGTCAAAAAGGATCTTGCTGTGATTTATGTCGTAGAGTGTTCTGCCTATGTTGTCCTCTAAGACATTTATAGTGTCTGGCCTTACATTTAGGTCTTTAATCCACTTTGAGTTTATTTTTGTGTATGGTGTTAGGGAGTGTTCTAATTTCATTCTTTTACATATAGCTGTCCAGCTTTCCCAGCACCGTTTTTTGAAGAGGCTGTCTTTTCTCCATCGTATATTCTTGCCTCCTTTATCAAAAATACAGTAACCCTAAGTGCATGGGTTTATCTCTGGGCTTTCTATCCTGTTCCATTGAACTATATTTCTGTTTTTGTGCCAATACCATACTGTCTTGATTACTGTAGCTTTGTAGTATAGTCTAAAGTCAGGGAGCCTGATTCCTCCAGCTGCATTTTTCTTTCTCAAGATTGCTTTGGCTATACGGGATCTTTTGCATTTCCATACAAATTGTGAAACTTTTTGTTCTAGTCCTGTGAAAAATGCAATGGTAGTTTGATAGGGATTGCACTGAATCTGTAGATTGCTTTGGGTAGTATAGTCATTTTCATAATGTTGATTCTTCCAATCTAAGAACATGGTATATCTCTCCATCTGTTTGTATCATCTTTCATTTCTTTCATCAGTGTCTTATAGTTTTCTGCATACAGGTCTTTTGTCTCCTTAGGTAGGTTTATTCCTAGGTATTTTATTCTTTTGGTTTCAGTGGTAAATGGGAGTGTTTCCTTAATTTCTCTTCCAGATTTTTCATCATTAGTGTATAGGAATGCAAGAAATTTCTGTGCATTAATTTTGTATCCTGCTACTTTACCAAATTCATTGATTAGCTCTAGTAGTGTTCTGGTAGCATCTTTAGGTTTCTTTCTATGTATAGTATTATGTCATCTGCAAACAGTGACAGTTTTACTTCTTCTTTTCTGATTTGGATTCCTTTTATTTCTTTTTCTTCTCTGATTGCTGTGGCTAGGACTTCCAAAATTCTGTTGAATAATAGTGGTGTGAGTGGACAACCTTGTCTTGTTCCTGATCTTAGAGGAAATGTTTTCAGTTTTTCACCATTGTCTCAATGATGTTGACTGTGGGTTTGTCATATATAGCCTTTATTATGTTGAGCTATGTTCCCTCTATGCCTGCTTTCTGGAGGGTTTTTATCATAAATTGGAGTTGAATTTTGTCAAAATCTTTTTCTGCATCTATTGAGATGATCATATGGTTTTTCTCCTTCAACTTGTTAATATGGTGTATCACATTGATTGATTTGCGTATATTGAAGAATCCTTGCATTCCTCGGATAAACCCCACTTGATCATGGTGTATGATCCTTTTAATGTGCTGTTGGATTCTGTTTGCTAGTATTTTGTTGAGGACTTTTGCATCTGTGTTCATCAGTTATATTGGCCTGTAGTTTTCTTTCCTTGTGACATCTTTGTGGTTTTAGTATCAGGGTGATGGTGGCCTTGTAGAATGAGTTTGGGAGTGTTCTTCCCTCTGCTATAATTTGGAAGAGTTTGAGAAGGATAGTTGTTAGCCCTTCTCTAAATGTTTGATAGAATTCGCCTGTGAAGCCATCTGGTCCTATGTTTCTGTTTGTTGGAAGATTTTTAATCACAGTCTCAATTTCAGTGCTTGTGATTGGTCTGTTTATATTTTCTATTTCTTCCTGGTTCAGTCTCGGAAGGTTGTGCTTTTCTAATAATTTGTCCATTTCTTCCAGATTGTCCATTTTATTGTCATATAGTTGCTTGTAGTAATCCCTTATGATTCTTTGTATTTCTGCAGAGTCAGTTATTACTTCTTCTTTTTCATGTCTAATTCTATTGATTTGAGTCTTCTCCGTTTCTTTCTTGATGTGTATAGCTAATGGTTTATCAATTTTGTTTATCTTCTCAAAGAACCAGCTTTTAGTTTTATTGATCTATGCTATCATTTCCTTCATTTCTTTTTCATTTATTTGTGTTCTGATCTTTTTTATTTCTTTCCTTCTGCTAACTTGTGGAGTTTTTAAATTCTTCTTTCTCTAATTGCTTTAGGTGTAAGGTTACATTGTTTATATGAGATGTTTCTTGTTTCTTGAGGTAGGATTGTATTGCTATAAACTTCCCTCTTAGAACTGCTTTTGCTGCATCCATAGGTTTTGGATCATTGTGTTTTCATTGTCGTTTGTTTCTAGGTATTTTTTGATTTCCTCTTTGATTTCTTCAGTGATCTCTTTGTTATTAAGTAGTGTATTGTTTAGCCTCCATGTGTTTGTATTTTTTACAGATTTTTTCCTGTAATTGATATCTAGTCTCATAGCGTTGTAGTCAGAAAAGATACTTGATATGATTTCAATTTTCTTAAATTTACCAAGCCTTGATTTGTGACCCAAGATATGATCTATCCTGGAGAATGTTCCATGAGCACTTGAGGAGAAAGTGTATTCTGTTGTTTTTGGATGGAATGTCCTATAAATATCAATAAAGTCCATTTTGTTTAACATATCATTTGAAGCTTGTGTTACCTTATTTATTTTCATTTTGGATGATCTGTCCATTGGTGACAGTGGGATGTTAAAGTCCCCTACTATGATTGTGTTACTGTTGATTTCCCTTTTTATGGCTGTTAACATTTGCCTTATGTATTGAGGTGCTCCTATGTTGGGTGCATAAATATTTACAATTGTTATATCTTCTTGGATTGATCCCTTGATCATTATGTAGTGTCCTTCTTTGTCTCTTGTAATCGTCTTTATTTTAAAGTCTATTTTTTCTTATATGAGAATTGCTACCCCAGCTTTCTTTTGATTTCCATTTTCATGGACTATCTTTTCCCTCCCCTCACTTTCATTCTGTATGTGTCCCTCAGTGTGAAGTGGGTCTCTTGTAGACAGCATATATATGGCTCTTGTTTTTGTATCCATTCAGCCAGCCTATGTCTTTTGGTTCGAGCATGTAATCCGTTTACATTTAAGGTAGTTATTGATATGTATGTTCCTATTACCATTTTCTTAATTGTTTTTGGTTTGTTATTGTAGGTCTTTTCCTTCTCTTGTGTTTCTTGCCTAGAGAAGATCCTTTAGCATTTGTTGTAAAGCTGGTTTGGTGGTGCTGAATTCTCTTAACTTTTCCTTGTCTGTAAAGTTTTTAATTTCTCCATCGAATCTGAATGAGATCCTTGCAGGGTAGATTAATCTTGGTTGTAGGTTTTTCCCTTTCATCACTTTAAATATGTCCTGCCACTCCCTTCTGGCTTGCACAGTTTCTGCAGAAAGATCAACTGTTAACCTTATGGGGATTCCTTTGTATGTTATTTGTTGTTTTTCCCTTGCTGCTTTTAATATTTTTTCTTTGTATTTAATTTTTGATAGTTTCATTAATATGTGTCTTGGCATGTTTCTCCTTGGATTTATCCTGTATGGGATTCTCTGTGCTTCCTGAACTTGATTGGCTATTTCCTTTCCCATATTAGGGATGTTTTCAACTATAATCTCTTCAGATATTTTCTCCATCCCTTTCTTTTTCTCTTCTTCTTCTGGAACGCCTATAATTGGAATGTTGGTGTGTTTAATGTTGTCCCAGAGGTCTCTGAGACTGCCCTCAATTCTTTTCATTCTTTTTTATTTATTCTGCTCTGTGGTAGTTATTTCCACTATTTTATCTTCCAGGTCACTTATTCGTTCTTCTGCCTCAGTTATTCTCCTATTGTCCTATTGTTTATTGTTTATTAAAAATTCTAGAGAATTTTTAATTTCCTTTATTTTGTTGTTCATCATTGTTTGTTTGCTCTTTAGTTCTTCTAGGTCCTTGTTAAACGTTTCTTGTATTTTCTCCATTCTATTTCCAAGATTTTGGATCATCTTTACTATCATTACTCTGAATTCTTTTACAGGTAGACTGCCTATTTCCTCTTCATTTGTTTGGTCTGGTGGGTTTTTACCTTGCTCCTTCATCTGCTGTGTGTTTCTCTGTCTTCTCATTTCACTTAACTTACTGTGTCTGGGGTCTCCTTTTAGCAGGCTGCACGTTCGTAGTTCCCATTGTTTCTGGTGCCTGCCCCCAGTGGGTAAGGTTGGTTCAGTGTGTTGTGTAGGCTTCCTGGTGGAGGGGACTGGTGCCAGTGTTCTGGTGGATTAGGCTGGATCTTGTCTTTCTGGTGGGCATGACCATGTCCGGGGGTGTGTTTTGGGGTGTCTGTGACCTTATTATGATTTTAGGAAGCCTCTCTGCTAATGGGTGGGCTTGTGTTCCTGTCTTGTTAGTTGTTTGGCATGGGGTGTCCAGTACTGTCACTTGCTGGTCATTGAGTGGAGCTGGGTCTTAGCGTTGAGATGGAGATCTCTGGGAGAACTTTCGCCGTTTGATATTATGTGAAGCCAGGACGTCTCTGGTGGACCAGTGTCCTGAACTCGGCTCTCCCTCCTCAGAGGCACAGGCCTGTCACGCGGCCGGAGCTCCAAGACCCTGTCAGACACATGGCTACTGCTGTAAGGGCATTTCTGAAACCAGCCTGGCTCCTGGGAGATGTGGGGTGGTGGCTGGAGAGGGGACCCAGAGGGCTGAACAGACCTGTGGTGCTGGGCAAGGGCGGGCACCCATGGAGGGGGTTGGGGAGAGAAGCGGGAGGGTGGCCACTCCAGGGGCAGGTGTGAGGGTGCCAGGACCATCCCAGGCTAGGGAGCCCCCTCTCCCCCTCCAGCGCCCCCTCTCACCCACTTTTTAACCACTTTGATCTGGAAGTGACACACATTACTTCCTTTCACATTTCAGTGGCAAAAGCTGGTTGTGTGGCCCCACCTAGGTGCAAGGGGGGTGGGGAGCTCCACCTAGGTGCAAGGGGAATGGGGAAATGTAGTCCCTGGAGGGGCAGTCACTTCTTGATGATATTCTAAGGAAGCATGAATTTTTGGTCATCGGCTAGTTATCCTGGGCCTGCTCATTCACCCCATGGATTCAATCACTTGTCAACCATGCCTTTTCTCTCCCCAGTTTTCTCTCATAGTGGTCCTTTACTTCCATTCCTGTTGCCACCCACCTAATTCAGGCCCTTCTAATCTCACACTAAGATATCATCATCACTCTTTAAGTGATGCTCTTACTTCTATTCTCCACGCTTTCCCAAGTCTCCCTCGTGCCACAGCCAGATTAATCATCCTGAACTACTCTTTCAAAATGTCTTTTTCATTAGCTCCACTCAGCGACTCAACAAACAGTGTTGGGGCTCCTATCCACACAGTGATAGGTACTGAAAGGGCAGGAAAAATGGTCCCTGAATTTAAGCTGCTTATAATGAACTATGGCCCAGGACAGGAGTAAGTGCTAGGATAGAAGTATGAATAAATTGCTATATGTGTATGGAGGAGGGAGATATCAATTTCTCAGAAAGGAAAAGCAATTCTAGTTAAGAATTATTAAGGAAACTGAAGCACAAGACTCGGGAGGAGGTAATAAGAGTGTAGTTTCTGAAACTGAGCTCAACTCACTGAGCCTGGGTGAATTTCATTTCAGGGAGCTGAGAGAGATGTGTTCCAGGAAACTGTCATTGCTCTCACCCTCTTTTAAAAAAATTAATGATTTTGGTGGAAGACTTGATGCTCAAGTTTATGGTTGATGTGAATTTCAGAGCTAAGCTAGTATCTTTGAAGTAGTGAATTCTTCTTGAAATTCTATGGGTAATTTTCTAAACTTGAGGTTAGAATGAAAAAAGACAAATGAGATGTTGTCTTATGTATGATCATTTTCTTCTGTGTATGTATATCCCTTTGGAAAAGTAGAAGCCAAGGAATTTCTAATTATATTTTGTCTCAGAAGTGATCACAAAGTTAACTTTGTACCAGTGAGCACGACTCAGCCAGAAGGCTCTTCTTGTTCATTAAATAAAAAAAAAGAAGTAGTCAGATAGAAGTTAGACCCTGCATCCTCTGCCTGAGTTTCAGGAGGAAATAACTCAGTTATACTGAGTTATAACTCAGTGAGTTGTCTCCTGCATGCCTCCTTAGCTGGTGCTCCCTACTTCTGAAGTAACAGCTTTGGGGAGAAGGATCACTAAGAAGCTAGCTGTGCTCTAATGAACAGAAGTCTGGAAATTCAGCGTAAACATCTGAGACCTGGGAACTAACTGGAAGAGCTGTGGTTGGTAGCATCAAGGGATGTCTGAAGGCCCAACTCTGTTTCCCTGGATATCCCAGGATGAAAATCAAGGGGCCTGCTAAGCTGAACCATGGTTTAGATGGTTTAAAATCATGACACCACAAGCCAACACCATTCCAAGGAGAAAGACCCTGGATCATCTTCTACTCTTGGGCCAGGGGTGAAGGAATACGGGGTGGGTCCATGCTCCTAATAAGTGGACTTCTTTCCTTTTGTCAAAGCCTAGAGCTAAAGAATGATTAATTCAGTTGAATCATGCAAGGGGCTGTCTTCTGAGTCAGCAAGGACCCGTATCTAGAAATGTTGAAACAGAAACCCCCTGAGCCCTTGCTAGTGATGTTATAGAGGGAATTCCTCAGGAAGTTCCTCCTGTTGTAGAAGGCAGGAGTCAAGAAGGCTTTGGGAGGAGGGGCCTTTGAACATCCCTTTGAGTACCAAAACTATTCAGACTCCCCAACTTGCCACTGTCTGGTTAAGAGCTTGGACTTAAGGATCAGAAAATCTAGGTTTCAGTCCCAGCCCTGCCACTGACTGTTGAAACACTGAACAAGTTAGTTCACCTTTCTGTGCCTCAGTTTCCTCATCTGTAAAATGGGGATATAATATTAGTATGTCCTCAATATCAGTGGTAATATTAGTAGTTGTCTTCAAAAGACAACTAAAAAATATCTGTTGCTCAAGCACAGCTAAGTTTATTAGACTTAACTGCAGTTAAGGAAAGATCATCACTTGGCAAAGAATATAGTGTCTCAGAAGGGGGAAGTCAAGAGAGGGTTTTTATAGGGCTTTAGGTCCTGGGCTGCATGACTTTAAGGCAGGTCTTAAAAGGCAGGAGATGTTGGGACTGGGCAGTTTATGACAGTAGCTTTGGATTGGTGGGTGCCAGGAGGCAAGAGTCTTGACGTGAGCTATTTTATGTGCTTCACAGTCTTATCTTCCAGGAGTAAGTATTTCAGGAACAAATAGCTAAACTATTTTTGCCTGTTCCTATTATTGTTTCCAGGGATGGGAAAGTGTGTTGGTTTTGGTTACTAGTTACTCCATAAGGTTGTTATGAAGATCAGATAAAATAATGGACGAAAGTACATAAAGCACAGGGCAGGCATTCAGCAAATGTGAGTCAGTGTTAACTATTGTCCATTCCTTTACATTTCCTATGTGACTTGTGGCCAAAAGAAATCCCACCTTTATATGTCAATAGCTTTGTAAATATCATTGCCTCATCCTGCAGTTTCCTCTTTCAATTTATGCTGTTTTAGAGAAATTCAAAACTTTAAAACTGCTCATTGTCCTGCCTTCCTAGACCTCTCCTAGTAGGGAGAAATTTTGTCTTCTGAACTGCCTGTCTTAGTTTGTGATACTCATTACATTCTACTCTCTACCTGCGATAGTTACGTGCATATAGATACTATTGCTCCTGTTAGACTCTAAGATTATGTTTTTCCCCAGACGTAGCCCTCCTGAGTGCTCAGCCCAGAGCTTTGTCCATGAGCGGTTCTCCAAATGCTTGACAATTTAATAAACATAATTAATTATAGACCAAATGTAAAATTGAAGACCTTAGGCAAAAACTTCAGCTCAAGGCAAAGCCTGGATCTTTATGCATGTTTTGCTCACAGTAGGTGAATCCAAAGCATTGCGGTATCTGTTAATGTGACTGGATGATGGCAGGCACTTATGTCCAGGTGATAATATGGAAGAGGCTGTGTGTGGAAATAGCACATAGGCAGTGGAAAGTGGTGGTGAGAGACTCCAAAGTAGTTAAGGTCAGAGACATTGGCCAAAAAGACCATTTCAAACATGAATCATTGTCTCTAAGTCATGGCTAAAGATCTAACAGGAAAGACCAACTAGCAAATTTATAAAATGATACTGTTTCCCTTAGGTCATGGTCATTGCTTGTTAGGTTACCACATTTATCAACATTTCCCCTCCTGGGAGCCATCTGACAGGCCCCACATTATTTTTGAAGTTAACCTTGGAAATAGAGACCTAATTTTTTAAGTTGGAGACTGATTATGTTAATTTAATATGTATTAAAGCTCCATAAGTAATTTATTTAACATTTTAATGAAAAGAGTAGCACATTGTTTTATAATAATAGCTACCACTTTATAAATGTGGTGCTTTATTATACATTAACTCATGTAATTCTCACATTGACCCTATGAGGTAAGTATTTTTTGCCCCCATTTTCCCTGCAAGGAAACTGAGGTTCAGAGGGGTTGAGTAAATTGCCCAACATCTCTTAGCTACCAAACGGTGGAGCCACAGTGCAAACTTCGGGCAGCTTCACTCTAAAGTCATTTTTTTAACCGTAAGAGTAATTAAATATACATATATATTAGATAAGTTTCTCATCTAAAAGCAAGAGTTTTTACTACATGAAACTGATTGTGAGGGATCAGGGGAGACCTCATAGAAGAGTTAGCATATGAGTATTATATATAAAGTTATATAAGTATTTCTGAGACATATATATAGGTTTAATTATACATACATGTATGCATATAAATAAACTCAGCTAATTATAAATATGAATAAAAATACATATTTCTATCAAGTTTGCTCAATTAGTCCTTAGCTATGTCAGTTTTACATACTTTTACATACACATTCTGGTTATAAGAGATACATATTTATTAATAAATTAATATAAATATATATTAATAAATACAAGGGGAAAGACTGATGAGCCAGCACTGCTGCTGCCACACAGGATGTGTTGCTCAGGGTTCTGTCCTGCTGTTGGGTCTTCAGTAGATAACTGAATCAGAGTACATTCCTCTTGATAGCTCCCTGAAAGTTCAGGCAGCAAACAGAGCTGTTCCTACTATTGCAGGGTAAGTCTTTTGCTACTGTTCTTGCTTTCCCAGGTTGTTCATCTCATAGACTTTTAGAACAGGAGGAGAGCTTAGAGATCACCTGGTTTCCAATGTCATTTTACTGTTATGGAAATCGATAGGCCTAGTGGATCCAAAGGTGTGGTCCCAGGACCAGAAGCATCAGCCTCCCCTGGGAACCTGTTAGAAATGCAATTTGCAGGCTCCATATACCCAGGAAACCTGAAACTCTGGGCATGGGGCCCAGCAATCTGCATGTTAACTCTGGGGTGGGGTCCAGCATTTTAACCAGCCCTCCAGAGGATTCTGAATAATTATGCTATAGTTTAAGAAACGCTGGCTTGGGCTTCCCTGGTGGCGCCGTGGTTGAGAGTCCGCCTGCCGATGCAGGGGACACGGGCTCGTGTCGCGGTCCGGGAAGATCCCACATGCCGCGGAGCGGCTGGGCCCGTGAGCCATGGCTGCTGAGCCTGCGCGTCCGAAGCCTGTGCTCCGCAACGGGAGAGGCCACAACAGTGAGACGCCCGTGTAACGCAAAAAAAAAAAAAAAAAGAAAAAAAAAGAAACACTGGCTTGAGCCATTTGTCCAAAGTCATGCAGCTGCCAGCAGGACACAAACCCAGGTTTCCTGGCACCCAATTTAGAGTTCCTTCTGCTCCATTGTTTTGCCTCTGCCCCTTCCTGAGCTTACACTCACTGCATTTTTTTCTTTTTGGCATTTTTTTCTCGTTGGCATTCTTCTGGAAGCTCGTATTTATTCATTTAGTTTTAATGAGGTCCAGTGTAGCTACCTTTTCCCCACTCTCAGTTTGATAAGAGATTTAAGTTCAGGAGCTATTACCTAATTATAATAATTTCATGTCTAGGGACTTTGACAACAATTTCTTCAAAATGAAGTTTTAATTTGACCACGAATCCTTACCCTGCACGGAGGTACCGCTAGTTCTCCTGGTTCATAGATTTTTCTTTGCTCTTCAAGCAAAGTTCAGCAGCTGAGCAGATGCATTTTCTTTCACTCTTCTGAGTAGGCAGGAAAGGCTCATGCCCTTTCATGAGCAATTTTCTTTTTCTAGTGACAGTTTTTATTCTATTCTGACAAAACCACACTTCAGGATTATATCTCTTTCAATTTCACCCTCAAAGCATCAGCTTCAGTGTCGCGCATTGACTTTCCCACGTTGAAAGAATGAGCCTGTCTGAAGCTTCTGAGGCCCTCCTTTTGCCTCAGCGGATCCCAGGCAGGACAGACACCCTGTCTGACCCTCCTCGCTCTTCTTCAGGGATATCCTCCATGTGGCTGGGCTTCCAAGGGGCGTCCACTTTGTTTACTCTCTATTCCCTCTGCCTGCATTTTCTCTGGGCTTCCATCCTCAGGCTAAAAGCCCTGGATGTTGTGGTCACAGGCCCTGGCTGGAAGCTGTGTGTCTCATGGCTTTTTCCTTCCCTGAAAGAAGTTTGCATGAAGGCTGAAAGGCGCTTTTGAACTTGACTAGCCTCCTTGGTGCAAGGCTTAACCTGGGGCCAGGAAACTCTGAGGGCCTTGGAATCATGCTTTGTTTCTTCTCTCCTTCCCAGCAGAGCTCTTTCAAATCTAGATCTTCTCAAGGTGGTTAAGCCAGGCCACACCCAATCTGAAGAGCTCTTGGGAGGCTAGGGGAGGATTCCAGGCTGAACTCTGTGGTATGTGTGGAATGAGGTATACTCTGGGGAGACTTTGAACCAACACTCAAACCCATCTTGAATGGGCCCAGAAGGCCTGGACTTGACCTGGCTGCCCAAGGGCCGCCCCCACCCCCCCAGGTGAGGCTGGCCCTGGGAATCGACCAGAACCTGGTGAGCTACAGGATGAGAGAGGTGAAGATTTTAGGCAATTTCTCGTAGGTGTTTGGATCCATGATGTTTGTCTACTAGAGGTTAGGTTTTCAATGCTGAAGCTGTAAATATTAATATTTATTTGGTGCCTCTGGTCTTGAGTTTAAATGATTACATCTTGGTGATTCTGTTTACAGAAGTTGCTGTGGAGTCCCTCTTGATATATAAAGAATGACAAAGATTAGTAAGTACTATGGAGTCCATGCTGTGGGTTCCAGTAATAGGTACTTTATAGACTGCCACTAATTCTTCTATCCAACGTGCCAAGTGGATACTATTAGCCTCATCCAGGTGGGGAGACAGATACTGAGGTTAACCAATTTGCTTAAAGTAAAACATTTACTAAGTAAGGAAATTTAGTGACAGTTGTCTTTTTTCCTGGGAGAGTTTGGTGTAGTGGTTAAGTGAATTGACTCTGAAATCAAACTGCCAAGTTCAAATTCTAGCTCTGCCCCTTAACATTGTAAGACCTGACCATACTCAGTATCCCAGTACCTCAGTTTTCCCATCTGTAAAATGGGCATAATGATGGCATCTACTTCATAAGGTTGATACAAAGATTTAAAGAATTAGTGTACATTAAGATCTTAACAAGTGCCTGGCATAAAATGCTCACCATATGTATGTTGGTTATTAAGAAAAGGCCAACTTGAAAAAAAAGCACTGTTTCAAATTATTTGCCAGATGAACTATTTCTTTAAAGTATGTTTTCCACATGTCTAATACTCATTTTCTGGCTCTCTTCAGGACTTGGTAATAAAACAATTCAGTGCTTAGTGAGAAAGTCCAAGAGGGGATATGTAATCTTTACTTGGAACAAGTAAACAATTTATCACTCCTCTCACCCCCCCTCCCCCTCCTCTCCCACCACTTCCAGAGTGCTCTCTGGGCGCCCTGATGTTTCTAACTCCTGTGGCTGCAAATCACACAGCAGCCAGTGCTGAATCCCATTTGCAGTACAGAGACTGCCAGGAAGGAATGGGCTTAATTAGTAAGAGATGTTCAAGGTAAAGTCTTCACAAAAGAGCTAACTGTGCTGTGTTAAAGGGAAGAAATATGATGAAAGCCACTATTACAGGAGCTAGGATGATGTATATATTTTCTTAGCCTTTGCCTGCCAAGTCACATCTGCTTAGATGTTCTAGCTCCAATTTCAGGGGTAGTTCAAAGCTGAGGTTTCTGACTAGGAAACCACAGAACAGAGCAAAACCCTTCGGGCTTATGCCGTCAGATTTGTAACAACTCTGGCCAATTAACATGCCTACTGGGGGTAAATGTAAGTGAAGAAAACAGGGACCCATATCCCAGAGCTTAACGTGAGAAAAAGACGTGGAAGTAGCCAATCTCAAATACAATGAGAGATTTCTAAGCTTAAGCCTGAAGATAGAGCACTATGGGGGCATATTAATGAATCTGGATGCTGAGATAGCAACAGCTAAACAGAGGCAGTGACAGCTCAAGAGAGCTGGAACTTGACCAGGTTACCAGGTATAAGGGAAGGATATCACAAACAATGGAATCAGAAGTCTCGGTTCTGATGTTGGCATTATTTTGCCAGTTTCGTGACATTGGTGAGTCTCTACAGCTGTGGGCTGTAGGTTTTTAAGGTCTTACGTGTTATTCTCAGTAACCTCCACATAAGCGTTAAATTGCAACCAAGGATTTTAAGGAAGAGATAGAGAATCTTCTCTAACACATTGTTAAAGGCTCCAGAGAGACTGGTTGGAGATATTTATAGGACTTAAATGGAATCTTTGCTTCCTCTTAATTCACATATCTTACCCAGCAGTCGGTGGGCATCTTAGAATTTGTGGCTATTCCAGAAACAATTTTCAAACCATAATTAGGTGGTTATTAACTATTTCCTGGCTTTCCTTATGGTCATTAGTATGGTTTACATCTTGTTTCTAGAACTGATTGTCTCTTTGGGAATTTAGGGAAACTTCTTTAACCAAACTAAATGTGTAGACTCTATCCTGAGCCTTCTAACGTTGTTAGGGTTCTGAGGTTGAATGATACTTAAAATAATACGTAAACTGAGCAAACTTGCTCATTCATTCATTCAACAAATATTTAATGAGCCTTGACTATGTTCTAGGCATTACAGTAGGTGCTAGGGAGATGGCAGTGACTAAGGAAACCCTGCTATGCCACGGTCAAAAATCTGCATGTATGACAACTAGTTTCATGAGTATTTACAATAGAAAATTATAGATTTCAAGATACAGGAAATGTAGGAAGAATGGCAGAGGCTGTTAGACTCACTCATCTGTCTGCTTTTCTACATTTCTCAGCCCCTTGCATTTGGTAGGATTGTGATTAATTTTGACCAAAGGCATGTGAGTGGAAGCAATGTGTCACCTTCATCTAGGACATACTTTCTCCATACTCACTCTTACCTAGACTTGATGACTTTGGAGACACATGCCAGCGAGCATAGTTACAAATGGAGGAGGGCAGCCCAGGCTGCTTCAGACTATGATGTGAATGAGAAAAAAACTTTTAATGTCGATGTCATAAAAGGCAAAGACAGACAGGGATAATGTTCCAGATTAAAGGAGACAACTAAATGCTATATCTGCCCCTAGAATGGATTATGTACAGAAAGGGGAAAAGTGCTTCTAAGGACATAATTGGATCAGCTGACAAAATTGGAATGCGAATATTAGGTTAGATTTTTTAAAGTATTGTATTGTCAGCCTGTGAAGATGCCAGTTGTGCTATGGTTATGTAAGAGACCTCTCTATTCTTAAGAAATACACACTGAAGAATTCAGGGACGAAGGGCCATAATCTATATAACTTACCCTCAAATACAAAAGCAAATGGGGGTAAAATATTAACAATAGGCAAATCTGGGTAAAGGGTGTATGGATGTTCCTTGTACTGTTTTTAGGTTTGCAACTTTTTGTAAGTTTGAAATTATTTCCAAATTAAATTTAAAAAATTAAAATGTTATTAAGTCACGAAGGCATTGGGGTTTATTGTTGCCACAGCACAGCTCGTACTTTCTTGACTAGTACAGATGCAATTGGGAATACATTACATGGCTACAAGCTAGCTCAGTGGATGAGGGAAGAGTTCTAGAGGAAGATGATCTGAAAAATAAGTAGGAATTAGCCAAGTGAAGAGGGAGGAGTATTCCAAGCAGAGGAACTATGTCTGTGAAAGCCCAGTAGTGAGAGTACAGTGCATTCATGGAGTAGAAAGAATTCAACATGGCTAGGACATAGAGTTTGAGGAGGGAAGAGGTGAGAGATGACTCTGGACATGTAGAGAGACCAGGTCCTAAAGGGCCATATGAGCGCTGTTAAGGCATTTGGACTTTGTACTAAGGGCGGTAGAAAACCTTGAAGGGTTTTAAGCAAGAGAACGCCATGATACAATTTACAGTTTAAAATGGATTGGAAAGGAAGAAGGCTATTTCAGCAAAGGCCAATGGGACAGTAGTAGTGGCCACAGGTATGGAGATGTGTGGGGGATTTGAGATTTGAGAGCTAGTTAGAAGAGGAAGTCCATTGTCCTGGGTGATTGATGGGTGAGAAATGGAAGGAGTGAATAATAACTCCTCAGTTCTGGCTGGGGGAATCTAGTAGATGGGGCTACCATTTCCCCAAGTAAGAAACCAGGAAGAGGGTCAGGTTTGTTGAGGGAAAATAATGATATCAGTTTGGATGTTTCATTTGGGACATCCATTAGAGCAGTGGTCAGAAGGCAGTTGGATAAAGGGGCAGGGAGCTCGTAAAAGAGGTCAAGGCTACAGGTAGAGATATGGGAGCTCTCAGCACATTTATGGGAGTGGTGAGGGCAGCAGGAAGAGGGTAGAGTAGAGAAGAGGGCCCAAGGCAGAAACCACAGGGACTATAGGAGTATGGATGGTAGAGAACTTGACAATAAGCCTGGGCTCCAGCAGTGCCAGTGTAGATAGGCTATTGCTACTCTTGTGATTCAGTTTTCCCCTTTGAAAATTAGTCCTATCTCATTGGAATCGTAAAGCTCTGCTAATTGATACTTAGACAAGGTCTTAGATTAGATTTAGAAGCTTCAAAATACACTTACAAGAGATTTCTGTTATGTTTACTGATTAAAGTATTTTCTATGGTTAGTGAGTGATTTGTTGACATCTCATTTTATAGATGGGGTCATGGAG
Organism: Aethalodelphis obliquidens; assembly: GCF_003676395.1. Classification (NCBI taxonomy): domain Eukaryota; kingdom Metazoa; phylum Chordata; class Mammalia; order Artiodactyla; family Delphinidae; genus Aethalodelphis; species Aethalodelphis obliquidens. Next base: position 39,469,508 of record NW_020837954.1, on the reverse strand, counting down.
TTCAAGAGGTTTTAAATGCATTTACTTCCTATTTCTCAGGGATTTGGCTAACAAGCTAGGAATGGTATGCCAAGATTTTGGCTCTTAGACTTAATATAATTCCAAATTAATTATTCAGAGGTCAAGACATGTTACATATGCCTTCTTATATTCTTTTCTGGGTTTTAATCCTCAATTTATTCTATGATTCAATTAGCCGGCACTCTCCTTTTCACTGTTCTGTTTTTTGGAAGGCTATATGGAAACACAACTTTTCAGTCAACAAGCAGATCACCATCCTTCAACTCCTGACTCCTACTCATGCTCCACCACCAGGTTCAGGTGTGCTCCTGGAAGCATTGCTCACTCTTCCTCCCTAGGCTGGGCTAGGTGCCCGTGGGCAAACTTCCAACATTCTGCTGACAAGGTCTGTTTCCTGTGGCTCTCTCCCACTAGCTTGTGAGCACCTTGAGGGCCAGGACTGAGTCTGATTTGTTCGTCTTTGACCCTTCAGCACTATTAGCGGGTCTCATAGAAGATGCTCATATTTAGGATTTGCTCGATTTAGCAGAACTGATTGAAAACAGACTTTCATTACTGAAGAGGCTGAAGGCTCAGATGGCTAAAATAACCATTTCCAAAGTGGAGTGTGTACATCTCAGAAGTTGCACAAGATGATTCCATGGAGAAAAAAAGAAATATTAGAATTGCTATTTAAGGATATAACTGTTCTTTATCCCTTCACTTAAATTACTGTGTTTGAGTATGTTTTATAATAGATACAATTATTAGCACACGTACATGTATAAACATGTATTTATGTGTGTGTGTAATTGTATTTGCATTTATATATGTTGAAGCGTCGTGCTCAAAATTTTTCTTTGGAATGTAGATTTAGGTTGTGGGTGTGATTCCTTTGTGGGTCTGTCACTGGCTATTTCAAGGCTGCAGAATGATCTGGCAATCCCACTCCTGGGCATATATCCTAAGGAAATGAAATCGCTATCTTGAAGTGATACCTGCACCCCCATGTTGATTTCAGCATTATTTGCAATAGTCAAGACATGGAAACAACTTAAGTGTCCGTCGATTGAAGAATGAATAAAGAAAATGTGGCGTATATAATTTTTTCAATGAAATATTATTCAGCCATAAAAAAGAAGAAAATTCTGCCATTGTTAACAACATAGATGAAACTCGAGGGCATTAAGCAAAGTAAAATAAGTCAGACAAAGAAAGACAAATACTCTATGATCTCACTTATATATGGAGTCTAAAAAAATTTATAGGTTATAGGAGGGTCGGGGATGAGTGAAGATGGTTAAAATGTATAACCTTCCAGTTATAAAGTGAATATGTCCTAGGGATCTAAGCTGAAACATGGTGATAATGGTTAACAATACTATATTGCATACTTGAAAAATTTTAAGAGAGTAGATCTTAGTTCTCTCCACATCCAAAAAACAAAAAGTGGGGTGATGAGGTTGACTAACCTTACTGTGGTAATCATTTCACAGTATATACATGTATCAAATCATCATGTTGGACCCCTTAAATTTATACAATGTTATATGTCAATTATATTTCAATGAAGCTGGGGGAAAAAAATCTGTGGAGTTATCCCCTTATTACTGCTTAGCCTCCTTTCATGCAATTGTCAGCCTTCAGAGTTACTCACTGAGCCCAGACCCCTCTTCTCTGTTGGTTTCTTTTTTCTGCACCCTCACCACCATGTACAGTATTTGGCTTTTGTCACAGAGTAATCTGGCCTTGCTAGGAATTTATTGGCCTTATCTTATAGGACATCTTTTATAAAACTAGCACACAGCAGACACCTAATTAATGATGATGATGATAATAATATATTGATGATTGAACTAGACACTTTCTGTTAGTATTGTATCCTGTAGGGGTTGCTGTCTTCCTTTGTTTGGATCAATGTCTTTGGATTAGTACTTGAAAGATGATTGTGGATGTCATGGAAACGAATATCCAGGTAAGCTAGCAGACCTGATGGGCTTGTATTGGTAGGACGGCTGGAAATTAATACTGCATGAGAAGGTAGGAGGGAGGGAAAGATAGAGGAAGCAAAGGAGGTAGAAATGAGAGATTTGAAGGAATGAGTCTCTTGGAATAATGGCTACTGTTTTTCATTTTATAGGTCATTTAATCCTCAAAATAACCCAAGTATTGTCTTTATTTTTGCAGATGAGATAAGTGGTGCCCAAAGAGGTTAAGTGACTTGCCCAAGATCACATACTTAGTAAGTGATAGAGCTAGGATTCAAACCTAGGTTTGAGTGACTGAAAGCCCCCAGGACATAGCAATTCGGAGTAGCTGGCTTGAACACATAGCCAGGAAGCCCTGGAGAGATACCTGTAGGCCCTTCTGCCCACCTGAAATGAGAAAAACTAGAACATGGTACCCCATGTGACCACCTTGTGACCACTGAAGAGTTAAAGGCTGAGTTGGGCCTTTAAGGATTTGCCTGGAGCAGGCAGAGTCTTCTGTAATCACTTCACAGCTGTTCCTGGGGTGGTGGCAGCCTGGGCACCCCTCTTTTCTGTCTCCTTTCAGAATGTTCTTTCTTGCTTGGAAATATTTAGTGTGGCTCTATTTGAATTGTTGAAGTAACGGCATCTGGTATTTTGTGTGCATTTTCTCTGAAAGTAAGAAAATTGTTGTTGTTCTCCCTGCAGCAAAATCTCTGTCTCTCTCCCTGTCCACCCTCCCCCCTTTTTAATTTTAAAGCATTTCTTTGGCATATTCTGCTCTCTTCAGACTGTGTCTGCCTTGATGAAATGCAGGCTTCGAGACTGTCTGCTCTGGTTCCAGTAGGATTTTGAGGACTTTTAAATTTGTGAGCCAGTCCCTTCAAGCAATGGGCTACCCTTTCAATAATTAAAGGAAAAACCCCAAAGCTACTAACAACCTGCCCTTCCTCTCCTTTTTTTCCACACTGGTTCCAGCATTTTTGGTTAATACTACTGCTGGATAAATTAGAAAACAAAATCTCTGTGGGTGACCAGGCAAAACTTATTAATCATATAACCCTAGCAGACGGCATCGCCCTAATACAAATATTTGTGCTTCTGTCACTGGCACTCATCTTGATCACTGCCAAATAGTGACAGATTTTAAAGACAATCTCATTAAGTATTAATCAAGCTTGAAAGATGCAGCCACTCAGAGGCATACTAAACAAGTAGGCATTTCCTGCCTGCTTTCTGCACGAACAGCATCCTGTGCCAGGGTATTATTGAAAATGTCCTTTTCCTTCATAAAGCATTCCTTTCAGCTGCCTAAAAATCTACAATGGCCATTGGCTGGCTGGGTGACCTTAAGCCAGTGACACAGCTCCTACTAGTACAAGCCTACTACAGCTCCTATTTAAGCCTGGGTTCCAGGCTTCCCTGACAAGCTCACCCTCCTTATTCTAGCTTCTCTCTTGCTGCTGGGGTGTGGGCAAGTGCTAGATGTTTGGTTCGGCAATTAGTGAGAACTCTTGGAGGTTAGAAAGGGAACCGGTTCAGGGAGAAGGCTGCCTGGAGTCAGGGGTGCTCAGGCTGGGCCTGGAAGGAAGGGAGAGAATACTGCAGGAAAAGGACTGGGGTAACGGAGGGGACATGGCATTGGCCATGTTTGCCTGACTTGGAGAATAGCAGGAAATAACATTTGCTAAGTCGGGTGGGGTTAGCAAAGACAAGAAATTAAGAAAGAAATTCACACTGTTTCATTGAAAACTTCTATTTGCCTGAGGAGACTCCTCAAAGTCAGAAAACATCAGGGAGGGCAAGAACTGCCAGTCTACACACTCTGGGAAGCTGGTCCCAGAGAGAGAGGAATTAGGTGGAGACTTAAGACAACTCAGGTGGGCACTCCAGAAAGATGGGTCCAGCGATGCTTGGAGGATGTAGAGAGGAGGAATCAGAGCTCCAGTCCTACCACAGATCCTCCTTGTGTTGCTCAGTCTTTACCCACAGCAAGGGGACCCCAGAGGCTCCAGAGCTGCTCAGAGCTCCTGGGTATTAACGCTGAAGAATGAATAGACAGAGTTACCAAACAGAGAAGTGGACTGGCATCTCAGTCAGGGCCTTGTGGGACCCTGCCCAACTCGGGGTCAGCTTTTAAGCTTTGTGGTTTCAGAAATATGAGCTTGTCTCTTCTGAGAAAGTTAGACTCAGGGAACTGACTCACATTCAGCAAACTCATGTGAACTTGATCTATAAGTGGAAAATCTCAGATATTTATAATGAGAACATAAAATTTTAGGGGTGGAGCAGGGGTGAGTGTGTATTTGTGTGTGTGTGTGTGTGTGTGTGTGTGTGTGTGTGTAAATATTGAATTGGCTGGTTTGTGCCCTCTCTCTTTGTGGCAAATCCATAAGTTATCATTTTAAAAGTTGTTTGTTAAATAAAAGCCCATAAATAGGCTATATCATCCTCCAGGCAGTGCTGAAAATGTGACAGCAAATTCTTGTTGTTTGGCCTCTGTTTGTCTAGACTCTTTATTTTATTTTTTGTCTAGACTCTTTAAAAACCACTTCCTCTCATTCTGTTTACACCCAACTTTCTGTACAATTAATTAGGTTCCAAGTTGTTTCTTGGAGATTAAAACTCCTCCAGTTAGGGTTCTCTTAGGGTGGAGGTGGAGAGTTAGGCCCTGCAGGTGAGATACTAGGTAGATAGAATCAGAAGATAATTATCTCTTGGTAACTCTTTGCCAAGCTACCAACCCATTTAAGCTCGCAACTTTACTTTCTTCCCTTATTATTGGGAAAAACCATGGGAACATAGAGTTTTAGGAGCTGGAAGAGGCCTTAGAAATAACCTATCCCAGCATTTTGGCTTGGTATAATAATCTACTCTTTTGGCCACTTGAATTGACTTCTCACTCATAAATCTTCATCTTTCCCTTATTCTTTCATCTGAGGAGTAGATGTTCTCCTACCAAGACTAGCTACTCTCCCTCCTATATGCTTGATCACATTTCCTTTATTATGACCATATAATTTATTATCCAAACTGGGACACTATTGTGAGTAAAAGGGGGCATTATTAATAATGAAGCCAGGACAATAGGAAAAGTTGGACATATGGTCGTCACCATTTCTACTGCCTTCAGACCTTGATTCTTCAATAGCCCTTATTTGTCTCTTTTTCAATCTCTCCTTTTCATCTGTTTAGAAATAAAATCCCTCATCAACATTCATTGTGAACCTTCTTTGTGATAACATCTAGGGGCTTGGGTTGTGCTTTTCCCCTTAGGAAGACTTACCTCCTGCCTTGGGAAAGAGGGAGTAAGGGCAGGGAATGAAGGGCAGGAGCTCGTTCCCCTGGTGCTCCCCCAAAGGCAGATATTTCTCTGGTAGGAATTCTGAGTAAGAGGGTCAAGGTAAGAATGCTGAGAGAGAAATCATTTTGCTATAAGCAATCTTTGCTGCTGCTTCTGCTGCTTCACCGGGCACCCACTCTTGCTTCTTCACCTGCTCAGGATCCCTCTGACTCTCTTCATCCCCCCTCTCCTCCTTCACTTGGGGACTTGCCCCTCACGGCCGCTCCTCCTTCTTGAAATTCTTGTCTTTGCCTCCAGTGTCAGTCCGCTGCCCCGAAGGGTACCTATGTGGTGCACCGCTCACCATTCCCTCTGCACACAGCAGAGCCTAGCATACAGTAACGGCAAGAAAAATACCTGTTAATTGGAATGAAAATGTGCGGCTGTAGTGCAGCTTCAGGGTTCTGTTTCTTCAGCTCTGTTTCTTCTTTATTCTTCTCCAGAAAGACTGAGTATTTTTGGCATCGTCACATCTCCACCCGGAAGAAGGAAAACTGATGTGTTTGGAGAGTCATTCATTCACACAGTAGGAGACAAATTTTCATTGACCCACTAAATCCTTCAACTTAGTGTCTCATGAGAGATAGAGGGCAAAGATCCTGGGGTATTGGGGCATCCTGATTTCAGAGGCTGATGAAATCCAAAGTTACGTCTAAGCTTCTCTCATCTTGCAGTCTTGGCTCCTCCTGTACCTTAAAGGTTAAATGCCCCACACAAAGCTGCTGACAGTATAGTGAGATGTCCTCTGGAGGCTGCCTGATGACCCCTTTGTACCTGTTGGTTAAAGCTGGTTCAGCTTCAGAGGTGTGGTTAGAGACATCTTTACTGAGGATTTGTGAAATTTGTCCCAGGAGTCAACTCTGGGGATTTGTCTATTAACAAGGCTGGAACCATTTCCTGACCCCTTTTCATCTTCTTGCCAGAAATCTCCAAATGTTCAAGAAGAATTGAGTTCATTTCCCTTGAATTGCTTCCTGTTCATTATTTTAATGTCAACCTCATCTTGATTTCTCACTCACAGTCTAACTAGCAATGAGGAAGAAAATATTGATCATTTCCCAAGAAGCTGCTTTAAGAATCTCTCCAGGGCATTGAATATGCAGCTTTTGGGCAGGGTTAATAGTTCAGAAAATCCTTCAGGCTTCTAGATATTTAGTTGCATAGAATTTTCCATTTGTGACCTAAAATAGATGATGCACCTTTTGCCCACTGGCAGATTCAGGTCCAGCCCCTACTGTGTGCCACGCTCCGTCTACTCTTGACACCTTTTTACTCTCTTGACACCTTTTTACCCTAACTCTTCACTTCTCTCCCGGGTTTGGTGCACTTTTGCTCCCATCAGCTTGCTCCTGCTTTTCTTCTCTTAAGACTGCTCCCAGCCACTAGAGTCCTCTGTCTCCACACAGAGTTGTCAGGGCTTGGAGTTCAGGTCCCTGGGTCAACCCTTAGCCAACGATTGACAGGTGTGGAGTATGAAAGACCAGCTCCCTTGCTTGGGTTGAAACAAACTCAGGCATAATTTATGCTCCCAAGTCGCTCTGTGGGATCAGGCAGAAGTACCTCTCCATAAGGCTTTGCCTGAAATTGCACCCTGGCTTAGTTTCTTTCTCTTCCCGTCCTGCTTTCCCACTGCCTTACCTGCTTCTCCTGGGAGCATTTCATACTGAATCACTTGCCCACGAATCTTCATCTCAGGTTCTCCTTCTGGGAAATCTGATCTAGGACAATATAATCTCATTGAATTCTCACAGCCATTCTGTGAGAATTAAAGTTTTAAAAATTTACTTTCAATATTCTCATTTATAGATGAAGAAACTGAGACCCCTGGAATTTAAGTCCAGAACCATACAACTAATAAGTAAGGTGCAGAGTTGGGATTTAAATCCAGAGCTTCTGACTTCAAATCTTGGCTCTGCTTAATTTATTGAGAAGAATTTTGGTTTGAGGGAGGACAGGTTTACATGAAAAAACAAACTCTTTTCTGCCTAAAAGGCAGTGGCATTCAGCGGAATGAAATTAAGTTTTAATTTTGTATTTTCTAGCCAGATAAGTTTAATTTTGCAAGCTTCATGTGGCCAGGAGCTGTGTTTGTATAGCTTGTTCTCACTGGCTGTCAACAACATGTAAAAATTCTATCTGTACACAGCTTACTGCTCCTTCCACATGCCCCAAGACCTTGGCAAGCCTCCTTGCTGCCAGCCAGCAGCCCCTAGTAGTGTAAAAAGCAATGGCAGCTATGCTTCCCATTGCAGAGTCCCTCATTAAAATCTGTGCTTGGCGGAGCAGCTGGTCCCAGATCACAGATTCCAGCTCGCGGTGGGGAGCATCTAGGATGGAGACAATGAATGCACACAGCTTGTTAATGACGCCCTCAGAAGTTGGGGTTCCTTTCCAGGTATTTCTAGAAAAATCTGGGCCATTTATTACACACATAGATATTTATTCACTCACACCTGAGCTCTCATATTCTTTCTCTGTGGAAGTGTTATTAATAAGCAAAACTTTTCAAAGTTTTTTCTACATGGTCACTATAAAGAGAGAGGTGCTGGAGTCTGAGCTATCTTTGAACAAACCCAGTTTGGGTGATAGGAGTGTTTCCAAGAAGTAAAGACCATCCCCTGTCCTTAAAAGAATCCTTGTGATTTAATTATCATCAGGGGGAATAATGGTGATGACGATGGAAATACTCATTCATAGACTGCTGCTTTATACTTGACGAAGTATTTTCACCTGTATTAACTCATTCATCCCTTGGTCCTTTCCTTGGAGTGGAAACTCAGCAGTTTTGCTCCATATTGATTTATCATCAATAAACAGAGACGCTGGCTCTGCTACCACTGATGCAATCAAAGGTTCCAGGGCTGTCACCTGTGAATGACCCAAGCCTCAGATTACATGGAAAAAAATCTATCTGTATCTATATCTACCTTTAGACATGTGAGGTTGGAGTCAGTAAAGCCTAAAACAGCTTGTATGGCTATCAATTCTCTTAAGGTCTATTTGAATGAAGTTATAGTAGAATAGTATTTTCAGCTTCAGAAATGTACACTCATACCCAGAACCTCAAAAATCAGGGATAAAAGATTTTTGCTTAATAGACCCTTGGTATTGTAAGATAATGATTTTTTAAAAAAATTTGTTGTGGCCTAACTAAATTGTAATATAATAATGATAATGGTCAAGACTTACTGAGTTCCTACTATGTGCTGGGAAGTTTGCTAAGTACTGTGGAGTCCAAGAGGTGTAGGCCCTCAAGCAGTTTGGGAAAACCCACTTAGGCTGAGTGGAAGATGTCTGGTATGGAGAAAAAGCTTAGTAGATGGTCTGGTACAGTCAGAGATGACTTAGAGAGGAGACAGGATGATTTAAAAACCTTAAGTGAAGGATAAAATTTAGATTAGTGGAGGGGCTTGGGAAGAGTGCTGCAGGCAGGGGTAGTAGAAGAAACTAGTCTTTAGACCTGGGGATGTATGAGTCATATTTAGAAGACAATGAACAGAAGAGGATGACTGGAGTGAAATGCTAATGTAAGAGAGGGCAGCAGAAGCAGAAGCCTAGGAATCCAGGTAAAGCTTACCTGGCAAACCAAGACGTTAGATCACTGGTGATGGCCACCATATAGTATATGATAACTAAATATGGTAAATGCAGTAGTAATGATGATTGGTGCCAAAATTAAACGTCTCATATCTACCTGGTCCTGTAGTAGATACTTGATGTGATTTCTCATTTAATCACTCTTTAAATCGCTAAGTATTTATTGTCCACTAGAATTCTTACAACAGTCCAGTAAGGTACTTGTTATTACTTCCATTTTAAAGATGAGAAAACTGAGGCCTAATAGGACAGAGGAACTTATGCAAAATCACACGGCTAATGAGTAGCGGAACGAAGATTTGGCCCCAGGTCTCCTGACAAAGCCCGTGTTTTGTCGTATGATGCTACACTGCAGTTTTCTGAGTGTTTTTAGAGGGGGAACAACGGAAGTTGTTTGGGGAGGTGAGGATGTCAGAGCAGAAAGTGTCTGTAAGTATTATAATAGGTAACTATTATAATAGGCCAAACAGTGAAGTGGTGACTGCAGTGTGAGGAGAAAAATGAGAAAGGCGTTTGTTGTGAAAGTTGAGGTGAATGGAAGGGAAAAGATGAATTCCAAAGACACAGTGAAGGAATGAGAATGTTCAGGACTTTGTGTTTGAGGGAGGGCTCAGAGACATGTCCAGAGTTTCTAGTCTGGGATTGGAATGCAGGATAGAACGACGATAATCAAGACTCCATGACTTCTTAAATGTACTAGAATATGTGCATCTGAAAAATAGGGTCCTTTAAAGTACTTACCTTGGGAGATTTTGGTCTTGTTCTGACACAGCTGTCATTGCTAAAAACTGTTGGGAACTCTTCCTTCAGGACCGCCTTCAGCCACAAGGGAAGGTCTCCTAACTTCAGCCAAGATGTCCTTTCTCTGCCTGACCACCCACCTGATTTTCCAAACTTGGTTCCAAATCACTTACTTGATTAAAAAAAAGTAACTGTAAGGGATTATATTAGTCGGGGCTCTCCAGAGAAACAGAACCAATGGAATACATATATTCTAGGAATATATCCCAGGAAAGCCAGTAGTGTAATTTAGCCTGAGTCTGAAGGCCTGTGAACCAGAGGAGCTGATGGTGTAAATCCCAGTTCAAGGGCAGGAGATGATGGATGTCAGGCAGAAAGGGATCGGTTCTCCATTCCTCTGCCTTTTGTTCTAGTTAGTCCCCAGGGTGGATTGGGTGATGTCCATCCACACTGGGGAGGGCAATCTGCTTTACAGAGTCCACCAATTCAAATGCTGGTCTCATCTGGAAACATCTTCATAAACACACCATGAAATTCATACAAATATCTGGCACTCCGTGACCCAGTCAAGTTGACACATAAAATCAGTCACCACAGGAATGAAGTTCTGCCACTTTTTAGGGTGTTCTCAGACTCTTCTTACTCCTCGGGAGACAGTTTGCACAACCCAGACACCAGGCAATCCTGGGTCTGAACCTGGTCTCAGCCAGTTCCCCAGCCCAGTAATTTAACTCCACTGCATTTCTGGTCCTTCAGCTAGAAATAGGATATTACAATTCCTTCCCCAGGGTGCTATAGTTTTAATTAGGATGCTTTCAGCAGCAAATAACAGAAAGGTCAACCCAAATGGACGTAAACAATGTGGAAATGTATTTGCTCACATAAGAAGTCCAGAGGTAAAGAGGGCTCCAGGCAGAATGCAACTGGGGCCCAAGTTATGTTTCCTCCAGTTCTGTTGTCTGTGTCCTGATTTTCAGCTTTGTAGTCAGGCTGGCTCCCTTTGCATTTGCAAGAGGGTCAGCAGCAGCAATTGGGGTAACATGCTTTCTCCCTCATGTCTGGTGAAGGAGAGAGCAAAACCTCTGCCCCAAGAGTTGAATGCATGCACTTTCCCTCTGTCTATTTGGACCCTCTTAGAACACATGCCCACCCATGGACCAATAGCCAGCAGTGAAATGCCATGGATGGACTGGCTGAGCATGGGGTGGACTGGGTGTCAGGAAGGATTTAATTGTATAACCCCTGGGCATTTTCCAGCCCAAGCTAGCCCTCAGTAAAAGTTAGTTATTTTTCCAAATAATGAAGAGAGTATTATTTGGGTCAGTTACACATATACACCTGACTGTATGTGGAATGTCCTCTCTCTTTAATGTTTATCTTCAGTCCTTCCTTTGGTCCCGGGGCACAATCTTACTTCCCATCAGAATGGATAACAAGGCAGTGTACAAGCTGGGATGGTAGCCCTTGTTTAGTGCATGAAAGGCAGCTCCGCTGTTATGCACAAAAGCAGAAATTAGGACATTTGACCAGGAAAGGAATGCTGAGTGGGGGCTGGGAAAGAGGAGGAACTGGGAATCCGGAGCAGACACTTCAAAGTGCTATCGACTTTACGTTTGCTCTATTCTGTCTCTGGTGCTCTCTCTGCCTTCACAAGGACTCGTTGAGGCAAGAAATGCAGGGAGGGGCTGTCACAGCAATTAGAGGGACATTTTAAACAATTCATCCATCCAGCCATACTTAGAACCCCATTTCATCTTTATGTATTTGGCAACTAGCTGGGTAAGACCAGAACTGAGGCTTTCACACCTATTTAGCGTCTGGTTAAGCATCACTTGGCGCCTGCCAAATGGGTCTCTAGTATTTAGGGGGAATTTGCACTGATTACTGTACTAGTTAAGCAGAAGTCATTGCTACTCACAATCATTAGGCTAAATAGGCTTCTGGGAAAAAGTCTTGATAAGCAGCTGCCCAACTGAAATGGATTCGAAAGCTCCCCCTGCACACAAGTTTGGGCACTGACAGTTGCTCACGTGTCATCAGCCAGTACGAGCTGGATTATTTTGAGCAGGTTCTTGATGATGACTGAACCCAGGGATAGTTGGTGGTCTCAAAGTTAGGTGACATAGGTTGTAGAGTCTTAAAAGGTGAGATGCTCATACTTAATTGAGGTAAATTATACGAAGTACCAAGCTTGAGGGGCAGGTCTTGCATTGAGTAGATATTTCACATGTGCTTTGGCTTGCTCTTTCATTTCCTTTGCCTAAATGCTTTTGGGGTAAGCAGTTCCCTGCCCCAGTGACTTCCTGTATTGTCCTGCAGGTCACTTAGAGCATTTTATAGACTCATTTTGTGACTAGGATATAGTAGGTTGTCTGAATTATGATTCTTAGGATTTATATGAACTGGGTGTTTGCTGGACAATTTTTTTTTTTGAGAGGAGGGTGTGTGTGTGTGTGTGTGTGTGTGTGTGTGTGTGTTGGGAAGGCATATAGCAATGGCCTTGATATGCAACACACTGGAAATGCTTGTGAGTGTCTGAGGACCTTTCCTGTGGGCAACAGATTCTCATAAGAGACCAAGAACTCCTCAGATAGCATTAGACACTATGGCTGAAGACAAGCACTTTGGTTTTTTGGTTTTTTTGCGGTACGCGGGCCTCTCACTGTTGTGGCCTCTCCCATTGCGGAGCACAGGCTCCGGACGCGCAGGCTCAGCGGCCGTGGCTCAGGGGCCCAGCCGCTCTGCGGCATGTGGGATCTTCCCGGACCGGGGCACGAACCCGTGTCCCCTGCATCAGCAGGCGGACTCTCAACCACTGCGCCACCAGGGAAGCCCAAGACAAGCACTTTTGAATCAAGGCACAAACTGCGTCTGAAGACTTGTCCTTCCAACTTTTTTTTCTTTCTTTCTTTTTTTTTAATGACAAAGCTACTGCTTTTTATAGAATGTTGTTTTGAAAGTCAGGGAATATTGAACTGAGTGGGCATTGTGAAAAATATAATATGGAGAAGAACCTAACATATATATATTTGGGGACAAAATTTACTACTTTGAGATAGGCTTGGAGACATTGTATTGTCTACATTTGAGTTGTTAATGTGCATATGAGGTCAGTGAATTTTCCTAATATTGTGTATGACTATTTGTCTTCATCAGATTTTCCTGGAACTCTAAGGGAAGTTGTTTCTTTGGAGGGAAGGAGTTAGCTCCATATCGTTAAACATTGTAATGATGTTTTGGGGCAATTGCATCTCACTTTCTAGAAGGTCAGAGAAAGGAATTCAATTTGACGCCAGTGGAAAATTTCAAACATGGGTGGAATCTCATATAGCAAACACCACTGTAATGAAAGTCTGTACATCCCAGTGATTCCCAATGGCCTATTTATATCGGTAGTATTCAGTGAGGGGAGACTTTGTCCTAAATAAAAATGTGGACAATCTTTTGGAGTTTGTTCTAATGGGAAACTATTGCCAAAAACCTTGAGGGAGTAGAGCAGTGAAGGAACACTGACTTAGAGAGGAGCTTCTGGAGGAAACTCTCAAAGATTATTTGAGACTTTGGTGGGGAGGGGAAACCAGGTGGAGAGGTGACCATGAGGACATGAGTCCTTTCAAAAACACATAGAAATCTTGGAGTTTAGTGGAATGAGGGAGTGATGCTCAATCCATTTTAGTTTTCAAATTGAAGAAAAGGGTGACCCAGGAAAGCTGGATAATTTGGAATACACAGGTAGCAGACATTTGCGTGACATTTAAATGACATTATGCTGGGATCTCCCATCCATTTAGTGCAGATCCCATCCATTTGGTACCTGCCAGGTGTGTATTAAATAACTGTTGTGTGTATAAAATGAGAATGGACACAAAGGTCCAGGGATGGGGCCCCTTTGATGGGAACCTTGCCACAAAGCATGCAGACTGTCTACACTTGGCCTGAATTGTGGGATGGTGAGAGGCCCAGGGGTTACATGTGCTCAGCTGCTTTGCTATTTATGTTTTCCCCCTATAAATCCTATTTTATATCTGAACCACATGATCCCTTTGCTCCATGGGAATTAGGGTCTTTTTCAAAATGAGGTTCAGGCTTTCCAGGGCTCCTGGAATAGCAGAGGGACAATCTCCCTGCCATGAGGGATTAGCAAAAAAGAAATCTTTTTCCTGGAGCAGGTAGACCATGGCCTGTCAGCAGGAGAAAAGGAAAGAAACAAGAAAATCTTTCTTGATGCTGATGAGAAGCCGATTTCCAGCCCTTTCCTTTGAAAAGGATGCTGTCGATTGATGCTTTTCTTCCCACTTCCAGAAGCTTCCTAAGGCTGCTGTGGTGTTTGGGACTGACTGGGTTTCTGCTTGTTGTCAGGGAAAACAAGGATGGTGTTACTGAGAAAGAAAGGTTCTTCCTGGCTCCCAAGTAAGGACAGAATGAGAGACACCCTGATGGGGAAGCATGAACCAGTGGAGTGGTTTATTGGTCAGTATGGGAAGACTTGCCCAAGCTGTGGGCATAGAGGCTGGAGTGGGCACAGCTCATTACTGGAGGTGTTGTCCATCATTCAGCAGCCTCCAGTTTCACTATTTCTTCCAGAAAGTGCCCCAGAGAGCTGGCATGAGGCCCCTGGTCAGATGCCCTTGCTGTGCCCTGCTGGGTGAAGCACCTGAGTCTGGGCAGGGGACGCTGCCTTAGCTATTGTCCCTGAAGGCTGGCTAAAGTAAATACAGGAAGGATTGATTTCCTTTACTGCTGAAAGGCAGCCTTCCTGCAGATGGAAGGTGGCAGCTCTTGATCCAAGACATTGATCTGCTACAGTCAGTCTGCTCAAGTTGTAGAAAAACTCTGCACCATTGGCTAGCTAAGGAAGCAGAGAGGAGGCTCAGCCAGGCAGACTCAAGCTGGGATGGGGTCAGATGTGGGCGGAGCCTGCAGGTCTTCAGTAGCTCAAGTAAAGGGCTCTTTCTTACTGGACCTTGTTCCAGTCCACACAGCTCTGGGGTCCAACCTCAGCATGGGAGTCAGACAGCCCTGGCTTCCAATTCCCCTTCCCTCAGGTACTAGCTGTGTGGACTTGGTTGGGTCCTTAACCTCACCTCATTCATTTTTATATTTACAAAATTTTTTATTGAGCTCTTACTGCACGTGCCAGACACTGTGCTGGGCCCCAGGGGTGAGTGGTGAGCATGACAGTTCACCCCCAGCTATAAAACCCAGCCAACACTAGTACCACTGTCTGGGGTTGCTGCCCAGGGAATGTCAGGCTCAATTCCTGGGGAATCTTTGCATCTTCACACACCTGTGAGGCAGGTTTGGTTCCTGTTCTGGATATGTGAGAACAGCCAAAGGTACAGATGGGAGGGAGGCGGCCTGGCTTTCCTCACTAGCAGTTTAATTGGGAAAGAAACTTGGACCCAAGGTGGCCCTTCATGTTCTGTGAAAAACACTATTTTGTCTTTCCTCAAAAGGAGTCTGGAAGCAGCCAGAAACTCTGCTAGGAGAACAGAGGGGCAGCTGTCACCTGAGAGAGGCCTTAGCACAAATCACATGGATGCCAGGAAAGGAGGGCAGGTTTAACTAGAACATTAGGACACTCCTGGTTTTTAGCCATTGACAACCTACCAGGGAACTGGGTTATGTTTCCTTTTCCTTTTCCTCCAAATCAGACACTTTCAAGCTGAAAACCCCAGGCCCTGATACTACCCTCTTCAAACAGAAATAAAGGACAACTATGAACCTCTGAAGGTGGTCTTTAAATCTCTCTGTCTGTACCTGCCTTTCCAGGGCAGCCGCTGGCTGAGCTTGTCAGCACTCCAGGCACATCCTCTCCTGGGCTGCCCGATGCTGTGACTGTTTGCTGCTAACTGTTGGGCATATTCCCAAATCATAGTTCCTTCCAGTTAAACATGGCAGTTTAACTCATGCAATCAGCTCTTCTTCCTCCTGAAACCTCACTAAAGTGACTGCCAAAGTAAAAATAAAATGTGATGAAGCCACAGGATAGAGGAAATGAGGGACACTAGGGAAGATGTCAACACATTTTCGGAGGATGGAAAATAAATGAAAGAGTGGCAACTGATTTACCTACCAGAGAGGGGGAAGCTACAGCCTCAGTGCCCACAGAGAAGGGCACTGAGGAGAAGCAAGCTGATGGCCCCAGAAGAGCAGCAGGGGGCCTGGGACATGGGCTGAGCCAGGCCATGGGTTGAAAATCTCTCTGGGTTCAGTTAGAGCCCCGGGTCCCTCCCGACACCTGCAGAGAGGGGACAACCACACTTCTCCCCTCTAACACTCCCAACTTCTCTCTTTAGAAATTGAATCTGGAGAGGCTCGGGCCATGAGGACATCATGAACCACAGATGGTGGAGGTAACACACAGGTAAAATATGGGGATCAATTATATGTCTTCCCTCCAGCTACCCTGCCCTGCCCTGCCCTGCCCTGCAGATGCTGGCAGCCAGGGCCTAAACCCCTGCAGGAGAGGTGGCTTCTTCTCTGGGGAAATGGACCAGGAAATGTTTAGAGATCCTGAGGTTTGAGGACCCCCGCTTAAACCTTGCAAGTTGGTAAGCCTGTCCTGGGCGTTCAGAATGTCTCATCGCTTCTATTTTTATTTATTTTAAATTATTTATTTATTTTTAAAAAATTGCCAGGAAGTTAACTTGTCTGAATTTGAACTGCAAACTGCCCTGTAGTAGGCAGCAGCTGACATTTTTGTTCCAGACTTTAGCCTTAGCTGAGCTGCTTGAAGTCTGCTTGATACACTGTGGTTCAGGGGGCAACCAGAGATGGGGTGGGAGTTTCTACACAGAATTTGGGGTTTCCTTTTTCTGACTCTCTCCTTTTTGGATTGGCCCTCACTTTGTTGTTGCCCAGGAGTTTGATTATTCAAGCCAGCAAGTCTTGTGGGTTTCTCGTAGTATTTTGACCTTCATGTAGTACAGACTGGGACTTGTTCTCAGGCTAGAAGCTGTACAGAATGAGAAATGACCCAGTGCCTCCTAATGTCAACTCTTCTCCAGTATCTGGCTACTTTTGGTCACTCGGTAGTGCCTTCAGGTGATTGTTCATTGTATTTTGTTCAGGGTTTACAGTGGTCTTCTGGAGGAGGGTTGGTCTGATAAGAGCTGATAGGAAGTACATTTTGGTAGTTATGCCTATTTGGTAATTTTTATTCTGCCATCACTTTCCTCCACCTTACTTTTAAATATGAGTTAACAGCTAAGGATCAGCAGAAGTCTGAAGAAAGCATCCAGCATAAAAGATGGAGAAACAAAATGAAACCAAAAAAATGGAAGAAAGGTTGGGAAGGGGTTGCTCAGAGGAAACAGAGATACCACCCAGAGCAGAACAAAATGTAAAAATAAGTCCTCCACAATAATATTTGTAGAAAGACAAAAATATTTCACCTGCAAAACAGAAGTGGGCTACTGTTTTAAAAAAGAATCCAAAAACAAGAAAGATGTAAGAAATTAAAAAATAGAATTACAAAAAATATTCAATAGTGGGAAAAATCTCCTATAAAGTAAAACAAAAAGACAGACAATAAGAAAAGACAAGGAGGGCTTCCCTGGTGGCGCAGTGGTTGAGAGTCCGCCTGCCGATGCAGGGGACACAGGTTCGTGCCCCGGTCCAAGAAGATCCCACATGCCGCGGAGCGGCTGGGCCCGTGAGCCATGGCCACTGAGCCTGCACGTCCGGAGCCTGCGCATCCGGAGCCTGTGCTCTGCAACCGAAGAGACCACAACAGTGAGAGGCCTGCATACTGCAAAAAACAAACAAACAAACAAAAAAAAGAAAAGACAAGGATATTAGAGAATTAATCTAAGAAAGCCAATGTCTGACTAATAGAAGATCTAGAAAGGGAGAAAAGAGAAGATGGAGGGAAGGATTTTATCAAAGAAATAACACAAGAAAATCTCCCTGAACTGAGGGTCATGAGTATCTAGAGTCTAGATCGGGGGCTGGCAAACAGCCTGTGAGTCAAATTCATGCTGTTACCTTTTTGTAAATAGAGTTTTACTGGAACACAGCCACGCTCATTTATTTACATATTTGTCCACAGCTGCTTTGCTACAATGATACAGTTGAGAAGTTGTGACAAAAACTGTATGGCTCACAAAGCCTAAAATATTTGCCATCTCATATTTTACAGAAAAAGTTCGCTGATTCCTGGTCTGGATGAAAAGATCCTTGCATTGGCCAACACAATGAATATAAAAAGACCTAGATCAAGGACATTACTGTGAATTTTCAGAACACCAGGGATAAAGGGAAAATCCTAAGAGACTCCAGAGAGAAAAGGAGGTCACGTACAAAGGATCAGAAATCAGAATGGGATTGAATTTCTCAAAAGCAACAGTGAAGGTTACAAGGAGGTGGAGTGATGCCTTCAAGATACTGCAAGAGAAACAACTTTCAATCTGGAATTCAGTCAAGTGTAAGGATAGGATAAGGTGTTTTCAGACAGCCATGACTCAAAAATTGTACTTTTTGTCTTCTGTGGAGCTTATGCTTCAGCACAGTAAGGGAGTAAACCAAGGAAGAGAAAGCTACGGAGGCCTCCCTTATGGGACATACTGGCATGACAGCCCCCTGCTCCCCGCTCCACAGCAGCCAGCCTAGGCAGGAGCAGGGAGGCTGGGGGGGCAGCGGTGGCGGGAGAGTCTCCAGGGAAAGTACAGGGAACCAATGGCTTATCTATGTAGGGGGAGAAAACTTCCTTCTGCCCTCTAGGTTCTGTGGCTGGCCTAAGAATGAAACTGACATAAGACAGTTTAACAGGAGAAAAACATACAAATTTATTTAATATTTTTATTTGTACATGGTAGTCTTGAAAAGGAAAATGAAGACCCAAAGAAGCCAATAGGCCATAAACCTTATATACTTTTTTATACAAAGAAGGATACATTGTGGGGATGTGACAAGACAGAGGGGCTTGGGCTTGGGACGGTCTATTGTGGGACAGTGACTGGGGTATATGGGTGAGGGGGAGGAATTAATGAAAGATAAGGATTATTTTACTAGTTTTGTTTGCATGGGTCCATTCTGGTGGTGAGATTGTTCTTTTCTTCCTGCTATAGGAAGGGCACCTTTCTCATGGGAACTTTTACGACCTGCTTTTATGTAGAAAGGGGGAGCTGAGAGAACCCTTTCCTGCCTCTGTTATTTCTCAAGTACCTTCAGCTCAAAATAATCAATATACCAAAGCAGCAGATCCTGGAGTGGCACGTTCTGAATCACTCCATCTGTGTGTTGGACCAAATGGAGGAGAGCATTGAGAGAGTTTTCACAGACTGTTTGGGAACACTTGGCACTAGTTATTCAATAAACTAAGCATATCACAAAAAAGTGCAATTATTTCAGGAAAAAAAAAATTGTATGAGAAACAAAATGTAATTACAGTACTGACTCAGCAGTTAATAATATTAACATAATCTGCAGGTGGCCCCAGGAGTTCCCCCTCCTGTCAAGCAGCCCGGAACACCTCCTTCTCCTGGTCCCTCCAGCCCTGGGGGAGGCAGGAGCTGGAGTTACTGATCTCTGTTTGCTCTTTCAGCAATTCTAACACTTTCTAACTAATATCCTATATTAAATTTCCCTCTATTAAATTACCTGGCATAGGTTTATGGAGTCTGACTGGTACAGAAGTCAATTAATAATGTCTAAAATTGATAAAGCAAGAAATAGCAGTGTAAGCATCATGTTAAAAGATATGGAAGTAAAAACCAGAAAAAAAAAAAAGGAAGCAAATAGTTGAAATGTTTACCAGTGAACTTGGGTGAGGGGGATGTGTAAGGGTAGGTGGGGTATATTAGGGGAGATGAAGAAGTGAGGATGATTATTTTTAGAAATAGGTTAATGTCCTTTTTGGTTCTGAAAGACAAGGTTTTGGTGTAGTTTGAAAGAGGGAGATTCTGACAAAAGGGGTTTACCTGCTATGCCGAAGCAGAATTATTGAGCCCCTCCATCCACTCTGCCATCCTCAGGCTGTCAGTGTAGGAGATAAAAACGGCAGTTTTGGGCTTCCCTGGTGGCGCAGTGGCTGAGAGTCCGCCTGCCGATGCAGGGGACGCGGGTTCGTGCCCCAGTCCGGGAAGATCCCACATGCCGTGGAGCGGCTGGGCCCGTGAGCCATGGCCGCTGAGCCTGCGCGTCCGGAGCCTGTGCTCCACAGCGGGAGAGGCCACAACAGTGAGAGGCCCGCATACCGCAAAAAAAAAAAAAAACACGGCAGTTTCTCCAAGGAGAGAGGAGATGGGGGAACCAGCCCCAAGCACCTGATGATCCACCAGCGTGTAACCGTAGAACCAGGTCAAACAGGCCCTATACTGTTTCTAACAAGATGCTGAGTTGTTTTTTAGAGACAGAACAGTCACACAGGCGAAGCATGCACAGAAGAGAAAATTTTGACCTCAAATAACAGCCGGAACCAAAGTTTCTCACCCTGCCTCCCACACGGAACCAAAGGACCAGGACACGACCGGAACCTGAAAGCCAAATCCTTTCAGAAGCACAGGGGCCGACGTGCCGGAAGATCTTTTGCCGGAGACCCCTTTACCGTATCTTACCATAAATGGCCACATTCCAAAGCCCTCCAATGGAAATCCAGTTCTTCTGCACACCAGCCCTCCTCCTCTAAGTCATAAATGTTTGAGCGAACCCCAGATCAGGGAGACAGATTTGAGTCCTGTCTCCTGTCTCCTTGCCAGTAGACCTGGAGGTAAAGCTCCTTCTTTACTCAAAAGCCGGCGCCATAGTATTGGCTTCTGTGCCCCTGGGGCAGTGAGCCCTTGTAAGGAGAGCGAGGGAAAGAGCTGGTTTAAAATGGGTCTCCTGCGGCAGAAATGGTCAGAGGCTCGAGGAACGGTAATGTTCATCCGACTTCCAAGGGGCGTGTTTTTCTGAACTGTGCAGTGATCCTCATGTGCTGTTGAGAAAAGGTGAGCTTCACACACCAGCCTTGTATTAGAGATGTTACGGGGATGGAAAGAGAAAGCGGCCAGGGTTCATGCGCCCACACCTAGTGAACAAGACTCGAGAGAGGAGCGGATGTGCCTGGAGTGGAGCTCCGAGGGAGCTCACGACAACCACCTTGAAAACCGAAGCACCCACCTCCCCTTGAAGCTCAGAAGTACTGAGGAGGGAGCTGGACCTCCTGCTGGACTCAACAAGTATCTATTGATGCCTTCTATGTGCCAGGCCCTGTCTGTAGACACAGGGTAAATAGGACAAAGACCGTGCCCTCATTTTATTTCTCACAAACTGATTCCAGTGCCTTTGGTCTTACTATCCTCTCTTTAAAAGGTTGTCTTTCATCTAATTAACCTCACTGGCTAACTCCAGGTCACAAACCCTCAAAGGTAAGGTCATATAAGCCAGATAGACTTCTATCAATAATGACCATTTATTGGTGCTATGTGCCAAGCATCCTGTCAAGCTCCCCATGTTACCTAATTTAATGTAATAACCTGGGTCTATCTGACTCCACAGCCGTGTCCTGGACCATTTACCATCACTCGCAGATACTAGCATCTTTTTTTTGAATTTTATTTTATTTATTTTATACAACAGGTTCTTATTAGTTATCCATTTTATACATATTAGTGATACTAGCATCTTAAAAGCGTAATTTACTTTCCAAAAAAAGTACTTCAGGTCCAGCCAGTAGAGGATTACTTCAGAATCCACATCTCTAAAGGAAGGACAGTTTTTAAGCATTCTTTCTCCCAGGGGAGTTTTTTGGTTATCCTTTAGATCAAGTATGGCTTAAATAGCATTACTGTTAAAATATTCTCTTTCAAATGTTAAGATATTCCCTTTCAAACTCTGGTCCCTTGTTTACCCAGGTCTCTAGAAAGTGCTTTTTGGGCTGGTGTTAACCTTTAACATGTTAATACACAAGAGAGTACATCTTCAAACACAGACAATGGAATTCAATTCTTCACAGAGCCTCCTGGAGGTCAGATGAGGGTGGGGGTTAGGTTGAATATGACAAGGTCTCATAGTCTCATGCAAAATGTCCCCATGTTTATTAGGATAGAACTTAGCCCATCTCCTGGAACTGTTGCAGAGATATCCCTGGGAGAAAAAAAAAAGCTAATATCTTATTCCAATTACCAGTATGCTCTTTAATTCAAATAAAATGCCCCCAGTGTGCTGGATGCTTTATGAGATCCATCACAGAGATTTGCTCCAGCCCTCAAGGGATTTCCAGCAAGAAAAGATAAGACGCATTTGGGGGTCATAGAGGGTCAGACAGATAATACAGAGGAGAAGGAGAAGGGCACTTGAACTTGTTTCCCTATGTCAGAGACCAAAGAGATTGAACCCTGATTAACATTTCTTCTCATTTACAGAGTCTCTTGCTGTGGGTAGAGAAAGAGAGTGGATTGAGCAGGAGTGATGCTTCCTTCTCTTAGTGTGCACGTGCTCATCTCAAAATCAAACCCTCAACTGTCAGCACTTACAAGGGAAGTAAAACCTACACAGCCTCTTCCAGACTTTCTTATAGCCAATTTCCTCTTCTGCCAAAATATCTCAGGAATTTGTAAGCGAAGTCAGCTCTTTTTGAGACTGTCCCTGCTCGTTCTCTGCTGTGGAGGATGTTGACTAGGAAGATGGCCATGTGTGGTAAGTCTGGATGACACTGGTTTGATCAGTCTGCTAGAATGAGTTTTCCTGCTCTGCTTTTCTGTATTGGAGGTGGTGGCTTCAGCTCTCATCTGGGTACCAATTTACTTGGATATGTAGTCATGCTAGGTATATGTGTCAGTTAAGATTACTTTAGTAAGACTGAAAGTAATAGAGGACCCTTGTTAAAGAATATATCTTTTTTAAAAAGGTAAAGTTATGATATCCATACAAATATAGAATGAACACATGCCAATGATTTTATTTAACTCATTAATTAAAGAGGCAACCAGTAAGATATTACAACCAATTCAAAGGGTAATCCAGAGAACAGAGACATATATAAGCAATCAGGAATACTAAACTGCATTGGCTTAGTAGAGCAGAACTGTGGGAGATCAGCTGCACCTCTGCCAGACAAAATTCATTTGCATGTTTATGGGCAAGAATCATTTGCCTTGCTGTCAGTTCCATATAATTTACAGAGTTGTAAAATATTTCAACAACATTGAAAACTGCAGAGACCCCATAGAATCAGACAACCTGGAAGAGTGCATTAGTCAATGCCTAACTTTCCTTTGAAGACAAGTGGTCCATTTTAAAGGCTTTCAGACTTTTTCCTTTACCCAACAGTGGCTTAAATCAGCAAGGTTTTTATTTTTCCTCATGTCCCAAGAAACCTGGAGATAAGCAGCCCTCGGCTAGAGCAGTGCTTTTTTTTTTTTTTTTTTTTTTTGCGGTACGCGGGCCTCCCACTGCTGTGGCCTCTCCCGTTGCGGGGCACAGGCTCCGGACGCGCAGGCTCATCGGCCATGGCTCACGGGCCTAGCCGCTCCGCGGCATGTGGGATCTTCCCGGACCGGGCACGAACCTGTGTCCCCTGCATCAGCAGGCGGACTCTCAACCACTGCGCCACCAGGGAAGCCCTAGAGCAGTGCTTTTTAAGGGCAATACACCTGTCTCCTTCTATCTCCTGCTTTCCATTCTTAGTTTCATCCATGTGGTTTCAAGATGGATTCTATACCTCCAGGAAGCTCTTTCTGAATTCCAGGCAGGAAGAAGGGGGAAGAGCCCTAATCCTTCTTCTTTTGAGAGTTTCTCTTCATATTTGGAAAGGGAACGCCTCCTCAGGGATCATATGGCTACCCCTAGCTGTAAGGGAGACTGGGGAGGTAAGTGCTCTGGCTTTTGCATTCTATAGCTGAGGAAAACAAGGGGAAAGAGGTACCCAGTGGTTTGGGGCCAGTCAGTCTATATCTGCCATACTATACCTAATCCTTTATCCATAGTTTCACATGGGGATCCTAAAAAGAGTGTCTTCACTTAATACTATACATAAACTTTTACTTAAGACTTTAAAGACATTTAATTAATTATATGCAGCTAAGTACAAATGTAATAGTAAGACTAGAAAACATTGAGCTTAAATATAAAAACTCAACCTGCTACTGGGAGGATTATGAACCAAAGTTCCAAGTTCAAAAAATTCCTCAGGCATGCAGAGTTGTTCAGAAAGAAAGGCCCAAGAAGTTGAGCTGATACATGGAATGAATTTTTTTCCTTCATTCTTATTTTCTTTAGGAGTGAACATTGAATTTGAAAATCTGACAGAGGCTTTTGTGATGTAGGTGGCATTCGTAGCAATGGAATATTTGAAGTGTTGTGTTTGATCCAGGAGGGTTATTCTTTTACACTTTTTCTCTTAGATTTTCTATTCTTTTCAAGAGGGAAACAGGCTCAGACATGTGAGCCTCTGCCAGCTATGATTGGGTCAGGTGTTCAGAGAGTTAGATCCTCCTTGGGAACTGGTTTCAGTAGCATTAGCCTAATGTCCCCAAAATGTCCCAAATGACATTTGACATTTAGATGGGATTTTAACTATGATTTACTGAGTGTTATTATTTCGATATCTAGATATCTAACCCCACCTCTTGCAGCGTCCATTCCCACCTCACTTGGGGAAGTAATAAGAATTGTCAAACCATGGAAGTCTAGATGTGCAGCTCCTTTCTGTCTTTAAGCCTGGACCACTATCCCTGGCTGGTGTGACCTATAGGAGAAGAAAAATTCTTTTTCTCTCTATCCACCTGTCTCAGTTCATTCAGACTGCTATAACAGAATACCATAGACTGGGTGGATTATAAACAACAGAAATTTCTCACAGTTCTAGAAGCTGGGAAGTCCAAGATTGGGGCACCAGAAGATTCAGTGTCTGGTGATGGTCATCTTTTTGCTGTGTCCTCACTTGGCAGAAGAGGTGGGGGAAGCTTTCTAGGGTCTCTTTTATCAGGGCATTAACCCCATTCATGAGGGCTCTATTCTCATGTTCTAATCACCTCCCCAAGACCCCACCTCCTAATACCATCATAATGGGGGCTAGATTTCAACATATGAATTTTGTGGGGACACAAACATTGTCTATAGCACCATGTTAGGGTCATTGACTGGGGCCTTATAAATTAGACTGACAAAAGACTGATTAACAAGAGAAAACAAACAGTAGTTTACTAGCGTCTGAATTGATTGAATACAAGTGAACACTTAGCAATGAGTAAACTCAAAGGGGTCGTTAGAACTTGGGCTTATATAATATCTTAACAAAAGAACAGTAAATTTTTAGTAAAGTGACAAGGCAAAGGAAAAGGACTTTGAGTTTGTAGAGTGGCAAATTGTGGGAAGGCAAATATGTGGAGAAACTAATGGAAGATAAGGGCTAGTATTAGCATGGTTTGTGTGTAGATTCCTCTGGTGATTGTGTGTAGATTGTGTGTATATTGTCTCTGGCGATTAACTTTTGTCCCTCCTGGCTGGGACGGGGTGGTGGGGGGAGTGTCTTGCTTTTAGACAAATAGGGGGAGGACAGAGAGCTTTTCTTGTATCTGCTTCTTCTCAACTGCCTTCACTCAAGATGATCCTTATGCCGAAGTGGCATATTTGGTGGTGGCATATTCTGCTATACTTCAGACCCATTGTGTTAGAGACCAATGGTCCTTTCTATGGAAGAGCCGTCATCTTTGTCCTTGATGCTCTTTCTGCTATGTGAGCCTCACCAGCTCCCACTTTTACTTTTCAACTTTCTCATTTCTTCCTCTTTTGATATGGCTGTTTTCCTCGTCTCCTTTTTCCTGTGCGTTTTCTTGTCTTAGGATCAATTTCTCAGTTTTATTTTGTTTTGTTTTGTTTTTTTAGCCCCTCTCCCTTTTCTGGTCCTTCCTCTTGCTCTCAGCGAGAGAGCCTCATCATTTCCTCACAGAATGCGATCAGGAGGACAGTCTCCTCAGGAAACAGACTCCCCATTTCTGGGAATTCCAACTTTTTAGATGCAAAACCAGGTAGCTTTTTTCTTTTCTTTTCTTTTCTTTTTTTTTTTTTAAGAAGATGTTGGGGCTAGGAGTTTAGTAATTTTATTTATTTATTTTTGCTGTGTTGGGTCTTCGTTTCTGTGCGAGGTCTTTCTCTAGTTGCGGCAAGCGGGGACCACTCTTCATCGCGGTGCGCGGGCCTCTGACTGTCGCGGCCTCTCTTGCTGTGGAGCACAGGCTTCAGACGCGCAGGCTCAGTAGTTGTGGCTCACGGGCCTAGTTGCTCCGTGGCATATGGGATCCCCCCAGACCAGGACTCGAATCCGTGTCCCCTGCATTAGCAGGCAGATTCTCAACCACTGTGCCACCAGGGAAGCCCCAGGTAGCTTTTTTCTTTACTTCAAAATATCTATAGCCACAGCAGGTGGCAGAGGCCTGCAGGGATCCAGACGCTGCAGTTCAAAGGCTGTCTGCTGATTAGCACCCTGAAGAGACCAGGGAAAATAAACCTCAGGGCTTTTAACCTTTCTTTTAGGAGCCAAAATTACAGATTTCCATTTCCATTTGGACAAAGAATGTGGGGCTAGAGAACTGTGGCTCTCTGGAAAATGTCAGCACCAGTGTAGCGATGGGAAAATAGGAGCTGCAGGATGTCGCTGGGCAGCTGTCAGCGCCACAGAGCTGGGGCGGACAGTGATGGCCAAGGGTTGCCTCCGAGGTGCCCAGGAGCAAACTGGGAGTAAATGCATGTTTGGGGAAAATAGGAAATCCTGACCATTCTCTATCTGAATGGGGGTAATGGAAAGAGCCCTGAACCCAAACTAAGGAGATTTGGTTCTAGTCTTGGCTTTGCCTCTGATAAGACATATGATCTTATTTTCTATGATCTTTCTGGGCCTTACTTTTTAAAACCTATTAAATCTGCAGTCTCCCAGATCGTTTCCAGATCCCCAAACATGATTCTATAATATCCTACGGGTTTCTGTTCTCAGTGAACTATAACAACAGAACCCCACTGAAGAGCAAGGATATGCTTTTTAAGACTGGTGCTCAAAAGTTTTGTTTAACAGGACAGGCACTGAAAATGCAGTGCAGGCATCACATTAAGGAGTAGCAGTGCTTGTAGCTGGCCTCGAAAAAGTTCTTTATTGTTAAGCCAGACTAGAATATCCCATATTGTTTCTCATGTGTGCTTGGAGAGATAGAGTCAAAGAGTTTAAATGACTTCAGAAAAGAAACTTCAAAAGACATAAGACAGTATAAGGGGCTTCATCTCCTACCTTTTTTTCCCCACCCCACCCCCAGATTTAAAAGCAGAAGCTCATCTCTCAGATAGCAAACTCGTGGCTGAAACAAAAATCATGAACCATCAAGAGTAGACACTTCCACATTTGTCGGTCAGTTTAGGGAAAGGTCAGGGGACAAAAAGAGAGAGACCCTGACATTATGATTGTGGATTGTTAAAGCAGAGAATAGATGAAAATATGGCTTTAAACCACAAGATAAGCAACAAGTTACTCTCTTTAATCCAAACATGCTACAGTTCCTGCTAACACTAGCAATAATAATTATAATTACTAGCCAAGATTTATTGAGAGCTGGTGGCCAGATAGAACATTTAAGCGCTTTCCTCATTTGATCTTCATAGTTGCCCTCTCGGGTAGGTAATATTATTATAAATGAGGAAACCAAGGCTCAGAGAAGTTATTTGCTCCATTGAGTAAGTCAAGGCATCAGTATTTGCATTCAGATCTGTAGGTGGCATTTGTAGCAATGGAATATTGGAAGCGTGTGTCTGATACAGCAGGGTTATTCTCCTCAACTGCTCTCAGCTGCTTTGCTTGGGTGTCTAATTCTTGTCAGATGCTTTGGCCTCACTCAGCACAACTGCTGCCATTGCTGTTTTAACTGATAGTGCAGCATTTCACAAACGTTTCTTCTAGAACCCTGGGGTTCCAAGGAAATGCACTGGGGTTCTGTGAGGGGCACTTTGCCACTGGAGGTAGCTTCTAGGTGCCTTTGTGAAGTCACTGGTTTCTCCCAACCCCCATTTTAAGTTTGTGAATAGTTTATTTTTTTCCCTCTGAGTTCAAATCTTTTTTTCTTTCCCTCTCCAAATTACATTCCCATCTTTCTAATGCAGTTAGTGTCTGTTCCAGAAAGCTAAATCTGGAAGTGTTTCTGGCTAAAGCAGAAAATTTATTATATTTGTTTAATTGTAACCCAGATAGAAAACAACATGAGGATGAGATTTTTGATACAATTCCCATCCAGCCTACATCTCTAATCCCATTGTCCTAGTTTTCTGCTTAACACTGTGTGGTTGTGCAGAGCTCCCTTAGGAGGGGCAGGACAGGGTAGGATGAAGGTCTAGGATGATTGTCTGGGCAGGATGTGGGTATTCCTGGGTTGTTGTTTATGGCTCCATCAAAATATTCTCCCCAGTTCCTAGAAATTGAGGGTTTCAACAGTGTCTCTGTGGTTTTCTCCATTTTGAATGGAAATTTTTTTAGCAACAAAGGAGGAAGAAACATGCTCCTCTCACATGTATTCCCTGAGTTATGTTTTGGATTTGAGTGTGCAAGTAGATGTGGTATGTACTAGCCAGACTCTCAAGGGCAAACATTTCAAACTCAAGTGTTCATAAGAAACAATTAGGTGACATAGCCGAGCAGAAGTACCCTGGGTCAGGGAAGCTATAGGGTTGGGTGAGAACTGTGGAGGGCACACGGCCCTTCTTAGGGGCAGCCCCTACTCCACCCCAGGTGATAATTGTCTCCTGAAATTACAGGTTCAACATAATCATATCCTTCAGTTTTTAAAGAGGAATCAGAAATACAGAAGTTTACATGAAACCTCTCAATTTTTTTATGTTGGCAGTTAATTTTACAAATTAAAAAAACACTATGTAGAGGAAAATCGCTGCAAAGGATAAACAAAACACAGATTTGGCCCTGTAAGCTGCCACTTTGCAGTCTCTACTCTAGAATTTTATTGAGTGAAGGTAGAACCAGGATTTGGGTAAGGAGAAGAGAAAAGCTTTAGTGGCACTGGGCGACTTTCTGCAGCACCAGCCGCCTTCCAAGGTCAGAGCTACAAGGGTGGATTGAATGTCTGTAGTTCTTGAGCAGAGGCTGGCGGGCCACGCCCTGGGATGTTGTAGATAGGCTTCCACTTGAATGCGCTGACCTTTGGCTTTCTTTCAGCTTCAAAGGTCCATGATTTTATGTAACCGAGAATTAGGTGCTATGAGAGTTAAATAGAGGGGCAGGTGACTTCTGTTGTCGAAATCAAGGATCATCGTTGTTGGCGCAATTACTCCTTAAAATATCTTTAAAAAGAAGTTAAGGGAGGATTGCTGGAGACTCACCAGCCTGGAGCTCAGGTTTCTGAGAAGGAGCTAATCAGAGCAAAAGAAATACAACCCAGTTGACCTAAAGATATGGCATTTAAACTGGAACTTAAGGAATAGGAAGGATTTGGACAGAAAAAAGCATGGATAGGAAAAACAGTAATCTTGGAGGAAGCAGCAGAGATGGAATATGCATACTAAGTCCATGCAGCCTCCCGTAGTTAGATTTGATGACTTCTTTTCTTTTCTTTATATAACATGCTAGTATAGCTTCTAAGGGCTTTAGCAATAATAACCCCTTTAATTCTTGTGACATTGCTGTGAGGTAGTTACAACCAATAATAATTAGTATCCTCATTTTACAGGTGAGGAAACTGAGTTATCTTATTTTAACATTTGTTACGTTCAGATAATGGCAGGATGCAAGACCGTGATCCGTGAATAGATGGAAGGCAGAACGTTTCATTACTCACAGCTCCCAAAGAGAAAAGTCTGCCACACAGAGCCACAAGAGCAACAAGGGGTCACTCCAGGGGAAAGAGTGACACCTGGAACTGTAGGAGATGGCTAATGTGTATGACAAGCAGGTGGGGTTAGCTAGGTTTCCCAGGCTTCTTGTGGATTGGATATTTTTTCATGATTCTGCAAGTGCAAGGAAGAAGGCGCCGTCCTTTGAAGTTTGGTGTCAGGCCTCTGGCAGTTGTGGTATGTATGTTATAGCCCAGGAATGTTAGAGCCCCATAAGGGAAACAGTTGGAGTGTGGGTTTAGCAGAATGCTGCAAAAGGGGATTGAGAGCTTTTTTAGCCATCATCTCAAAACTGGGTCAAGACAGCACTTGTGAAATATTATATTATCCTGAGGCACAGAAACCCCACTGACTTTCCAAGGTCACCACTAGTAAGTAGCAGACGCAAGATTTAGCACCAGGCAGTGTGGTTCCAGGGTCCATGTGAGAAAAGGCTAGAAAAGTCAGTGCAGGATCTGCCCAAGGAGGCACTTGAAAACCAAACAAAGGTGTTTGGGCTTTCTTTGGTCAGATGACCACATCAGTGATAGAGGGACACAGTGAGAGGACAAGGACAAGCTTATAGAAGAATATACAGTGTGAGAAAGGGACCTTGGCTGTCATCCTTGCCAAACCGTTTGTCATCTTTTATCTCCAAACAAGTCTTTTTAACCTCTTTCTTTGGGTGGTCCCTTCTTCCACTAAGATGTGTGTGGTCTTTAGTGGTCCTTTAGGGAGAGGCTGTGGCAATGTGGATGCGATTTTTGTAGGCGAGGAGTAAAGGATCTTTACTAATTTGTCAGTATCCAATATTTAAAATTCCTATTGAGAACATCTTGAGCACATATCTGGGCAAAGACCAATTATTGGAGGGTTGAACCTCTCCTGTTTTCTTTTGCGGTCTTTCTCCCTCACTCTTTTTGAGCTCAAATTGTATCCATCCACTGGAAGACTACAAATGCAAACCTCTTTAATTCCCTCTGTCTATGCTAAACTCCCATATTCATGTTGAACAAATAAAGCATTGGGTGTTAAGGAATCGTCTGTCTGTTTAGTCTTTGTCTTTAAAAAACTAGCTAAGAACTGTGAGGGAGGGAGCCGTGGAGCTGAGAGAATTCCTAGAGCAGCTCTGCTTGGGGAAGCAGTTTTACGCCTTCTGTTTCCTCATCACCCTGGTGTGCTGGTTAAGCATTTGAAAGCAGAGCACTCCTTGGGCCCTGAAGGACTGATTTCTGGCTCATTGCTCTTTCAGGTGTCTTTAAAAAGAAAGGGGAGGTGGGGGATGGACTGTGGAAGATTCACCTGCTTAGTGCTCAGGTTTCTGAGGGGAAGCTAACCAGGGCTAAGGGAGCACAACCCAATTGACTTACGATCCCTGAGAGCACTTGTGGTATTTGTTGTGATCGCTCTCCATGATGTGAATTATACATGAAATCTGTTTCCATCAGGCGGGTGGCAGGTTAGATGAGCACAAAGTCTGAAGCCTCTCAAAGACAACTTGGGGTCCTTGCTTTCCCTTCAGCCATAGCTGATCGGGGCCAGCCCCACCTGAATCCTGGATGGGGTGATAATTTCTCCAGAAGTTCACAAACATTTTCTTTCTACAATAATAATAACCCCCAAGATTTGCTTAAGGCTTTTTAGTTCACCAAGCCTTTTGCATACTTAGTGTCATTGGAAGCTCTAACGACTTTCTAGGAAGACCCCACTCCCCACATTGAGGCTGCTCCCTCCTGCCTGTTATTCTACTTGGACCTGCCTCTAGACTTCAGCTGGCCTATTCCTACATTCCCGGTGCCCAGCAAACACAATCTCAAGCATTTGTTTGGACTATTGTGAATTGAATCCAGCCTCATAGTTCTCTCCCAGTTGTCTGCCTAGTTTAATTCATTAGAGGTAAGGCAGCCATGAGTGAAACCACGCTGATTTGTTGCTTCTGTCATGGCTTCTGACCTTCTTGCATTTTATTATTAATAAAGATCTCAAACAACAGGCCATTAAAAAACGCATGTTTCTGTGATGGTGGAGTTTGAGGATAACTACACTGGGGAATTATTTGTATGTATGTTAAGGGGAAAACAATCTTCCAGCTGCCACTGAAGTTCATATAACCATGAGGTTCCCCTCTGCCTTCCACCAGACATTTATTGAAGGCTTTCTGCAGTTTAGGCACTGTGTTAGACCCTGGGAATTTAAGATGAAGATACGGATGCTCAGTGCTGAGTCTGGAGCGGGGTGGGCTAGGGGTGTCTAAGGAAGAGACCAAAAGGGAACCAGCCAATGGCAAGTGAGAGCAGGAGAACAAGTGAGGAGGGAGTCACAGAAAGAGAAATATAGATAGTAGTTAACTATATATGAATCAGACCCTTCCAATGTCCAGAAATATATTACTATATGATAGAATGGTTCAGGAAAAATAATAAAGCTACAGCCAGCCCTATATCAATATGGAATAACACAGAAAAATTTTCCCCAGTTTTATTGAGATATAAATATCATACAACATTATGTAAGTTTAAGGTGTACATGATGATAGAATATACATATGTATTGCAAAACGATTACTACAATAAGGCTAGTTAACACATCCATCACTTTATATGGTTACTCTTTTGTGTGTGTGTGTGTGTGTGTGTGTGTGTGTGTGTATAAAGTAACTTTTTAAATTAACTCTCTTAGCAAATTTCAAGTATACAATACTGTATTGTTAACTATAGTCATCATGCTGTACATTAGACCCCCAAAACTTATTCCTCTTATAACTGGAAATTTATACTCTTTGACCACCTTCACTCATCCCCCACCCTTCTCCTATAAACACCAATAAACTCTCTGTGTCTATGAGTTTTGCTTTTTTAGATTCCATATGTAAGTGAGATCATACAGTATTTGCCTTTCTCCATATGACTTATTTCATTTAGCATAGCGCATTCAGAGTTTATCCATGTTGCTGTAAATGGTGGAATTTCCTTAATTTTTATGGTTGAATAATATTCCAGTGTGTGTGTGTGTGTGTGTGTGTGTGTGTGTGTGTGTGTGTGTGTGTGTATATTTATATCTCACAACTTCTTTATCCATTCACCTGTGACAAACGGTTAGGTTGTTTCCATGTCCTGACTATTGTAAATAATGCTGCAAAGAACATGGAAGTACAGCTATGTCTCTGAGATAATGATTTTATTTCCTTTGGATATATACCCAAAGGTGGGATTGCTGGATCATATGTAGTTCCATTTTTAATTTTTTGAGGAACTTCCTTACTATTTTCCATAGTGGCTGTACCAATTTACATTTCCACCAACAGTGCACAAGTGTTCCTTTTTCACCAGCACTTACCTCTTGTCCTTTTGATAATAGCCCTTCTAACAGATGTGAGTTGATATCTCATTGTGGTTTTGATTTGCATTTCCCCAATGATTAGTAATGTTTAGCACCTTTTCATGTACTTGCTGGCCATTTGTATATCTTCTTTGGAAATTGTCTATTTGGGTCCTTTGGCCATTTTGAATTGGGTTATATATATGTATTATATATATTTTTTTGCTTGAGTTGAATGAGTTCATTACATATTTTGAATATTAATCCCTTATCAGATATAGGGTTTGCAGATATTTTCTCCCATTCTGTAGGTTGCCTTTTCATTTTGCTAATCATTTCATTTGCTGTGCAGAAGATTTTTAGTTTGATGTAGCCCTTTTGTTTATTTTTGCTTTTATTGCTTGTGCCTTTGGTGTTGTACCCAAAAATATCATTGCCAAGACCAGTGTCAAGGTCACCCCCTTGTTTTCTTCTAGGAGTTTTACAGTTTCAGGTCTTACATATTAGTCTTTAATCTATTTTAAGTTAATTTTTGTGAGTGATGTAAGACAGAGGTCTAGTTTCATTCTTTTGCATGTGGATATTCAGTTTTCTCAATACTACTTATTGAAGAGACTGTATTTTCCCCATTGAGTAGTCTTGGCTCCATTGTCAAATATTAGTCACATGTATATGTGTGAGTTTATTTCAGGGCTCTTTTTTAAAATGCCATTTATACTATTTTGATTACTATAGCTTTGTAGTATTGTTTGAAATCAAGGAGTGTGATGCCTCCAGCTTTGTTCTTCTTTCTCAAGATTGCTTTGGTTATTTGCAGTCTTTTTTGGGTGCATAAAAATTTTATTACTGTTTTTTTCTATTTATGTAAAAAATGCTATTGAAATTTTGGTGGGGATTGCATTGAATCTTTTTTTTTTTTACATCTTTATTGGAGTATAATTGCTTTACAATGGTGTGTTAGTTTCTGCTTTATAACAAAGTGAATCAGTTATACATATACATATGTTCCCATATCTCTTCCCTCTTGCGTCTCCCTCCCTCCCACCCTCGCTATCCCACCCCTCCAGGCAGTCACAAAGCACCGAGCTGATCTCCCTGTGCTATGCGGCTGCTTCCCACTACATATCTACCTTACGTTTGGTAGTGTATATATGTCCATGCCTCTCTCTCGCTTTGTCACAGCTTACCCTTCCCCCTCCCCATATCCTCAAGTCCATTCTCTAGTAGGTCTGTGTCTTTATTCCTGTCTTATCCCTAGGTTCTTCATAACATGTTTTTTTTCTTAAATTCCATAAACTCCATATATATGTGTTAGCATATGGTATTTGTCTTTCTCTTTCTGACTTACTTCACTCTGTATGACAGACTCTAGGTCTATCCACCTCATTACAAATAGCTCAATGTTGTTTCTTTTTATGGCTGAGTAATATTCCATTGTATATATGTGCCACATCTTCTTTATCCATTCATCCAGTGATGGACACTTAGGTTCTTTCCATCTCTGGGCTATTGTAAATAGAGCTGCAATGAACATTTTGGTACATGACTCTTTTTGAATTATGGTTATCTCAGGGTATATGCCCAGTAGTGGGATTGCTGGGTCATATGGTAGTTCTATTTGTAGTTTTTTAAGGAACTTCCATACTGTTCTCCACAGTGGCTGTATCAATTTACATTCCCACCAACAGTGCAAGAGGGTTCCCTTTTCTCCACACCCTCTCCAGCATTTATTGTTTGTAGATTTTTTGATGATGGCCATTCTGACTGGTGTCAGATGATATCTCATTGTAGTTTTGATTTGCATTTCTCTAATGATTAATGATGTTGAGCATTCTTTCATGTGTTTGTTGGCAGTCTGCATATCTTCTTTAGAGAAATGTCTAATTAGGTCTTCTGCCCATTTTTGGATTGGGTTGTTTGTTTTTTTGTTATTGAGCTGCATGAGCTGCTTATAAATTTTGGAGATTAATCCTTTGTCAGTTGCTTCATTTGCAAATATTTTCTCCCATTCTGAGGGTTGTCTTTTGGTCTTGTTTATGGTTTCCTTTGCTGTGCAAAAGCTTTGAAGTTTCATTAGGTCCCATTTGTTTATTTTTGTTTTTATTTCCATTTCTCTAGGAGGTGGGTCAAAAAGGATCTTGCTATGATTTATGTCATAGAGTGTTCTCCCCATGTTTTCCTATAACAGTTTGATAGTTTCTGGCCTTACATTTAGGTCTTTAATCCATTTTGAGCTTAGTTTTGTCTATGGTGTTAGGGAGTGATCTAATCTCATACTTGTAAATGTACCTGTCCAGTTTTCCCAGCACCACTTATTGAAGAGGCTGTCTTTTCTCCACTGTACATTCCTGCCTCCTTTATCAAAGATAAGGTGACCATATGTGCGTGGGTTTATCTCTGGGCTTTCTTTCTTGTTCCATTGATCTATCTTTCTGTTTTTGTGCCAGTACCATACTGTCTTGATTACTGTAGCTTTGTAGTACAGTCTGAAGTCAGGGAGCCTGATTCCTCCAGCTCCGTTCTTCATTCTCAAGATTGCTTTGGCTATTCGGGGTCTTTTGTGTTTCCATACAAATTGTGAAATTTTTTGTTCTAGTTCTGTGAAAAATGCCAGTGGTAGTTTGACAGGGATTGCATTGAATCTGTAGATTGCTTTGGGTAGTAGAGTCATTTTCACAATGTTGATTCTTCCAATCCAAGAACATGGTATATCTCTCCATCTATTTGTATCATCTTTAATTTCTTTCATCAGTGTCTTATAGTTTTCTGCATACAGGTCTTTTGTCTCCTTAGGTAGGTTTATTCCTAGATATTTTATTCTTTTTGTTGCAATCGTAAATGGGAGTGTTTTCTTGATTTCACTTTCAGATTTTTCATCATTAGTGTATAGGAATGCCAGAGATTTCTATGCATTAATTTTGTATCCTGCTACTTTACCAAATTCATTGATTAGCTCTAGTAGTTTTCTGGTAGCATCTTTAGGATTCTCTATGTATACTATCATGTCATCTGCAAACAGTGACAGCTTTACTTCTTCTTTTCTGATTTGGATTCCTTTTATTTCCTTTTCTTCTCTGATTGCTGTGGCTAAAACTTCCAAAACTATGTTGAATAAGTGGTGAGAGTGGGCAACCTTGTCTTGTTCCTGATCTTAGTGGAAATGCTTTCAGTTTTTCACCATTGAGGATGATGTTGGCTGTGGGTTTGTCATATATGGCCTTTATTATGTTAAGGAAAGTTCCCTCTATGCCTACTTTCTGCAGGGTTTTTAACATAAATTGGTGTGGAATTTTATCGAAAGCTTTCTCTGCATCTATTGAGATGATCATATGGTTTTTCTCCTTCAATTTGTTAATATGGTATATCACGTTGATTGATTTGCATATATTGAAGAATCCTTGCATTCCTGGAATAAACCCCACTTGATCATGGTGTATGATCCGTTTTATGTGCTGTTGGATTCTGTTTGCTAGTATTTTGTTGAGGATTTTTGCATCTATGTTCATCAGTGATATTGGCCTGTAGTTTTCTTTCTTTGTGACATCCTTGTCTGGTTTTGGTATCAGGGTGATGGTGGCCTTGTAGATTGAGTTTGGGAGTGTTCCTCCCTCTGCTATATTTTGGAAGAGTTTGAGAAGGATAGGTGTTAGTTCTTCTCTAAATGTTTGATAAAATTCGCCTGTGGAGCCATCTGGTCCTGGGCTTTTGTTCATTGGAAGATTTTTAATCACAGTTTCAATTTCAGTACTTGTGATTGGTCTGTTCATATTTTCTATTTCTTCCTGATTCAGTCTTGGCACATTGTGCATTTCTAAGAATTTGTCCATTTCTTCCAGGTTGTCCATTTTATTGGCATAGAGTTGCTTGTAGTAATCTCTCATGATCTTTTTTATTTCTGCTCTGCTGTATTTCAGTTGTTACTTCTCCTTTTTCATTTCTAATTCTATTGATTTGAGTCTTCTCCCTTTTTTTCTTGATGAGTCTGGCTAATGGTTTATCAATTTTGTTTATCTTCTCAAAGAACCAGCTTTTAGTGTTATTGATCTTTGCTATCGTTTCCTTCATTTCTTTTTCATTTATTTCTGATCTGAGTTTTATGATTTCTTTCCTTCTGCTAACTTTGGGGATTTTTTGTTCTTCTTTCTCTAATTGCTTTAGGTGCAAGGTTAGGTTGTTTATTCAAGATGTTTCCTGTTTCT
The DNA here is from genome assembly GCF_003676395.1 of Aethalodelphis obliquidens. Classification (NCBI taxonomy): domain Eukaryota; kingdom Metazoa; phylum Chordata; class Mammalia; order Artiodactyla; family Delphinidae; genus Aethalodelphis; species Aethalodelphis obliquidens. Next base: position 39,432,558 of record NW_020837954.1, on the reverse strand, counting down.
TAAGGTAGGATTGTATTGCTATAAACTTCCCTCTTAGAACTGCCTTTGCTGCATCCCATAGGTTTTGGGTTGTCGTGTCTCCATTGTCATTTGTTTCTATGTATTTTTTGATTTCCTCTTTGATTTCTTCAGTGATCACTTCGTTATTAAGTAGTGTATTGTTTAGCCTCCATGTGTTTGTGTTTTCTACAGATCTTTTCCTGTAATTGATATCTAGTCTCATAGCGTTGTGGTCAGAAAAGATACTTGATACAATTTCAATTTTCTTAAATTTACCAAGGCTTGATTTGTAACCCAAGATATGATCTATCCTGGAGAATGTTCCATGAGCACTTGAGAAAAATGTGTATTCTGTTGTTTTTGGATGGAATGTCCTATAAATATCAATTAAGTCCATCTTGTTTAATGTATCATTTAAAGCTTGTGTTTCCTTATTTATTTTCATTTTGGATGATCTGTCCATTGGTGAAAGTGGGGTGTTAAAGTCCCCTATTATTACTGTTTTACTGTCGATTTCCCCTTTTATGGCTGTTAGTATTTGCCTTATGTTTTGAGGTGCTCCTGTGTTGGGTGCATAAATATTTACAATTGTTATATCTTCTTGGATCAATCCCTTGATCATTATGTAGTGTCCTTCTTTGTCTCTTGTAATAGTCTTTATTTTAAATTCTATTTTTTCTTATATGAGAATTGCTATTCCAGCTTTCTTTTGGTTTCCATTTGCATGAGATATCTTTTTCCATCCCCTTAACTTTCAGTCTGCTGTATGTGTCTCTAGGTCTGAAGTGGGTCTCTTGTAGACAGCATATATATGGCTCTTGTTTTTGTATCCATTCAGCCAGTCTGTGTCTTTTGGCTGGAGCATTTAATTCATTTACATTTAAGGTAATTATCAATATGTATGTTCCTCTTCCCATTTTCTTAATTGTTTTGGGTTCATTATTGTAGGTCTTTTCCTTCTCTTGTGTTTCTTGCCTAGAGAAGTTCCTTTAGCAGTTGTAAAGCTGGTTTGGTGGTGCTGAACTCTCTCAGCTTTTGCTTGTCTGTAAAGGTTTTAATTTCTCCATCAAATCTGAATGAGATCCTTCCTGGGTAGAGTAATCTTGGTTGCAGGTTTTTCTCCTTTATCACTTTAAATATGTCCTGCCAGTCCCTTCTGGCTTGCAGAGTTTCTGCTGAAAGATCAGCTGCTAACCTTATGGGGATTCCCTTGTGTGTTATTTGTTGTTTTTCCCTTGCTGCTTTTAATATGCTTTCTTTGTATTTAATTTTTGACAGTTTGATTAACATGTGTCTTGGCATGTTTCTCTTTGAATTTATCCTGTATGGGACTCTCTGTGCTTCCTGGACTTGATTAACTATTTCCTTTCCCTTATTAGGGAAGTTTGCAACTATAATCTCTTCAAATATTTTCTCAGTCCCTTTCTTTTTCTCTTCTTCTTCTGCAACCCCTATAATTCGAATGTTGGTGCGTTTAATGTTGTCCCAGAGGTCTGTGAGACTGTCCTCAGTTCTTTTCATTCTTTCTTCCTTATTCTGCTCTGCAGTAGTTATTTCCACTATTTTATCTTCCAGGTCACTTATCCGTTCTTCTGACTCAGTTATTCTGCTATTGGTCCCATCTTGAGTATTTTTAATTTCATTTATTGTGTTGTTCATCGTTGTTTGTTTCATCTTTAGTTCTTCTAGGTCCTTGTTAAATGTTTCTTGCATTTTGTCTATTCTATTTCCAAGATTTTGGATCATCTTTACTATCATTATTCTGAATTCTTTTTCAGGTAGACTGCCTATTTCCTCTTCATTTGTTAGGTCTGGTGGGTTTTTATCTTGCTCCTTCATCTGCTGTGTGTTTTTCTGTCTTCTCATTTTGCTTATCCCACTGTGTTGGGGTCTCCTTTTTGCAGGCTGCAGGTTCGTAGTTCCCATTGTTTTTGGTGTCTGTCCCCAGTGGCTATGGTTGGTTCAGTGGGTTGTGGAGGGGACTAGTGCCTGTGTTCTGGTGGATGAGGCTGGATCTTGTCTTTCTGGTGGGCAGGTCCACGTCTGGTGGTGTGTTTTGGTGTGTCTGTGGACTTATTATGATTTTAGGCAGCCTCTCTGCTAATGGGTGGGGTTGTGTTCCTGTCTTGCTAGCTGTTTGGCATAGGATGTCCAGCACTGTAGCTTGCTGGTCCTTGAGTGAAGCTGGGTGCTGGTGTTGAGATGGAGATCTCTGGGAGATTTTCGCCATTTGATATTATGTGTAGCTGGGAGGTGTCTTGTGGACCAGTGTTCTGAAGTTGGCTCTCCCACCTCAGAGGCACAGCACTGACTCCTGGCTGCAGCACCAAGAACCTTTCATCCACACGGCTCAGAATAAAAGGGAGAAAAAGTAGAAAGAAAGAATTAGTAGAAGAAGAAAGAAAGAAAGAAAGAAAGAAGGAAAGAAGAAAGAAGGAAAGAAAGAAAGAAGGAAAGAAGGGAGGGAAGGAGGGAGGAAGGAAGGAAGGAAAAAAAAGAAAGAAAGAAGATAAAGTAAAATAAAATAAAGTAAGATAAAATATAATAAAGTTATTAAAATAAAAAATAATAATTATTAAGAAAAAAAGAAAAAAATTAAAAAACGAAAAACGGACTGATAGAACCCTAGGACAAATGGTGGAAGCAAAGCTATACAGACAAAATCTCACACAGAAGCATACACATACACACTCACAAAAAGAGGAAAAGGGAAAATAATCATAAATCTTGCTCTCAAAGTCCGCCTCCTCTATTTGGGATGATTCATTGTCTAAAGGAAGGAAGGAAGGACAGAAAGAAAGAAGATAAAGTAAAATAAAATAATTAAAATGAAAAATAATAATTAAAAAACAGAAGGATGCATAGAACCCTAGGACAAATGGTGGAAGCAAAGCTATACAGACAAAAATCTCACACAGAAACATACACACTCACAAAAAGTGGAAAAGGGGAAAAACTCATAAATCTTGCTCTCAAAGTCCACCTCCTTAATTTGGGATGACTCGTCTATTCAGGTATTCCACATATGCCGGGTACATCAAGTTGATTGTGGAGCTTTAATCCGCTGCTTCTGAGGCTGCTGGGAGAGATTTCCCTTTCTCTTCTTTGTTCTCACAGCTCCCAGGGGCTCAGCTTTGGATTTGGCCCTGCCTCTGCCTGTAGGTCGCTGGAGGGCGTCTGTTCTACGCTCAGACAGGATGGGGTTAAAGGAACCGCTGATTCAGGGGCTCTGGCTCACTCAGGCCGGGGGGAGGGAGGGGCACGGAGTGCGGGGCGAGCCTGTGGCGGCAGAGGCCAGCGTGATGTTGACCAGCCTGAGGCGTGCCGTGTGTTCTTCCAGGGGAGTTGTCCCTGGATCCTGGGACCCTGGCAGTGGCAGGTTGCACAGGCTCCCTGGAATGGGGGGTGTGGATAGTGACCTGTGCTCGCAAACAGGCTTCTTGGTGGTGGCAGCAGCAGCCTTAGCATCTCATGCCCATCTCTGGGGTCCGTGCTTTTAGCCGCGGCTCGTGTCCATCTCTGGAGCTCCTTTAAGCAGCACTCTTAATCCCCTCTTCTCGCGCACCAGGAAACAAAGGTAAGAAAAAGTCTCTTGCCTCTTCGGCAGGTCCAGACTTTTCTCCAGACTTCCTCCCGGCTAGCCGTGGCGCACTAACACCCTGCAGGCTGTGTTCACGCCGCCAACCCCAGTCCTCACCTGGCGCTCCGACCGAAGCCCAAGCCTCAACTCCCAGCCCCGCCCGCCCCGGCGGGTGAGCAGACAAGCCTCTCAGGCTGGTGAGTGCCGGTCGGCCCTGATCCTCTGTGCAGGAATCTCTCCGCTTTGCCCTCCGCACCCCTGTTGCTGTGCTCTCCTCCGCGGCTCCAAAGCTTTCCCCCTCCGCCACCCACAGTCTCCGCCTGCGAAGGGGCTTCCTAGTGTGTGGAAACCTTTCCACCTTCACAGCTCCCTCCCACTGGTGCAGGTCCCGTCGCTATCCTTTTGTCTCTGTTTATTCTTTTTTCTTTTGCGCTACCCAGGTACGTGGGGGCTTTCTTGCCTTTTGGGAGGTCTGACGTCTTCTGCCAGCGTTCAGTAGGTGTTCTGTAGGAGTTGTTCCACGTTTAGATGTATTTCTGGTGTATCTGTGGGGAGGAAGGTGGTCTCCGCTTCTTACTCTTCCGCCATCTTCCCGGAAGCTCCGCATTGGCTTTGGGTAGTACAGACATGTTAACAATATTAATTTTTCTGAGCCATGATCATGGGATATGTTTTCATTCATTTATACTCTCTTCAATTTTTTTTTTTTATCAGCGTCTTATAGTTTTTAGTGGATAGCTCTTTCCCCTCAGTTAAATTTATTTCTAAGTATTTTATTGTTTTTGGTGCTATTGTGAATGGGATCATTTTCTTCATTTCTTTTTCAGATGGTTAATTTTTAGTATATGGAAGCACAACTGATTTTTGGATATTGATTTTGTATCCTGAAACTTTACTGAATTTGTTTGTTAGTTTGAACAGTTTTTTGGTGGAGTCTTTAGGGTTTTCTATAGATAATATATCATCTGCAAACAGACAATTTGGATGTTTTTTATTATTATTTTTTTTTTCTCGCCTGATTGCTCTGGCTAGGACTCTAGCCCTATGTTGAACAGGAATGGTGAGAGTCAGCACCTTTGTCTTATTCCCGATCCTAGAGGTAAAGCTTCCAACATTTCACCCTTTAATATGATGTTAGCTGTGGGCTTGTCATGTATGACTTTTATTATGTTGTGGTGTTGAGAGGTTTTTCTTTTTATCATGAATAGTTGTTGATTTTTGTCAAATACTTTTTCTGCATCTGTTGAGGTGATCATGTAATTTTTATTTTTCTTTCTATTAAATGTGATATATTACATTTGTTGATTTGAATGTGTTGAACCATCCTTGTACTCCAGGGAAAACTTCCACTTGATGGTGCACGATCATTTTAGTGAACTGTTGAATTTGGTTTGCTAGTATTTTGTTGAGAATTTTTGCATCTATATTCACCAGGGATATTGGCCTATAGTTTTCTTACAGTGTCATCTGGCTTTGGTAATGTTGGCTTCATAAAATGAGTTTGGGTGTACTCCCTTCTCTTTAATTTTTTGGAAGAGTTTGAGAAGGATTGGCATTATTTATTTATTTATTTTTAAATGTTTGGTAGAGTTCACCAGTGAAAGCATCTGGTCCTGGGCTTTTCTTTGTTGGGAGATTTTTAATTACTGATTCAATCTCTGTACTTGTTATTATCTGTTCTGATTTTCTATTTCTTCAGAATTCAGTCTTGGTAGGTTGTATGTATTAGGAATTTATCCTTTTTTTTTTCTAGGTTGTCCAATTTGTTGGCCTATGATTGTTCATAGTAGTCATTTGTGATTCTTTGTATTTCTGTCTTATCTGTTGTAATATCTCCTCTTCCATTTATAATTTTATTTACTGGAGTCCTCTCTCCTTTTTTTGGTTAGTCCAGCTAAAGGATTTTCAATTTTGTTTATCTTTTCAAATAACCAACTTTTAGTTTTGTTAATCTATTCTATTGTTTTCATATTCTCTATTTCATTTATTTCTGCTCTAATCTTTATTTTCTTCCTTCTGCTAATTTGGGCTTAGTTTGTTCTTCTTTTTCTAGTTCCTTGAGGCATAATTTGAGATATTTCTTTTTTTAATGTAAATATTTACCACTATAAACTTCCCTCTTAGAACTGCTTTTGCTGCTTCCCATTAAGTTTTGGTATACTCTGTTTCCATTTTTCTGGAGATATATATATTTAAAAAATTTCCCTTCTGATTTAATTGTTCAGGAGTGTGTTGTTTACTTTCCATATACTCTCCCTTTGTATAAATTGAAGGCTGAAACTTGCATTCCAGGAAAATACAAAAACAGGGCTCAGTGTGGTCGATGCCAGTTCAGAATCTTGCTAGTTTGACTATTAGGATTTCCCAGAGCTGTGGAATCAAAAGGAAAGGAGACTATGCTTATTCTATGATATAAGCATAGTATTTCTGTAGAGAATTAAAGGTTTGGGCTATTTATCTGCACTGACATCTTCCTCATGCAGTAGATGTTCCTTGGTTTCAGTGTGTGTTATTATAAATGCATTAGGAAAGAACTGTTCTGATTTCAGGATTATCTGGACCTAGTGGGAAGATATGCTGAGACCATAACCAAGGTCAAATTGAAGTAGCTTTTTGAGTTAATATTGTTAGAAATGGATTTTTCTAACTAAAATATAGCTTAACAATTTTCTAGAGGGGTACATGAATGGTTTCTTGATACGATACCATTTTCTGTCTCTTAATCTCATTCTTTCTCTTAAAAGATTTTTGTCATTTTCCCGCTCTAATATAAATATTTGTTTTATATAAAAAATTTGGAAGATACAGAAAAATAGAAAGAAAAATTCTCTGTAATTCTTATACCTAGAATATATCTTGGCATATTTCCTTTTTTTTTTTTAAGTTACAAGATGCTCATTCCTTTTATTGTTTGTTTGTATATTTATTTATTATTTTATTTTTGGCTGCATTGGGTCTTCATTGCTGTGTGCAGGCTTTGTCTAGTTGTGGTGAGTGGGGGCTACTCTCCGTTGCAGTGTGTGGGCTTCTTATTGTGGTGGCTTCTCTTGTTGCAGAGCATGGGCTCTAGGTGCGCAGGCTTCGGTAGTTGTGGCACGCGGGCTCAGTAGTTATGGCTCACGGGCTCTAGAGTGCAGGCTCAGTAGTTGTGGTGCACAGGCTTAGTTGCTCCACAGCATGTGGGATCTTCCTGGACCAGGGCTCAAACCCATGTCCCCTGCATTGGCAGGTGGATTCTTAACCACTGTGCCTGGCATATTTTCTTTTAATCTTTTTTGGACGTATTTTCTTCAGTGTTGCTATGATCATATGTTATATCCAAAATGGTATATACCTCTTTGGGGAAAATATCTGATTTTAAAATCATAAAGGTAAAACATGTTCTTTGTAGAAAATTGAAAATACAAAAAAATATTAAAAGTTTCAGATTCTGGCAACATGGCAGAGTAGATGTTCAGAGAAACCCTTACCAGTGCAGAGATAAGAGAGGAGTTTGAACAGATGGAAGGTCAAAGAACACTCCCTCTCAATAAAGCTGAGACTCCCTGGAAGGCAGTATACTTCGGGTAGAGGCAAAGCTAGGAAAAAACCTGCGCTGTTGGTGGGCCAGGTTGAAGGGCAAAGAAAAAACTCTCCCTATGAATTCCTAAGCCATAGCTTATACTTGAAAAGATTTTAGCCTGGAATTCATGCTATTGTTTGGCCTACAAAACCCCAATTTGCAAATTTAACTTAAAGTGGTTCTGGATGAGTTGTGTCCTCACATACTTGGCAGGAGCAAATGTAAATTATCTTAGACAAGACTTGCTTTACACTCAGACCTCAATGAATTCCACAGATAAAGTTACAAGGAATATGAGCTTACAGGTATAAATCACTGAACCCACGACAAAACAAGATGCAAAGGAGAGTCAGCAGAAACCAACAACCATCAAATTAGACCATCAAATGCTGCATATGTTAAAATTATCAGTGATTGAATATTTTTAAAAAGTATGTTCAATGTTTAAAGAAATTAAAGAGAGGTCATTGAAAGTATATGAAGGAGCAATATATTCTCAGATCTGTAAAAGAAACAAACAGAATTTCTAGAAATAAAAAATATAATGATTAAAATTAGAAAACTAATGGATTGATTAAATAGCAGATTTGATACAGTTGAGGAGAGATTTAGCAAGTTGGAAGATAGATTTAAATAAATTTCCTAGAATTTCTTGTAGGGAGACATGAAGATGGCAAATATAAGAAAATTAAGGGACATGGATAATAGAAAGAGAAACTCCAATATATGTTTAATCGGAGCCCCAGAAGGAAGATAGGAATTTAGTTTGAAACCCCTCCATAGATAGATATGAAAGAATGATAGGAGGGACAACATTAGAAAGTATATTAATACAATAAACTTCCATAAATTGAACTCTTTTTTCAAAAGACAAAGCTTGTCGCACTGAATTAAAAAAAAAAAATCCACCCAACAACTGTTTACATGAAACACACCTAAAATATAAGAACACAGAATGGTTGATAGTAAAGGCATGAGAAAAAAATGTAGGCAGACAGATAGTCACCAAAAGAAAATTTGCATAGCTATGCATATTATTGTCAGATAAAATAAGCTTTAAGGCAAAAGGGCTTTACTAGAGATGAAGAAGGGTCTAAGTATTAGTTAAAGTTTAAGAGGAAGATACAACAGTTTTAATCTGGAATGCACCTAATTACAGATTGGTGATAAAACACCAAGGAGAAATAGAGCTGTAATCAAAGTATGAGATTTTAATACACCTCTCAATATTTGATCAAGCAGATAAAAAAAGAAATCAATATAAACACAGAGGATTTGAACAATACAAACAGCAAGCCTGTTCTAATGGGCACATAAAGCACCTCACCCAACAAACAGCAAATATATATTTGTATTAAATTCTCATGGAACATTTATAAAAATTGATTCTAGGTAGTTAAGCAAGCAAGTCTTTACAAATCTAATGATTGGGTATTATTCAGATCATATTTAATGACTGCAAAGCTAACAAGTTCGGAAATTAAACATCAAAAAGATAACTTAAGAAAACTCACGTTTGTATACTGTAACACTTATTTCTAAATAATCCAAATGTCAGAAATAATGGGTATTGAAAAATATGTGCTAAAGCAAAAAGCAGTAACTATATTGAGCACTAGCCAAATTGTTATTAAAGACTTGCATATATGAACAGATGTACAGATGTACACCTGAGATACAATCAGGAAAATAACTTCCCAAGGATGTGTATGAAAGACTTTTATTCATGATGGGAGAAAGTAATTAGGTTATTTACCAAATTAGTGGATTGGCAACTTCACAGGGTGTGTGGTCTTAGCCTGTTTGGCCAGTCTTTGTATTTAGATCTTAAAGACAGAGTTTATACTCCGATTAGTACTTATATATAATACTATTAGTGCTATTTAGTACTGCATGGCTTCTTGTTTGGGAATTATTGGAAAATTTAGATCAGGAATAGACTGTGACAGATTGTGTTTGTTGTAAACTGCTAACAATATACAGATTGTAGGTATTGCTTACGGGACTGTTTTGCACTTAGAACTGAACAGCAAAGAAATAAATACTACGTATTAAGATGTGTGGTAGTTAGTGGTACTCAGAGGGAAATTTATAGTCTAGAATGTATGTGGTACTTAAAGGGAAATTTATAGCTTATTATGCTTGTATTAGAAAAGAACACTGAAAATAAATAAGCTTAGCATCCAAATTATGAAGTTAAAAAGAATAGGATAAACTTCCAAAAACATAGAAGAAAGAAAATAATCAACAAGAGACAAAAATTAATGACCTAGGGAAAAAAGTTACAGTAAAGGTATCAAAACTAAAAGGTTTTTTTTTTTTTTTAAAGCATTAGGAATCCGACAAATCTCTGGCAGAATTACTTAAGGGAAAAAAAGGCAGAAGCCACAAAGAAATACGTCAAGAATGAAGCAGAGGAGAAAACTACTGATGCAGGCAAATTTAAGAATATTACAAAGGAATATTACAAATAGCTTAATGGCAGTGAACCCAAAAGTATGAGAAATGTTCAAATTCATAGAAATTGTAAATTATTATAAAGTGTAAAATAGAGATAAAGCAGCCAAAATTCTACCACCCTTTCTTGCCTGTCTTACCCATTGCTCCATTCTTCTCATATAATAATATTTGTTTAAATGAAAAATTAAATTGATATATAGTAATTGTTAACATTTTGGGGTATTTTTATATATATATATATATATATAATATAACTCACTTGTGTATTGGTTTTAAGTATCAATTACACAGATACCTTCATAGATACTAGATGAAAAATGATAACAGAAAAAGTGTAATGACAGACAGCATCTGGCTTGTTATTCTTTACCACTTAAAAAAGCTGTATGAGTTTTAAAGCAGCTAGTCTTATCTCAATTTCCTTGGTAATGAAGTGAACAATATGTTCTTCCTATAGCTAAGCTTTTGTGGAGAAAAGAGAAAAGAGATTTTTCTAGCAATTCTCCTGGGGCAGCATCCTAGCCACATGGAGCTTGATCATTATTAGCAAGGACTGAACAGCATTATTATTATTTTATGATGTTATTAGACAAAATTAGCAGTCACTGGGGAGTAAGGAATATGGTTCAGTACCCAATTTCCTGAAACTAGAAGGTGTGGAAACAAAAAGGGAAAAATAATGAGAAACGTGGTAAAGAAAGCTGTCCTCTGACCATAGACCTCATCTGAAAACATACAGTACAACTCTTTAGTCTAAACTGTGTGAAGATGAATCCTTTGTTATCACACTTTTTATCTCCCCTTGGATGAAATAATTTTTCAAAAGTTTTTTTTAAAGGATACATGGGTGGTATATTTTTTAGTGCTTGTGTATCTGGAAATGTCTTTTCGTTGTCTTCCCAAGTAAAAGACATCCTATCCGAGTTGAAAATTCTTGAGGACCTTACCCGCATTCTCATAAACTAGTATTAAGTATTTTTCTGGGTACGTGTGTATATATGTAAAAGTATAGAGAAAATTCTGAAAGACTACATACCACATTTTCAACAGTAGTTATCTCTTAAGTAAGGAATAGGTATTTTGTGTGTGTGCTTGTTCGAGTGTGTTTGTGTGTGTGTGTGTGGTGTTGGGGGTGGGTAGTCGTCAAAGACCCTGTTAATGTCAACTGTAGGATTTTAATTTTTCTAAGCAAGGACGGTGTGAAGCATTCCAAGTAAAATTAAAACTTAAAGCAATCTCTTGGATCATAACATTTTTCCTTAAAGATTCTGTAGACATTGTTTTATTGCCTCTAGCACTTAATTCAATAAATTTCTTCAACAATTTTTGAATGCCAACTATGCATCATTGTATAGGAGACACTTTAATGAGCAAAAATGGACTTCATGGAGCTTACAGCAAACTGGAAGAGAGAGACACTAATCAAATAATCATACAAACAAACAGAAACTAACTGTGGTAAGGACTCTGAAAGGGAGACACATGATCTTTACGAGAGCATGTAACAGGGCAACTTGCCTGGTCAGGAGGTCAGAGAGGAACCCCTAAAGTAGTGACTGTGAAGCAGAGAGAGGAGAGCACTTCAGGGAGAGGGAGCTGGGTATGTAAACTTCCTGTGGTGGGAGCTAAGCACAGCACCTGTGAGGAGCCTAGGAAAGTTGATGTATCTGGAGAGGAGCAGGTGGGCCTGGAGAGGTAGGTAGGAGCCAGTCTATGGACCACCTTATAAACCAAGCCAAGGATTTGGCTTTTGTCCTGAGAGCCATGGGAAGCAATTGAAGGGCATAAGTATGGGAGTGACCTATCAGATCTGTACCACAGAGAGGTCACTCTGGCTACTCTGTGGAGAATTGAATGCAGAGAAGCTAGGGTGAAAATAGGAAGACCAAAGAGGAGTCAATGGCAGTAGCTTGGGATCCAGATAACGACCGCATGGACTAGAGAGAGTGTCTGTAGAGATGGCGAGGAGGGTATATTTGAAAGACATTTGGGAGATAACATCTACAGGATCCCATGATCAATTGGATATCAGGGGTGAGGGAGAGTAATATGTCAAAGACAACTCCTAGTTTCTGGCTAAAGTGACTGGCATGTCCATGGAGATTTCATAGGAAGAGAGCCAGGTTTGGAAAGAATATCATAAGTTTCATTTTTGATGGGTTGAATTCAATAATCATTTGAAATGTTTAAGTGGAGATGTTGAGTAGACAATGGTTCTGCAGATTCAAGACCAAGGAGAGGTCCAAACCGGAGATTTGATTCTGTGAGTCAGGCTACAGAATCCTGGGTTTAGTGGAAAGTGAGACCCCAGTACTTCCTAGAGTATAAGGCTCTGTACTTAGACTAGACTGGAGACAGATAGGACCCAGAAATCAGAAAAGCCTCCTACACATAGTGTGTCTACCCTGCTATTTCTACCAAGAATGTCCCCTTGTCTGCTTTTGATGTACCCTCAGCCAGAAAACCCCTCTTCATGTTCTGTTAGGGAAGCAACCCAGGCCCATCTAGAGAGAACCCATCCCTTGGGCCATTAACTTCACTCTGTTCCTTTACCATCATCTCCACTGCTCACATCATTTTGGAAATGCTTCACTTTTGCTATAGATGAGGCTGACCAAGAGAATAGGGAGGACCACCTGAATTACTCAGTCTGGGAGCCCAGGGAAGGTGACTTGAGCAAGACCTGTGATAGGGTGGCTGCATTACAAGACCAAGCTGACCAGACTTGCAGCTACGTTGCTGACCCAGATCCTTTGCTTCACATGGGTGTGGTGGCCTTGGATTCCTCAGGGAGGAAACCACATCTCTGGGAAGAGAGTAAAATATGAGTTCATGACTTACCATCTGGGTTGATGTCTCTCGTGACCAGGAGACAGCCATTTTGTAGTGTGACATCGGGCAGTCCCCCTGTGTATCCTGTGGGCCAGGCCCAGCTCATCTGAGTGGCTGTAACACTGGATCTGTGGTTGGTGAAGGGGAAGCTGCATGGAAGTACCTATTACTGCCTCTGTCTCCAGTGCCATCTTGATTAGCACCAAGAAGTGCTCTCTTTTAGGGGGATTAGAGAATCCATACTGAATGAACTGTTAGAAAGAGAAGACGTGGGGTCTGGACATTAATAAATGCTGACATGAATCAACACTTACATTTCTTATCTCAGATCCTCACTCTTCTTTGCAATCCAGCTACCCCAGCTGCTGGCAGTGTTGTCATTAGCTGGAGGCTGACAGCACCCCTGGAACTGAGCTTATTAAGAATAAATGAACCCTAGGTTCAGACCCCTTAGGGGTTTGGCTTTATGAAGCTAGGCACAAATAAAAACTCAGCTGCTGAGGCTTTGCGTTATTACATTTTCTGGGTTATGTTGGTCTCTAGGGAATCTGCTTGATGCATTTCTAAGTTGTTTGTTTTGTTTTTAAGGGAGAAGATCAGATTTTAAACAACCTTCAATTAACAGAGATGCCCCCTTTAAAATAGGAGTTCTGGGAAGCAAGATAACTATTTTTAAATGCCCCTTTCTCAGTCAAGGCTCTCCAAGCCTTGCCCTTCCTGGCTGCTGACTGAAGTGTGCAGCCACAACTTTTTGCTCTGGTTAGCATTTGTTGGGTCCAGCACAGCTATAGGCTAGGAAATGGTTTCTAATTTTCCTGCTGCCTCATCAGCAAAATTGACAGCTAAATTCCAAGTGCTGAGGCTTTATTACTTCTGAAGATGTGAGAGGCAGAAAAGAGCACAGCTGGGGCCCTCATCCCAGGTGGAGCATTTAGGACTGGCAGGTAGAGGCAGCTTTTGACTGTTAACTGAGGACAATTTAATCTGGAGGCAATTGCGGGGAGATGAAATTTGAAACCCCCTGATGCTGGTTTCTGTGAATAACTGCTCGTTCAGGAGTACACATCAGGGTTCAGCACTTCCTCAGTTAAGTGTGATCTAAAAGCCCCAGGGAAAAAGAGTTTTAAGAAGCTCAGCTGTTGAGGTGAGGCAGATGACTGGCTTGTTGAGGTTGGACAATTCATCCACCTGTGAATTTGCATATCTCCCACTTCCTTGGAAATGCCACATCCAAGAGGCATTAGAGCTCAGCCTGAGAAAAGGGTGGCTTAGGCTCGGTGGAATGAATTGTTTTCGTTATGTGTATCTGTGAGGGCAGAGTAGGCCAGCTAAAGGCTTTCTAGGCTGGGGTCTTTGTTGAATTCTTGGGTAATTATTTTGTGGCCACATGTTCACATGTTTCTATTTTCTAAAATAAATGTTTACTTCCAAAAAGATTCCTATTACAGTACAACAGCACTTCCCCAGGAAGCACTTGCCCAACAGTCCTTTCCTTTCCACACGGATCTTTGCTCAAGATGGTAATTTACCAAAAGAGTGTAATTATGCAATTGAAAAGTCTTTAAATGCAGTTGTCAGGGAAATGCCATGGAGCATTTCGAAACAGGCCAGGTGTGAGTGTAAGTTAATGAGACTGATGTTTACATTTCTATAAAGGTGTACAAAACAAAAGCAAGATTCTGCACTCTGACTTCCATCTTCCCCAGGTTAGTTTAGGGTAATTAAGGCAGAACCCTGGCCACCTGTCGCTAGATGATTGCTCTTTCTGTTCTGTGTTGCAGACTCTCATCAAGGGTCCCCATTGCTTCTTGTTTATTTGTTTATTATCTAAGGAGGAGAGATCTCTCCTCATCTGAGGCTTGTTGATGGAGAGGACAGAAGTTTTCTTCTTGGATCCTCTCACTGAGCATGTGGTTGGTTGCTTTTAGAATCCTCTCAGCTCCTGAACTGAAGGGTTAGTTGGGGTACAAAATTTCCTAACTAAATTTTGCAGTTTTTTGTTCTTGTATTTTCCTAAGTATTTCCCAAGAAAAGGGTGGATAGGGTTACCAACTTTCTGCTATTTTATCCAGAAACATTTCCCCCATTCTTCTAATAGCAATTCTTTCTCTCATCCTGTGGCTGCTTTGAAAAAGGAGCTAGTCTGGGCCTAAAGATCATCTAAGTTTCTTACTAGAATCTTAGGCATTAGAACTTGACATGGGCGTTTGACAACACTGGCATTTCTGACATGTGGGTTAAACTAGAATGTATACATTTCAGATGACTGTTACTTATTTTTCTTCAAACCAGTAACTTTAGGACTCCACAAACTTATTCCAACAGTGATGCCATTGCTCAAAATGTCCCCACATCCCCTTTTCTGGAATTGTCCCCCAAACAGGCTGGCAAATCATATAACACACAGTCTCACCTTTTAAAAAAAATCAAAACCAGTATTGCATAGCTGGGTCACCTCCACTCATCTTTATCTATCAAATTGGATTCCAAACAACTTCTGTTTCTCAAAATCAAATCCATAAAGGGGATGAATATTTATCAGCCACTATTAATGGAATTCTAAAGAAAATGCCATCGGCTATGAAAACAATTCCTAAAATGAAGCTCCGTGAATTTTTAAAATGGTGGTAGTATCTGACTAGTATAGAAACTCTAAGAAGACTTCTTTGGAACAAATAATTTTTGTTGTGTGCGAGTTCTGATAAGTTGGTTAAAAGGAGAATCTCATTTGGTCTGGGAAGCGTGATAAGTTGGTTTAAAAAAGATTGTCTCAAAAAAAAAAAGATTGTCTGATTTGATTTGGAATATGAGATAAATGGGTCCCAGCCTTGCCAGTAAACATGGGCAAAGGGTTTAACATCTCTGGATTTCTGATTCTTCACATTTAAAATGAAGGATTTAGGTTAGAAGATCTCCAAGAACTCTTTTAGCTTCAATATTGTACAACCCATTCTTCAAACATTTATTGGGCAACTACTGTAAGTGTTAGATACTGTTCTAGAAAAAATGATACAAAATCCTTGTCCTAAAAGATGTCAAAATCTAACTAAGAATATAGATGATATACACTTTTTATGTCATCAATATCATCATATGATATGCTCTGTTATATATTTTACAACTTAATATGATATTTGTTGCTGGCTACTTGTTCAGCAAGTATTTTTATTTTTTTCCTGGCAACTCTTTTCTCAGACTCCCTTGTAATTAGATGTGGCCAAGTGACTGGAGTTTGACTAGTCAGATGTGAGCAGATGTGACATATGCCACTTCTAGGCCTGGTCGATGAAGCCCTCCCATGTGCGAGCCTTCTCTCTCTTTCTGCATTTATCGTCTGAATAGAGAGAATACCACAGAGCCAGAGGAGTATGGAGCCTCAAGATGGAAAGGGCCTGGATCCCTGAATGACTGTGTGAAACATAGGGCTCCCCCATACTTCCTGCCAACCTGCATTGGACTGTGACATGAGGGAGAAATAGCATTTATTGTGTTAATCCACTCTGATTTTGGGATACATGGTTACAATGGTTAGGTTACCATGCCCAATGTATTTACCATATGAAGGAAGAGGCCTCAAGTCCTTAGCTGATTGTGGTGAAGGCATATATATATATATGTGTGTGTGTGTGTGTGTGTGTGTGTGTTACCTATACCTTAGGGATATATATCCTTAGGCCTTTACAAATAATAATTTATTTAGTTCTCTTATAATAACTTGAGGTTGTAGATACTATCATCTCCCTTTTACAGGTGAGAAAACTGAAGTGATTTGCCCGAAGTTATTTGCCTAGGAGGCAGCAGAGTAGTATTCGAGGTCAGATCTGGCTACTCGAAAGTGAATGCTATTATCCACTATGATACAGGGAGTTCACTGACTTGAATTAAACCTTTAAAACTCTGATTTTTATAACTTATTTTCATCTTACATAAATATAAATATTTAATCAAAATTGCCTTCTTGTTGCTATATGCTTAAGTGAATCTCCTAAATTAATTTTAAAAACTTAGATGATAATGTTCAACTTCCAGTGATGGCAAACTAGCTTGTAGCACAGAAAACATGGATTAAAAACAAAACAAAACTTGGTTTCAGAAGCATTGGAGAGCTTCAAAGCAGCTAGGACAGGAGGGCCGCAATCCTGGAGAGAAGGGAAACTCTTTGAGGAAAGCCCGACAAGCTGTGCTATTTTCCAAATGAGACATTTGCCTTATAAGTGGCCTGGGAAGAGGGGCAGAAAGTAAGAGAAAAGACACCTGCTAAGAGGTAAAGAAACTGAGCAGAGTTTTCAGCAGTGCTATGGTGCTTAGGAGATGATAATTGGCCTTCAAGACTACCGAGTAAGCTTGGACTTGAAGGTGCTACTGCAAAGGGAAGTGCAGAGACATGAGCTTAACAGTCTGAGTTGCTTCTCTTTGATGTGTTTGCAAAGTAGTAAGTGGCACTGGCCCAGAAAGAAGCAAATCAGGAAACAGCAGCCAAGGGCAAGACTAAATGGGCTCCAACTGGACCTCACCATCACACAGATAACAACAGCAATCTTTCAGGAGGGCAAGTCTGGAGGGGAGATAAAACCTGCAAGAAGGGACCAATAAGGGGGAGATCCCCATTTTTATGACTTAGTCTGAGGGCAGGCCAAAGTTTGGTACTATCTGAGGTGACAAAAACTCTGGTAAAAGACCTTTAAGACCTGTCTTTCTGTCCTAAAGAATCAGAGAACAGATTACCACAGTGACTGGAAAGTGAAATTATAATCCTGGAAAGGAGAGAGTCAGAGCCCCAAATTCTCTGTATAAACTCTGCCCAAGTTTCTGGCTGACCCCTGAACCATACATGCCTGGGACATACTCCAAGTACCTCGAGGAAGGCCAGAAGATCAGAAGTGAGATTTGAGCTGTTGTGCAAGAGACAGAGTTTACAATTTGAGCAAGTCAGATTAACTGACCACTAAAACAAAGCATCACCATTCTTTGGAGGGATGTAAATAAATCTTGTCTCTACAACACAGCATTGATAAGATCCACGATTCAATTCAACTTGACATATGAAAACCAAGAAAATGTGCCCCAGTCTTAAGAGAAAAGACAGTAAACTTAGACCAACACTGAGAAATTTAGGATCAACCCGTGGAATTAGTTCACGAGATTTAAAGATAGACATTATGAGTATGCTCAGTGAAGGAAAATAAACTTGTAATAAATTAAAAGAGAGGAATCTCAACAGAGAAATACTATAGAAAATAAACTACAAAATTCTAGAATTGAAAAGTACAGTATCTGAAGTTAAAAATTCACTGAATGGGCTTCACTGAAAACATGGAAATGAGAGAGAAAAGAGTCAGTGAATGTGAGGATATATCAATAGAAGTTATTCAATATGAAGAAGAGAGAGAGAAAAGTTTGAAAAATATAAACAGAATCACAGACAACTAAGGGACAATAACAAAAATAGTAACATCTAAATGAGTAGAATCCCAAAGAGAGAAGAGACTTAGGCATAAAAAGTATTTAACGATAGAATGGCTGAATATTTCCCAAATTTATTGAAAGACATAAATTGAGAGACTCAAGAATCTCAGTGAACACCACACAAAATAAACACCAAAAAGCTTTGCCTATATGCATCAAAGGCAAATCGCTGACACCAAAGCTAAAGAGAAAATATTGAAAGCAGCCAGAGAAAAATGGCATATTACATCAGAAGAAAAATGATTTGAATTATCGTTCACTTCTCATCAGAAATGTTAGAGGCCAAAAGATAGTGGAATAATATCTTTTTAAAAGCTTTTTATTTTAAAGTAACTTTAGAAAATACAGAAAAGTCACAAAAATAGTACAGAGAATTTCTGTCCACCTTTCACCCAGCTTCCTCTAATGTTATCAGTGTACATAAGCATTGATAATGCTTTGATAAAGCATTGATAAAGCCTAGAAATTAACATTGGTACAATTCTACTAACTAAATTACAGACCTTACTAAAATTTCACCAGTTTTTCTACTAAGTCCTTTTTTTTTTCTGTTGCAGGATCCAACTGAGAATCCCACATTGTATTTATTTGTTATGTTTCCTCTCCAACATCTGTGACAATTCTTTGGTCTCTCCTTATCTTTTATTACCTGCATACTTTTGAAGGTTATTTGTCAGATATTTTGTGGAATGTCTCTTAGTTTGGGGTTGTCTGAAGCTTTCTGGTGATTAGAATTAGTATTTTGGGTAAGAATATCACAGAACTGTTGTTGTATTCTTCTCAGTGCATCATATCAGGGAGTTCATGATGGCAAATGTCTCATTCCTGGTGATGTTAATTTTGATCAGTTGGGTAACGTCACGTTTCTTCACTGGAAAGTTATTATTTTTCCCTTTGTAGTTAAAAATGTCTTGTAGGAGGTGTTTTGAGACCATGCAGCTACCCTGTTTCACTTCTGTCTTTCACTAGTATCTGTCTATGGATCTTGTCTGTGAAAATTTTTACTGTGGTTTTTGCCTAATTGTGATTTCTGGAATAATATCTTTAAGTGTTTAAACAAACAAACAAAAAAAACCAATCTTTTGACCAAAATTTTATACCCAGTGAAAATATAAGAACAAAGGTATGCAAACCAATAATAAAAAGATAACCCAATTAAAAATGGGCAAAGGATATTTCTTCAAAGAAGATATACAAATGAAAAGATGTTCAACATTATTAGCCATTAAGGATATTCAAATCAAAGCCACAATGAGATAACACTATATACCCACTAAGATAGCTATGATTAAAAAAAAGACAGCTAATAACAAATGTTGACAAGACTGTGGAGAATTTGGAAGCCTCATACACTGTTGGTGGGAATGTAAAATGATGCAAATAGGTGCTTTGAAAAACAGTCTAGAAGTTTCTCAAAAAGTTAAACATAGAATAACCGTAAGACCCAGAAATTCCTCTTCTAGGTATATACTCCAATAGAAATGAAAACATATGTCCACACAAAAACATGTACACAAATGTTTATAACAGCGTTACTCATAATATCCAAAAGTGAAAATGGTTGAATATCCATCATCTGGTGAATGGATAAATAAGATATGGCACATTCATACAATGGAATATTATTTGGCCATAAAAAGAAATAAAATACTGCTGCATGCTACAACATGGATAAACCTTGAAAACATTGTGCTTGGTGAAAGAAGTCAGTCGCTAAAGACCATATATTATGTAATTCCATTTTTACGAAATAGGCAAATACATAGAGAAAGTAGATTAGTGGTTTCCTAGGGCTGGAAGAAGATAGTGGAGGAGAAAGGAGGAGTGACTGCTCCTTTGAGGTTTGTTGTGGGAGAGTGATGAAAATGTTCTAAAATTGATTGTGGTAATGGTTGCACAACTCTGTGAATATATTAAAAACCACAAAGTTATACACTTCTAATGAATTGTGAGTTATGTAGTATATGAATTATATGTCAATAAAACCATTTTTAAGGGACTTCCCTGGTGGCACAGTGGTTAAGAATCCGCCTGCCAATGCAGGGGACATGGGCTCGAGCCCTGCTCTGGGACCATCCCACATGCCATGGGGCAACTAAGCCCGAGCACCACAACTACAGAGCCTGCACTCTAGATTCCCGTGAGCCATAACTACTGATCCCACGTGCCACAACTACTGAAGCCCACATGCCTAGAGCCTGTGCTCCACAACAAGAGAAGCCACCACAATGAGAAGCCCACACACCACAACAAAGATTAGCCCCTGCTCGCAGCAACTAGAGAAAGCCCGTGCACAGCAACGGAGACCCAATGCAGCCATAAATAAATAAATAAATAAATAAATTAATTAATATAAAAAAGAAATTATTAAAAAAACATTTTTATAAAGGAACAAAGGTGAAATAAGAACATTTTCTGATAAAAGAAAACTAAGAATTTACTGTTAGAAAACTTGCACTACAAATGCTGTAGGAATTTCTTCAGATTGAAAGTAAATTATATCATGTGGAAACTTGGATCTTTAGAAAGAAATGAAGAACATTTGGAATAGTTAGTATTTAGGTAAATATAGAAGATGATTTTTATTTTAAAATACAAAGAACTATTTAAAGAAAAAATAATAACATTGTCTTAGGATATTTATAATATTCTATAATAGGTCTTAGTGCAACAAAGCAGGAGAAAAACATTAAAGATATAAGGATTCTGTAGTTTGTACTAGAAAATGCAGAAGAATCATGATTAATAATGAATTTAGTAATGTTGCTGATACAAAGTCACATGTAAAAATCAATTATGTTTTCATGTACCAGCAACAAACAAGTAGAAATTGAAGTTTAATAAACAATACCAAGAGCTTCCCTGGTGGCGCAGTGGTTGAGTGTCTGCCTGCCAATGCAGGGGACACGAGTTCGAGCCCTGGTCCGGGAGGCTCCCACATGCCGTGGAGTGGCTGGGCCTGTGTGCCACAGCTACTGTGCTTGCGTTCTAGAGCCTGCGAGCCACAACTACTGAAGCCCGTGCGCTTAGAGCCTGTGCTCCGCAGCGGGGGAGGCCACCGCAGTGAGAAGCCCGCACACCGCAACAAGGAGTAGCCCCTGCTCGCCACAAGTAGAGAAAGCCCGTGCAGCAACGAAGACCCAACACAGCCAAAAATAAATAAATAAATTTATATTTTAAAAAACCCCAAAACAAAAAAAAAAACAATACCCTTGGGATTTCCCTGGTGGTCCAGTAGGTAAGACTCTGCACTCCCAATACAAGGGGCCCAGGTTCAATCCCTGGTCAGGGAACTAGATCTGGCACGCATGCTGCAACTGAGTTTGCATGCTTTAACTAAGAGTCTGTGTGCACAACTGAGAGTCTACATGCTGCAACTAAGAAGCCTGCGTGCTGCAACTAAGACACGGCGCAGCCAAAATAAATAAATATTTAAAATAAAGAGTACCGCACATGGAACAATATACTATTTTTAAAAAACGCCCTTAATAATAGCATTATCAGTTGGATCCTCTGGGAAGTAGACAGTGAGACAGATTGAGGAGTGCAAGGTGTTTGTTGTGGGGTCACATCCATGAAAGATAAAAGAGGGAGGAAGCACAATTGGGAAAGGATAGCCTCAGACCACAATATTGATCTCACAAAGTCTTGACCAGCACAATGCAGAGCACTGAAGCAAAAATTGTCTGTTAAAGGGGTCCCATATTGGGCAGATATGGCCAGAGCCAAGTATCCTTACAGTATTCAGTCATTGTCTGGGGATTTCTCAGGAATAGCCTGTTCTTAACCTCTAAAGATGAAGCATATCCTAAAGGTACTAACAGCTGGAGACTGTCAGCTATCAGAACTTTTTGCAGCTCAATAGCAAGTTCTTTTTTAAAGGGAAAACCAAGCGGTATAGCTCAATGACTGCCACAGGCATTAAAACACATCATATAACTAGGAATAAATATAATGAAACATGTGTAAGACCTGTACAAAGAAAACTATACAACAAAATTGAAAGAAATTAGAGAAGACTTAAATAAATGGAAGGACATACAATGTTCATAGATTGGAAGGTTCAATATTGTAACGATATCAACTTGACATCACTGATCTATAGATTCGAGACGTCCCAGTGGGTACTATTTTTTGTGGAAGTTGACAGATTGCTTCTAGAATTCATATAAAAATTCAAAGGCCCCAAAATTGTCAAGGCATTCCTGAAAAAGAAGAACAAAGCCAGAGTTCTTATAGTATCAGTAACTAAGATAGTGTGTTGTTGGCAAAATCTTCTAAACAAGTGACCAATTGAACATAATAGTAAGTCTTAAAAAAACCCACACACACATAAATGTTCACCTAATCTATAACAAATCGTTACTGAAAATAGTGGGGAAAGGATTGCTTTTCAATAAGTGATACTGGTCAAATTGGATATTTATGTGGAAAAAAAAATTTTTCCCCATATCAACACCATACAGGTAAATTCCAGATGGATTGTAGTTTTCAATAGGTAAAGTAAAACAACAAGGCTTCTGGAAGATAATGGAGGATAATATCTTCATGACCTTGGAGTAGGCAAATATTTTTTAAGCAAAAGTATTAACCATGAAGAAAAAGATTGATAAATTGAACTACATAAAAATTAAGAACTTCTGTTCATCACAAGACAGCACTAAGATAGTGAAAAGGAAATAGAATGGGAAAAGATATTTGTAATACACATAGCTGACCAAGTTCTCACATCCAGAATATAAGAAGAATTCCTGTAAATCAATAAGAGAAAGACAACCAATACAGTATTGTAAATCAACTATGCTCCAATAAAAATTTTAAAATAAAATAAAAAGCAAGAAAAAAAAAAGAGAAAGAGACAATTCAGTAGAAAAATGGGCAAAAGACTTGAATGGCTACAAAAGAGTATCTCCAAATGCCCATTAATCATATGAAAAAGTACTTGCATTAACCATGTCTTTTTATTTTCTGTATTCTGGTGTTTTGACATCTTGGGGCCTTGCTGACTCTGGAGGATCTGCCCTTCTAAAGGTTAGCTAATTCCTAGAAATAGTAAACAAACCAACCAATCCAGAGTCCCATTATTAGTGTCTCACATTCGAGGTCACCCATACCTGTGCCCTAACCATCCCAGGGCCTGGGAACAACTGACAAAACAACCATAGAGGCTCTTGCTTATGTTCTTCTCAGTTCCCTCTGCCACCTGAGCAACCCTGGTGCCTCCCTGTGTGGCCTCCCTATGTGGCATGCCATGCCATGCCTGCCATTTCTAGGGAGCTGTGAGTATAGAAACTTCTTTTTTCATGACTCTCATTTCTTGTTTATGTATCTTACCTGATTAAACCAACTCTCGGTTACTTTTAAAACAATGCTAACCTCATTAGAATACAAATAAAAATCATAACAAGATTCTAAAACTTCCAGAATGGCTAGAATAAAAATGATTGAAAATACCAGGTATTTATAAGAATATGGAACAATGAGAATGTTCATATCCTGCAGATACTGCTGGTGGGTGTACAAATTGGTATAACTATTTTGGAAAACAACTTGGCACCATCCACTAAAATTGAAGCTGTACATACTCTGTGACCCACTGTTTCTGTTCTTAGATATGTACTCAACAGAAATGCATAATATGGGTACCAAAATACATGTATGAGGATCATCACAACAACATTATTTATAATAATCAAAAAGTAGAAACAATTTCAATGTCTATCAAATTGGGTAAGTATAGCTATATCATGGGTAAGTATAGATATGTCATGGCATATTCATACAATGAAATGCCATGAGGCAGTGAAAATGAATGAACTACAACCATGCACAATGAATCTCACAGACAGTGTTGAGCAAAAGATGCTGGACACAAAAGAATGTCTAATGTATGACTCCAATTATATGAAGTTAAAAAACAAGCAAAACTATCTATGGTGATAGAAGTTAGGAGAATAGTTTACCGTTTGATATATTGGGGGGAAGGGGGGATATTTGTGTGTTAATAATATTCAGTTTCCTGATCAGTGATGGTTGTTAGATGTGTGTTTACTTTATACAAGTACATAGAGTTGTACAGTTAGGTTTTGTTCACTTTCTGTGTGAATGTGCACAAAAACGTTGAAAAAATTCAATGAGAATTCTTTTTTAAAAAAATTTATTTATTTATTTATTTTTGGCTGCATTGGGTCTTCGTTGCTGTGTGCGGGCTTTCTCTAGTTGCGGTGAGCAGGGGCTACTCTTCGTTGCGGTGCGTGGGCTTCTCGTGGCAGTGGCTTCTCTTGTTGTGGAGCACAGGCTCTAGGCGCATGGGCTTCAGTAGTTGTGGCACGTGGGCTCAGTAGTTGTGGTTCATGGGCTCTAGAGCGCAGGCTCAGTAGTTGCAGCACACGGGCTTAGTTGCTCTGCGGCATGTGGATCTTCCCAGACTAGGGCTCGAACCCGTGTCCCCTGCATTGGCAGGCAGATTCTTAACCACTGTGCCACCAGGGAAGTCCTCAATGAGAATTCTTGCACAAAGAATAATTTTTACAAGGATGTAAATTGTTTTGTTGTAAATACTTACAATCATTTATGAAACAATGCTTGCTCTGGCATAGGATCACATTGCTGACACCCCTTTGAAGTGGGCTTACAAGCTAAATTTCATTGTATGAGACTGTGTCCAATGTTTTCCTGGCTGATTTTTGGTCATGAAACTATTTTGAAATTGGATGAAATTATGTTTCGGGGGTTCCCATCTTGAGATTGAGTGGCTTACTTAGAGTTGTGTTTTACTCTGTCCCCTTGGCCAAGCACCACTGACTGCTGTTACTTAGTCTTGCCAAGTCTTATTTCCTTATCTGCAAGATGGGGACAATAGTAATTGCCTTATAGAGTTGTTGGGAAGAACCAATAAAATAGTGTATGTGAAGGGCTCAACACGGTGCCTGGCACTCAGTAAGTACTCAGTAAATATTAGCTATTATTATTTTCATTGTGCTTATGTTCTGACATGTTTTCAGATTATCATTTAGTTGTGTTTCTGTGACATGGACAGGAAATAGAGGACAGATGTCATAAAGAGGAGTTTGGGTACAACATAACCAGCCCCACTACCACTCCAGGTTAACCCATTGGACCTGAGAGATTTGATGAGGGTTCTGTCCTGGGTCAGAATAGTTTAGTAATAGTGCTTTGGGGATGCTTCTTTGAGTAGAGGGGTCTTGGTGTTGCAATGAGAATAAGAGATGCTATTTCTGCTCGAGATTTTTGGTCTAAGCTTGCTCAAAGGATGGTCAGCACCATAGCCAAAGGGCTCAAGACCACAGCTGAATGTTAACTCAAATTAACATAGTTTGGGCACAGGGCTGGATGCTCCTGTATTTATTTGCTTGTCTGAAAAATGCACTGCTTCTTCAAAAGGTTAGCTGTGAGTTTAGGGAAGATACCCTAGAGCTGGGGTCAGAGCTACACTAACATACGGATGTGGGGGTATTTGGTGTTGGCAAAGCACAGTAAGAGATCAAATAAATGTGTGAATGTTCTTAAAAAGGTTAAAGACTGTCTAAGAAAACAGGTGGGCTTCTGAGTTATCCCAGAGCCTCACATCTTTGAACCTCTCATTTTTAGCTCGTCACTCTAAGCACTTCTGTTAGCTGGGCTCTGTGGCTGGCCTCTCATATTCCACCATAGTGCCCTAGGGATTTGTCAGCAGCCAACCTCATAAGCCAGGAGTTATTACAAGCTTCTTTATGATGTGCAAAGGATAGCTGTGAGTTTATTTCTCTTAACTCAGAAAAGGTTAATGGAATCACAGACATGAAAGTTCTAGGTAATAGGTGAAATCTCTAAATAACACATGAAATTCTTCTCCACATATACAGCCATAACCTGAGATGAGGAGGTAAGGGGGGAAGCAGTATTACTGCAGTTTTATGTTGGAGTCTCTGCTAAAATGGCCACTGCAAGCTCCAATTCTCTCATTTCTTACATGTTAACAGGAGATGAATGTTAAAGTTCAGGGAAGAACCAACTCAGCAAAGCCTGACCATGGAAATTTATACCCAAAGCAGGGATAGATTTTTCTGACACTCCACACCGTTACCAAAGGATTTGTTTATATTAAAAAGAAAAGTGTCTTTCCAATATGCTTCTGGAGATAAACTGCAAGCAAATTTTGAAACCTATAAAAGAAAAGTATGGCTTTTTGGTTTTCCTAAAAATCTTGTTAACTGGGCATCTGGAGAAAGGAAGACCTAAAAACCTCTTCTACCATGTCACTTCTTTCTTAATACATTTTGATTCCTTCAGACTGATTTTGCATAAAATTGGAAAAGGACCAAAAGCATCTTGTACTTTTTTGAGAGCTTACTGGGAAAGGCAGAGGTTTGAAGTCAGGAGGACCTCCATTTCAATTTCTGCTCTGTCACTTATTGCCTTCTGTTTTCATCTATGAAATGAGGGTAAGAACAGAGATACACAGACAGACCAGAGGTCTTTGAGGCTCTCTCCTAGGCCCTGCTCTCTGGGCGAGCTCAGCCACATCCCCACCTTTCATTCCCACCACTGTTCAGATGCAGCTGCTTACTTGACAGCTCTCCCTAGATGTCTCAAAGGGAACTTAACACATCCAAAATCAAACTCTTGATTCCCGCCAACTTGGTCTTCTTTCTGCCTTCCCTATCTGACAGAAGGTCTCCACTATCTACCCAGTTGTGCAAACCAGAAACCTGGGAGTCCAGTGTAATTCCTCTGATTCCCACTCGTCACCCTCCTCTCCCATTTCCATTCCATTCCAAGCACTGTAAATATTAACACCCGAGTGGCTCTTAAATCCATCCACTGCTATCCAGGCTGACTGCCACCACTCTGCTGCACTTTACATGACAGCTTCCTGTCTAGTTATTCTGGATCCTCTACAGTCTCTCTTCTGTCCTGCAACCAGAGTGAGCTTTTCAAAATGCTTATCTGGTTATGTCATTTCCTGTCCATGGCTTTCAGTGGCTTCCCATTGCTTTAGGATAAAGACCAACATCTCAACATGATTTTCAAGGACAGCATGGTTTGGGCTTTCTCTACGAGTTCAGCTTCATCCTGCCTCCCACTTTCCTTTGTTTATTGATTTCCACTCACAGGAGTCATCTTTCATGTATTTTTGTTGTTTTAACCTTTTGTCTTGAAATAATTTTAGACTTATACAAATATTGCAAAAATAGTACAAAGAATTCTTGTCTACACTTCACTCATATTCCTCAAATGTTAAATTTTACTGCATGTATCATTTACTATATTTTTCTGAATTTTTTGAGAGCACCAAGATAAAGAAATTAATATGAAAGTAGTACTGTTCTCTAATTTATGAACCTTTCTCAAATTTCACTGATTATCCCATTAATGTCTTTTATAGCAAAAGAAAAAAAATGTTTTCTGCTTCAGGATCCAGGATCACACATTCCACTTAGTTTCCATGTCTCTTTCAACTCCCTAATCTGGAATAGTCCCTCAGTGTTTCTTTTTGTCTTTTATGACACTGACATTTTTGAAGAATCCTGCCAGTTATTTTGTGGAATGTCTCTCATTTTGGGTTGTCTGCTGTTTTGTCATGATTAGATACAGGTTATACATTTTGGGCAGGAATATCACGGAAGCAATTTTGTATTCTTCTTAGTGCATCATAGCAGGAGGAACATGATATCAACTATCCCATTACTGTTGATATGATGTTAACTTTGATCACTTAGTTAAAGTGATGTCTGTCAGGTTTAGCCATTGTGATACTTCCCTTTATAATTAAAAAATGTCTTGTGGGGAAATACTCTGAGACTATCTAGAGTCTTGTTCCTTATCAAACTTTCATCTTCAGATATTATAATTCATTGATGATTCTTGCCTAAAATAATTATACTATGGTGGTTGCCAAATGGTGATTCTTTCACATATTTAAAACCGTAGTGCTGGGGCTTCCCTGGTGGCCCAGTAGTTAAGACGCCACACTCCCAATGCAGGGGGCCTGGGTTCGATTCCTGGTCAGGGAACTAGATCCTGCATACCACAACTAAGAGCCTTCACGTGGCAACGAAGATCCCACGTGCCACAATTAAGACCTGGTGCAACCAAATAAATAAATAAATATTTTAAAACTATAGTGCTTTCTCTACCCAGGGCCTTTGCACAGATATGTCTTTTACTTGGAATACTCCTCCCCTTCCTTTTCAGCTGGTTAACTCTCATTATTTCTTTAGATCTCAGATCAAATGTCATTTTCTTGCCTTCCCTCATCCTCCCCTTATACTAGCTCAGATTTCCTCATTTTTGCATTTTTATGGCATCATATAGCACATTGTTGAACTTGTAATTTTAACTTTACACTCATTCATGTGATCATGTAATTGTTTGTTTTCCTACACTAGTTTGTAAACACAATGAGTGTTTGTTTTCCCACACCATTGTTCCCCCCATGCCTAGCACAGTTCCAGATATACATAGGATATTCATTAAATTTAGTGGGTTGATGGAATTAATGAATAAATCTCATGGAGTTCTTGTGAGGATGAATCAAAATAAGATATCTCAAATTCCTAACATGTAGTAGAATTGTAGTAAGTATGGGTTTCCTCCACCCCCACCTTCCCTCACCGTGAGTTAGACATTACATAACAGGCAAGATGTCTTGTACCAAACAAAAGTTCATCCCTGGAGGTGGCCTTCTATGTTTTAAAGGTTGATCTTCACTTGAACTGTACTAACACTTCTATGGAAGAAAATTTTTAAAGGACAAAAAGAATATAAGATTACACTTCTTTTCTTATCCCAGTGTATGTTGAAATGAGCTTTTGCTTAACTACTTTTAGAAATTAACCCCCTCTTTTCTACCCTCTTTAAAGTGGCCCCCAGTTACTTATGAGAGCTCTGCAGACAAATGACTGACTCGTACAATTGACTCACAGTCGTTTCTCAAGGTCTTCTACTTGGGCTTCTTTGCTCTGCTGCCACATAGCCTTTGTGGCTCATGACTCTTATGAGGCAGCCATCCTGCTGGGCACAGCTGTCCTCCACAGGCCACCACGATTGATGTCCTCTCTCTGGCCCTGGGGGAGGGGAAATACTGCTCTCCTCTTGTCTAAACACCCCAAAACATGTGTTGGGGGGCTGCTAATTCAAGATTCAAAACCTGTTCACTCATCGACTCCCTTTACCCCCTGAAACCCAGTTGAAATTTCAGGACTTAGAGAAACACAAAACGGAATAAGCATGTAATGGCAAAAAGTTTGGAAAGAGAGATCATTGGTGAGTAAGTGATTTCAGGAAATTTTCAGAAGAGGGAAAATGAAAATGTGTTGATTAGTGAGCAAAGCAGAGGAAGCCACAGGGCAAGTGGGGCTTGCAGGAGAGGTGGAAGCTGATCTTACCTGTGAAACCATTAAGAGGTTTTGGACTCTGAGTCAATAGGTGTAGAGAGTAGTAGTGAGAGGAACTGAAAAGAAAAGGATTGATTGAAGATAAGAGCTGCAGAAGTCAGCCCCATACTCCCCTTCTCCTTGGCCTCCCTTTGTAAAACAATTAGTAGCTTGAATTTACTCCAATACTAAAAAACAAATAAGTAAAAGCCAAAACCAAAAAGCAAAACAAACCCAAACTGAAAAATGTTCTCTAGAAAGAGAACAAGCAATCTGTAGAGAGCTGAGACTCTTAGTGAGTATTGCTGTCCCAGAATAAAGCATTTTTTTCTTCTGAAATTTGAGCAGTTTGTTTCTCACTGATCACCCTAAAACAAAGCCTGCCTTTAAATATATCCCATCCAGATATACAAAAGTTACAATCAGTCTTACAATTTAGGGCAGAGGTCTGTTAGGGGAATAATCATACAGTCCTATAAAGTAGCAGAAGGGAATCTTCTAGGTAAAGTATCTACCTGGCATAATCAGCCTTGTCCATTTCTCTTGAATATGAATGAACAATATATGAGGAAGAAGAGCAGTATGTAAAAGAAGGAGCAAAACAAATATAATTGATCCTGGAGAAGCTATTTCAGGAAACAAAAGATAACTTTAAAAAGCTGAATATGTCCTCACAGAAAATTGAGAAGACATTGTACTCAAGACAAGAACAGAATGATATAATAAACAAATAGTCAAAGAATTAACTTTTGTAAAAAATAAAATTTTTAAAAATTTTTAAATCAAAAGCAAATTTTGATAGTGAAGTCAAAGCCATCTTCCTAGCTATAATGCAAAATATAGATGGAAAACATGAGAAAAAAAGAACACGAAAGAATGATCAATCTAGGTTCAACATATGACTAATATAGGGTTGATTTTTTTAATTGTGAGTAAATTTACAAGAGTTGATGAAAGGTACAATTCTTCAATTTGACACAGCTCTTCAAGTGCAGAGCAGTATGAAAAAATAAAAAGATCCACACATAAGAGTCATCTCATCATACTTAGAAAGATCAGAATAAAGAGAAGACCCTAAAAGCTTTCAGAGTAAAACAAACTGACAAATCAAGTAGCCTGCATTGTAACAAAAATCAGCTGGCATCAGTAACACTGGATGATAGAAGTCATGGAGCGGTGCCACAAAGTTCTTAGGGAAAATTATTTTGAACTGGATTTAGTTTGATCTAGAATTCTGTATCCTGCCAAACTGCCAATCAAGTGGGAGGGTAAAATACATTTTTAGACATTATGAATTCAGAATATTTACTTGGCAAAATAAGAGAGTTATTCTAGCAAAAACGGGGAAAGAAAGCCATGATTAAGGGAAGAGTTCTAACTCAATAGTGTGGTGAAGGAAAGTCCCAGCATAGCAAGTGGTGCATCAGGCCTAGAGAATGATTGGTCCACCAGGAGGGAAGGTCCTTGAAGGTGGTCTCTTGGTAAAATGGGGTTTCCATGCCCTCCTACAACTGAGTGGAAAAAACCCAATTAGAAATCTTGGGAAAAACCAAATCATTTTATAACAAAGTCATGGGTCACATAGAAAGTTTAATATATTGTGAGATGATTGGAGAATTGGTTGTCAGGACAGATAATTTATTTGACCTTGTCACTAATGATGTTCTTCTTCAGATGTCCCAGGGGTTATGATATTTTACCTGTAGAGAAGGAAAAGTAATTATATGATATCATTTGCCTCTGTGGTGAATAATATTTGCATAGTAATTATAACAAAAAAGGTATTTACTGGCTTGTTAGTTTTTAGACTCAACCTGTAAACAAAGGGTGGAAGACATAATTAAGGTTATGGAATAGTATTTAAATGTTATTATCATTAATTATGTAAAAGAAAATATACAACAGAAATATGGATAAGAGTAGAAGAGAGATAGGGACCGTAAGTTAGGAGTAGTCCTTACTATTCCTCACCTTATAGTGATAGGTGGTGGTCAAGAAATACTACCAAAAATTGATGGAACATAAAAGATAGATGTTTATGACTATAATTTAAAATCACACTGGCTATAATAGATATTGTGAATAGTTGAGTGCTATTATTTATTCCTGATAGAAAACAGAAGGTGGTAGAAAAAAGACTGTTGTTATAGCTTCAGCTTATCACTAAGCAGTAAATAATCATGTTAATTGCTAATATTGACTGGGGAATATTTTAAAATTAATGAGTACAGAAATACAGTGCCTTTTAATTACTAAACATTTTCTCTAAAGGGGAGGGACCCTCTAGAGCACTGACTTAATGTTTTTGGTGCTTGAGGCCCAAACAGAGGAAAGGGTACAAATATTCCAGGTTTCCAACTGCCCTGATTGTCTTTGGTAATCATAAAGCTGCTGGAGAAATGTCCTGTTAAAAGCCAAAGAAGGCCAATTTCCAGATGCACCACTGAGCACAAGTGCGCTCATTCTGCCAGCCCGTTTGATTGCAGCAACCTCTCTGTGCTCAACTCAAGTGGCACTTGGTGGGGACAGAGGGTTAGAGTCATCAGCTCCCATCCCCAGACCCCAGGAGGCCACAGAGGCACCGTGTAGGCCTCTGGTGACCAAACTGACTTTCTCTGCTGGGCCATCACCTTAGATTCTGATGCCAGAGGATGTTTGCTTGGGGCACAGGTCTTCTACACGGCACACGACAGCTTCAGACCCAGGTCAGTGCTCTGTTTGCTGACTGAGGAGACAGTGGAACTAAATGAGTGGCAAGGATGGTCCTTCTTAGGCAGGTTTTCTTCTGAACTGTCCTAGAAACACAGGCCTTTGGTTATGGAGAAAAAGGTATTTCCCCACTCAGGAGGATTGCTGTGCCCTCCTGCTGACATTGAGAAACTCACTGTGAGAGGCTTCTTAAACTGGGACTCTTGTCAAGCATCTAAGGCCACTTCTCTGCTCAGTGAT
Source organism: Aethalodelphis obliquidens (assembly GCF_003676395.1). Taxonomy (NCBI): domain Eukaryota; kingdom Metazoa; phylum Chordata; class Mammalia; order Artiodactyla; family Delphinidae; genus Aethalodelphis; species Aethalodelphis obliquidens. Next base: position 39,400,331 of record NW_020837954.1, on the reverse strand, counting down.
ATCTTCCACTTTAAAGTGGAAATTGGATCAAATATCTATGGTTATCTTCTTTCTTAAAATGGAGAGGATGAGCTCCTGTAAAATAGGGGTTTAAAAATTATTTATTAAACACAATGCAAGAGATATGCAAAGGTATGCTCAGCTAATTGACAAATGATCTCTCACTTCCTGATTGTTCCAAATAGGCTAAAAGTCTGCTATGACCACAGCCTCATGCGAAGGGATTCCCATGCACTTTCTAATTATGTGCATGGGAAGCTTTCTAATTATGGAAGTAGTGGCTAAGTTCTCTATATAGGGGAACCTCACTGCCACAGCTTGAACCGATTAGACTGGTAGCAAGTATCTGATGTATAGATTAGGAAATCCCTAGGCTGGCAAATGGCAGCCTATGATGTCACATGGCATGAAAGCTCTTCCGAGCAAGGACATCATGAGTCTTCCTTAGAAATTTGAACTAGAATTAGAAAGGGTTGATTAGTTTGTAGGAGGAACAGAAATGGGACAGCACACTGAGAGAAGGTAGGATACAGATATCATGCTATAGAAGAGTCCGGGATAATAACCGTGTAATAACCATGAGCATGCAAGTTAGGAGGTAGCTAAGAGTCACTAGAGTAGAGGCTGACTTGGTTCATGGAGAAGTAGAAACAGAGATGGAGAGGACCTGCATTAGTGTTAATGGTGGAGTTCTGAGTGAAGACTGATGAAATTCCTCAGGAAAGAAAACATCTGAACTAGGCTTCTGTATTCCCTCCAGCTGGTATGCAGCTGTTTCTGGGCTTTATGGTACCCCTTGTTTTCATGCATATCCTTATGACAGACTCCCATAATGTGAACTAACCTGAATGGGTCTCTGTTCTTGCAGCCCAAAGATCCTGGCTAAACATGCCAACCCATTTATACTGCCTTACCAGTTGGACACACTCTTTTGAGATAGCTTTCCGGGGGACAGTGATGAAGTAACTGAGACAGTGAAAAGATGGCCTGAAGCAAAGCAAGTCAGCATTGCCCTCTGAAGCCTAAGAGCAGAGCACCACGGCTGGTTCTTTCATGGGGGCGCAGAAACCGGCAGGGAAGGGCAGTGAGGAGAAAGTGCCGTGTGCTTGAGGATTATGGCAGAGACTTGATTTTCAATGTCCTCACCGCCAAGAAACCCCCATACCCCAACCACTGTGAGTTTTCTCCATGGACACTGAATTTTGAAAAGATTTAATTTAGCAAACCAACTGTATTCATTTGGTAATAAATCATTTTCCCATTGGAATAGATATGAATCTTATCCATAAACTCAGAGTGCTTAAATCTTACTTTTATAATCTCTAACTTACCTACTTTGACCCTGAGTTCCCATTTCACTGAGCTGGGAGGAAGTTTAACCTGTCATTCTTGAAGCTCTCTGTCCCAAGTGGAGTAGAGTGTCGGGGATGGCACTGGTCATCTCTGCACATGATCAGCCAATCCTGAGATCTCCATGGTCCCTTCAGTCCCATCTCCCCCACCTCCCACAGTATACTGGGGCATCAGAATCTTCACTGTGGCTGGAAGGCCAGGACCAGGGCCTCTTTTCCTGAGTGTGGCATGCAGATAGATGTCCCCTCTGAGGTCTGGCCCTTGCCCGGACACATTGTCTTAGAAAAGAGCAGAGGTCAAAGGTCTTTCTCTTCCTCTCCTGGGCCGGTGGGGAAATCTTTGATTTGTAATTGGGGGATAGCCTTCCCCTGTAAAATTCATCTAGATGACAGACTGAACAGGAAGCCCAGTACCTGTAGGAAATTTAACTGTAACTTGAGCATGCAGTCACACACACGCACAAATGTGTATTGCATACATGCATGTGTATGCTCATGTGGGTTAAAGTCATCTCAGAATGGAATAATATGTTGATTGAGCACACACTGTGTCTGAGGCGATGTGGTAAGTGTAAATAAGCCAGTGGGATTTCGGGAGTTTCCCTTGGTTGAGTCCCAAAGTGAAGAGGAGCCATGTGGATTAGAGACACATAAAGTAAATTCTGCAAAGCAAGTCAGTGAACTGTCAGCTCCGTCTCATTAACTTTAGGGAGACCCCAGATGAGGCTTTATTTCTAACATATCTGGTCGCAGGAAAAGTAGAAACTGCCAGTGTCTCCTTAAAGCCTCTTGTTGCCCCTAACCAACTGCGCTACCTAGACTTGGGGATACATTTTCTGTCTGGGCTCCTGGGTTTCTCTTTAGTGCCCTCCTGTCTGTCTGCCAGCGTGCATGGATGTAGCTTCCTCTTTCTGTGTTTCTCTTTGTGATCGTGCTAACAGCCTTGAAATTGTAGGCCTATCCCCTCTGGTTGGAAGGTGCTGGCTCACCAATTCCAACGTTTTCTAAAATATGCCTTTTGTGCCCTGTGGTGAGAGAGAGGGAAAGGCAGAGTAGAAATACCTTTCCTTTGTCCAGTGCTTCAAGTTTACTGTATCCAGAAATTTCATGCACATTGTTTCATCTGACCTCACACAGCCCTGGGGAGTGGTGGTGTCCTTATTTACAAATGTGAAAATGGGGCTCAGAGAGGTGGAGGGACTTGCTCATGGTCACAGAGCAGAGCTGGGACTGGAAGCCAACTCCTCCGTTTCACACTCCTGTGCTTTGGCCTGATATCCCAGCTGCTTCCCAATGACAACTAGGCGTATGATAAGCCTTTAATATGAACCCCTTCAGACCCTGTGGAAATAACAAGAAAAGTATCAGACACATCCTTTGCCCTCAAGTCGCATACGGTTTAGTTGAGTGTTCACGTCTGTCTGCTTAAGTCAAGCAAAAACACGGTCCTTGCCCTTAGGAGCTTACAGACTAAAAGGAAGTCAGTGTCAGCATCTTCTCCCTTGTAAGGTTCAGAGAACCCAGTCGGAGGCTGTTTTCCTTTGCTCACTAGCTCTAAGCAAAGAGACCCAGGGAGACCCCGACTCCTCACAGAGCTTAAAGAGGGTGGTGAGATGTTCTTCGCCAACCATCGTCTTTTCCCGTTTTCTTCTTTTCATTTTCTCACCCCTATCAGGTACCTGCAGCCAGTCCACCCTTGGATAGCTGGGAGAGGATGGACTAAGCTGTTTGTGGCTGCTCTGGGGCACAGACATTTTTGTCACGCAGAGCACCTCAACTTCTTCCCCAGCTGTTGGCAACCTTGATTTAAATGGAGAGAAAGGAGAGGTTTGGATTGGGAGCAGGTATGAGAAAGGAAGAGGGAGAAGTGGTGGAAATGGTACAGTGTCCACTCCTTGTCCATCCCTTTGAACTGGGCTTGACTCCCCTAAGGTTGAAAATGGACAGTACTGTGGCAGACTGGGGCAGTGGGGAGGCAAGGGCCTTACAGAAGGATTCAGGAAACACTGACGCTCTGGCCCCCACATGTGGAAACTAAATGTGTCCCAGGTTGGGAAGTAAGATGTTCTCCCTGACTCTGCACAGGACCCTGCACCAACTGGCTACCCAAGGCCAGGCACAGAAGTCAGTCATTGGCCCAGACAGGGCGTCCTGTGATGAACACAGGCAGCAGAGGCTGTGGGGAGAAACATGGCTTAGTTGTGGCTATGAACAAGGGGGCATAGGAACCCGAAAAGAACAAGGCATAAGCCAGGGATTCTGAAGCTGACAGCCTGCTCTATGGGCAACTATGTGTATTCCGTAGTAAAAGTAGTGATGGTAGCCAAGTTTCAGTATGAGTGAAGCCTTGGAACCATTGTGATGTGATCCAGGTCACATTTGGAGCACAAACACCAAGAGGCTTTGTTATAGTGGGTGAGTTTTCTGAGCAGAAACCTTATAAAATATGTTCAGGTATAAAATCTTGTCTCTATTAGAATTTTCTAGCTTTTTGTTCCTAGCTTTATTTTATTTATTTATTTATTTATTTTACATACCTTATCCTAGTTAATATATGTTGACTCTTACCTCCTCTGTTCACAAAGCTACAAGATCTTTTTCCTCCTGATTTTTCTCAGCTCTATCCACCATGCAGGCCTGACTTTCTCCAGGCATTTTCCAATCATTCTAAGCAGGAATCACCCTCTGGACTGAGAAAACCAATTCATCAAAGCCTCCAAATAGTTCTCTCTCTGAAGTTGGTCTCAACGACCTGCCATCTGACTCTGACCCTACTGATGGATGACCAGAGACAAGTTACTTAACCTCTGTCTTTGCCTGTGAAACACGACTAAGACTCCCATGAGGCAACAAAGCATCATCCCTGTAAAGTGTCTGGGGCTGTGTACGTGTTCCAGTGGTTACAGTTTTTTTCATGGCCACATCCACACCCTCCTGACCTGTGTTCCAACCTGCTGACCTCTGCCCTTGTTCATTCTGCCTCCTTCCCCGGGCCCTGGATCCCTGTTCCCTCCTGCAGGAATCCCCACTGTCTGCTAGGTCATTCCCATTAACATCAAACACATGCTGTAATAGCTCCCAGCATAGGAAAAATTACCTTCTCTCTTGACCCTGCATTTCTCTCCTGCTATAGCCTCATTTCTCTGCTTCTCTTTGCAGTAAAATGATTCAACAAGAGGTATCTGTACTCACTGTCTCCACTTCTTCCAATCCTCTTGAGATCACCCAACCACTCCACAAAAGCAGTCTTATGAAGGCCACCAGTGCCCTCCCTGCTGCAAATCCAGTGACTCACTCTCATCCCTAGTCTCCTGGTCCACCCCCTGCTCCTTGCAACCTTTGGCTCTGGGACCCCACCCTTCTGTTTTTCCTAATACCTCATTCACTCGCTCTGCCTTTCAGATCTCTAAATATCGCCTGCTGCAGAGTGAAGTCCTTGTTTCTAATTACATTCACTCCCCAGGAAATCTCCTCCAGTCTTGAAGCTTTAAATAGCATCTATCTACCGTCAGTTCCTTGTATAAGTTTCCAAACTTGTGCATCTAACCACCTACTCAAATCTCTACATCTCACCTTCTCTTACTCCTCATCCACTCCATCAGCAAATCCTGTTGGTTGTATCTTCAAAATGTATTCAATATTCAACTTTTCCTCACCTGCCTTTACCAACTGGTCCCAGCCGTAATGATCTCTCTTCTTGTCTACTGCAGCAGATTCCTAACTGTTCCTGCATCTACACTTGCATCCTTGTAGTGAATTACTGTGTGACAGCAGGAGGTACCCTTTTATAATCCTTTTAAAGTTTAAAACTTATTACATCATTTTCCTGCTCAAAACTCTCCAATAACTCCCTGTAGAATTTTAAGGTCCCACACAGTAGACCTCTAACTGCATCTTTGACCTCATCTCTGACCACTCATCATCTCCATCACCCTGCTCCTACCCCACTGGCCAATTTGCTGTTCTTAGAATATTCTGAGTGTGCTTCCAGCTCAGGACTGTTACCCTACTGTTCTCTCTGCTGGATCCCCTTCTCCCAGAGAGTAGATGGTCCATTGTAATAGTTCTCTATTGCTGCAGCAGTAACAAATTACTACAAATTTAGCAGCCTAGAATAGCCTTTGCTCATTAGCTCAGTTCTATAGGTCAGAAGTCTGGTGTGGTGTGGCTGGGTTCTCTGTTCAGAGTCTCCCAAAGTTGAAATCAAGGTGTCAGCTGCCAGGATCTTATTAGGAGGCTCTGGGAAAGAATCTGCTTCCATGCTCATTCAGGTTGATGGCAGAATTCAGTTGCTTGTGGTTGTGGGACTGAGGTTCCCTTTTCTTCACCTCTTAGTTCCTAGAGGCAGCCCACAGTCTTCATGTGACCCCTCCATCTCCAAGCCAGCAACAGTGTATGTCGAGTCCTCACACTTCCTTTTCTGCTCCAGCTTTCTGCTTTGAAGGATTCATGTGATGAGTCCATATTCCTGGATAATATTCCTATTTTAAGGTCAACTGATTAGCAACCTTAATTTGTACCTGTTGTCATGTAATGCAACATAGTAACATATTGCTAAGAGTGACACCAGGAAATGGAGGTAACAGGGACCAAATTTCTGCCCACCACACCTGCTCTCTCACTTCAGCCATTCAGTCAATGTCACCTAAGTATCTGGCTCCCCAGTCTGTGCCCCACCACCCCATTCTGCCCTCACTCTATGCTTCCTCTCCCTGCTCAGTTTTCCTCATAGCACTTATGGATGCCTGTATTTGGTTAGTTTATTATTTGTTTCTCTTTATGAGTTTGTCAGCTATATGCTGACTGGGACTTTATCTGTTTTATTTACTGCCATACATACAACACCTAGAATTGTGACTAGAACACAGTAGGTGCTCAATGAATACTTGTTGAATAAATGTAAATTAATGAATGATGCTTCTCCTCCTCAACAATCCAGATTGGCTATCTTAAGTAACTAATAGTTCTCTGTGTATTAAAAATACCTTTCTAGAAGTTTATTGGTTATCAGTCAGCAGGTATCTGAACACCTTTTATAAACCCCACCCTGTTCTGGGCATCCCCTGGGCTATGCTGAATCTTGTGTTTGAAGAACTTTCAGTCTTTGGTGGAGCTTTGAAATGTTTTAAGGATAAAATGAGACAGATAAGGGAGTGTGGCTGTAACCCCACAACTCTGATGAAATGTCGCATTCCTTTATTTTCCCTGATCAACTTCAATCTGTTTTGAGACTTCATGTTCCTAGCTGGTAGGAAATGTCATGTCTTTATTGTTTGCAGATAATTCAAAAATGAAACAGACACTGATGCCAAAAACTCAGCCTCTGTGCATCAGTGCTGAATCAAATCTCAGAGACAGAGTGTTGGGTGAAGTAGAAAAGAATAGCTTTATTGCTTTGCCAGGCAAAGGGGGACACAGTGGGCTCCTGTCCCAAAAAACTGTGTGTCCCAACCTGGGAGGACTTGGTGAGGAGTTTTATAGCAATAGTTCAAGGGTGGGGTTGCTGATAAGAGTAGTGTGTGTGCAGGGCCTGTACTTCTTTAATCACAGGTAATCTCTTGATGAGCTTCTCTGGTTCCTTTAATCTGGCCTCAAGTGGTCTTCTCTGGAATGAAGAATGCTGACATCTTCCATTTGTTGAGGGTTTTAGTTCTATAAAAAGCTTAAAGATATTGTGTGTATCCCTTGAGGCAGAACCAGGACCCTGCCCCAAGGCTGCACTATTGTTTCTTGGCTGCTCCTCCCTTGTTTCTGCATCCCCTCCCTTCCCTGATTAGCAACTATTAGAATCTGTCCTTTGGAACTCAGGGAAGGTCATGGAGGCTGGAGTCTGTTCCCAAAAACAAGAAATGGGGGACACGAAAAGGCTTCCATGGTCAGGAGCACCACAGGGTCCTGCTCAGTTTCAGTACTTTCCACAGGGAACTTATTGTTTAGTAAGTTTGATTAGATGTATTAATAATAATCATTTTTACATGAATTCAGTATACAAATGTGTTAAATGATAAATGAGACATACTGGAAACTATGCTTTGGGAGTATATGGTGGTGAGGGGAGGTGAGCATAGAAATTAATTCTGGAGACAGGGCACTGGGGTTGGGATTGCATCTAAGCTAGATCTTGATGGATGGATAGAGCCTAAAGAGCTGGCGATAGGAAAGGCAGGCAAAGTTGGGGAGGAAGGTGTGAACACAAGTGTGCAGAATGAAAGAAAAGGCTCCATATAGGGAACTGAAAGGGGGGAGAAGAGCATTATGGGGCAAAAAAGGAAAAAAGAAAAAAAGAAACAGCCCCATCACACACCCAGTCCCCAAATAAATTCCAGGCTGTAGGTTGTAGATCTAAATGTCAAGAGCAAAAAATAAAACTTCTACAAGATAATATAGGACCTCTGGATAGGGAAAATGCTTTTAAAACAGGACAGTAAAAATGTAATCAAAGGAAAAGTGACAAATTGTACTTCATTAGAATTAAAAACCGTTCATCAAGAGAGGTCGTTAAAAGAGTTAAAAGGCAGGCAATACAGTGAGAGAAGATATTTGCAACATATAACAAAAAACCCCCTGCATCCAGAATATATAAATGACTTCTATAATCCATTAAGAAAATGAGAGACAACACCATGGAAAAATGGGCAAGAGATTTGAATAGGTAGTTCAGAAAAGAGAATATTAAAATAAGCAATAAACGTATAAAAGTTTAATAAGTCATGGGAAGTACAAATTAAAACCACAATGAGATAAAGCCTCATATTCACTAGGACAGGCTAAAACCTGAGACTGATAATACCAAGTTTCGGCAAGGATATGGAGCAATCCGAATTCTCATAGATTGCTGGTGGGAATGGAAATTAGCACAAACACTTCAGAAAATAATTAGACATTATCTACTAAGGTTAAAAGTACACATACCACATGATCCAGCAATTTCACTCCTAGCTATATATCCAACAGAATTACATACACAAGAGCACCAAGAAAATGTGTACAAGAGTGTTCAGAGCAGCATTATTTATGATAACCTCAAATCGGCAAGAACCCTAGCTATTATCCATCAACAGTAGAATGGATAAATAAATGATGTATATTCATGTGATAGAATGCTAAACAATCAAGAAAATGAATGAAATATAGACACACACACCAACATGGTTGAATGGAAACAATATAATGTTGAGTGAAAAAAGTCAATACAGTTGACCCTTGAACAATATGGGTTTGAACTAGTCAGGTCGATTTATATGCAGGTTTTTCCAATAAATATACGTACCCCACCATTTTCTATAAGGGACTTGAGCATCCACGGATTTTGTTGTCTGCAGGGGCTCCTGGAACCAATCCCTCATGGTATACCCTTGGACGATTGTATATGTTTCCATCTAAGTTAGCTCAAAGCAAACTGTAACTCTGATATTCACGGGTAATGTTTTTGTGACAAAACTATAAATAAACAAAAGGAATGATTACAAAAAAGTCAAGATGGTGGTTTCCTTTGTGGAGGGAAGGGAAAGGCACTGGGAGGGGATTCTGAAGTTTCTCTTAATTTAGGTGGCAGTCACATAGACTTCACTTTGGGGGAAATCATTGAGCCACACAGCAATTTCTGTGCTTCCTATATATATTATTGTTCACAGCCATAAAGGAAAAAGAAGTAAGCCTAGAAATACAGGTTCAGAAGTAATTGTTCAGTGTCTGGAATGCTAGGCTGGATCTGGATTTTTTTCCATAGGATAGGGAGCCAGTGAAGTGCTCATTTGTTATGTAGAAAGGTGATCTTTTCACGTGCACTATAATACTAACAGAAATCCAAATAAAAGGAAAATTTTTCTAAAATACTACCATTTTTACTTTTAAGTATTTTTTTAACCATCCTGCTATCAAAGTGAATAAAACAAGATATGGTTTTAATTTTCAACGCTTTTTAAAAAGAAATAGGTCACAAGAATGTTCCGTGTAACTAACAAGTTTTTATAATTATTGACTTTATCGTCATTTGAGTGGATTTACCTTAATTTACTTAACCATTCTCTTATTATTGCTTTAAATTCATTCTAACATTTCATTATTACAGCCAATACTTTATAAACATCATTTCCCCATTGAATGATTGCATTAGAATATATTCTCAGAAATATTATTTTAAGGTCAAAGATTATGAATATTTTAATGAATATTGATATTTGAATATTGCTTTCCAGAAGAATTTTTAATAGTTTATATTGCCAGCCACTGTATATGAGCAGATTCATTCATTTAGTCGTTCAGCAAATATTTAATGAGCACCTGTATATGCAGGCACCGTCTCTGCTATCGGAGAGTTTAATGTCAAATGTGAAAGACACAAAAATTGACTACAATTAGGGGGCTGGGGAAGGTCTCCCAGAAGACCAGGTCTATACAGAAGATTAGGCATTAAATGTGTTGTGACTGTGTTTTAAGAGATGTGAAAGTTTGTTGGTGGTTTTTGAGCAGTGGTTGATGTGAATAGAGAACTACTTTAGAAAGATTAATTTGGCTTTCAGTTTTAAGAGAGATTGATTGGGGGATTGACTGGTGCCAGGGAGAACTGTGTGAAGCTTTGGGGTAAAAAGCAATGAGCGTTCTTGAACCAGGGAGGAACTAGGGAAAGGAGACATGTGACTATGACGCTATTTAACAAGTTGGGAGCTAATGCATAAGCCATGTAAAATGTCATACATGAATATAAAGTGTAATCAGACAGACCATTAGTGCTGACAATTCCACACTGCAGATGGTTGATTGACTTTAGGGTCTAACTGTGACAGTCATTCGCCCTGCTCAATGCCATACACAACCTGATGGTTAGATAATCTGTGACCCAGTTAGTGTGTCTATGGGAACCTTAATATCTATATTCCTAACTTCCCGTGTATTTGAAAATATGCCCTAAATGATACTTGAAGGTAGCTTTTCGCATCCCATATATATTGTGATTTTCCCAGGATGCTACTGGCCTTACACCATAATAGACTCTGACTGTCTGATACATTTGCTTTTGCAACACCATTACAATTTATTGATGAAAATGAGCACAAGTGTCATCAAAATCCTCCCCAACAGCTTTTACCAGCTCTCCTAATAAATCGAGGAGGTCATAAATCAGGCAGATGTTAAACATTCTAGTTGAAGCTGCATCTCTAGGACTGAGCCCAGAGTCTCTGGGCTGGCACTGATGTGTGGCTGGGAACTGTTTATGCTTGTCTTCCCTGCCAGAGCATATGGGACAGCACTAACCAAGAATTACAGACTCGGGATCCCGAAATCCAACAAAATTAATGGACTGTAAAGTTTTTACAGAGATGTGGGAAATGGAAGAAGTATAGCTTAGGGAAATGGTTTGGTTTAGCAACTCTTAAGCTACTGTCTGTTCTGCTTCTCTTTATGTACAGTGGGTGTTGAGGTCAACATTCGGGCAAATGCTGTTCCAGCACTTGTACATCTCTGTAGGGCTTACACATGTCAGTGATAAAAGCTTTCAGACACATGCATGAGGTTTTGAATGTTCAAAAGACTTTGGCTCAACTTTAATAATTTAACGTCTTGTAAAACCGGGAGCAAGTCCTGAAAAACTGGAATCTACATAAGTGAAACTTAGCTGTCTGTATTTTCCTCTCTTCCTGTTGGCACCTGTTAATTTCTCTGATCTCTTTTTCACCTCTCTTTACATAATTGATGATTTCCCTGCCCTCCTCAGTGTGTTCTATCTACTCTAAAAAGCCAACATTTATTCTCTCTCTGGTGTGCCTCTTGGAACAACGCAAACTTTGTCAAAATCTTCTAGAACAGTACACCTATCATTCATTGAGAGCTTACTGTGTTCCAGGCATTGTGCTGGTTCTTTATATATATTATTTCTAAAAGGTTGTCACCATCTTTAACCTGAGACAGTGGAGACTCGGGCTGCTAAAATAGTGTCCAAGGTCACAAATTGGTAGTGGCTTTTCTGGTAGCAGACTATATCTGACTGACTCTAAAACTTTTCTTTCCATGTTGGTTTTCTACCTTTGCTCTAAAACTCAGCAAAATAATCTGAACCCAATTTTCCCCCTCCAGAGTTTGGAAAGTTTGACGATTTATCAAATTTATGTGTACATCTGTTCCTCTTATTACAGCTTCTGCCCCCAGGAGTGGTTAATGCCTTGCTGGGCTTCAAGCTGCAACTCTCCTGGTCTCTGAGGTCTGGCTGAGGGTTTTCAGAGACTAAGGAAAATTTTCTTTGCTTCAGGCTGCAGACTTTGAGCAGCTTTGCTGCTGAGTCTGGGGCCTGTCCTAGAGCTAAAAAGATCACCAACCATGTCCCCATCTGGCAGATAAATCTTGCTGTCATCCTGCCTGTCGCCGACCACATCTCATACACCCAGGGCTGTGCCCTGAAGAAGGATTGCCTCTCCAGGTGACTGCTTAGGCCTGAGTCACTGCTGCATACATCACCCAGGCAAATCAGATCAAGCCGAGAATGAATTCATTGCACAGGCTGAAGAGTGATTTCACCAGATAAAATACATAAAGTGTCACAGTTGATGTAGCACTCACCAGAGCGACCTCACTGAAAGTGGTCTGGTTGCTCATTAGAAAAAAGGAAGGGCTTGGGAGAGGTGTCAGGGAACCACTAGGCAGTTACCATCAAGTCTGCTCTAAGGAGAGATCCTTACACAATGATGCGTTAAAAAGTTCTCATCTCTTTATGATAACTTTCAAATACACTCAAAAGTAGAGAAAATAGTAAAATAAAGCTTCATATACCCATAAGTCAAATTAAACAATTATTAAGGTATTGCACCATGAAAAACTTATGGTAATACGCCAAACCTCAGGGATCAAATCACAGAAAATGAAGATGTAATTACTAGGTTTTCTGTCCTATACTATGGATTATACTTAACTGAAAGTTCATTTTCACATTTGTATTTCCTTCCTTTCACTGAAATACAGTTAAACGTATTCCCCAATCATCTGTTATTGTTCCAGAAATTTTCATATAAAAGCAAGCATATATATGTATATTCAAAAAGGTTTTGTTACATTTGCTTTATCTATTCCTAAAAACCCACTTTTGGGTCAGAAGTAGGATATCAGTTTATAGGCCTCATGTCTACCAGAGAAGAGAAGTAACAAGAGTTAAATTCAAACTCCCTGTTACTGTTTCTCAACAAACAGATACCTACACTTGTGTTTAAAAATGCTTGTTGAGCTCCTGCTATATGTCAGACTCTGCTAGGCATAGGGAATAAAAAAGGCAAAAAGGAAAAAGGCAACATGGTTTTGGAAAGATCGTCGGCTCTTCCACAAACTAGGTGTCCAACAGATGGCCATGAACAGTGTTCATAACAATAAAACTATAATTATTATATACTATCATGATAAGGTCCTGCCCTTAAGAAGGTTTCAACCTCATGGGGTCAGACAGATTCAAAATAATAGGAGCAGCATGGTTATAAATACAGGGGTAGAATTATCCATGGGAGTAGAGTGGGGAAAATAAAGAGGGAATTAATTATATCTAGGATAGGTGATAATTGCACTGGTGCAGTACACACACAGTAGGTTCCCAGGGTTTTGAGGTGCTGGCAGTGGTGCTGGAATGGCAGTGCAGTGGAGGGGAGAGACTGAGTAAAGGCGCAGAGATGCAAAAGTACAGAGAGTTTATGGCACTCCACATAGGCACCATGAGTGAACTGGTGGTTAGACAGGAAACCACACTGTAAACATTTTATGCCTTTGTACTCTATCCTGTCAACAGTGGGGAGCCAGTGAAGAATTGCAAACAAAGGAGTCACAGGACTCGATCTGGGAGCTGTGGGTGATGTGGGTATTCACAGTGCCTAGAATGGCAGAACCTAGTCATTGTTGAAAACAAATTGCTAGACAAATACTGCATCTTTATAAAGCTCGGAGAAACCTGTTGTAAATGCTGAAATATGATGGTTATGAGAATCATAAGGACCATGCGTCATCATTGTGTGTGATCAAGTGCTTTCTAATCTATCTTGCCTATAACCAGAGTTCAGTACTTTCTCCCCTTCTGAATTCCTTATATCCATGAAGTCTGTCATGACCTACTACCCCAGACACCAAAGCTGGACCCGTAGAGTCAGCCTCCACTCCTCTCTCTTCTTCAGAGTACCTCTGGCCCCCTGTCCCATCAAAGATTTAGTAAATCACTAAGTCCTATTGATTTTATCACCTAAATGTTCCTCATACCTAGTTCCTTTCTTTGTTTCCACCCGCTACTGCCTTAGCACAGTCCTATCATCTCTCAACAGGACTAACACCGACTAAGTGGTTTCCCGGCCTCCAGTTCTAACTTCCCATCACCCCAGCTCCCAGATTGAATCCTGTGACTCCTTTGTTTGAAATTCTTCACTGGCTCCTCACTGTTGACAGGATACAATTCAAAGGCATAAATGTTTACGATGTGGCTTCCTGTCTAACCACCAGTTCACTCATGGTGACTATTTGGAGTGCCATGAACTCTCTGTAAAGTTTAAGCCTCTATGTGGACACCCATATGGATACTAATGTAACCTCAGTAAAGCGGGGGCCCCCATGATCCAGTCTCATTACATGATCATGATCAAAAAACATAGTCCATCAACTAAAAAGAAATTTCCAAATATCTAAGTTTTTAAAAAATTGCATTCTTGAACATTTTAAAGGGACTCATGGTCCTATGAAACATTCCTCTTTTTACAACCCTTTATCTTCCATCCAGTTTTCTCACATACTATAAATGTTCCCCACCTCTCTTCAGAGTCACCCCTGCTTAGCCCTCCCTGAGCCCTTGCTCTGGTCCTTCTATTCCTCCCTCTTCTCTAGATTCTGTGCTACAAAAGGCCAAAGGACCAGAGGGCCAGAGCAGGCAGCAACTGATCAGACGGACAAAGCCAGACACCTCTTTAGTGAGCAGAGAGGGACAACAGGCTGGAACTACATACAATTACAGTTTGGGTTTCATTATACAAAGATGAATAAGCCATCTGTGATGATAGACACCTCACTCCCGAGTAATGTGTATATCATAACCATTTCATGTTTATTTTTGTGGTAGGCAACTTTCATCTTGTAGATGGCAATGCCAACATTATAATGAGCCAGGAAAGCTTGCTTACTGGAAGAAGGCTTAAGGGCAGCTTGTGTTAGGGGAACTGCCTCTGCCAGGAAGCTGGGGCTGTCCTTCTCTGAATTCACACTTCAGGCTGTTTTTTGGCTGGCATCACCTGCGGCACTTTAGGGAGGTGTTTTACAATGGATCTCACGAGGGTAAAGAGCAGTAGGCAGCTGGGGCTGAGCCAGCAGACTGCTTCCGCACCGGGTACTCCTTACTGTTGGTCACGTGTCACTGTTACCGGGCCTGCTGGCCACACATGGGCAGCCCCTCCGGCATTACCAGTGTCTGAGTTTGCCTGGCCTTTGCCTAACCACATGCCCCAGGAGCTCCAGGGCCTTCCAGTGTTTATATCATCTTGAGTTCAGATGCTGGGTGCATATCTGGCCTTCAACCCCACACTGCCACTCCTATCCCTGCACTCTGAAGCGTCCTACTTCCTGGCGACCTGCTGCCCCTGCTTCTGGACTGACTGCTTAGGAGCGAAGAGATGATGAGCCAGTGAAAGTCATGCTGAGGGAAGGGATTAAATTGACAACATTGGGCTGAAGAGAAGTGCCGGGGACCAGCCCCAGCTGGACAGGTTTCACCCAAAGGGGAGACGGAGTCGGCGTGGACAGAGCACAAGACACCTCAGAGGATGCAAGGATCTGTCGAATTTATTGTTATAAATCCAGAGCTTTTATACTGTGAGGCAGTCTTATTTTCAATCTTAACAATCCAGTTCCCATGCCAAAAAAACTCTTACAAAGCCATAAAACAAAGGTACACAAAACCCTTACAAAGCCATAAAACAAAGGTACACAGCCATAAAACAAAGGTAATTTACACAAAGCCATAAAACAAAGGTCAGCAGGTTAAGCAGGTTAAATAATCTTTTTGTGGTCAGGTAGTCTTCCACTTCTATAGTCTCTTTTGTCCCCTGTGGTTAGGTAAATCTTGGTCACATTTAGGTCAGGAACTCTGTCTGCGGTTTTATCATTTTTCTTAGAAGAATTAGTCTTCTTGTACCTGTTTGTTCTGTTAAATCAACCAGTTATTTAAAGTACAAACATAAGCACATTATTCTCTCAGCACCAGTAAATATTTACAGGCTGTTTCAATCTACCTCTATAATCAAAGCAAGACACAGAATAATCAATAACCATAGGGGGTCTTGGGGGAGGGCATTGTACCTTAAATTTGCCACCAAGTTCCTTTGCAAAATACTTACAAAATATAATTTGTGCTTTATATCTATTCTTATACGGAAAGCAATTAAACTTAAAAAAGGCTGCCAAATAGTCTACTCTATTCAATTTGCTATATACCTACTGTAGTATAAAACCTCCCCGCCACCATACCCAAGTATTTCCTAACATATCTCTAACTCCCCAGGAGGGCCAAAACTCATTTAGCTTTTTTTCTAACGTAAGCGGTTGCCACACAAATGCTCCTGTTGTGTTTTCCTGAACCCAATGTCCTGGCCTGGGAGTGGGGATTTCAGGTGTAGTCACAGGGGGAGCCGGAGTAATTGCAATCTTTTTCAGTTTTACCCTAAGTCGGGGTCTTTCCCTAAACCCTCCATTGGAGCTGGGAATGTTTCCCAACACTAATAACAATCCTATAAAAATCACCTTAGGCAAAAGCAGGGGAAAACAAGGGGAACCACACAGAGGAGAGCTTTGCTTCTCCATTTTGTACCTGACAGTACCAGCTTTGCTTGGCACTATGGGTCTCGTCCGTGCTGAGACTCAAAGGCACTTCCTATGTGGCTCCCGACAGAGAAGGCAACTTAGGAGAAACTGAATAGAGTGTGGTCTTTGACATTGGTGGCCATTGGAGTTACCTAGAAAGCTAAGGAAAAAAATGCTTGGGCCCCAATTCAGTTAAATTGAAATCGTTGGGATGGGGCCTGTGGAGGCGACCCTCCAGAGTGGCCCCCAGTGATCCTTCCCCTGGGTATTCACACCCTTTTATAATTCCCTCCCGTTGAGTATGGGCAGGACTTAGTGTCTTGCTTCTAATGAATAGAATAAGGTGGAAGTGAAAGTATGTGACTTGTAGATGAGGTCATAAAAGCATTGTGGCCTTGCTTGACTCCCTCAGGTCACTTGCTTTGGGGAAGGCCAAACGTCATGTCATCAGCAGCCTCATGGAAAGGCTCGCGTGATGAGGAACTCTGGCTGATAGCCATGTGAGTGAGCTTGGAGGTATATCTTCCCACCCAAGGCAAGCTTCAGGTGACTGCAGCCCCAGCTTACCCCTGATTGCAGCATCATGAGAAACTCTAAGTCAGAACCATCTGGCTAAGCTGCTTCTAGATTCCTGGCCCAAGAAAACTGTGAGATAATAAATGTATGTTTTTTAAGCCACTAAGCTGGGGCATGATTTGTTACGCAGCAATAGATAAGTAATACAGGGCTGAGGAAGCTGTATTTTTTACAAGTTTCCCAGGTGATTCTAAAGTGTAGCCACTGGCATCAAGGCCTGAATGAATGGAGGATCCTGGGAGCTGTGCAAGGGAACAGATACTATGTATCAGTAGCTGTGCCACACACTTAACATCCGGTACCTTGCTGGCTTCACAATATTCTCCAGGAGTTACATAGTATCATCCCTACTTTACAGATGAGAAAACTGAGGTTTACCAAAACAAACTTG
The DNA here is from genome assembly GCF_003676395.1 of Aethalodelphis obliquidens. Lineage (NCBI taxonomy): Eukaryota > Metazoa > Chordata > Mammalia > Artiodactyla > Delphinidae > Aethalodelphis > Aethalodelphis obliquidens. The sequence continues at coordinate 39,383,210 of NW_020837954.1, read as the reverse complement.
CCCAAGATAGGAAGACTTAAAACCTAGCCTTATTTAGAAGCCTGTGTTCTCTCTGCTGTGTGATGCAGCAACCCTGATCCCCCAGGAGAGAGCTTAGAATGAGACAGATCTGGTTCCTGTAATTTTGCTACCTGTCAGTGGTTTGTACCTGGATTTGCCTTCTGCTCCAGTGGCCACTAAGTGCTCCCCAGAAGGAGTGCTGATAACATGCTCACCAGGGGTGTTATGGGCATCAGCATCTAGCAGTCAATGAATATTTGCTGGGGAAGCCTGAGGCAAGAGCAGTTTCGGAGAGAAGAGACCAGTCCAGGCTGCGTAGCCCTACCTGCCAGGGTGGCCCAAGCGGGCCCTCTTCCTTCATCCCTTGGGGATTTGTGGGCCTGGGATCCTGGGCTATTCTCTCTGACTATTTAATGCCACCATTTAACCATGATTATTAAACCTGAAGCCCTTTCCCATTAACACCCACAATGTACCAAGGGTGATTCCCCAGGGGCCATAGGTATACCTGGGCTCCAAGACAAACACATGCTGCCTGACTCTGTCCATCTCTAACCCTGGGGAGAAAATCTGCCCTAAATTAAAGATGGTTCTGGAATGAAGTTTGGAGAACAACTAGCCATAGAAAAATCAGAGAGCACGTCTCCTCCAGTTGGAATTTTACAGGAGGGTTTCTAAAATCCTTATTATCACCCAAGCTGCCTCGTGTTCATCAGGCTTCAGCTACAAAGACCATTCCTAAATGAAACACATTATCATAACTGAATAATCTTTAATTACTGATTCCAAAATGAAAAAAACAGCAAAACAAAACCCAAACCCAGCTCTCAATTTATGTTCAGTGAGGATTACGTAAAGTTAACGTCTTGTGGAAATAGCTCAGTAAATTTACTCAGCAGTGGCGTCCTATAAATATGGAAGTAAGTAGCTAAGTCAGTTAGCTGCTCCAGCCTAGCTCACATTACCTTCACCTTCTTTGGTGGCTCCTGGGTGAGTGTCTTTCGTGACCTGAAGCTGTCTTGTCATAATGTTCAAGCACACAGAGACCTCCTAGGGCTTTGAAACGTAGTGACAATCATAGGGAGATGTCACGTTCCTTTAATAACCATCCGTCACTTAGGTCAGAGAGAGCAATGAAGCAAAGTGCAGCCAGGCAACCAGGGGCTGGGAGCTCGATGAGAAGTGGAAATCAATGAGGTGCAAACAATATGCCTGTGAGGTCAAGGCAACGTTTGCTCTCTGCTCCCACTTTGTCTCTGCCCTGCAGTCTTGATATCATTTTAAAATGTTTATTGCAGTGAGGATATTAGTATGACATTTACAAAGTAAAAATAAAATTTTTTTAATATGGAAAAGTGTGAAGAAAAGATATAAATCACCTTTAATCCCTCTACCCATACATAACTACTTTTAATGTTTTGGAAATATTCTAGTCTTAACAGACATACACATTTTTAAATTCTGCAAAATTTCCTTTCTTGCTTTTTTTTTTTTTTTTTTTTGCAGTATGCGGGCCTCTCACTGCTGTGGCCTCTCCCGTTGCGGAGCACAGGCTCCGGACGCGCAGGCTCAGCGGCCATGGCTCACGGGCCCAGCCGCTCCCCGGCATGTGGGATCCTCCCGGACCGGAGCACGAACCCGTGTCCCCTGCATCGGCAGGCCGACTCTCAACCACTGTGCCACCAGGGAAGCCCCCTTTCTTGCTTTTTAATTTAGAAACATGTCATGAACACTTCCTCCTGTCATTGAAAAGTCTTTTAATGGATGGTGGATGGTTACTATTCTATTGTAAGGCTGAGTCACAAGTTAATTAACCAGTTTTCTATTATTGGACATACAGGTTGTTTTCAATTTTTCACTATGTAAATACTACATCTGTGTGCTTTACTTTACAAAAGTCTTTGTCCATTTACTGATAATTTTCTTAAGATAGATTATAAGAACAGAATTTTCTGGGCCAGAGAACTGCACATTTTAAAGTCCCTTTAGGTGTGCTATTAAAATCACTATGCCTGTAGATACAGGACCGCCATGTTTGGTTGTGCAGTTTGAATACTGCACAAAGGTGCCTAGATGAGAGGATGAGTTGGGGCTGAAATCCAGTCTGCGTTTCCCTTGCCCAGCCTTGCACCCTGCAAGTGGGGGACCACACAGAGAGAAAGAAATGCTTTTTACCTTGCCCCAAAGCTCCACCTGATTGCTCTACAATTTACCTACAGAGGCTTTACCTGCTCAGAGGGGATTTGTCTTTTCACCTTGTCTGCCTACATAGGTGTCTTTTTGTAAATCCTACATAGGTGCTGTGTGTGCTAGGTGGGGGCTGACTAAACAGTATGTTTTTTTAATTGATAAATTGATATCTTATTCGAATTTACATTAAATGTCTCTTTCAGTGGTTTGGATTGCCGAAAGGCTCCTTTCAAACCACCCCCACTATTTGTTCACATCTTCTTATCAAAGTGCCTTCAAATAATTGTTCTCTGGATCACAAAGTTTTCCAAACTGGGCCTTCAGTCTTATCTCAGCCACTGTGATTCTAATGCTAAGGAGGTGTGTGTTTCTTAGCAACCTCCCCTCTGGGGCTGATATCCACTTGGGCAGAGATGGATTTGCTGTGAGGCTAATGTAGCTGAAGCTTCAGGGCCCCTTCCAAAGCCCTAGAGACCTAATTTGGTATGAGCAAATTTTTTTATGGAGGAACACCCAAATTGTATAACCTTCAGAGCCTGCAAAATATGGACTCACCCCTTCTAGGAGCTATCACTTTCAGTTATCCCAGCCCCAGATTTCATCTGAGTGTCTGTTAGAACTAACTGGGATCTTTGGAAGCCATGGATATAGGAAACTAGTATTTTAAAATATTTTCTTCAGACTGATCCGTCATTTTAGTACCTACTCTGTGCTTTCTCCAGTTATTGCCTTAAGATTATAATCATCTCTTCTATCCATCATGGTTTTTAAAATACATATAATTTTAAAACATATATTTAAATAACTTTTGACTTATCTGTCCTTTGACTGCCAGTTCAACTCCAGTAATCCTTAGCCGTACATTCCCAGCCATGCACATCTTACTTTTTTCCAGGATCACCAAACCATCTCTGGTTAACAAAGTTGTCAGTGTTCCTGATTATATTCATGCTGACTATGAGCCTCTTGGGAACCACAGGTAACCCCTGGGCCTACCTAAGCATGTACACATTGCCAGACTAATTTTTTGTGGGACATCTGTTCATTTCAGTGGTGCTGCATTTTCCAACTTTGGTTTGTAACTACAACCTGGGATATTGAATCTGAAGGTGTTTAGTCAAACTGCCTGATATTACGTTTGGTCTTAGCCCCTCCGTAGCTTAGGTAAATTACTTAAGTAGATTTTTTTGGTTCAGTTTTTACATTTGTAAAATGGGGATGATAATAATACCTACCTCACTAAGTCTTCTGAAAAATAATGAGATAATGCATATAAAATATTTAAATCAGAGCCTGTAACTTAGGTAGTTATTATAATAATTACTATCATTTCTAAAAAAGCAACAATAGTTAGAATTGCTATTTTGGAAGAGAATAAATTAAGATGAGGTCTGTTTTGTTCATTGCTATATCCTTGATGCTCAGAATAGTGCCTGGCACTTAATAGATCCTCAGTAAATGTTAGTGCTGAAATGAGTGAAAGATTGACATATGTAGATCCAGAAGTTGCTGCATTGGAATTGAAGTGCCCCAAAGAGACTGAAGTTTCATTCAAGAGACTGAAGCAGCAGGTAGATGACTGATGCAGCAATTTATGATTTAATCAGTGATTCTCAAAACTTCAAGTGGAAAAAATCAATAACTAAGACATGTTTTGCTTAAAGGAATTTGGCTGTTTCCTCTATACCCAGGAAACAGCTACTGAGTGGTCCATGGTGCCAGTTCAACTGGAAAGCAATCTTGTGCTGAAACCTAGCCAGCTGGAGAAGGTGGGAAGGAGTTGGGGAGGGGGGGTAATCTTGCAGGGTAGTGCTCTCAGAGGGCATTAGCATCAGAGCACCTGCCTTGAAACAGGGCTTCTGAATCTTGATTCCCCAGAATCTGGGTTCACAGACTCTGGGTAGAGGTGAGTGTTGTCTGTGAACCTCCCTTAAAATTATATGCAGGATTTGGGAAACATCTGAACATGGGCATATATATATTATTCTGGGGATCTTAGCACTTTTGGCAGTTCCCAATTCCAAGACCCAGAAGGGATTAAGAATCATTTGAATTTCTGCTTAAAATCAGAAAGCTAGAAGGAGAAGATGGAGGGTCCAGGGGTAGCACTTGCCATGAGTAGAAGAGGAAGCAGCAGTATTTTGTGTGACATTGCCCATCACCTCTGCCCCTCAGGTAGGGAGAAAAAGGCTGTTTTTTCCAGACCAAACTCTGCCATTCTCTCCAGATTGACACCTTTGGGTGGTTACCAAACATTAGCGAGTCTTACTATTTTTCCTGAGCCCTCAACTTGATTCTTGGCTTCTCCAGGAATTTAGACAACATCCATGCCCTAAAAGTACCTAGCCAGCAGACAAAGAAGAATGTCCAGGATAAGCAACTGGGACCAGATGAAAAGAATGGATATGTATTTATGTTTATCTTGTGTCATAGCAGGAAATGCCTACATTCTTCTTTCCCTTAGTTGTTTCACCATAGGAGATCTGGGAGGAAAAGCTTTATGCAAAGACATTGAATTTTAGGAAGAGGTTTACCAGCCGGACAGCTGTTGACTTTGATATGAGAGTTATGAAACTCTCCCCTGGTCAACAGGCTGGATTTTGATAGCAATGAAACAGTCACTTTAGGGCCAACAGATATCATTCAGCTTTAAATTTAAGCCATAAATAGAAAAATGGTCCTTACAGAACAAGCTCCTGTAGCTCTAGCCTAACTATAGGGTCCTTTGCAACCTATAGGCTTGTCCTTTTGTGTTGTCTGAGAATCTGTGGTTTGTTGGTGTGGCAGCCAGAGTGGAGCCCAGCAAGCTGGCCAGGGACTTCAGCTCCCATGACCAGTCCACCATGACTATCTACCACCGCCTATGAGGTCACCACCTTCACCTTGCCCCCTGAAGTGTAGGGAGGTGGGTGCTTACTCTGAGACTGAAAGAGAACAAACACTCCTTTGATTTTGAGAGCTTTGGAATACTTCATGGAATAACTGCTATTTTCTTTTCCACTAATACTTTTAAAGTTATTTTTAAAAGAAAAATAATACTATCCGACGTGACTAGCTGAAGATTTCACGGGTTAAGTGTCCTACGTATCAGGGGGTCATGCACATTCCCATCTTGGTTGTTTTATTTAAATTCCACCCCGCCGTCCAAATGTGCACATTGTTAAGGTCAGGGACTTTAAATTATGTGACCTGTTTGCTGCTATCCTGCTCCAAATAGTAGACCTTGTCTCTCAATAAAAAACATAATTCAAATTATCCTTGGTAGTGTTGATTTCTTATGCTGTGAGGATGAAACTATGGGAAGAAGGGACACTCAGACCTGGTTCTATTTTTTTAAATTAATTAATTAATTAATTTTTGGCTGCGTTGGGTCTTCGTTGCTGCAAGCGGGCTTTCTCTAGTTGTAGAGAGCCGGGGCTACTCTTCGTTGCGGTGTGTGGACTTCTCATTGCGATGGCTTCTCTTGTTGCAGAGCATGGGCTCTAGGTGCGCCGGCTTCAGTAGCTGTGGCACACAGGCTCAGTAGTTGTGGCGCACAGGCTTAGTTGCTCCATGGCATGTGGGATCTTCCTGGACCAGGGCTCGAACCCATGTCCCCTGCATTGGCAGACAGATTCTTAACCACTGCACCACCAGGGAAGTCCCCTGGTTCTGTTTTCTAATGCTGTACTTGTACAACTTAAGATGTAATAGAAGCTCAAACTTATCATTATTAAGTTTTGGCTCCCATTGTCCCTCTAAATTCACCCCCTGCTCCCAGAAGAAAAAAATTGGCAGATAATAGATGGTCCTATGGTCATTTTGACTCCCAACACCCTCTCAATTCAGTAACTAGAGTAACTCCAGTCCATGATATTAATCAGTGCCTCCATCATCGTCATTCAGAGGTAGGACATCCCCTCATCTTTCCTTGGCAGCTGCCTGATTTTAAGGAAGGGACTGTGATTGGCTTCTGCCCTTTCTCCCACTCACCTTCTCACAGACTCCCAAACTGCTATTTTATATCCCACAAGGGATGAAGGGGCAGAAAGGAGGGAACAGATAAGGGGAAAGGAAAGCTCTGACTCAACTCAGTGACTTATGCTCTCTGCCTGGAAGGTAATCAAACTCATTCTTTCTCCTGGGTTCTGCAGACACACTCATCACTGGGAACCTCTCATGTGCAAGTCTTGCACTGCGGGGATGCCCATTCCCTCGGCAAGATGCTTCCTGGTAGGCCCTGGCTCACTTGTGGTCCACGCAGGGGTGTGCTGGAGCTGGCTTACACGACCTCACGAAAGCTGATGGTGCACATCCATTCCCGACCTCAGGAAATTGGCAAAATGCAAAAAAAAAAAAAAAAATCAGAGCTTATTGTTTTTTTCCCTAGAGAGTTGGATCTTAAACATTTACTGTGTCCGTCTAACCCAGGTCCCTGCTAATGGAGTTCCCTTACTCTCTCCCAGGCAGTCTTCTTGAGTAGGATTTAATCAGCTCTAGTCCAGCTCTCTCCTGTGTCTATAGGTAATCCTTATCATATTTTGTCCTACCAAACTGAAAAGATTTCAGGCAGATCACAAAGTAGCAGTCAGAGCAAATTTCTCCAAAGACTTTGTTCATCACACCCTCTCCCCTCTTCATACTTTGATTCCTTTTTATAGGCTTCATCTTGCTGAGGGGTTGCAAAAATCGTAGAACCAGTTCAATTAATCATTTCCTTTGTAAAAACTCTGAATCTGGGGAGGCAGTCACAGATTCATTTTGGTATTTGATATGTCTGAGTTCTATTTAAATTCCTCTTCTTCATCCATGTGTCACCATTTTGGACTGGGTTATCATTCTAGGGCTTGCTAAATGCTGAGGAAGCGAACATAGTCCCATGTCATGAGCATTTAGAATTTGTGCTGTCCAATATAGTAGTTACTACTCCCATGTGGCTAAATTTAAATTCATTAAAAGTAAATAAAATTTAGTTCCTCCGTTGCACTAGCTACATTTTAAATGGCTTCTTCATTGGACAGAACATTTCCATCACTGCAAAAGTTGTACTGGACAATGCTGATTTGGAAGGACATTGCCATGGAAGTTTAAACTGGTAGGGATAAGATATGAAAATGAAGAACAGCCCTAATTCAAAATAAATGCCAGTGTATATTAAACTAAAAGCTTGAAGTTTTGTTTGTACAGGCTACACAACATTTCACAATTAAGATGTCATCGTCAGGCCCTAAAGAGGGACAAGACATGAAATTGTATCCTCGTGTAGCCTTTGGATACAGTGACGCTGAAAATGGACAGATTTCTAGACAAATGTCATGTACATTTGCAGGTTTTGATGTGTATACTATCGACTTTGTCACTTGCTTTTAAATCATCGCTGTGTTTTTGACGCTGTCATCCATCAGCTTTTGCTAATCTGGCTGGAGGTGGAAGTTGGGATGCGGGGCTGACGAGAGGAAGCTGAGGGGGCTCAGGAGGCAGCCTGTAGGCCAAGAGCCATTGAGATTTGGTAGTTTAAATAGAGATCAAATTTTATGGGCTCCAGGAAAAAAGTCTTCCCCACAGGCTCCAGAAATTTTTCTTGTTCTATGGGAATTTGGAGGATTATCAGACTTGATTTGGGGATCTTGACTTTATACCCTCTTATCAGTTTATCCACAAGCCAAGGGAGTGAATTCTTATACTGTAGACTGTGGATTTTCCCCAGTCATGAGTAAGGAAAAATTGATATTCATGTTTCAGTGTACATGTATGAATGAGTATGTGTTTTGAAATATGCCAAACTATATCTGATCACCAGTTTTGACATCTGAGCTATGGGCCATGCCTGGGGGGTACCCCATGGCTACCACCAACAGCATTACTGTGCAGTATTTTGAGGCCCCCATTGACAGAGTTCTTGAGTGAAAAATGACTTTGGTCTTAGAAGTGGCCTTCTAAGCACAACCCGTCAAATCCAGGGCTTGATGGGCCTTTGTGCGCTGTGACATATCTTTATAACCTGGAGTGGAGACATCAGTGAGGTGGTTTTGCTGATGTATGTAGGCTTAATGGTCTCAGTATTGTCATCCTGAGTTATGAGGCTTTTCCAAGGCTGATGGTGATGCAATGCCTGACGGCAGAAGAGGAAGTTGAGGTAGGGAAATGTGAGGCACTCTAGTGGTAAATCTGGGAGACCACCCCAGACATGGGAGAGCAGGGCTTGGCCTGGGAAGGCATGTTTTCCCCTGGTACACACAGAAGTCTTTCAAGAAATATCATTAAACCACTGAGAGCAAGAAGGGAATGGCCCAAGGATCACTTGGAAGTTGATGGATGAATGGAAGATAGTTGTATTTTTTTTTCTGGGGTGCAAACGTGGAATGACCAAGTTGACTGGATTTCTAGATACCACCCAACAGCAGTTGCCCCTTCCTTCTATGTTCATGTTTTGGAAGCTCAATACTTTTCTTTGCCTTTTTTTTAGAAATATAGAAAGAGAACATGGCTGCTCTTGGAGAAGACTGAAAATAAATCAGATTATATGCCTTGAAGGTTTTATTTCTCTTGTTTAGTTTTTAAGAGAGAACATATGTCAGTATCTGCCTGGGGTGATCTTTGGGCATACTCTTTAGTCAGGTGCCTCCACGTTCCTGCTTCAGCTGGGGATCAGACCAGAATTGATGCCTGTCTCTACAGCTGCCACATAAAAACAGAGCCTGAGTCAGAAGACCTGATTCTGTTATAAACTCTTTCTTACCACTGGTCTCTGATTATTGAACATATTATCCTGGTTCCTTTTGGGGATCTTTTGCCCACTCTCTTCTCATTTTTACTGATCATCTGCTTCCAGAACTATTAGGGGAAAAAAAAGGACACTGCATTTGCTATGGACACAAACTTAGGCTTGATCTCCTCAGGTTAGTGTTTTGGAAGTACCAAAGCGAAGAAAAATGGCCTTACCCCAAATGTTACTTTAGTCCTTAGTTAAAAATATTTCTTGACACTAATTGTGGGCATTAACCTATGAAGAATATGAAAATATACAAGGCCCAATTCTGTTCTTAAATAGCTTAAACTTTAGTTAGATATATAAAACCAGAGCGTATGAAAAATTAAATGATGCAAGTATTAATAACTTCAATGTATTAAATGCCTACTGTGTGCCAGGTGATTTACATGTTTTATTTTACTTTTCAAAATTACCCTAAAAAATTTTATTATTTGCATTTAACAGATGAGAGCCCTGTCTTAGAGAAGATACAGAACTTTCCGTAGTTCACTCAAATGGTGGTGCCAGGGCCTGTCTCAAAGCCAGAGCTCTTTCCTCTGAACTATATTTACTTTATATTTATTGATTTTAATCAGGATAGAGATTATAGCCATGTACAATATTGATAATTAGTAAAAAGGGTTACAAGGAATTCTGAGGAAGGAAAGTGTACTGTGGCTTGGAATGGTTAGAGAATTTGGATAGAGGTGGACTGATTTTTATCTAAGATCTAGAGAATGAGTAGGATGAGTTAGAAAGAGGAAAGAGGGACCAGCCTACCTGCAGGGGGACTGGCTTGAACTCCAGCATCCTGGTGCACTTGGAGGTATAGCTTAGTTTCACCTGAATTCTAACCAAGAGGCTCCCCAAGGCTGGAGAAGTTCTGGAGGTAGGCTAGATTTATGACTCTTATCCCCATGGTTGGGTTACTACACAATGCCCAGGTCTGCTTCTGGAAGGATCTTTATAGTTTGTTGTTCTCCGTGGCCATACTCTAGGTGAGCACTGGGAAAACGAAGTTTTTGGTGCCAGTGTTGATAGCCCATTTCCTGTTGGTGCAAGTTCTGGGACCTGAGAATTGCCTTAGGGTTTGAATAATTGCTAGGTTTACAGTTTCTTTGGCTTTATAGTTACCTTAAAAACATGTTAGACTTTTGGTCTACCTATATGCCTCTGATCCAGAGCCAGAGACCTTAGCTATACAAAGATATTAAGCATAAGAATTGCTGCCTTGTAGCCAAGGCCTGTGCTCTGGTCTCCCAGGTTGTTTTGGGGGCACTTCCTGTAATCCTAGCCCATAATCCTATCTTGCTCACTTTTATCTTCCCAACCACCTCAAGAAGCAGGTACTGTTATTACCTCAATTTCACAGATTGTGAAACTGATTCTTACAGAAGTTAAGACACCAAAGAGAAAGAAGCAGAGGTTATCAGGATACTCCCTCCTCTCTTGACTGGACCAGAACCTGGCATACAAGCTCTCTAGGGCTTCTCCAGGTACCCTCCACATAGCCCCTGTCATTCTTTCTCTGCAAATCTTTTGCCTGTGAACCTTCTCTTATGGCATCCCTTTGTCTGATCTGAGAAACCACAGAAGCCCAGCCAGTGGGTGTCAGGGGGCTGACTCACAGATCCTCCTTTCTGGAAGTGGTCAGTAGTGTGTGAAGCTGCACAGAGAGCACCTGGCCCCCTGTGCCTGTCTGAACCACCAAAAATAAATCCACCCTCAGCCCAGCAGTAATCAGCTCATGCCTTGAAGCATGAAATTTGATTAGCACTTTTATCTCCGCTGCCTCACTTGGACTGTTACAACAGGTCATAAAATTACTGAGTTCCACCCTGTCCACCCCTAGTCAGTGTGACCCAGCTGTAGGACTCGGTGACCTCCAGGGAACGGAAACAGGGCTGGCCGCTTACAAAGTAAGGAGCTTTGTTCTTTTTCATTTCCGTGAACTGGCATATACAGACCAAGGTAATGCTGCCAGAAAAGAGAGTTCCTTTCTCAGGGAAGGCTAAGGGTTACAGAGGTTGGTTTTTGCACCTTTAGTATATCACTTAAGTGGGGGTGGGAGATGGTGTAGGTATGTATCATAACATGTGACTTATTGTATTTGCAAGGCAAATTCTGTCCCAAATTATAGAAAGAGCTGCATTTACACAGTAGGAACTAGTTAAGAGTCTGTATCTGGAAATAGTAGCCTATAGTGATTTCCCAAACTGATTTGCAAATTAGAATATTCTAGGGAGTTGTTAAAAACACATATTCTCAGGCCCTATCTCCTCCTATTTCCACGTAAATCTATATTTCTGAGAATTCAGCTCAAGGGTGTGTACTGATTAGGTTGGACCAGTGTTCTGGGAAGCACCGATGTGCTGACTGGATCGGCCTCCATTGGAATTCCCCAAGGTTCAGGCATATTAGGGCTTGTGTGCCCCAATATGAGGACACCTTTTCAATGAACACAGAGTCACTGAAGCTTCAGTAAAGAGGGTCTATTTTAAGGATTCAACAGGGCATCCAAGGCCAGGAGAAAGAGTCCTGCTGGGCCATCTGGGGACAGGGAGTGTAAGTGGGAATAGAGTCAGGACAGAGGTCACCCTCTTGTTCCTCAAAGGCCAAGGCCCTCCTCCTGCACTTCTCCTTGCCTGACTGCTACATGTACTTCAGTCCCTGCTTGTGCAGGACCCAACCTATTCAGGTACGGCATCCACCACCGCTGACTGGTTTCTGTGTTTCGTGGTCTAAATTCTTGAGAGATGAAAGGTGATTGGTCAGATTTGTCACTGGCCTGTGTCCAGGGTTTACTCTCCATCAAACTGAGTGTAGCTGAGGAAGCCAGATCAGTCAGGCTCTGTTCTGGTCAGAATGTGTCCCCCCAAATCCATATGTTGAAATCTTACCCCCAAGGAGATGGTGTTAGGAGGTGGGGCTTTGGGAGGTGATTAGGTCATGAGAGTGGAGCCCTCATAAATGGGATGAGTGCCCTCATAAAAGAGACTCACGAGAGCTCCCTGGCTTCTTCCACCATGTGAGGACACAACAAGAAGGCTGCGACCCAGAAGAGGGCCCTCACCAACCATGCTGCTACCCTGATCTTGGATTTTCAGCCTCAGAACTATGAAAAATAAATTGTTTATAAGCCACCCAGCCTGTGGTATTTTGTTATAGCAGCATGAACTAAGACAAGCTCCTAGATCTCCCCCTTTCAGGGCCCTGAAGATCTTCTCCATTAAGATATACAGGAAGGTGAGAATAACAGGCACGTTGCCTAACATGTTTGTTATACCATCAAAGATTGACATATGCCATTTTAACAACAACAACGAAATGACTCTTATACGGACCAGAAGCAATTATGGTAGCATGACCGGCACATTCTCTTCCCGTAGTCAAGATGCTTGGGAGGTCAAGTCAGGATCAGTCTTTCTATTGCATTATTGTTCATTTGTTGATTTATTAAGTATTTATTGAGCACATATTATGTTCCAGGTACTTTTTTGGGGAACTTGGTACTGTTCTATGTGCTTCGGGTACTTTGGTAAACAAAACAGACAAAGATACTTGTTTTTGAGGAGCTTGCACTTTAGGGCAGAAGTAAGAGGAACACAGACAATAAGCAATAAACATAATAAGTAAATGAATTATGTAGTACCTTAGAAAGTTATTAGTTCCATGGGGGAAAAGGGGGAAATATGTCAGCGTAAAGGGGATCTGGAACACTAGGGAAATGGACTACAGGTTTAAATATGGTGGTCAGTATGGTTCAATTGAGAAGATGACATTCCAGCAAAGATTGAAGGTGGTGTATAGGTAGGTGGAAGAAGAGCATTCTAGGCAGAGAGAAGAGTCTAAGCAAAGACTCTAAGGAGAGGGAATGTCAATGTCACTGGAATGCGTGAGTGAGGACAGAGAGCAGTAACAGGCCGTAAGAACACAGCATGTGGAGCCTTGTAGCCATTGTATAGACTTGGCATTTTACTCTGAATAAGATGGAAAGCAAGGCAAGAATGTAAACCCAGGAATGACATGATCTGACTTATTTTTTTAATTAATCTTTGGTTTGTTTTAAACTTTTTATTATGGAAATTTTAAACAAACAAAAGCAGATAGAATACAATTACAATTACTGACTCGTTGTCAATCTTTTATATCTATACGCCCATTCACTTTTCCTCCTTTGAATTCCAGATATAATATCCTTTAACCAGTAGACATTTCAGTTATATAATGTCTTTTTGAGGTATAATTTATAGTAAAATACAGCTTCACAAGTATATATATATATATTTATATACCATTGTGACCACCATCCAGATGAATATATAAAATATTTCCAGCACCCCAGATTCCCTTGTCAATTTCTAATCCATAACCCCACCACCAACCAAGGTAACCACTATTCTGACTTCTATCATCACAGATTCATTTTGCCTGTTCTTGAATTTTTTATAAAAGAAATCACACAAAATGTAGTCTTTCCTGTTTGGCTAGTTTAGCTTACCATTTTGTTTGCAAAATTCCTTAATTGATGTAAAGTATTTCATTGTTTGGATACACCACAATTTATCAATTCTCCTGTTTTTTTATATATAATTTTTAAAATTTATTTATTTATTTTTGGCTGTGTTGGGTCTTTGTTGCAGCGTGTGGGCTCCTCATTGCAGTGGCTTGTCTTGTTGCGGAGCATAGGCGATAGGTGCACGAGCTTCAGTAGTTGTGGCATGCAGGCTCAATACTTGTGACTCATGGGCTCTAGAGTGCAGGCTCAGTAGTTGTGGTGCATGGGCTTAGTTGCTCCACGGCATGTGGGATCTTCCCGGACCAGGGCTTGAACCCACGTCCCCTGCATTGGCAGGCAGATTCTTAACCACTGTGCCACCAGGGAAGCACTCAATTCTCCTGTTGACATTTGAGTTGTTTCCAATTTTTGGCTACTATGAACATTCTTGTGCATGTTTTAAGTGGACATACGCACTAATTTCTCTTGGATATATACCCAGGAGTATTTCAGGAATGTCATCACTAAGGCATGGAATAGGCAGGTATATTTAGCTTTAATAGATATTTCCAGTATGGTTGACCTGGTTTCATTCCTTCCTGTAACGTATGAGAGTTCCAATTTCTCCACATCCTCACCAAAACTTGTATTGTCAGTTTTTAAATTTTAACCATTCTGGTGGATATGGGAATTTGCACTTTCCCAGTGAGTAATATTACTGAGCCCCTTTTCATATGCTTATTGGCCATTTGAGTTCATCTTTTATAAGGTGCCTGTTTGAGCATTTTGCTCATTTTAAAAAATGGTTTGCTTATTTTCTCATTATTTTGTAGAAGTTCTTTATATATTTTGGATATAAAATCTTTGTCAGATATTTGTATTGTCAATATCTCCTTCCAGTCTGTAGCTTGTCAATTAACTTTCTTAATTATGTGATTTGACCAACAGACATTCTTAATTTTAGTAAAATATAATTTATTATGTTTTTTCTTTTATGCTTATGGTCTAGCTTTAACATTTAGGCATATAATCTACCTTGAATTATTATATGTGTATACTGTGGGGTAGAAGTCAAGGTTAATTTTTTTCATAGGGCGTCTGGTTACTTCAGCATCATTTTTTTTGGAAAGACAATTCTTTCTCCACTGAATTACAGTGGTTTTTTGTAAATCAAGTGATCACACATGTGTGGGTCTATTGTGATCTCTCTATTCTTTCCATTGATTTATTTGTCTACATTACACCCATACCACACTGCCATAACTGCTGTAGCTTTATAAGTCTTGAAATCTGTTAGTGTGCAGTCTTCCAACTTGGTTACTCTTCTTCAACATTGTCTTGGTTATTCTGTGTTCTTTGCATTTTCATAAATTTTAGAATCACCTTGTCAATTTAAATGATCTTGGGCTTCCCTGGTGGCGCAGTGGTTGAGAGTCCGCCTGCCGATGCAGGGGACACGGGTTCGTGCCCCGGTCCGGGAAGATCCCACATGCCGCGGAGCAGCTAGGCCTGTGAGCCATGGCCGCTGAGCCTGCGCGTCCGGAGCGTGTGCTCCGCAACGGGAGAGGCCACAACAGTGAGAGGCCCACGTACCGCAAAAAAAAAATAATAATAAAATAAAATAAAATAAATGATCTTGCCGTGATTTTGATTGGGAATGAATTGAACCTATAGATCGATTTGGCAAAAATTGTCATCTTAATATTGAATCTTCCATTTAATGCACATGTAATGTTTATCCCCTTATTTGGATCTCCTTTAATTTCTCTCAGTATTTTGTAGGTTTTAGTGTAGAGGTTTTACACATCTTCTGTTAGATTTTTATTAGGTATTTGATTATTTTGGATGCCATTTGTAAATGGTATTTTTCATTTAGCTTTCCAACTGTTTTTTTGCCAGTATATAGAAATACAGTTAATTTTTTGATATGTTTACTTTATATGTAGTGACCTTGTTCAATTCACTTATTAATTCTAATAATTTGAATATTCTTTAAGAATTTCAATATATACTATTGTGTCATCTGTGAATAGGAGGAATAAGGAAGGAATAAGGAATTTGGAATAAGGAATAATTCCTTTCCAAACTTTAAGCCTTGTGTTTCTTATTCTTGCCTCACTGCACTGGCTAGGATCTTCACTACTATGTTGAAAGAAATGGTGTTGATGGACATCCTTATCTTATTCCTGGCCTTGGGGGAGAAATATTTCAGTGTATCACCACTGAGTATGAAGTTGTAGTCTGGGGTTTTGTTTTGTTCTGTTTTTGAAGATACTCTTTATCTTGTAGATATCTTAAGAACACTGCTTTCTACTCCCTGTTTAGTGGGAATTTTTTTTTTAATCAAGAATTGGTTTCGAATTTTATAAAATGATTTTTGGCATTTATTGAAAAGGTTATGTCGTTTTTCTCATTATTCTGTTAAACCAATGAATTACACTGGTGCAATTTCAAATATTAAAGCAGTTTCTCCCTTTTAAAAAAGGATTACTCTTATTTTCTTTCTTTAAAAAAAAAAAGGATTACTCTATTATGTTGAAAATAGATTGGAAGCAAGGTGGAAGCAAGGAGAGCTGTTAAGGCATTGTTACAGTCTTTCAGGAGAGAGGGGATGTCAGTTCAGACCAGTGTCGTAGCAGTGGAGGTAGTAAGGAGTGGTCAGATTCTAGATATACTTCAAAATATAGGATTTCCAGACATAGTATATGTGGAGAGTATAAGAAAAACACTGGAGCCGATAATGAATTTGAGGATTTAGGGTGGGGCAACTGGAAAAATAGAGTTGCCATCAACTGAGATGGGAAAGAATGCGCATGAAATGGGTTTCGGGCACAGATCAGGAATTAAGTTTAGTACATATTAAGTGAAAATGTAAAGATTTCCCGTGGGCAGTTGCATATAATATGGGTCTAGAGTTGAGAAGGAAGGTCTGTGCTGATGATTAAGTTCGGGAGTCACCAGAGAATAGATGGGATTTAAAACAATGATGAGAGTGGATCAAATCATCAAGGGAGTGAATGTAGATAGATAAAAGATCCACTCTAACATTAACAGGTTGGGGAAAAAAGAAGGAAGAACAGAGAAAGTTAAAAATGGAACCACGGAGGTGAGAGGAGAAGCAGAGAGGGTATTTCCCAGGAAGCCAGTGGGCAGTGAATCCAGCAAGAAAGCATGGCAAATCATGCCAAATGCAGCTGGTAGATCACGTTAGACAGGAACTAAAAATCATTAGACTTAGGAATATGTGGGTAACTGGTAACCTTTATAAGAGCAATTTGGGGAGCAAGAAGCTGATTGGAGTGTTTAAGAGAGAATGGGAGGAAAGTGCTTGACTAGTATACGTAACACTTTTGAGGAGTTTGATACAAAAGAGAGCAAAGAGATGGGGTTGAAGCTAGTGGGGAAAGTAGGGCTAAAAGAATGTTTGTTTGTTTTAAAGATGGAGAAATAATGGCATGCTCATATGCTCATGATAATGACCCAATAGGAACAGAAAAACTGCTGATGTAAGAGAAGGAAGAGAATTGCTGGAGCGAAATCTTTGGGTAAGTGAAAGGATTGGAATCTAGCCACAAGTAGTCACATGTAGAGGGATTGGCTTTAAAAGGGGAAAAGAAATCAACAAAGACAAAAGAAATCAATGCCTTACAGAATGAAAATATTTGTGGTGGGTAAGATTGGTAAGCATATATGTCTTAGGTATCTCTGGCTTTGTGAGCTTGAGAATAAAGATGTAATCTCAATAAGCTCCAAATCTTCGTGACTTCCCTGGTGGTCCAATGGTAAAGAATCCGCCTTCCAATGCAAGGGATGCGGTTTCGATCCCTTGTCAGGGAACTAATATCCCACATGCCACAGAGCAACTAAGCCCGCGTATGACACAACTACTGAGCTCATGCGCCTCAACAAGAGAGCCTGCATGCCTCAAACTACAGAGCCCTGGAGCCCACACACCACAACTAGAGAGAGGAGAAAAAAAAGAAAAGCCCACACGCCACAACTAGAGAGAAGCCCAGGCGCCACAACTAGAGAGAAGCCTGCGCGACACAACTATAGAGAGAAGCCAGCACGATGCAACAAAGAGCACTCGCGCTGCAATGAAAGATCCCGCCTGCCTCAATGAAGATCCAGCATGCTGCAGCGAAGACCTGATGCAGCCAAAAAATAAAAATTAAATTAAATTAAAAATAAATTAAATATTTCTTTTAAAAAAAAGATCCAAATCTTCATGGCTCTGAGCCTTTCTGTTTGCTGCTGGAGTCTTAGCCTTTTCTAAATTTATTTTCCCCAAATAGATTTAGAAACCCAGAGGTGCTTTTTATATTTGTACACATACAAGTCCTGTTTATTAGTAGCTATCCCAGCTAGATGAACATAATATCACACACTCAAACTCTGACAGTTCTACAGGACCCAAGGCCAAAGATCCTTTATCCCCGCTTTGAAGAAATATTTCTTCTTAGTTATGCAAAGTCTCCAGAACAAGGCTGCTTGTGCAACCTCTCCCTCATAAGGCATGCACATGATTCAGGACAGATTCTAGTGTCAATTGCTGCACATCACTAAGAACCACCCCTTCTGACATCAAATCCTATTCATAGCTCAAGGCTTTTCCCCTTATGGTCAGTTAGCTCTCAACATCCCCATGATTGCCTCCTTTAAGTGGGTTTTACTAGTTCCCCTGCTCCCCACCAAATGGCAAAGAAATAGCAAGGGGCAGGGGAAGACCTTGTCTCCAGGCAACAGCCTATGTGGGGACCAGAAACTCACTAACAGCAAACTTCAGTGATGTGGCAGCAGATAATAGGGAGGGAGGGCACAAGCACATTACATTGTCCTTGGCATCTTTTTTTTTTTTTCTTTTGGCCACAGGTGGGAAAGGCTCTATTTATTTACTTATTTTAATTGAATAAATTTGATATATAACATTGTGTAAATTTAAGGTTTATGTGTTACTTTGATATAATTATATATTATAATATGATTACCACTGTAGCAATATTTATCACATTACATAATTACAGTACAATAGTGTCTATATTCATTATATTGTTCAGTAGATTGCTATGTCTTATTTACTACTTGTTGCAAGTTTGTATCCTTAAACAGCATCAGTCTTATCCCCCCAGCCCCATGCCCTGGTAACCACCAGTTTACTCTCTGTTTTTTATGAGTTTAACTTCTTTAGATTCCACGTGTAAGTGATATGATATAGTACTTGTCTTTCTCTGTCTGACATCTCACATAGCGTTATGTGCTCAAAGTCCATTCATGTTGTCACAAATAGCAGGATACCCTCCTTTTCCTTGGCAGAATAATATTCCATTTTGTATATATACCACATCTTTTTTATGCATTCATCCATTGATGGACATTTACATTGTTTTCATATCTTGGCTGTTGTGAATAATGCTGCAATAAACAAGGGAGTGTATATATCTCTTCAAAATACTGTTTTCATTTCTTTTGGGTGCATACCCAGAAGTGGAATTGTTGGATCATATGGTAGATCTGTTGTGGAATATTAATTAGTCCAACCAATATGTAAAACAATATGGAGGTATCCATGGGCATCTTATACCCTCCTCTTGTACCAAGCCCCATCTTCTGCTAAGTCCACTACCTGTGTTTTTTATAACTGAACCCCAGGATATGAGACTTCATCCCAGTGACTTCTTAATCTTTATGTCAATTATGGAGTACATGGATATATCAGGGGAGGTTGTGGCGTAAAGTAACTCCTCCAACTCAGTCGATACATATAGGATCAGAACAAGAAACGTTTTACTGTGTGTAATGGTGTGAGGCTAAGATGGCTCTAACAGTCTTTTGACAAGGGCATCTGGACTATTTAAGTCTCCCCCTTTCCAGGACACTGCTTTTGGGGACA
Organism: Aethalodelphis obliquidens; assembly: GCF_003676395.1. NCBI lineage: Eukaryota > Metazoa > Chordata > Mammalia > Artiodactyla > Delphinidae > Aethalodelphis > Aethalodelphis obliquidens. The sequence continues at coordinate 39,363,902 of NW_020837954.1, read as the reverse complement.
TTGACAACGGTTGCCATTATGACTTTTTTTCTAAGTGTCATGGTTGACCAGGCCACATTTGGATGGGCATACATTTTCTTTATTCATGGTAATTAAATCGAAGGCATGATGACAAAATTGTGTTGGCCAAGGTGCCAGAATTTTGGAAAGGATTTAACTTCTTGAATTCTAGAAGCTTTATGTTAATGACCCAAATGGAAGTGTTCAGTTAGACAGAAGCTGACGAGGCTTGTAAAAATCAGCAGGGAGAGGACTCCGTGTTCCTTGACGCCCCTGTCTGTCTCCTGATTGATTCATGAGTCTATCAGTGAAATCCAATTGATTTGCTCTAAATGAAGTTATCAATCTCCCTTTCTCTGGCCCCAAGCATATTCATATATTATAAGTGAAGTTACAGGGCTGCAAAATCATAGCACTGTTGTCATTTGTCAAGGATGACCTTGAGCATACTTCTTATGGATCTGGCCTTACAGGCAGCTCATCTTCAGCCCCATGCCTCTGTTTTGGTTCTGCTGGTTTGTTAAGTTGTTCTAACCTGGTTGACTCCTGGAGAGGCTGGCTTCACAGAAATGTTCTATCTCTGTTCGGGCTGTTGGGGCAGCTCGGTTCCAAGAAGCCACAGACTGGAGCATCAATTGTAATTGCTTCTTTTGGTCAGGAGCCCCCCTCCTTTGTACTCTGTGTCCAGATGCTACTGGCTCAGCCTAGACAGTACCTCTTCAGCAGAGGGATTGCAGGTCGCTGTGACAGCCATTTACCTAGCATTACCCAAATGTGAGATTCACACAGGAGATGTCTTCCTCTGTCATCCACATTCCTGGGATAGATGGTCTGAGTAGTGCACACAACTTCCTGCTATCCATGGTAGGATCATCATTTCCAAATACACCTCCATCTGCATGGTGTGGTAGCAAAAGGCTTTGGATTAAACCAATGTGGATGCAAATCCCAGTTTTGCCATTTACCCTGTGGCACTGGGATAATTACTTTATTCTCAATGAGCTTTAATGTCCTCATCAGTAAAAACGAAATAATGATACCTTCCTCACAGTCCTGAATGAACCTGAGCAGAAGCTGGCATGTGGTACAGACACAACAAATGTTCATTTCCTGTCCTCTGAGAGATTTTAAAGGCTAAGTTTATAGTCCCTGTGAAATTCTAATGTCAAATAACCACACATGGCAATATACCCAGATGGGACCTTGCAACTCAGTTTTTGTCTTTCCTGGGAATTGTGAACATGAAGGGCTAATTTGTCCAGTCCTGGGCATGGGTGATGATGGAGCAAAGAGCACACCTGCCAACCGTAGGGCCTTGAGGTAGAGGCTGCCCCTGATCCATCCCTATGTCTCTAGAGGGCACAGCCTGGTGCCTAACATGAAGGGGGTCTTCTCCTCTGTGAATATTTATTAACTAAGTTCAGAATCATCTGAGTTCAAAATCTTAGACTCTAATGTGACAATGTTTCAATTCAAATTTACTTGTCCACACAAAGGCACAATCACAATGGTGAAATAGTCCTCTGGGTGTTTAAAATGATACCTCTTTACATGGTAATGGTGGTTTATAGTTAAAGAAGATTCACAGACACAACTCCGTTAATCCCCACCACAGTCATGAGAGGCTGCCCACGATAACCTGATTCTACCAACAAGGAAAGGTAGCCTGGGCAAAGGGAAGAGATAGGACCAAGGTCTCCTGTTTAGGGTAGTGAAATGGGGCCTCGTCCCAGGTTTTATGGAGAGAAGCCATTTAAAAATGTATGTTCTTTTATTCTTTCCATTATAGTGAGCTCTCGTTGGGTGTTGTTCCTGAAATGCTGATGGACTAGTGGTTCTCAACTGAGGTGATTTTGCCCCCCGTTTGGCAACACCCAGAGATATTTATGGTTGTCAGAACTTCAGGGTGAAGTGTTCCTGGCATCTAGTGGGTGGAGACACAGGATGCAGCTAAACATCCTACGATGCATAGGACAGCATCCACAACAAAGAACCATCTGGCCAAAATGTCAATAGTGCCAAAGTTGAGAAACACTGCAATAAACCCAAATATGACTTTGTCAAAGGCGAGTGAGAAATGTATTACTTTCTGAGTTTCTTTGAAGAGAGTTGTATTCTAAGCATGCACTAATCTACTGAAAGACAAGAATGTTCGTCTTAGCAGAAGTGTTGTTCGCTTTTATAGCCTTGGGAAACTGCTTGCTTTTATGTTTTGTCTTCTTTTTGTTCATGAACTCTTGTGGGAACAAAAATCAAGACGTCAATTATTTTTGTATCTCCCCACAACACTTTACACGTGGCTGTATACTCTATAGGGACCCAGTAAATATAGGTCTTTGGAGAATTAAAACCTCATTATTATTATTATTGATAATCATAAAAGTAAGAATTTATTGAGCACTTACCATGTGCAGTTTTCTAAGCATTTCATATTTATTTCCTGATTGAATCCTTCAACTGCTCTATGAGGTATGTACTACGACTATATTTACTTTACGGATGTGGGAACTGAGGCATTGGGGAGCTAACTAGCTTGCTCACAGCTGGAATTAGTAAGTGGTGGCGCTGAGATTTGTAGCCAGGCAGTCTAGCTCAGGAGCCTGAGTGTGTAACCATTCAGTCATATGATTTAATAGGCTTAGACAACCTTCGAGGTTGTAGTCACCTTGAAAACCCTGTAGAGAAGAGAAAGGGACACGCCCCAGTGACTTCATTTCTGGTGTGTTTTAGGCTTTTCTGAAGGGCAAGAGTGAAGCAGACAGAGATAAAGGGTAAAAAAGTCCTTGGTCACAGAGTACAGTTGGGGAGAGGCCAGAGAAGAGATAGGGCAGGTAAGTAGGGGCGAATTCATACGCTGTGATGAGGAATTTAGGATACATTCTGTAGGGGATTTCAAGTCACTGACTGATTCTGATTGCGTGAGACATGATGCCATGTTAAGATCGCCCTGGCAGCAGTGGGAGGATAGATGGGAAGAACAGAAATGGAAGCTAGGAGGCTACAAGGCACTGGCACGAAACAATGAGTGTACTAAGGCATTGGCAAAGGCAAGGAGGGAGACAACCTATATGGGGCATTTGATTTGATTTTAATTTATTTCATTATTGTAGTATAGTTAATTTACAATGTTATGTTAGTTTCAGGTATACAGCAAAGTGATTCAGTTATTTTATATATATATATTCTTTTTCAGATCCTTTTCCATTATAGGTTATCACAAGATATTGAATATAGTTCCCTGTGCTATACAGTAGGTCCTTGTTGTTTATCTGTTTTACATAAAGTAATGTGTATATGTTAATCCCAAACTCCTCATTTATCCCTCTACCCCCCACCCTTTCCCCTTTGGTAGCCATAAGTTTGTTTTCTATGTCTGTGAGTCTATTTCTGTTTTATAAGTGAGTTCATTTGTATCTTATTTTTTAGATTCCATATATGTGATATCATATGATGTTTATCTTTTTCTGTCTGACTTCACTTAATATGATAATCTCCAGTTGCATCCATGTTGCTGCAAATGGCATTATTTCATTCTTTTTTATGGCTAAGTAATATTCCACTGTATATATGTACCACATCTTCTTTATCCACTCCTCTGTCAATGGACATTTAGGTTGCTTCCATGTCTTGGCTATTGTAAACAGTGTTGCAATGAACATTGGGGTGCATGTATCTTTTCAAATTAGAGTTTTCTCCAGATTGTGTGAGAATTTTAGAAGTCAGAACTAATAAGAACTAGTCCCAATCAGATGTGAGGGTCGAGAGAGAAGGAATCTTGAAAGACTCCCAACAACAAGGTAGGTGGGAGTGATGCCCTTCCTGAGATGGGGACGTGAGAGGAGGAGCATGTTTTGTGTGTGAAGATGAGTGAGTTGGGTGTCAAGGTGAAGATGCCCAGTGGGACAGGTGGGAGTTGAATCCACTCGTGGAGTCAGATTGCTCAGGAGAACATAGAGGAAGGAAATGCAAAGATTGAGCTCCAGGGACACATTTCAAAAACAAGAAAGTAGCCCCCAATGTCAATACCACAGATAAGTTGTGACATGAGGCCCAAAAGATTCTTGTTAGATTTGTCAGCAGATGGTGTTTATAATCTTGGCGAGAGATTTAGGTGGTGAGATCCGTGGCCACACTGCAGTGGGTGACAAGGTGAGACAGGGCAAGAACACTTTTTGAAAGTCTGATTGTAAGGAGAAATTACTGTTTTTTGAAACATATTCTTAAAAGATATCTGTAAATCCAAGGTTCCCAACAGGGAAATCTCTGGAATAGCTTGCTGTGATGGAGAACAGAATACTAACAAGTAGGAAACTCTCGGGTAGACAATTTCAAAAATGAACCTGTATTAAGTTAGGGCAATTTTATAAAGGGAGAGACTATTTTAGAAGTGGTTTGTATGTTTCATAAGCTCTAATCACTGGAGTGCTCTACCACATATTAGTAAAATTTCTGGGAATTTATTTGTATATTTTTGTGGGCTAAACATTCAATGAATGTGTTTGTCAGTCGCTACTATAGTTTATGGAGGTCGGGCAGCAAAATTTCCAAATTTCAAATGAGTATCCCTTGTATTATCAGATCCTCACATATTTTATATGTTGTTCTGAGATTCACAGATTCACATAAATTTGCTTCCCTGAGTTCATGAGAGTAAGGCTCATACTATTTTGCATAGCACAATCACAGTTTTCTTTCAATCCTAAATTCTTATAACAATTCAAAAAGCAATACTTTGTTTAGACCCAGAGCATGTGTTCATTGTTCTGGCTGGTGTTGGGTGAAATCATTTTCTAGAAGTGGTGGAGAATATCATAGAGACAAGTAGAGAAATTTCATCCTTGAAAGCTGGTTAAATCAGCTTGATTCCAACACTAAATTCTAATACCAGTGATGGCAATCATTTCCCACTGTGGTGGCCATAGGAGTCTCCATTAGGAAAGTTGTTTTTGAGGTGACATTTGAAGAATCACTGTAATTTTGATGGGAGGAAGAACAACCCAAATGGTGGGAACATGGGAATAGTGATGGGAAAAGCCCAGTGGCTGCAATGTAAAAAACCAGTTGAAGGACATTATTTTATAGTGTTTTGAAGGAAGTATTTATGAAGAAAAGTAGTGGAGATAAAACCAGAGAGAGTGATTGAGATCAGAGTTTTCAGAACAAGGATAAAGACTTTGGGAATTTGGGGAGCCAGAATCATGTAACTATTTTAGTAGTGTGGGAATAAGTTTCCTTAAAACTCTTTTTACAAGTCCCAGCCAAATTATGAAATCTAAGTTCCCACAGCCTGGTGAAGCAGAAGCCAAAAGCAGAATGCAGAGGGGTAGTTAAGTCCTGGTTAACAGATGATGGGAAGAAGGATAGGACAAGGGAGCTACAGTCTGTGCTGGAGTCAGAGTGCTCAGTGGAGGTGGTGGGACCACCCAGGTAGATGTAGTCAAGCTGGGCTCCATGAGGTACGTGTTCGCATTGTATCGGTTGGGGTGGGATGGTGACAGCAGCTTTCACCCTGAGCCCTGCCTGACTCTGCTATGATTTCACAGTGTTGACCAACCTTTCCTCCACTTGACCTGAATGTTCCTGGAGGAAGTGAGCTTTCCTGCTTGCATTCCTCACCTCTGACTTGAACTTGGCTCCTTCTCTGGAAGCAGAATGCTGACTGATAGAGTTTGGAGCATTCTCTGGGTCTCTCTTCATTCTTCTGTCTGTGTTATATATGAATATAGGTAAATCCTCCTTTCCACTTTTATGAGGTCAGAAGAAACTGTTAAGAGGTTAAGTGTAAGTTGAGGAAAACCAATGCATTGAATTTTGAGGTTGGTATGTATTATTTTATCTGCCTGGTTTCCCTTCCACTCTCTTTCTGGTACTCCCTTTCCTTAGGGAAATGTCCGTTTTTCTATACTATGTGGCTCTGGTGGGTCTGCTACTTATGGTGCTCTGGTCCACTAAGCCACAGTGTGGCCAGAATCTGGCCAATCGTAGTGCCCTATCCTTCAGGTCCCAGTGATTGGACATGTGTGAGCATGTGACTGAAACAGGACCAATCAATGTCCTTCTCTGGAAGGATCTGCTGGGACGATGATTAGAATGTTCTGCAACCAAGATCTTTCTTCAGTCAGAGAGATCAAGGCTACCACACTGCAAAAAACAGAGCGGAGAGGGAGAGAGATATGATAGCTTCCCTTTGAGTTCCTGGACTTGGGTATGTTGAAACTCACTCCACTGTCCGCTCTCCACATATTTTTGTGATTGAGTTATTTTGAGTTGTGTTTTTCTCACTTCAGTTGAAAAAACTAGTCTCAATTGACATAAAATTTTTTTGGTCATTTGCTTTATTATTGGCTTCACCTTTGTGAGTGTTTTTGTCTCAGACAACCAACAAACCCTTCTAAGTGTAGAACCCTGCCCCCCACCCCCTAGTGTTCATTTCAACTTATACCCAGAGGTATCCTTATAGACGTGACACCTTTTCAGCATCTCATAGGCCTGTATGCTCAATTCTGTGGAGTTATGCATCTCTAAAGAAATCTCAAAATACTTGTTAACAACATAGACAGGGATCCCTGCTCTTTGGGTTTAGTTTCACAACAAGGAAAATGGATTTTGAAGAGTATTTCTGAAAAACAGATGAAAATTGTGGTAATAATGTACATTAAATACTAAAAAGAAAAGTGGTTCAGAGCAAAGGCATTATTTCTGAGAGTATCATTGAAGTGTTTCATTATATAGTAAACCAGATGCTGTTTCACACCCTGCCAACTTAGGTTTAAGATATGGCATGTGTGTATGTGTAACTTTGCTATAGAAAATGGGGTAATTTAAAACCATTACAAAGACTTGGATCTTTATATTAGAAAAAGGTTTCAGTTATCTCCATCTGTATCTTGTAATATATACACATGTATATATTCACTTCCGGGTCAGAAGTGTTGCTGCTCTCCAAATCCATGCATGCTCGGCCGTAAGTCAGGCTGGGAGTCAGTGGGGCAGATGGAGGGAAGAGCGAGGAAAAAGTCCCTGAAATGAGACCATCTGAAGCAGCCTTGCCGTTCAGCATGACTCTGAGGGGCGAGGTGTGGCATCAGGAGTAGCCAGGTACCTGGGATGGTACTTGGAGTCTGCAGTGGCAGCCTTGTGGTTCTAAGAGGTTCCTCTCTTTGAAGCATGACACCAGGTGGCAGCTGGGGGTACTGAAGAGCAGGGGACAGGTATGGTTTCCCCATGCAGCTAAGGGAGCTGGGGCTCAGGGCAGGGCTGTGGTCTCAGCAGAGCAACTAGGAACAAGCCCAGACTACAGAGGCTGCAGCTCAGGGGCACCTGGGACTCATCCCTGAGCCACAGGCTCAGGGCAGCAAATGAATCCAGCCCCAAGAGCAGGGTAGGCATGCAGCACCCCATGGAGCCTAGGCACTGTGTGACATAGGAGCAACGGGGCTAAATCTGCAGGGCTGGGGTCAGTACCAGAGCTGAGCCGCCCCAGGGAAGGCAGGGACTGACCCGCCCCAGGGAGGGATTGGGCTTGGAACCTCAGAGGGATCCTGCGGGGACCCTGAGGCTGCACCTACTCCGCATTCCCTCCCACACGAGCCTGCCACGGGTAGAGACTCATGGTGTAGGGAAAGGAGTTGAGTCAGCAGAGGTAAGACTCACTATGGGGAATTTTCTCAGAATCATTTACACTAAGACATCATGTCTCCCCTACAAGACTGTGTGCTCTATTAAGGCAGGGAATCTGTTCCCTGCTGTGCTTAGAACAGAGCCCAGCACCTGGTAGGTGCTTAATAAATATTTATTGGATAAATACTCTTCAAGGAACACTGCATTAATATCTTTGGAGTAGTGCGCTGAGCTGTTGGCAGGAGTGACTGCTTTTTCCTTGTGTCACTGACCCTGAGCCACCCTCCTCTGTACCCTTGTGGGAGCCCTCACACAGGCAGAGGGAAGCCACAGAGAGGGACAGTTATCACTGCCTGTGCTCAGGAGTGTCCCTCCAGTTCCCATTCTGCTCCTATTTCAGCCTGGCTCCTAATCCCTGACTCAGTCTCCCGTTTATGACTCAGCTCCCACCCCCAGAAACTGGCCCGGTCTCCCAAGCTTGACTTTTATTTCTCCCTGAAGGAAGTGGCTCAGCCCACCTACATCTATGTCCTGGCCCTTCAGACTGCCTTCCAAGAGGATGCCTCTCCCTGGAGGTGTCCTTGTCTCTGCTTCTCCCAGCAGTCCCTTCTGTAGCAGAGCTGCTCTGAGACATGGCTGTGGAATCTGGGCAGCTGGATGGCGAGGTGGTGAGAGGTCTGGATTGTAGCGTGTTCTCTGTAATTGTAACAGTTTTCCCTCCCCACTCATCCCTCACTGGCCTCTCCTTCCCACTTTAAACTCGATGTTGCCTCTCTGACCCAGAAACTGACCTGGGAATTTGATTAGTCTGGGAATATGAAGCATCTCTCCTCTTCTCTGACCTTTCTCCTTTACGGTTTTTGCTGGATCTATTTACCTCTACATCTCCCTTTGTGGCTCTCTTCTCTGTCTCGTCCTCCCCTACCAAGTGTGTGTCTTAGTCTGGGTTCTCCTCAGAGGAGAGCTGAGCGAAGAGCTTTGGTGCAGGCAGCTGACATGGGGAAGTGATTCCTGGGGGACAGGAGTGGGGACTGGAAAGTATGTGACAGGCAAGGCCAGAAGGCCACTACAGTGGGTATTCTTGAGTGAGTCACTCTTGCAGGCCACTGGGGCTCAACCCCACTGGGATGCTCTGAGGAGTCACACAGAATGTGCTCAGAAATATCCCCCTAAGTGACAGAAGGGAAAGAGATACAGCAAGTAGCTTCAGGACTGCACTTTCGTGGAGATCCAGCTGGCTCCATGCTGTCATAGCCAAGAAACCCTGAGGCATGTGCAGCTGAGGCAGGATGCTCTCAGCTTACCCCTGTGCAAAGGTGGTCAGCACGGCAACAGCAGGATGGAAAGTGGGCCAGGAAGGAGTGAGGCAAGATGCAAGACCCAGACCTCCCGTGCACTGCACAGATCTAGTGATGTCTCCATTAAGTGCAACTTGTCACGGAGACTGCAAGGTGTTGGCCAACTGCTATCTCTGCAATAGCCTTAGGACAGGAGGTTAGTGGAACATGCCACGGTTTGTGATCTTATAACTGGTCCCAAGGCCTCGACGAAGATTCGTTATCCACTTTCCCCACCACATCTTCTATGTTGCCTTCATCTCAGCAAACACTTTGGTGGGTCAAGGCAGCTAGTTTGTTGGGATGGCCCAGATCTTCCTTTCCAAGGGCTCTGAGCCTTTCCATGGTTGTACAAATGGCCCCATTAACAGTGACCACTGGGCACAGGAAGCCCTGAGAGATATCCCAGGAGATCCCCTGGGTTCCAGACACACTTCTTCCTACCTCCCACTGTAGAGCAGCAGCCTAGTTCCTCGTGGTCGTCAGGGCCACCAGCTGCCTGGCCCCCACCCCCATGCCCTCACCCCCGCCGCTGCCAACGTCATAACGTCTTTTCTTGCCTGCTCGTGAATTGGCATGAGAAATCTATAATGCACAGATGGCAATCATGGCTTCTAGTAGAACTCCAACTAGGGCCCCCCCGTGGGACTTGGGGCCTTTAATCTAACAGAGCCTAAGGTCAGGAGACAGGAGCACAAATTCCACAGCGGACCACTGAGAGTGATGGTGGAGAGGGAACTATTTCACCTCCACCCAGGTTACACCTTTGCAAAGCTGAGCGCCAAGGCACTGTGAGATGCAGCACAAAAGTTGTTGGGTACACTCGGACTCTCCCTCTGTGGTTTTGATTCTGTCTCCTTCCATTTCTCTTCCTCCTTCTCTATGTCCATCTCTGTCTTTCTCCCTGATCTCTGCCTCTCTCTGTCCCTGGACAGTTTGGTCTCCCTGTGAGAGGACAGATGTTGTGGCTGCTGAGGTCACTTCTGTACCCCCATGGTCTCCCCAGCTTTACCTCACCTGGGCCGCTCCTTCCTCGGCGTGCTGGGGGTCTCTGAAAAGTGAGGGGCAGAGGGAAGCCTGTGGGTAGGGGCTGCTTATGAAGGTGGTGCCCAGAAGGAGGAAAACTTGTAAAACAGAAGGCTCCACTCAGAAACTTTCCAAGGTTTAGTACTGTTTGAATTGAACTGGAAGAGCATCCCATCCTAGGCTAAACACCATTTCCGTCCTTCCTGCCCCTCCCATGGGGAAGTCATGGGAACAGTGCTGAGGGAATTGATGGGAGCAGATGGGAGATGCTCTCCGCTCCTCTTCCAGGTCTGCTCTTCCTGTACTCAGTCATGGACTGCTTCTTCCCTGTAGCAGGAGCATCATACATCATCTGGACAGCCTTCCCCCTGCAGGCACCGGCCCAGCAGAGCCCGAGATAGGAGCCCCGAGGTTCCATCAGCTTACCCCTTCCCGTTCTCTCCTGCTCCAGCCCCTTACCAGCCAGTGACTTGTGCGCATTTTTACTTCTGTGCCATTGTTATGTAGGCCTCGCCTCTAGGGTGGCCTTTCCAATGCTTTTCCATTCTCCTTAAACCCTTACTCAATTTTTTAAAGGCTCAGTCCAAGTACCATATCCTTCATGAAGGTCCTGGTGGAATTATTCTCCAGTACCCTATGCTCTTTTAATACTATCTCTACAATAGCACTGAATTGCTTTGTACATAATAACTCATTTAATTCTCATCACAGCCTTTGAGGTAGACTCTATTACTATACCCATTTACAGATGAGACAACCGAGGCACAGGGAGATTAAATAACTTGTCCAAGATCACATAGTAAGTAACGTTAGTTCCAAGATGATGTCTTGTCTTCATACTGGCAACGTGTAGCATCATGCAATATATAGCAGGCCATGGATATGCCACTAATTGAATGATTTGGATGCTGGTACTTGCTTAGAAGAGCCAAACAAAGCCTAATTTGAGCATAAATCAAGTGTGGTTGGCACTTTATAACACTGAAGCAGGCTCTCTTGTTTGTGAACTCTCAGCGCCTTTCAATCTTCTCTCCACCTCTTCTCTTGCTGGTCTTTCTCCAGTTTATTTTTTTCTCTTCTGGATGAAGAACATCAAACAAAATTACCAAGAGGAAGAGTTTTGCTTGGGGAAGGGAGTTGAGGTCTTCACTAGGTTAAGTGTTTGGTGAATCCACTGGATTCGTGTTCTTCATTAGGGTTGAATAAATGAGAATTGGCTTCAGGCAGGGGTGGAAGAGAGAAGCTATCAGAGTACCTGGTGAGAAAGTGAGTTCAGAGAGAGGGAATAAAGTGGAATATATTCCTTTCAGTCCCATTGATCTTTCTTTCCATCAAAGAATCTCCTGAAGGCTTCAGTTAAAGATATAGAATTATAGGAATTAGATATGTTACCCTATCTACAATGATGGCAGGGTCATTTGTCAATGAAAAAAATTCAATTGTAGAGTTTCTGGAACGCTATTTATGCCTGACTTGTTTCTGAGATCTTTTTCATTGGATTTGAGTCTTTTGTTTTGTTTCTTTGGACACAGTCATTAACCCATGTTCCACTGGGCTGAAAGAAGAAAGGAAAGGCAGTTTGACTGTCAGGGAACCCTGAGCTAAATGTAAGAGTCAGAATCCATGCCTGCCTTGTGCAGTGTTAACTGCCATACCTGCTCCCTCCTCATTTGCCTCAGCGCTGCTCTGGGGAGGGGGAGATGTAGTCCACTATGGCCCTCATTCTCAGTTTTCTAGGAAATGCATCAAAATCGAGGGCTAAGTCATAGGAGTCGGGAACACGCTGATCTGATGACATAGGCACAACGTAGAGGAAAAAGGTCTGTTCTCTAGTTCTGGCTGTTACTAACCTAAGGGTTGGGAGAAGTCAGTGCATTAGTACTGAAAATGTTTCCTTGCTTATGAAGGAGACGGAATGAATCAAAAGGGTTCAGGTCTCAGGACTGGGTTGCAGTGTAGAATGCTGGGTCTGCAATCCAGTGCAGGCACACATTTTTCCTTACTTGTCATTTTCTCTTCAACGACTCCTTTAGTCTTTAATCCATTTAGTCTTTCTACTCTAAATTGTGTCCTCAGAATTTGGGATAGATGAAGATAATAATGATCAAGATGATGGCAATACTAATCTATTAATAATCTAATAATTTAATTAAAGAGTATGAGCTACTCTTTATCAAGTACTTAGTATGTACTAGACACTCAAGAGTATTATTTCATTTAATGCTCAAAATAATCTTAAGAAATAGGTACAATTATCCCTATTTTAGACGTTGGAAAACTGAGCCCCAAAGAGGGAGAGTGATTTGTACAGGGTCATAGCAAGTAATGGTTGAGTCATTGTGGGCTCCCAGAATTTTTTTAGCTGCAAGCCTACGCTCTTAACCAGTATCTTACACTTAATAGGAGGAGAAAGTTGGTTAGCAGTGATCCCCAGATGCAGAATGCACTGGACTTTTCCTTCATAATCCTCAGCCTCTCAGATAGTGCTCATGATTGACCATCATTATCTATCTTAGAACGCTATCCTCGGTCTCCTTAAAGACATGGCTTCATCTTCTATAATCATTCATTTTATGTGTCAGCTTGGCTGGGCCTATATACTTGGTCAAACATTATTCTGGATGTCTCTATAAGGGTTTTTTTTTTAGGGTGTTTTTAAAATTAGATTAACATTTAAGTTGGTGGACATTGAGTAAAGCAGATTGCCTTCCATAATATGGGTGGGCCTCATCCAATCAGTGAAAGACCTTAAGAGAACAAAGTGAGGTCCCTGAGCAAGAAGGAATTCTGCCATCAGATGGCCTTTGAACTTGAACTGCAGCATCGGCTCTTCCCTAGTCTCTAGCCTGCAGCTTACTCTGCAGATTTTAGATTTGCCAGCCTTCATAGTCATGTGAGCCATTTTCTTAAAATGAATCTCTCTCTCTCTAGGTACCCATCCTGTTGGTTCTGTTTCTCTGAAAAACCCTAATACTTCTTCCTTCTTGGACTTTTCCTTCCCTGTCTCCTTCTAGTCCTCATTCCTCCTTGTGCCCTGACTAGAGGTTTCTTCAATGTTGGATGACAGTTTCTCATTCTTTTCTCTTTATGTTCTTTCCCTCAGAGAACACACCCATTCTCACAGCTTCACAGAGTATGTGAATTACTGCAGAATCTGAGTTCTCAGCTCTGACTGTTTTCTTCACCCCAAGTTTGCTGCTGACTAGATCTTTGCAGGAGGATGTCATCAAACCCAGCAGCTTATCATTCAGCTTTATCACTGGGCCTTCCTCCTAATCGCAGATTCTTTTAACCACCCAAATTTTAAACCTTGGGCTTTCTTAAATCTTCCTTCTCCCGCTGCTTCACATCCAGCTGGCCAACCAGTATTTCAGATTGCTTTTCCTTGGGACCTTCTTTCATCTTGCTATGGTCTGAATGTTTGTGTCCCCACAAAATTCATATGTTAAAACCCTAACCCCCAAAGGTGATGGTATTAGTAGATGGGGGCCTTTGGGAGGTGATTAGGTCATGAGGGTGGGATCCTCAGTAATGGGATTTATGTTCTTAAAAAAGAGATCCCACAGAGCTTCCAAACCCCTTCTGCCATGTGAGGATGCAATGAGAAGGCCGAGACCTGGAAGACACCCCCTCATTAGAATCCAACCATGCTGTCACCATGATCTCATGTTTCCAGCCTCCAGAACAGTAAGCAGTCAATGTTTGCTGTTCATAAACCACCCAGTCTGTGGTATTTTGTTATAGCAGACTGAGTGGATTGAGACATGTCTATCCTTTCTTTTCATTTTTACTGTTGACACCACCTGGTCCCGGCCCATTTTTCTCCCTTCTGGACCATCTCCCTGTCTTCAGATCCAGTCTTTCTACCTTACACACAAATGGCATTTTTGCTCTCCTAAAGCACTATTTTCTTCATCTCGTTTCTTCCTAGCTTGGCAGGACAGGGAGGCCAGCCCTGTCTAGAACTAGTGCTAAAGCCGGATCTGAAGTTGATCCTTTACTTGAGAATAAAGCCCACCCCAGCTTCTCACCACATGCCCCCAAACTCCTGGAAGCCAAGGCCACAAAGAGCCTTATACTCAGTCAGAACCTCCTTTGTGGCCAACTCTCTCTTTTCAAAAACTGCAAACAGCCAGCAGTACCGAGGGGAACTTAGATGGGATTGGACTTGGCATCCTAGGGAGGGATATACCATGATCCAGGACTGAAACCCCACGTGATTCTTCCCACACATGAGGGCTATTTCTAGCTGTCGGCTCTTGGCCAGGTCAGACTAAGCTTGTTTCCCTGGAGGCTAAATTCAGATGAAGATGTCAGAGAGGGAACAGAATTGGAGAAGCAGGTCCAGAGAAAAGATAAATCTTCTTTATTTCTGAATGTTACTGTTACCTCAAGAAGCTTCATTGGGTTCATAAAGACCAACAAGCTCTGGGAAAATAGTTTACTGAAATAACTTGCCTGCAAGTATCAGTACTGGAAGGGAAGCCATTATTTGGTGTGCAGGGGGAATGGGATTTTTTATTGCCTTTTAAGGATGATATAAGCACTCTTACAGCACTTTGAGATATGAAGACCTTTTACCAAATTGGGCCATGGTTATGTAATAATAATAATAGCCCATATATATATATATATATATATATATATATTTTGCTATACGCGGGCCTCTCACTGTTGTGGCCTCTCCCGTTGTGGAGCACAGGCTCCGGACGTGCAGGCTCAGCGGCCATGACTCACGCAGCATGTGGGATCCTCCCGGACTGGGGCACGAACCTATGTCCCCTGCATTGGCAGGCAGACTCTCAACCACTGCGCCACCAGGGAAGCTCCATAGCCCATATTTTTATTATTAGTAATAATAGCCCATGTAATAATAATAATAGCCCATATTATATTATTATATAATAATAATAACCCATAATAGCCCATTAAGTACTGAGTACTTAATGGTGTACGGTGCTAAGCATTTTGCATATGTTAACTCATTTGCTCCTAACAATGATCCCATGAATTATGAACCTTTATTATTTCTGTCTTACAGATATGGAAATTGAGGCATAGAGAGTTTTGTCCAAGGTGACAGCTAACAAGTAGCAGAGTCAAGATCTGAACAAGCAGTCTGGCTCCATTGCTCATAGGCATAGGGAAGGAAGGAGAGCTGATTGATTCCTATATATGGTAGCTGAGAAGTCACTCTAGTTAGTGCCTAATTAGACACTGGTCCAATTGGAAGAGTTTTATCATAACTAAGGAAGGAATAATTTCTCTACAATGGGAATCTAACCTTGAGACTTTGCTAGGTGACTCAGGACTTCCTAAGGTACCAAAAGGCTCTCAAATTTGGAATGGAATTAGGTCAAGACAAACTTTAATATATATCCCTGGTGGCTGGTGGGGTGTGTGGGAGTGTGAGCCTCAAGGCTGCTCTCGGTCAGGTCACAGGGCAAAATAACTGAGGATGGATGGAAATTTTAAAAATCCACTTGCTGGAATTGGAAAGGATTTCTCTTTCCTTTCAATGATACTGATTGTTTGAGGGCAGATAGAGCAGAGGCATCATGAATGCTGTTTAAATTTTCTTGGTGTACAGATAACTTTAATGGATGTTCTTCTGAATCACATTAATGAGGAGAAGACCTGGAGCTGTCCAAAGGCAGTGACACCTTGTTGACAAATCTCATGTACTTCCCATGGCCCTGGGGAGCTGCTGGGGCGTGACTCAAAGGACTTCCATCTGGGTGGGACTGATGTGGCTAGAGCCTTCTCCATCGTAACCTGTGCTTCCTCAGGCCACGCTAACTCTAAGAAGCACATTCAAAAGGGTAACAACTAGGAGGATAACAGAAACCACATTCGACAATGAGTTTTCAGACAGTGGAACTGCTGAGACCCACGTTTCTCTCTTCCCTGGCATAGCCTCTGGTGGCATCTGAGTTCTACTTGGCACCATTCAAGTTCTCCTGCAGCCACCAATGCACAGCTCAGCTCTGGGCAGCTGTGAGGGTCACATTCCAGTCTCTAGGGAGGGCAAATTCTCCGCTGCCAGCCCCAAAACCCCAGGCTGTGATAAGCTGTGCTAAGATGGCTCTGGGCAGCCTCTTGCTTGGAAGGAGGCCACCCTGCTCGTGTACTGCAAGCAGGGATGAAAATGGAACAGAGGAAGAGGAAAACATGGAGGAACAGGTTTGGACCAGCTGTTCGAGGCTCAAGGGGGAAATGCCCTCTTTTCCTGTGTCTCTCTGTGCTGCTTCTCACCAACAGAGCAGCCAGAATTCGAGGCCTCAGGCAGGTTGTAAGACTTGGGGAAGAAGCCAGCAGGGCCACTTGACCTTCTTCCAGCCCAGCTCACCAGCTGAGGAGCAGGTTAGGCTAAATGCCAAGGGCTACCATGTATGTTTGGCATTTTGTGCATTGGAGGCATAAAGGTACTGGGCTGAGGGAGCAAAAACTGGGGACTGGAATCCAGTACGTGTCATTAGGTTGATTCTGATTCTCTTCCTTTGTGTGCGTGACAGAGACTCTCAGTAGCTTCCTTTATCTGGGAATGTATGGATTTGGGGAATTGATTCTAGGACACTCTAGGACAGCAAGGCTTATGTTGTTCCATTCCTGGAGAAAGCCTAGGCAAATGAGGGATAGAATCAAACGGGGATGAGTGGGGGACTTTATTCTTCCTGTTGTACATTATGTCATGACAGCTTTTGTGTGATCAATACATTGTAGAATCTGTGTTAGAAAATAGAAGTCATCCACCTCTTGGAGCCCCACATTACAAAGAAAAAGTTATAATTGGATGGCATCCCTGTTAAACATCTTTGAGTATAAATGAAAGAGGCAGGTCACCTCCAGAAGAGCAGCAGTGAGTAGCTGGTGTCCACACACTTTATCCTCAGACCATTATCCTTTATATCTCTTATATCCTATGTAAAGATATATGGATAGCCTTATTCTTATCCTCTTTCATACAGCCTTCCCAGGACCAGTGGCAGGTGGGTCTCAAATCTCTGCTCTGACATTTGACACCATTCAAGAAACAATCTCATTAAAGAAAAAGGCTGAGAAACTAGTATGAGCATTTTCTGATTATAATTTAACATTATCTTGAGTAGAAATGGCAGGACTTTGTTGAAAAAACTCCTTTTGACTGATGTGTGTCTTTTCCAGCTCTGAACATTTCAGTCACTGTCTTATAAAAATGAATTTTATTGATTTGAGGCTGGGCAAAGAGAAATGATCTCCTCTTCAGTCAAAAATTGTCTCATAAAGAGTATGTGACTTTTTTTTTTCCTTTCCAGGGGTTCTTTGTATTAAAAAAAAAATCTTTTCTCTCATGATTTCTCTCTTTTGATTAATTAGCTATTTCAAATCCTAAAGCAAATCCAAACTTAGAGAAGAGTTGCAGATATAGTAAGAACTTTTTTCCCTAAACCATTTGAAAGCAAGTTTTGGACATGAAAATGCCATAGTAACCAAATGCTTTAGTGTATGTTTCCCAGAAAAAAGGGCATCCTCCTGTGTAACTACAATATAGCCGTCAAAATCAGAAAATTCACACTGATATATTACTATCCTCTGATTCTCAGACCCCAATCAAGTTTTTACATTTTCCTTAATAAAGTCCTTTATAGCAAAAGATCCGGTTCAGAATCACACATTGCCTTTAGTCTCCTTCAATCTAGGACAATTTCTCAGTCTTTCCTTTGTGATCTTGATACTTCAGAAGAATACACGTCAGTTGTTTTGTAGACTTTCCCTGCCCTTGGGTTTGTCTGATGTTTCCTCTTGATTAGGTTCAGGTCATGCATCCTTGGTAGGACTATCACAGAAGGGCTGCTGTGCACTTCTCATTGTATCCTATCAGGAGTGCATGACTTTGACTTGTCCTAATACTGGCAATGTTCTCTGTGATCATTTGATTAAGAAGGTATCTGCCAGGCTTCTTCTGCGTAAAGTTTTACTTTTTGCCTTTGTAATTAGTAAGTATTTTACGGGTAGGAATTTTGAACCTATGAAGATATCCCATAAGCTATGTAAATAGTATGAATAGAAGCCATGAAGAAAGATGGCTATTAAGAAGAAACCCTGGACAGCTTGCTCAAGTTACTAACCTATTTTCACGTATTTGTTCCCTGTAAAAGTATATCAAAGAGCTTTTATAACTTCATGGAATTGAGGGGCCTGAGGAGTTGAGCCGTTGTTGTATTATGCTTCTCCAGCTCTTCCTCTTTTAAGCAGATTTTAGTGGACATCAATCTTAATCTAAAATTTGAGTTGCTATTTTTGAAACAAACGTAGGATACAGATGTGTGTATGCGTATGTGTGTCCATACGTTTATTTTCTAGCTTTGTCCCTGAGAGGGTCTAGGTGGAATGTACCCCAGCAGCAGTAAGCATGCCTATGGCCAATCCTAGTTTTTAAATATCATTCTCTAGTAAAAGCAGCCAATCCTCTCTGGAGAAATGGCTCCTTCTGGGCTAGGTTAGAAAAAGTACAGGATGACCCTGGAATATCTTACACCGCCAGAAAGTAAGAAAGTACTCAAAAAAGACACGTTAAAAGGACAGAGGAGACAGCTTAAAAAAGTTTTCAGTGGCCAATTAGAACAACAAATAAATAATGAGAGTAGAACAAGATAGATAAGATAGAATAGAATAAGATAAATAAGATAAATATCCATGGGTCCATACTGATGTAACTAAATACTTTTATAAATAAATAAAAAATTGGAGAAGAGAAAGCTCTGACTAGAATTTCAATTAAAAATGTAGAAGGAATGATGGAAATTGTTAGAAATCATCATCTGGCAAACACCACAGTAATAACTGTTACAAGGAAAAGCATCAATGGATGCTAAACTTGGTGGGTCAAAATGTGTCGGGAGACAGAATACTTTGTTCCACACAATATAGTTATTAATCACACAGATCAACATTAGAGTGGAGAAGCCCGGCAGACACCACCTTAACCAAATGATCAATGTTAACATCACCAGTAACAAGTCATATTGACATCGTATGCTTCCTGACGTGATGTGCTGAGAAGAAATATTCTACAAGGTAGCTGACCGGTGCTCTTTAAAAGTGTCAAAGTCATTCAAGACAAAAAAGTAACGAGCACCTGTCCTAAATTGCAGGAGTCT
Source organism: Aethalodelphis obliquidens (assembly GCF_003676395.1). Classification (NCBI taxonomy): domain Eukaryota; kingdom Metazoa; phylum Chordata; class Mammalia; order Artiodactyla; family Delphinidae; genus Aethalodelphis; species Aethalodelphis obliquidens. The sequence continues at coordinate 39,344,779 of NW_020837954.1, read as the reverse complement.
AAAGAGACATGACAACTAAGTGTAGTGTGTGGTCTTGGATTAGGTCCTAGATCAGAGAAGAAAAATTCGGTTAAGTTTGAATAAGGTCTATATATTAATAGTATGGTATCAATGTTAATTTCCTGTTTTTCATAAGTGTGCTACAGTTATGTAAAATTTTAACATTTGGGAAAAATGGATGAAGAGTCCATGGTAAATCTACATACTATATTTGCAACTTTTTTGGTAAGCAAAATTATTTCAAAATGAGAAACTGAAATTTTTTTAATGAAATAATTAAGTCAGAAGCGGTGCCTTTCTGTTAAGCTGCCCTGAAATGTCATCATAGGTGAGTCTTTCTCTGATGTTGTTCATTTTCTCCAAAGCTCCTGTCTGTAAGCCTGGGAGGGGGTGGAGACAGGGCTTGGAGTCTCATTATTCAGTATATAGACTTTCACGAATTACCCATTTTCATTTAGTACTTTGCCTTCTGTTGAACCTTGTCTCTCCAAACCTGAGAACTTTTTGGCTCAGTTCCTCCAAGGGATATACGTCTTGTCTCCTGTAGTAGGTAGAGGAGGGCTGACCATCTGACGGAGTAGGGTACGGGAAAGGACAGAGCTGTGGGATAAATGCTTCTCACGAAGACTTCTGTCCGTCAGGTTGTTTCCAGCCGTACTCCTCATCCCTACCTTCGAACCCAAAGCCTTTTAGGGGCTCCACAGCGCAAATCAGCTTACTTCTCACAGGCCATCTCTCTGAAGGCAGTTCGGTTTCAACTTTCTCTGGTTTGCAATTATCACTCATCCATTCACTTGCCATCATCTTGCCTTCTGTTGTCTCCTCTCCCAGTCTCGATATCCATATGGTTTATTCCTTTAAATTTCTGTACTGTCATTTTAGAGATGTTGGGAAGCAAAGGTAAATACATGCTTTTCATTTCCAGGCTTTACTGGAAGTCCTCAAAATGTTTTGTGCCAGTTTCTGAACCTATTCATCTGATCCTCATGCAAAACGGATTTGGGCTGACACTGTAACTTTAAGAATTCCTGAGATGTATATGAAGATTAGGTGCCTCTTTTGGACCCCTGCAACCCGGAGACGCTGGTATTTTAAAAGGCCCTTTATTCATGTGATATAGCCCAATGCAGGCTTTCACTGCAGCAAATAGTGTCTAAAATATTCAGGCAATAGATATCAAAGTGTGTTGTAGGGGTCATTTTCTTCTGAGGGTTTGGCTATGTTCTTCTTGAGGTGCAGCCACTCTGGGCAAGGAGGAGTAGGAAGTAGAGAAGGAAGATAACATGATGAAGAGCGTGTGCTTTGGAGCCCAGACAATCTGGGTTCAAAACCCCCCGCAGCCATTTGCTTGCTGCATGTTCTTAAGTTATTTATCCCTTAACATCTTCAAGTTATTCACATATAAAATGGATATAATAATACTTCATTGGTTCATTGTGAGGATTTAATATTATAATGTATGTAAAACATAAATGGTACTTAATATTATTACTATAGCCTATTAAAATGGTTTATCTATTGGGCTTCCATGGATGACAGAAGCAGATAGTAGGAAAAAAAATAGTCTGTGTTCATTCAAAAGCTGGGCTATGATTATCTCGCCACTTAGAAATGAGCAGAAAGCATGGACCTGATGCTGCACATCCACAAATACTCTGATTTAGTTTTGAAGTCTGAACCATTCAAGCTGCAGGAGTCATCTTACCCTCTGTGTTCTTACCTGCCAGTGATGCTGCTGTCTCCTTAGCAAACCAGAGACCTGTCAAGTCAGGCTTCTTGCTAAAAAGCTCCATTTTTGTTCTCCTTTGGAGTTTGTTCAGCAAAGAGGATCCTTGCCTTGTTCCTTTGGAAGTTAACCCATGCGTATCTTTGGTGCAAACTGCTGACGTCTGACCAAAGGCCTTCCTGAACTCCAGGTGGGAAGTCATGCCTGAAGGAAGCAGCTGAATGTCTAGCCTGGGCAGCTGCCTCTGAGTGGGGCCATTAGATAAAGAGAAAAGTTATCTAAGGTCTCCGAGAGCTCTCTCTCTCCTTGTCATTTCCTTCTTGTGTGGTTCATAGAATGAGGGGCTCATGAGCCCCATCCTGCACAGGGCTCTTCTGTATCACTCAGAGGTCAGGGATTGGTGGGAATCTGCTTTGAACTTTAGTGGGTTCCATCCAGGGAAGTTATAAGAGCCCATCTCAGTGCTGCCAAGAGAGTTGCTGTTATAACAATAAGAAAGAACAGCTGTTGCCTCCAGGACTATTGTTCCAGAAATTCATAACAGCATGAGCTTTGATTTTAATATTCTTCTATAGAGAGGCTTAGAGAAGACATTTTATAGCTGGCAAATGTTTTTAATCATAACAGGGTGTGTGTTCCCCAAGAAGCCCTGCAGAAACCAAGGAGAATGCTGAATATGACCAGAAGCTTTGCAATTTCTTTGTGATAGAAAACATTTGACAGAGAGGAGAGGGCAAAGTGGGGAAGAAGTGATGGTTGTTGTCTAAGAAGACAGAAAAGAGTCCAAATTACTTTTTAAAGAGCATATTCTGAGAAATAAGATTGTTTTTACTCATATATAAACCATATTTTAAAACACAAGTTCTTCTCTCTATTCCATGGATGAAACTTCTTCAGGGAAACTGGGGCCTGCTCACTGCACATGGGTGACTACCACAAGTTTGTCTCTTGTGAGTGTTACTTTTTAAATTATAAGTGAAAAACTTTGCAGTCCATTAAGTAGTACTGTTTTCAGGTCACAGAAGGTTATTTCCATACAAATGGATATAAAGTCTGTGTGCAGCATAAGTAAAGGATTTGGGCTTTGGGCTTTGTGGTCTAAACACATCTTGTCACGGTTCTTTCACTGATACCCAACCTCTGGGTAGGGGTCACCAAGTGGTTCAATGCATATAAGAAAGACTCCAACCCTGCTGCTCTTAGATGAATTTGAAAAATCAAACACAATTAGAGAAAGATCTTGGTAAGTCAGATGAATCCATCTTCACTGACTGTAACATTAGCCAGTCCCAAAAGGAGATGAATCTAAGAGGCATCTTAAGTAAACAGATAGCCTTGTAGAATTAAAGATGTAAGATGTTATTTTGAAAATCAAGATCCAGATTAGTGTGAGGAAGCATTAATGAAGCCAGCTAGCTCCCCAGGCAGGCTTCATGGCGTAGCCCCTAGTGAGGACAGCTTAGTCCGCATCTGAGTCCCCAGCCTTGGGGTTTGCGAACCCACTTGTGTCAGTATATGTAGGTGCTCTAGTTCCAGAGTATGGAGGGACGTTTTCCAAAGTTATAAGACACTGGTTTATAAACATATTCATGCAGGACTTCTAGTAATTGGATACTTCTTACGTCTGCTTATCTGGATCACCTCCTTCCCAGTGTATTCCCTGGAGATCCTAAGTTTCCTTGGAGAACTCACAATCAGAGAAAGGGTTACCTACTCTCACAGGACCAGCCCTGGTAGAACCTGAGAAGTTGCCCTAGTTGTCCCAGGAAAAGATACTTTTCTAGCAACCAGAAACCACAAATTGGTTAGACTACTGGTTAGACCTATTTTTAAAACACTGACCAGAACTTTTCTATTTCTCTCTTGTCTCTAGATTCCACATAGAGCTTTCCATTGCATTTTTCATCAGCATGTCACAATTTTCCAAACTGTAACTTATCTCAATAAGCTAAAGTCCATTTGAATTTAGTAGTTTCCCGTGGAAATACAGAAGAGTCCTGGGGCCCTTGACGGGATTTGGGAGACACTCCAGTCTTATCTGTAATATGTTTTCCGAACATCTCTGAGAGTGAATGACTTACAGGGGTTGAATACCTGGGGAACTAATTCCATTCATTGCATATTGATTTTTGCCATTTCTAGCTTTCAAAGATACCATTTTCTGACTTGTTTCTGAATCCTAGTGCTAACTTCAGGGACCTCTCTGACCATTCAGAAGAATTATTTTGTAGTGCATTTCCTGGGTCATCAGGAACACCAACTTGCTATAATTCTACTTCGTCAAGTTGCATACATACAAAATCAGTAAGAAGGAATAAAACAATTCCATCATTTGCCCCCTTTAGCTTCTTGATTCATAGAAGTGCAGCCTTTCAAGATCCTTCTTTTTTGACTTAAATTGGCATCCAGGGGAATCTTTGGAATGTCTCATAAAACCAGTCTATGACAGACTGGATATCATCATGGTGAAGCATCTAACCATCCCAGTGAATCATGGCCCTGAAGGTTGTGACCACCAATATTTGGCCACTGCCTGTGTGCTTCTGTATGGAGACTCCACGGCCTCTCTGAAAAGCTCCAATGGGTCTGTTCCGAGGGCAGACAGTGGCCTGAGAAGTGAACTACTGAGATGGACCAGGGCCTGATGAAAATGTTGCAAGTGTACCTGGACACAGTTGGCTTTGCCATCTCACAAAGGCTGTGCTGAGACGCACACACTTAACCTACAAGTATGTGTATTAAGGAAAACATCGACATCCCAGAAAAGGAAGCCTCAACCTTCTTGAGCCCCTCCCTTCAGTCAGGGCTGTGTCTGCCTCTAATATTTTTAGGAAAATTGTTCTGTTTCCTAGAGAAAGCCCAAGAACTTTGACCTTAAACCCCATGTAAGAATTTGATCCAGGATATTGGAAAACTTTGAGGAAAAGCTTAAAAGCTTTTTAATTGTAAGTCTTTTACTGCTTTTCTGTATTGTGAAGGTTGAGATCAAAATTCACTTTGATTCTTGTTTAGGGAAAAATTGTTCTGTGGGAACTTAAAAAAACAACCTTTTTTAAAGAACAGTTCTAATTTACCTGTCTCTTAGGTCCATCTTGGCTGTGACAGTTTGATAGCCTCTCCTTGTTTTTTGGTGACTGTGGCATCTTTGAGGAGCACTGGTCAGGCCTTTTTTTTTTTTTTTTTTTTTAATGTCTACCTTTTTTTCAATTTAATTTTTTTTATTGAAGTCTAGTTGATTTACAATGCTGTGGCAATCTCTGCTGTATAGCAGAGTGACTCAGTTCTACACATAGAGACATTCTTTTTTAATATATTCTTTTCCATTATGGCTTATCACAAGGTACTGAATATAGTTCTCTGTGCTGTACAGTGGGACCTTGTTGTTCATCCATCCTATATGTAATAGTTTGTAGGATGCCCCTCTACTGGAATTTGTCTGATGTTTTTCTCAAGATGAGACTGGGGTTGTGGATGTTGAGGAGGAAGGTCATAGAGGCAAAGCGTCATTTTTTTTTCACATCATTTTTTTTTCACATCAATTCATACATACTATCAACATGATTTATGACTGTTGAAGTTGACCTTGATCACAGGACTGAGACAAGTTTGTCAGGTTTACCCACTGTGAAGCTGCTCTTGTTTCCCCTCTCTTTCCACACTGTCCTCTTTGGAAGGAAGTCACTGTGCATAGCCACACTTCAGGAGTGGAGAGTTATGCTTCTCCTCTTTGAGGGCAGAATATCTACATAAATTATTTAGAATTCTTCTGCATGAGAGATTTATCTTGTCTCCTTCCCCCATTTATTAATTTATTTAATAATTTATTTGTATTAGTATGGACTCATAGATATTTATTTTATATTTGGATTATAATCTAATAATACTTATTTTATTTTATATTTTGCTTAAATTGTTCCAGTATTAGCCATTTGGGAGTTCTATCAGTTGGCTCCTATGCTCCTTTGACATACCCATCAATGTAGGTGATTTTATTTTACTTTATTAGTGCTTTCTTACTTGCTGGCACTACAAGATGCTTCAGCTCATTGTGTATATTTCTTGCCCTAGTCCTCGAATCAGTCATTTCTTCAAGAATCCCTGGTTCCTTTTATTGGAGACTAGTATTAGAAGTAAACATCTAGACACTATATGTGCTCCTTGCTACTGGCGTGTCATTTCTTCTAGATCCTCTTAGTTGACAGAAATAGATATGTGTGTATATACATATGTATAAATATTTTTATATGTAACCATCTGTATCTATATTAAGCTAAACATGAGTTCATACTGTTGCTGCAAACTCTAATCCGTTACCGTATGGATTACTGAGCTTCCTCCCCTTACTTATCTGTAAATTCCCACTCCAACAGTGAGATACCTGGCTCTGCAGGAAATTTTTATGCAGAGAAATCAAGGCTAACATTTTGGTGAACATTTTTCAGACATCTCTGTCTTTGTCTCTGCCCATGTTCTTGCCTTTCTGCTATATATATGTGTGTGTGTGCGTGTATTACTATATATATGTGTGTGTGTGTGTGTGTGTGTGTGTGTGTGTATATATTCACATAAGTGGTACACATTTTACATGTTGCTTCATAATGTGCTTTTTGCTTACATGTCGGCAACATCTTTTCATGCTAGTAAATTCTGATGTGCAACTTTGTTTTTAAATGTATGTATTCCATAAATTACTAGCCCCTTATTCATGAATGCTTTGGTTGTTTCCAAATTGGTTACTGTTACAAACAATGCTATAATGCAAAATCCTTCTGCACATTACCTCTGTAGGAAATATTCCTACAAGTGCAATTTATCCTATGGGGACAGGAATCTTTAAATTCTTCAAAGCTCTTCTAGGAATATATAATTTCGTTTAGACTGAACTTCCAGGAGTCAACCCCGCCCAATCTGATGGTTTATTTTGGGGGCTTGGTGAGCACAGAGGGACTGCAGTGGGGACTCGGATCTGTTTTCGCCTTCGCAGTAGAAACAATGCCTTCTCTCCTGCTGGCTGCCTCGGACATCACTGCCCTTCAGTCAGCACCTGGGTCTGGGGCATTGAACTTGATTGTCCTCTAGCCTGGTCTGGCCTTACTCAGGAGCTAACTACTGAAATCTCTTGTAGGCTGTGGTCTCCCCTCTCCCACACATTCCTCTACCCCAGCATTTCTATCCATCCCACCACGCGGTCCTAATTGAGCACTGGAAGCCCTGAGTGTGTCAGCCCCTGCTTTATCCCCAGAGTGCCATTAACACATTTCTCTAAGTATCTGGGATGGGCGAGCCAATTTGCAGATCAAGCAAGAGAGAAGAGAAATTAGATTAAATCTTTACTCAAAACTTGGAACTAAACCCAGGGCAAGGCCTACTAGAAAGTGCCAGGGACAGGTTATGTCTGACACCCCAGTGTGCTGATGCTACTAATCTCTGACCCCTACCAACTGCTAAGCTGCTTGCTGAAAAGGGTGTAGAGACCTTTCTTAGAGGTATTTTCATTAAAGAAACTCTTAAGGATGAGAAGACTCTGAGGAAATGGTGAAATGACAGGGAGTGGGGCTGGGGACCCCTCCTGAACTCATGTATCATTTGTTGTGAGGATTGGAGAAGATAATGTAGAGTATTTGGCATATAGTAGATATTCAGTAAATAATAACAGCTTAAAATGGCTAATATTTATTGAGGACTTATTACGCACCAGGCACTAGTCTAGGTATTTTACATATGCTAACTGATTTTATCCCTGTGAATAGGATGTTATTTTTTCCTCAGTTTTATAGATGAGGGAAATGAGGCATGAAAAGATAAAGCAATTGGCCCAAGGTCACAACAGATAGTAAGGAGAAGGACAGGATTCAAGGTTAGGCATGTATGTCCAGAGCTTGGATCTCCATTCCAGGGCTGGTTCTCAGGAAATAGTGTTTCCTAGTGAGATGAAGGCTGCCTTTGGAATCTATAGCAGACACTGCTAAATGCCTCCTCAATATCCATTCTCTCCTTTTTCTTACTTATTGAACCCCAATATTTTTTACAGAGTGGTGATAGCCCAATTAAAAATAAACACCGTTCCAGACTCCCTTGCAGGTAGGGTGGACAGGTGATACAGATCTGGCCACTGAGATGTAAAGCAATGGGACAGACTTAGCTGGCACTCACCTTCCCATCTTTCCCCCTCCCCCATTTGCTTCCTGACCACAGTTGTGATGCCTGGAATTTCAGGAGCCTTCTTGTGAGCAAAAGGAGGAAAGCCACATTCCAAGAAGAAAGACAGAGGGAGCCTGGGGGTGTTGATAGCATTGTGAAACCACCCAGCAGTCCTGGAGTGCTTACATCTGACCCTTCAGGGAAAATCATCCCCTTTTTAGTGAAGCCACTCTAAGTCTAGTTTCTGTTAACTGCAGCCAAAAGCAATCATAATTAATCCAAAATCCCAGCTTTACTAGTAGTTCCCTCGGATGAGGGGTGTGTGTACGATAGACCTCATTAAGCTCAGGGCCTCAGTTTACTTATTTACTCTTATTTCTCATGTTCCACAATATCTGGTAAGGCAGCTGCATAGCCCATTACCAACAAGAAAGAAAGGAAGAGGAAGTAAGGAAGGGGGGAAGAAGAGAGAGAGAGAGGGAAAGAGGAAGGAAGGGAAGAACAGAGGAAGCAGGGAGGAAGGGAGGAGGGAGACAGGAGAGGCGTTACTACCAGCTGGTCATGAGCACCCATGGCGCAGAGGGTGGTACAGAATAGGACTTGACTCTTTTCCCATCAGGCCACTCACAGTCAGCCTCTATGGATGCCTGGGAGTTTTGTGTTCCCCTGGCCTTGTCTCCATTCCTTTTTTTCTAGTCCTTTTTCCTCTCCCAGTCTCTGTTTTATCTTGCTGGTACTCCCTGTGGTCAAGCAAGGAGACGCTCAATTCTGATTCTATCCTACAGAGCAAAAGGGGGATTCCTCTCCAGTTCTCTGTGTGGGGTCAGCTCAGTGCGTTCTGAGACTTGCTAAAATTAACAGTAGTAAGAGCATGGATATAGGACCTAGACTGAATGGGTTCAAATCCCACTCTATCACTCACCAGCTGTGTGACCCTGGAGAAGTTACTTAGCCTTTCTGTACCACAAATTACTTATCTCTAAAATGAAGATACTAACAGGACCTATTTCATAGAGTTTTTGTGAGTTTATTTGTAAAACATTTATGACAGCAGTTCTCAACTGGGGGCACTTTTGTCCCCTAAGAGCAATGTCTGGAGATGTTTTTGGTTGTCACAACTAGAAGAAGAGTGCTATCGGTGTTTATCTCATGAGTAGAGGTCAGGGAAGCTGCTAAACATCCTACAAGGCACAGGATAGACCCACAACAAAAGATTATCCAGCCCCAGATGTCAATAGTGATATGGCTGAGAAACCCTGATTTAAAACGATGCCTTGCTCTCCCCAGGCCCTCCGACAGCATCTGAGGGGGAATGATTCCTAGAAGCAATCTGCTTGAACTGAGACCTGAAGAATAAGTCGGAGTTTTCTAGAGATGGGAATCTTCAGGGAGCTGAAAACGTGTGCACATGATGCATATGATGGGGGTAAGTTGAGGGTGCAGACTGTGTTCAAGGACCTAGCAGTGAGTGTTGCTTTTATTGCTGAGATGTGGTCTGGGGAGGGGCGGTGGTGCGCTAGGAGGTGGACCCACCTCTGGGGCCCGCCAGCACCCTGCCTTGTTCTCTCCTGTCGCCCACAGGCACCGTCTGCCCCTCACACTCATGCCTTGAGGCTGTGCTGTGACTGGTGCTTTCAGACCTCCCACCTGCCTAGACTTCTGTGTAGCCAAAGCTGCTCTGTGCCTGTCTGGCAGCCAGCCATCCTGAGCCCTGTTGCTGGTCCACCCGTCCCACCGCAGAGGATGCCCCAGTATTCTGGTTTCCACGGGAAAAACACTAATTTCTGTTGAATGGTTCCCTGGATTTGGGCTGTTTCCTCTCCTTCCTACTTGCCAGTGAGATCTAGACTCACCTCTTCTCCTCATCCTATTTGCAAGTGGGGGACAGTGGAGATGACTTACCTAATAGGTCTAGGAGACAGGTCATATGACATCCTTGTGATTCTGAGCCGCACAGAGCTCGAGTGACGGCTGCAGGGAGCCAGTCTTGGGAGATGGGTGAGTGGAGGCATCAGTGATCAGCTCAGATCCAGCCCATTTCAGATTTTAGGTTCCGACTGTCACTATCCAATTGGTTGTATTCTTGCAGGGTCTACAGGAAAGGCCCCGGTATTAGGAATTCAACATCTAAGATCTTTAAAAAGTGAGTGAATTGGAAGCCTTATACATTGCTGGTGGGAATGTAAAATGGTACATCTGCTGAGGAAAGCATATTGGCAGTTCCTCAAAAAATGTTAAACATAAACATTTGACAAATCAATTTCACTCCCAACTGTATACCCAAGAGAGCTGAAAACATATGTTCACACAAGCACTTGTACACAAATGTTCATGGCAGCCAAATATTCATAATAGATAAAAAGGGGAAACAATCTAAATGTTCATCAACTGATGAATGGATAAACCATGTGTGATATGTCCATGCAATGGAATATTATTCAGCTAAAAAAGTAATGCAGAACTGATATATCCTAGAATGTGGACGAACCTTGAAAACGTCACGCTAAGTGAATGAAGCCAGATGCAAAAGATATATTATGTGATTCCATTTATATGAAATAGTCAGAACAGGCAAATGCATAGACAGTAAGTAGATTAGTGGCTGCCAGTGGTTGGGAGAAGGGAGGGATGGGAGTGACCGCTTAGTGGGTACACAGTTTCCTTTGGGACAATGAACAGTTTCCGGAATTAGATAGTGGTGATGGTTATAAAACATTGTGAATGTACTAAAAGCCACTAAGTTGTACACTTTAAAAATGGTTAGAATGGTGAATTTCTCATTAAATGAATTTTACCTCAATTAAAAAAAAAAAGTGAGTGAAGTCAGCTTTCAACTTCCTGGTGAAGCACTGATGTTTCTGTTTTTTTCTTTTTTTTTTTTTAATTGAGGTGTAACATTATGTTAGTTTTAGGTACACAACATATTTGATTTGATATTTTTATATAATGCAAAATGATCACCATGATAAGTCTACTTAACATCCAACATCCATCACCATACATAATTATAAAAAAATTGGTTTTCTTGTAGAGTGATGTTTCTTTTTTTTTTTTTTTTTTTTTTTGTGGTACGTGGGCCTCTCACTGTTGTGGCCTCTCCCATTGTGGGGCACAAGCTCCGGACATGCAGGCTCAGCGGCCATGGCTCATGGGCCCAGCCGCTCCGCGGCATGTGGGATCTTCCCGGACCGGGGCACGAACCCGTGTCCCCTGCATCGGCAGGCGGACTCTCAACCACTGCACCACCAGGGAAGCCCTAGCGTGATATTTCTGATGTCCTTATATCCTGGCACTTGTAGACCCTGAAGCCTGGTTGGCCTTGGTCCAGTTTAGAACACTCCTCCAGGAGAGGACAAAATGAAGATCTCTAATCTCAGGAGCAGGCAGTAATTTCTCTCTCATGATATTTAAAAAAATATTTATATTTTTATATTACGTCTGCTATTCTAACGGATTTCAGTGTCTGTGCGCCATTTGCCCCCTTGACTGGGAAGCCCAGGACTTGTCCCAGGCAGGGTTCCAGGTCCCTGAGGGGGAGAAGCATCTTTCCTCTCTCACACCACCACGTTGCCCGAGCTGTCCAGTCTCTCTCCACAGCCTCTCCTGGCCCCAGAGAGGACCGTTCCTTGGACATTTGTTCAGACTTTTGTATCAGGTTCTGTCCTGTTTCTGAGTAGCCAAAGATGAACAAAGCAGACTCTCTGCTCTCAAGGAGCTGGTGGAGGAGGCAGAGGGTGACCGAGCAAGTGCAACACCGATGTGTTGGAGGAGATGTGTGAGGCGACAGATGGAGGGCTGAATGGGAGATGTGTGCGCTGGGTCTGGAGGGACGAGTTCATCAGAGTTCATCAGGAAGACCAAGCAACGAGACAGGCTTTTCAAAGTTGTGAGTGTTTGAAAGCCTGAAGTCTTGAGGGAAAGAGTTGAAAATGGGGCAGGCAGGGAGGTGTGGGTGTTGGTGAGTAGGTAAGCAGATCAAGTTGGACAGCTGGGGGCAAGGCTTGGACTGCTTTGTTTGACAGCCCGAGTTTGGAATTTATCCTGACACCAGAAAATACTAAATGATTTTAAGAAGGGAATTTCCATCATCAGATTTGCATTTGGAGGGGGGGATCATACTGGGAGCAAAATAGAAGCTGGATTAGAGAGAGAGTTTCAGGGGAGGTTGGCCAAGAGGCTACTGCAACAGTCCATGCAAGAGACGATGGCGCCAGATGAAGGCCATTGTCAGTGGTGATGGAAGAAGCAGGGACAGAATGGACTGGGCTAAGATGTTGGGTAGCTGTGGCTGGTGCAGTAGGGTGTGGGTATTAGGAAGAGAGAGCAGTCCTGGGAGCTCCCAGATCTCTGGCTTGGGTAAGAGTCATTATGTGGGAAGAGACCTAGGAGAGGAGCAGATTTGGAAGAAAGATGACAGGCTGAGTTTGGAGCAGGAGAGCCTGAGAGCCTGAGGCATGTCCAAGTGGAAAGGTCATGTAGGCCATAGGGTGGGGTGGCGCTCAGGGTAGAAGGTTAGGGGGCTTCTCCCTGTGTGTCCCTGCTCGTGTGTCCGTTTCTCCCCAGGAGTTCAGTTTGGGGACCCGTGACCTGGAAGCTGCTGGTGAGTGCTCCTGTCAAGGTTATTCTGGTTTAAACTCTTTCTCCTGGTTGGCATGTGATTTCATGCTTTTCACTTCTCCCTTTAAATGGAAATGCAGAAAATGATCTTCGCCTTCTGGTGGGGGTTGAGATTTATTTCCCTCTCTCAGCTCTGACACCTGCTACTGTTTCACTTGCTATTAAAGGTCTGTGTGACCGGGTGGCATGCTTCAGGCGGTGCTAAATGGGTGTGTGGGAGGGGCTGGAGCAATATCAGGAGAGGTGTTAGAATGAGACTCACAGCCACAGGGAACAGAGACCCGCAGGCTGGGGTGAGGGAGACAGAGTGATGGGTTCTGAGTAAGCACCCATGGTATGTGCCCCAGAACAAAGGAGCCACCCCTATTGCTGGTTTATAAGGCCTAAGGCTCTTGCCAGGCCTCCTCCTACCTCTCACCTACTCCAGTACAACTGCTGGGCGTGTCTTACTCCACCTTGTCTAAGGTCACAGAGTTCATACACAGTGGAACCAGAATGCAAAGTTGGGTGGCAGATGGCAGAGTCTGTGCTCTTTGTCTCTCCACTACAATGCCTCTGCCACCACGAGGAATGGTCTCATCATGGTGAGGACAAAGGGCAAGCTACCTGCTGACCCAATCCGACCCTACCGGGCTCCATCCATGAGTGACTCCAGCCACCAGCAGAGAGATATTGGGATGGGGGCGTTCTGGGCGGCCCCTTGCCCTGCCTCCCCTGGGAGCCAGCCCCCGCCTGGGATTTCCTCTTCAGCCCTGCTCAGGCCAGTGAGGGGAGAGCCACCTTCTAGTCCCACCCTGTTTGCCAATTTCTTCTCTTGCAAAGAAATCCCACCTTGTGGTATTGTTGCTGTAATGGGAAAGAGGCTCATCTATTTCCAGTTCTGCAATGCAGGCAGACTTTTAAAGGGTCTGTCTGTTTTCGGTTCACATATTAATCTGCTTCCTGCCACAGCTCCAAATACCTTCTGCTCCAAGATGTGGGCCATTTTACTCGAGGGGTGGAGAGTGGCAGGAAGGTAATATTTCACTTGTTACATTTTCAAATGGGGCAACGTTAATGGGACTTGTCCTATCTCGAGACAATACCTTGAAGGGATTTGGACAAGATAAAAATCCAAATCCTTTACCCTTGAAAATTCTTTGCTCGACAGAGCTGATAAGAAGCATATGTGTGTGTGTGCTTGAGCGCATGCATGCCTGCATCCTAAAGCTGTAGAGATCTCAAGCTACCCTCCTCGGGGCAGCAGTACTTCCTTGCTGGAGAGATAAGTAGTCTCAGTGATGCTTGCGGCTTCCTTTTTATCTGGGGACACCACAGGTCTTCAAAGGACCAAATCAGGTAGTAGGAGATCTTTCCCGTGCTCTTGAGGCCAGTCGGGGGGCACATTTTTCAACATCTTCCTGTTTCCCCCAAAGAGCTCTAGGATAAGACCCTGTTGTTAATAATCCTACATCACAAGGCTTTTGCTGACATTTCATCTCCCTAGTCTGTATAATGCTGTGGTGTTATCTCATGTTTAACAAATGGAAAATCCTATTTTGGCCTCACTGGGCAGACCAGGGTTCAGCTGTTGGGAGCCAGGAGTGGAATCCCAGAATGGACCCAGGAGTTCAGCAGCCTCCCGCCCCACCCCTCATCTGCTGCCCTAACCATTGTCCCTCTTGTTTCAGTCCCTATTGAGTTTGAGAAGTTGGAGTTCCAACCCAGAAAGAAAGATTTAAATGTCCTTAATTCCCTGCCCTGAAACATTGTTCATTAAAACCCTAATGTTCTAATCTTTTTTTAGATTGTGTTTCTTAATTTATCTCCTCCCTCCTCAAATGCGAACCTAGTGATTTTCAATTGCCATTATCTGAGAGGAGATGTGTTTGTGTCCATAGTCAGGGGCTTGGATGTGCTTATTATGTGCAGATTGTTTTTTGTGCTCTTCCAGGTTTTTCCTTGCCTACGTGATGCTACTTAAAATCCACTGTGTAATCTTCACACTCTAGGTCTCATTTGCTTTCAGACTTCTGGGCCTTCAGATCCATGTGTGGCCTGCCCATCTATGTATTATTCATAGACACACCTGTTCTCAAATAAGAAACCAAAAGAAAGTAATGCATTTTTTTTTAAATTGGGAGAGAAGGAATCACAGCTCTGATTTGTAAACTTGCTGCCCCCTCTACTCATAAGTTATTCTGGAAACATCCCCCAAAAGCCCTCTTCTCTGCAGCAGGAGGAGGCCTGCCTCCTCTGCAAAGGGGACCCTAAGGGCCCTCTCGGGGGCCTCTGCCTGGAGACATATCTCTGTAGTCCCTGGTGGTGCTCAGTTGTGTTCTCTGTGCCTGGAAGGAATGATTCGGCAGTGAGAGCAGGCCTGCATCAGTGGGAGGCATTTCATATCGATATAAGAAATTTCTAGAATTTGGAAAATGGAGCACATTGTGTCCTATGAGAGTCTTACAAGGCTTGCATTATTCTCAGACTTTAACCTTTCCTATTATTGATTAGTTTTGTTCCTAAAATTAACTTTGAATATACTTGGAAGTAGTCTTCTGGGTTGAGGATGATTCCTAATCTCTTAATTGCTTCTTTAGTGTGTATTTGTCTTCATGCTTCTTAGTTGTACTGGCTTGAGTAGCACCTCATCCTATGGTATATTTTTCTCCCAGAATGAACCAGCTGCCATTCTGATTCAGAGCAACGTGGCAAATGGGTATGGCCTGAGTGGCAGAGAAACCTAGGGAAGCTCCTGACAGGAAATTGATATTCTTTTTATTTCTTTTTTTAAAATATTTATTTATTTGGCTGCGTCGGGTCTTAGTTGCAGCACGTAGGATCTTTGTTGAGGCATGCGGGCTCTTCGTTGAAGCGTGCAGGTTTTTCTCTCTCTAGTTGTGGCACACGGGCCTCAGAGTGCGTGGGCTCTGTAGTTTGCGGCACGCATACTCTCTCATTGAGGCGCACGAGCTCAGGAGTTGTTGCACACGGGCTTAGTGGCCCTGTGGCATGTGGGATCTTAGTCACACCCCCGCCTCCCCCCACCAGGAATCAAACCCACGTCCCCTGAATTGGAAGGCGGATTCTTTACCACTGGATGGACAGGGAAGTCCAGAAGTTGATATTCTGAAGTTAACAAACCTACCAAGATGTTTATGATTTTGTAATACAGTTTAAATGGTTGAAAGTATGGCTGCTGGGGTTAGGACAATCTCTACCACGTGTTGGTTAACTGACTTTGGACAGGATATAATATCTCTAAAGCTAAGCCACCTCATCCGGAGAGAGGGAGAGAGATGGGGGGGGGGGGCGCTCAGACAAAGAGACAGAGAGGGAGAGAATAAAAGATTAAATAAGATGTTACATTGTAACATCCAATACCCTCCCTAAGTGTTAAGGATTGTATTATTACTACTGAGTTTGTGAACCAAGATTTAAAAGCATGACACTGAATGGGAGATGGTCTGACATGTAGACGGATGCACAGGACAGTTTGTGTTGAAGGCAGCCATCTCCATGACAACCACAGTGCCCTCTACTTCACAGGTCCCCTGATAAATCACCCATTTTGCTTACAGTTCAATGATTCCCTGGCATTCCAGGTGCTTTAGAAATAAAGATTAAGATTAGTTTCATTCCTTTTAAATAAGAATAGTTTTTCTTAGTTTTAATTATATAAGTAATATATGAATACATTCTCTTTATAAAAAATTAAACATTACAGATAAGGTCTTCTTTGACCACCATCTCCAGTCGTCATCTCCACCCTAGAGGTAACTCTCACTATCAGTTTGATGTGTCTTCTTCTACACATTTACCCATAGTAGCTAGACCCATAGAGAAAAAATTATATTGAGTGATGTGCCCGGGTGTTTTCATACATGTTATCTTACTGCATGTCATTCTGCAGCTTGATTGTTTTTCACTTAACGATAGGTCTTGAAGCGTTTTCCGTGTCAGTACATACAGTACTTTTTAAAAGAATCTGCTGTTATGTACATGTGTATGTGTGCTATGGATGAACCACATTGTATTTAGCCAATCCCATTTTTTTTTAAACATCTTTACTGGAGTATAATTGCTTTACAATGATGTGTTAGTTTCTGCTGTATAACAAAGTGAATCAGATATACATATGTTCCCGTATCTCTTCTCTCTTGTGTCTCCCTCCCACCCTCCCTATCCCACCCCTCTAGGTGGTCACAAAGCACGGAGCTGATCTCCCCGTGCTATGCGGCTGCTTCCCACTAGCTATCTGTTTTACGTTTAGTAGTGTATATATGTCCATGCCACTCTCTAACTTCATCCCAGCTTACCCTTCCCCCTCCCCACATCCTCAAGTCCATTCTCTATGTCTGCATCTTTATTCCTGTTCTGCCCCTAGGTTATTCAGAACCTTTTTTTTTTTTTTTAGATTCCATATATATGTGTTAACATACGGTATTTGTTTTTCTCTTTCTGACTTACTTCACTCTGTATGACAGACTCTAGGTCCATCCACCTCACTACAAATAACTCAATTTCGTTTCTTTTTATGGCTGAGTAATATTCCATTGTATATATGTGCCACATCTTCTTTATCCATTCATCTGTCAATGGACACTTAGGTTGCTTCCATGTCCTGGCTACTGTACATAGAGCTGCAATGAACATAGCCAATCCCACTTTGACGGTCATTTAAATTATTTCTGACTTGTTGCTATTGCAAACAAAGCTGCCACAAACATCCTTGGACCTGCCTTCTGAGCACATGAGTAAGTGTTTCTCTGGGGGAGATATGGATAAATAGAATCATTGGATCATAGTGTATGAACATTTTACACTGTAATAGATATTGCCAAATTATTCTGCAAAGTGTGATCATACCAGTTTACAATCTTATCTGTAGTGTATGGAAATGCCTTTTCTCCTGCATCCTTTTGAATTTTTTCTAATTTATTAGGAACAAAAACCTGCCTCATGTTTGAATTTCCATTTTCCTGATTACTAGTAAAACTGAGGTTTGTGTCATGCATTTTGGGGGCCATTTATATTTTCTTTTTATTTATATCTCACATTTTTTGCTTTATAAAAATTTTTACATTTATATTTCTGTGAATTAGCATTTTATACCTTTAGAATATTTTTCTATTGAACTGTTTTTCACTTTATTTTTGATTGTAGAAGTTCTTTATATATTCTATATATTGATCCTTTGTTGCAAGTATTTTCTCCTTTTGCCCTTTAACTTTGTTTATGGTGTCTTCTTTCATACAGAAGTTGTTTTTGAGGCAGTCAAATTTATCAGTCTTTTATAAGTTTTGGTTTTTGTGCCTTGTTTAGAAACAAGTTTCTATATAAACTCATGAAAAAAATCTTCCTGCATCATATTCTAATGTTTTTTCACATCTGGGTTGTTAATGAGTGGTTTTCTAAGTAAGTAATGCCTTATCTCTATTGCTGCGTATCTACAGCCTAGTAAGGGTGAGGCACTCACTGCTCAGCACTTGGCGGACGGCCCTCGCTGAAGACTTGAGCAGTACCAACAGTTTCCAGCAGAGGGCAGTGTCAGAGCGGGTCTGTCTCTGTTGGGGCCCTCAGGGGTTCCCTGCCTCACCAAAGGGAATCTTTAAACTGCTCTGAAATTAGCAAATTCCAGTGAGGGGAGAATAAGTCCAGTGAAAGGAAAGAGCAGGAGCAAAGTTTGCTGCAGAGTGGGCTGCCCAGTGGGAAATAAACCAGGGCCAAGGGGAAAATGTCCTGATAGACTCTGTATGTTATGACTGCATAGCAGGAGAGAACAGATCAAAGTTATCCGGAATCACAGAGGTTTTCTCCAAGGGAAGCTTCGATGTCTGCTTAAGTATGGTCCACATGCTTGAGATGAAAGCTCAAGTTTTACAAAGGAAATGTTATTTACTGGGCAAACAACAGGCAGGATGGAAACATGCAATCCCCAAACTTATCCTTTTGATTTCATCAGTAATTCAAGACCTGTCTCCTTTTGAGGAAAAAAAAAAAAAGAAAAAAGAAAGAAAGAAAGAAATCCAGTGGCCAGAGGCACAGCTGACTTCAGAGGGAAACCAAGGAAATGACAGTGCTGTTGGGTACAGTTTTCTCCCCACCTCACCCCAGACACATCCTGGGCTAGCAGGTCTGTTTCCCATTGTTGCTTTGTGTAATACCATCCATGTGGGATTAACAATATCGTTATGAAACCAGAAGAGCACAGGCAGTGAAATCCACAGAGCCGCATAAATATATTGATCCACATACGTTTGCACATCTGAATCAGTCTCTCGGCTCCTGCGCTGGGTTCTCTCGCCTTGTCCCTACTCATTGATCCTCCACCTTTTTCCACCCTGCTTTGTGCCAGGGAGGCTGCCTGTGTGAACTGAGGCCACGTGCTCCCTTGCTCATTGGTTTCTAGCTTGGATGGACCCATGAGAAGTACGTGCAGGAAGAGAGGGCTGAGTATTTCTTCCCCAGGCTCCGTCCCTGCTGGGCTGTAGTTGGCAGTGGCTTCATTCCTCTGCAGATTCCAGGTTGTCCTACAGCTACGGGAATAACCACTCTCTCTTCTTCCCCTTTCATGCCTTGGGAGGTTAGAGATTTCTGGGTAGCCTGGATACTTCACTATCCCATATTGGCTTCCTTTAACCCTGCTCACACCCTTGGAAATAGTCTCTTCATTAATGTATCTTCAATGATCTCTTCTGAGTGTACTGTTTGATCCCTGTCCTGGTCCTAATACAGAAACCGGAATCTATCTGGATTCTTCATCCTGAAAGAGAGAAAGTATACAATTAAAATGTTATTGTAGTTTTGGACTCCCTTTTCCATACAAATAATCTCCAAGCCCAGTGGTGGTTGCTGCCTGCATGACTTCCCAAGAGACAGAGCAACCAGTCATTGTAAACCTGCCTAAAAGAGCCCACTGGCCGGCTCATTTTCTGCAGTTCTCTAGGGTTTATTTATCACAGACCCCTCCCCCCAGGCTCACAAAAACATCCCATTGCTATTAATACCCTTCAGTTCTATTCTAGACTTTAAAGGCAAACAACCTGGAAGATGAAAGGATCTCAGTAACCAATTTGGATGCCTTGATGGTTTGACTCGTTCATTAAGGGAGGGTTGTAGAATGTTGCTGGAGATGTAAATTGCGTTTATATGCAGCCCTGCCCTTCAGGGAGAGGATTGCTCTCCTAAGCTAAATAGTCACAATGAGCTGGCACTCCAAGCAGGGGAGGCCATTTGGGTTTCGTCTCCCCACCAGATGCACACGACTAAGTGACCTGGTCCCCCTGCTCCGCCCCGACCCTTTCCCTTCTCCCACCTGCTGGCAAAGGCATGAATGAACAAAGCACAGAGACTGCAACAAGAGCAACGGGACTGGAATCAACATGTTAGATCACCATGAATGACAGAGCTGCTTGGACACCTACTTTAATTAAACACTGAGTGAGTCTTATTCACTGAAGACTGCCCTAGTTTCATCACTTGTCCTTTCTGAGTACACCTCTTCCGTACTTGTAGCTAATCTACTCTTTCTTTTTCTCAATCCAGCCCTCACCCCCTTTTCAGCCCTTGTCCAGTGACCTAAGAGATGCCTTTGGTGCCTGTTCTCCTCTTGGCCGACATATCCAATCCATACCTGAGATCTGTGGACTTCATCTAAGTCTGTCTCGCTCTAGTCTGCGTTCTTTTCCCCACCTCCACTACTAGCACTTGGTCAGAATCCCCTGGACCACTCACCTAGCTTCACAGCTGGCTTATCCTTCTGCCATCTGCACTCCCCTGTCCGTAATGCAGCCAGAGTGCGCTTTACAACATGCGAACCTGTCCTGATACCCGTCGGCTGAAAACCCTTCGAAGGTTTCCCGTTGCTTTAGGATGAAGACCCACAAAAGCGTTATCAGCCTGCATGGCCTGGTCTCTGCCCTCCACTGCCGTGTCAGCTGATGCCACACCTCCGTCTGCCATGGTCTGGCTCCCTTCCTTGGTTCTTCTTTCTGATCCTTAAACTTGCCAACCTCTATCTCATGACTCAGGTCCTTTCCCTTCGCTGTAGTGTTCTCACCACCATCAATACCTGCCTTTGCCTAGTTAACTCCTTAAGATCCAGACTCAAACAACCACCTTCCCCAGGGGAGCCTTCCTTGGCCTGAGACTAGGCCTGGTTCCCTGTTACAGTCTCCCCTGCCATGTTCACAGGCTGTAAGGAAACACTTATTTTATTCAACACACTATTTGAGAGACTGATGCCTGTCTCTTCCACTAGAATGTACACCCTCTGAGGCTGGAAGTAGCATCTGTCCCTGTGCTCATGGCGTTGTGTCTGGCATATAAGACAATCTCAAAAAAGACTTACTGAAGACATGAATGGACACTATCATGCTTTTTCTTTTAATATCAGTAACTGGTGTTGGCACCTCCCCATACTGAATAAATGGAGGTCCTGAGTCTGGAGAGATGTAGGCACGATACTGACCAGAGTTGGGGGATGGACTAGATTGCTTTCTGACAGCCAGCGACTCTTGGATTTGGAGAATATTCATATCCTTATTCTGTCTGTGTAGACACTCCCAATCTGCATCTGTCTTGTACCAGGGTTGTTTTGCCCATGCCTATCCCTACCCCCAGCCTGTGACCACCAGAGTCCCTCTTCCTGGTGGCTGGTGGCCCTATTTATTCTTATGCTGGAAAACCTGGGCCTTCCATTCCCAGGCATGCTTCTGAGCAGATACAATGAAGCACTTAAAAGCCAGTAGGTCTCCTGGAACTCCTTTCTTCCTGCTATTATTGACAATGCAAATGAAGGATTAATTTACAAGCAAGAAAGGTTTTGTTCAGAAGCTTGAGTTTTCAGAACCATCCCCAGGGTAATAAAATGGAAAGGGGAAAACTGAGCACAAGAGACCTTCCTTCTGTTTTCCCAAGTGTCGGCCAAGATTGCATCCTAACTGATGTATCAGAAGTAAGGGACCCAGGGCCTGGAGAGGTAATCGTCTGTACCAGTGGTTCTCAAACTTAGCATGCATCAGGATCACTTGGAAGGCTTATTAAACCCAGTTGGCTGGGCCCCACCCCCAGAGTTCCTGATTCAGTTGGTCTAGGGTGTGGCCCAAGATTTCTCATGACTGGGCTTCCCCGGTGGTGCAGTGGTTGAGAGTCCGCCTGCCGATGCAGGGGACACGGGTTTGTGCCCCGATCTGGGAGGATCCCACATGCCACGGAGCGGCTGGGCCCGTGAGCCGTGGCCGCTGAGCCTGCGCGTCCGGAGCCTGTGCTCCGCAACGGGAGAGGCCACAGCAGTGAGAGGCCCGCGTACCGCAAAAAAAAAAAAAACAAAAACAAAAAAAAAAACCAGAATTCTCATTACTAACAAGTTCCCAAACTATGCTGATGCTGCTGATCTCTGGGAACCACAGTTGGAGAACCACTGGGCTACACTGTACTCCTTCCCCATGTACTCAAACTTTAACATATTCCAATCATCTGGGATCTTATTGAAGCACAGACTCTGATTGAGTAGGTTGGAGTGGAGCTTGGTGTCCATTCTGTTGCAGTGAGGACCACATGCTCAGAAATAAGCCATTGCCTTCTTGAGCCCTGGTCCTCTTTGATAGAGGTCTCTTCCTTCCTTTATGCCTTCCTGGGATATCAGGGGATATTTTCGATGACCTTAGAAAGAGGTAGGTGCCAGGGAGTATCGCTCTAAGCTAAGTTTTCAGTCTTAGCTGAAAGGCCAAAGGAAACATGGCCTTCCTTTATCCCCCTTTGCTGATAGGTGTGAAGAGGAAATACAGTGGAAGAAATACACTCACAGAATTATGCTGCCAGGTCACACAGGTGGCAAGTGCATCTCTACTGGGAGTTGGGTCTCACTGAGGCTGTAAAAGGGCGGGGAGTCCATGTGGAAAAATAAAGCTTCCCCCTTTATAACAGAACTGTGTGTTACAGCATATTATTGTGAAAACGTGAGCTCTGGGCTTAGATGTGGACCCAGAGCTTCAAATAAAATAGCATTCATAAACTGGTTGCCACAGTGCTTGGCATTAAATGAGTGCTTAATGAATTACAGCTCTTGGTATTTTTTTAATGGGAAGTATTAATTCTAGTCGAATCAGAATCCGTATCAAGCGGAAGATGGGCAGCTTGATAGCCTGTAATATAAAACAGTAGGTTGTTTGGCCGCTGAGATTTCCTATTCTCCACCTTGTTCAGTGCCTGGCCCATGAAGCACCTATTCGCTGAACGGAAGGAAGTAATTATACAAGTCTAGGTAAATTAGGAGATGGGAGGACTTGAGCTTATGCAAATTGTCCAAAGGAAAAGAATAATGGAAACACCTGCATTCTTGAATGTGAGGACTTTCAGGGCTTGGGTAACTTTCGTTCATCTTTTTCTGCTTATAAAATTGGTCACTACCACTACTTTACAGGGTTATTATGAGAAACATGTGGCAATGCGTATGAAAGTGCTTGGTTAAGAGTAAAGGATAAATTGAGTATCAGCGACTTTAATGAAGTGGAGTGACTGCCTAACAGACCCTTTGGGTTGTGACAACTTCAATGCTGAGGCTGAGAGTGCAAGCTTCTAGCCCTTGGCTGTTGACGTATTGGCTTTGCCTTTTAGGTTGGCTCTTATGTGCTAAAAAATCTCTGAACTTCTTCATATGACTTGCTAAGTGAAATCTGAGCCTCTTCAGCAGGGCTGAGTACAGGTGGGAGAGCAGGTAAAGCCAACTGAGGAAGGGCTCACCTTGTTTGATAAGGAGCCTGTGAGCCTGGCTGGCAAGGAAAAACACTCAGATCTCCCTCCCTGGCTCTCCACAGTCTAATGCATCTCATTTATTGTTAATGCTGTTTCCACTGGCTCATTTGCAAATAGCCTGAATAAAACATCAGAGCAGGAAGGGAGGGGCAGTACCATTACTGCCTCTGCCACCTTCCTTCCCTCCTTCCCTTTCCTCTGGTCCCTTCTCCCTCCGTTACTCTGATTAACAATCTTTATCTAATTGGCTTGTCATGAAGCAGCCAAATAGGACTCCTGGGCTCTTGTACGGATGGTGAGGAAAATGACTCAGACAGACCCAGCATTTGTTTTTGGGTTTTGTTTTCCTGAATGGACGGAGGAAAAAAAACAAACAGGGAATTTACAATCTTAGGAGATCTGGGAATAAAATAGCGGCTCTGCTCCTCCCAGGGAACTGCCTCAGCCCACAGGAGGACGGCAAAGAGTCAGCCTGGAGAAAACCATCCAGCCCTGTGGGGTGTGAGTTCTCAGGGCCACTGCTGCTACCGCAGGGGATACAAATCTGGCTGGAGGCAAGCCTGTGCATAACCCCGAGACAAGGCAGGTTAGGAAAAGCAGGGCCATAAAGGCACGTGGTGGGGATGAGGCTCAGTCCTCACACACAGTTGCACAAGCAACACGGTTTTGGTTATTTTCTCTGGTTTAACTTAATTCCCGGCTACCCTGACTCAGAGCAGCCACTGCCTTGTGTTTCTTTATCACTAACAAGTACATTCCTTAAAACATCATAATTTAGCCTTGTCAATTTTTTAAAATTTGGGATGTCTTTTAAATCATTTTTAAGGTATAAATTCCACTTAGACTCCCTCTTAATTTTATAAATTTTCTTTTTAAGAACTTGGGCCTTTTACCCTGTAATGTTTCCCACAGTCTGGATCTTGCTGATTGCATATTCAAGGAACGGTTCAGTGTGTTCCTCTGAGCTCTGTATTTCCTGCAAATTGATAGCTGGATCCAAAGGCTTGATTAGACTTAAGTTTGATCCCTTTGGCAAGACTATAGATAGTGGCATGTTTTTCATCAGGAGGCGCATAATGTCTGCACGTCTCCCTTTTTGTGATGTGAGCAGCTGTTGACGTTCAATGCCTGGATCTGTTAATTCACTGGGGGTTGCAAATGGTGATGTTCTCATTCTAACATTTCTTTTTTCATTTATTAGTTGGAATACTTCCGTAAAGAGATGTTTCCTCATGTCTACGATTGGGTTACCCAGTGGTATAGTTCCTGAAGGAGAGGCAGGACGGATGCTTGCCTCTTTGTCTTATTTGTCAGTCTTCAAGATCACAAATAGGTGCCTTTTCTCCTCTAATAGTGACCAATTCGTTTTTTCAAATAGCGTTAGAAATCCATAGATTTAAACATATTTGATGAATTTAAATGTATTTGTACAATTATCATCCTTATTGAAATACAAATTGTTCCATCTTGGGCAGTGGGATCTTCCTCGATTTGTTCTGAGTCCTGCTGGCATGACCCTAGTGGTCCTTGATACCATTCCCTGCTATCTGCTATGACAAGATATTCCAGGCTCACCTTATATATCTCCTGCCCCAGACCTGAAATCAGTCATTCATCCAAGCATCCCTGACTTCTTTTAGTGTCATCTTTTAGAGATGCTCATTGCTACTTTACTACAACATTAGTCATTGTTTTAGTCCTTTGAGTGGACAGAGTTGAGGAATTAATGGGGGGAAGATTTATATACAGTTAATTCTGCTCTAATGCTTATTTTGAAAATGCAGATTTGTTCAAATACGATTGGTACATTAAGGAACAATGTGAATCTAACACAAATTTTTGCGTTTGGCTGTGGGTGATTTTATACAGAAGACATATTAGGTGGAGGCAGAAAACTTCACCCAGCTGAACCAAGCTGTATAAGAATACATGAAACAGCAAAGAAAAAAAAAAAAGATCAGGAATAATCTTTTCCACGATCAAAGAGAAAACACAATCTGTATACAGAGACTAAACGGAAATCACCAAATCCTGCAGAAGTGGCACCTTTTATTGCTATGGGAGGCTGGTTTGGTGGTTTCAAACATCACTACAATTTCCAGAGTTTTTAGCTGTCAAGCAAGGCTGCAGCTGCAGATGAGAAAGAAGCAAAAGAATTTCCAGCAGTGACACAGAAGTTAACTGGAGAAGAAAGCTGTACATTGGATAATATTGGGCTGGCCAGAAAGTTTGTTCTGTTAGTGAATACGTTGTTCAATAGAGTTCTTGGTGAAAATGAAAACTGTGTCTTTTATTTTTACTTAAAACCAAACGAACTTTTTGGCCAACCCAATATTTTCAGTTGTGATGAAATAGCTGTGTATTATAAATGCGTGCCTTAAAGGGCCTCCATCTCAAAGACAGAAAATCATGACCCAGGATTTAAGGCTGCAAAAGGCTGTAACTCAGGTGTTCAGCACCAATGCCCAACAGAGGACAATTAGCCAGCCACCCACATCTGATACAACTACCATCCAATTTCAGGTAAGCCCCCTTCCACCACTTCACAGTAACTAACAAGCCTTTCAACGCCCACTTCCACAAGCAAACTTCAGGTCTTTTCCAAGGCAAAGTGCCGTATTTATATTAGTATTTATGTTATGTATTTCTGACTCAGTTGACCTGAGAACTGAGCTACCATTTTTGCCAAATTTCTATCCTTTAAAAAAATTTGTCACTAATGAAATTTTTGAGTGTTATGCCCTTACAACCATTTTTACCATAAGCCCTGTGGTTTTTATTGCCCATTGTGGCAATTTTTAGGAACACATGTCATACTGTAGCAGAACTGAACACATATATGCACCCACCTCAGGTATTCATACTGGTACTTCCAGTTCAATTGCAAGACTATAAGGTTTTTACTCACTTATACTCACTTAACCTCATCTATAGTGTATCTGTATTCCTTTCTTTCATGCCAAAAATCCTCGTTCTCAAGGAATTAGGAGATGATAGAATATTCCATAATTACTTATTTGCTTCATTCCGCCTTATACACAAAACAGAATAACAGTACAAAAACTACTACAACCTGTAAAATTACTGAGAACTCTCCCATAGGGGAACTCTGGATGGCAGGATAAAGACTGCTCTAGGGCCCCTTAAGACGTCCTCACAGAGCTTCTTGTACTCATTCGCCACTATTGGATTGGGCAAAACCCCTCCTCAGTTTATCTGCTGTCCTCAAGTCAGCCTGCCACACTCTGTCAGATCACCCCCACCCCCCCCAGCTTCCTCGGCTACACATGCTGGTACTTTGAAGATCTTGAAGCTATTGGTGGTCTGACCCACCTGCTTCTATGTTGGGATTTGGAGGATACCTCTTCACTTAACCTTGTTGTAAATGTTGTCGATGGATTTTTAATTTTTTGCTATCTAGCTACTCTATTTTTATGTGGAAATTCTGGGAGATTTAAAAACCATGCTGTTGTCACTGTTATCTTCCCAGAATCCCTCCCTGGTAAACATTTTCCCATAGTTTGTCTTTGAATATGAACACTTTAAATATACAGATGTTTTCAATTTTTATTTAGTCAAATCTGTTTGATCTTCACCCATTGTTTTTAACGCTTAAAAAGTCCTTCGCCATGAAGGTTAGTTAAATAAAAATATCTTTACAATTTCTTACGAGATTTTTGTTGTTGTTGTTGTTTTTATGGTAGGTGGGCCTCTCACTGTTGTGGCCTCTCCCATTGCGGAGCACAGGCTCCGGATGCGTAGGCTCAGCAGCCATGGCTCACGGGCCGAGCCACTCCGTGGCATGTGGGATCTTCCCGAACCAGGGCATGAACCCGTGTACCCTGCATTGGCAGGTGGACTCTCAACCACTGCGCCACCAGGGAAGCCCTTCTTATGAGATTTTAAGTTTCATTTTGTATATATACCTGTCTTACCCATATCATCTATTTGAAAATTATTTTGTAAAATGCTGTGGGAGGAATATCTAAGTTAATTATTTTTCTCCTCCAAATCCATTTATTGCATTTGTAATTTTTCCTTTATTAGAGCTCAATTGTAAATATCAAGCTCTATATCTAAGTTATTTCTTCTTGATATGTTATTTCTGTGATCATATGAAAATGCTTATTTATTTCAGATTAATATTATATTTTAATGTCTAGGGCATGTCCCTCCTATTTTTTTATTAAAAAAATAGTTTAGCTGTTTTCATCCATATTTTTTCTTAATGAATTCCAGCGGAGGGAAAGTCAAGAGTCAATGTTGGGGGTAGCCCTTTGGTTCTCTGATAAGTTTCTTATTAAAAAGTAGTCATGTTTCCTTGTTTGACCTCTTCCAAATGTTGTGTAATATCCCAAGAGGTGTTGTCTGTGATTGTATCTCAAGACAGGTTATAACA
Source organism: Aethalodelphis obliquidens (assembly GCF_003676395.1). NCBI lineage: Eukaryota > Metazoa > Chordata > Mammalia > Artiodactyla > Delphinidae > Aethalodelphis > Aethalodelphis obliquidens. The sequence goes on along the minus strand of NW_020837954.1, from coordinate 39,317,159 downwards.
AGGCTCATGACACCTTATTCAAGGCGGGTCAAATGAATTTGGGGGAAGGCATAGGCCTGACATTAGACCTGTTCAGTAGGATGATGGGGCAGCCATTGAGCTGGAGAATACCATCTGAAAGTCAAAATTCAACCAAGCAGACAAGACTTCCTGTGCCAAGAAACTTAACCTTTCCAGCCATGACTCAGGAAAGGGCTCAGCATTGGTTGGTCCAAGATGGAGAAGAGGGGGCATCCACAGGCAACAAGAATCCAGCACTAAGCTTCAGTTCAGAGGAAACGCTTCTTACAACCAGCAACAAATATTTGCATATAGCTGGGTGGAGCCAAGACTGTGATATGAAGCCATGGAACTGAACAAAGTTCATGGAATTATAAGAAATGCTGATCCATGATCTTGATCTCTCAAGGTTGTTGAAACCAACTGACCTGCACAACCACAAGCTGGCAGTAGCAATACAACATATTTGCATTCTGGAGTTGATTTTTTTCCTACATGGGGCTTTCAGCTCTGACCTTGTGAGGTGAGAACTGACAGCTTATAGGAGAGCTTTTGTCTCTCTTGCTAAGAAGAAAACAAAACCAAAATTAATATGCCCAATAAATGGAATGTAAAGACTCCCATCTTATAAATGTACTTGGAAAAATATTCTGGAATATCTCATATAAGACATCGGCCTAGAGCCTCAGCTGAGGTTCAGTAGATTTTATTTTATGTGCAGCCTGCTAGTTAAAGGGATAGAAGGAGTCAAATAGTAAAACTCAGCCTTCAGGAAGATGCAGAGATACTAGACAGGAACAGACAGCTCATGTCTGTTGGCTGTGAATCCTTGAGTGACACTGGTCCATTAATCTGTGTGTTTTTCTCTTTCCAGCAATCAGAGCCTTCACTGCACCTGCAAGAAAGCATATTCACTGATCCTGTTAACTCGTTCAATTTAGAGCCCTGAGAACTTGTAAGGATGACGACTTCCCTCTCCCTCGTTTTACAGGCCTAGAGAGGAAGCCCACAGGCCTGGAGAGGTGGAGGGACTTTCCCCTGCAACTTGTCAGAGCCAGACCTGCTGGGTCATTGCTGCAGAATGGCAGCTGCGTTCACAGGTTTGACTCTTCTCATTTCACAGATGGGTCAAGTAAAGCCAAAAACAGGGGGACTGTGTGGACAGATTACTGAGGGATGTTCTGGGAATTCTCCTGGTAAGAAAAGTATCAGGCTGGCTCCTTAGAAGGACCAGATCTTACATGTGGTCGCTTTTGCCTAAACTGCCCATAAAGCCCTCCCAGAAGGTTCATTCCTATCAATAGCCACAAATAGAACAAATAAGCAGTGCATTTTAATTATCTAAAGAAAACAGTAAGGGATTATTTTAAGCTAGGAGGGCTGCCATAACACCCTAAGTAAAGTCAATACTTTGCTTAGTACAAGAATTAATTAGTGTTTAAATAATAGAAATGACTATCAATTACCAAACATTATCACACATTACTTGCTGTGCAAACAACTTTTTTGCTATTATTAATAATTCCAGGTACTGGTTTTCTGTAATTATAAGCCACAATTTTCCTTTGGATGAATAGCCAAGCAGAGTTACAGGGCAAAGTCAAGTCCCTACTCAAACCAGTAATAGTCACTTGGTGTTCCCTGTTCCCTTCTGCTGACCCTTCCTTGCTTCTCAGTCTCCATTCTTTGCTGTCAGAGAAACCTAAGAGAATCAATCACTTGGTATTTACTCGTCGTGGTCAGAACTAGCTTTGGTATTAAAATCAAACATCCAAGAAAACACCTAAGGTGACATTTTCTGTTTCTGAGCATGGCTTACTTGATGAAATCGTTCCACCTGTGTGAGCAGGTTTTGCTGGGTACCAGATGACAGGGAGCAATGTGACTGATTAGGAGGCCTGGGCCTGTAGTTTAGAAGATCAGAGTTCAGACCCCTACTCTTTAATAATCTCAGTGCGGGATTTCAGACAAGTTATTTAAGCACGTTGAGATTTCATTCTCCCAGTTAGGAAAGGTAGACTGTGCTCCTAGCCATTTATTTCACAAGGGAATAAGTGAGGATGATAATAAGACATGTGATAGATGAAGAAAAACTTTACTCATTTAAAATAGGTTGTCAGTTAACTCTCAGGCTGATTTTGACTGGGTCAACCCTCTATTCTGCATGAACAGGGCCCAAGGAACAAAGGCGCAGGCCCTGGCTGTTCCTCATCCTCCTTGTCCCCTCTGAAATTCACAAAGTCAGGGCCTGCCCCATTAACAGAGCTGCAGTAAGCTCCCATGTGCAGGCACCATCTTCAAATGATCCATGGATTTTCTCATTGTATCCTCTCAGCAAGCTTATGAGGGAAGCCATTTTTGCCCCCTTTTTACAAATAAAGAAACAGAGGCACAAAAAGGTTAAGGCCAGAGAGCTAGCAAATGACAGAGCCAGGACACCAAGTGGGAGGACTCTTCACGCCCTGCTAAACGGTCAAAAGCACAGTTGTCATTCTTAGAGTGGGCTTCTGCCCCGCAACCTGCCTCCTTTCTTGTTTCAGGAGCCCGGGTCTAACGACTTAGAAGGCAATTATCTCACATCAAAGGGCCTTCCAAGCAGAAGCCTCCGCTTCCTCCAGGAAGCTCTCCATAACGCTCCGCCACACCTGGGCCCACCCGTCCTGGCTCTCAGCTCAGTGACCCCACAGGACTAGGAGCTTCTGGAGGACAGGGACAATTTATTGGTGAGCTCCTAGGCCCTTACCTAGGGTCTGCCTCTAGTAGGAAAATGTTTATATAACAAATCTCTCTTTCTGTCTCATCCACACACCCAACGCACTCACACAAGGTCTGATGACTATCAGACAGCTGAAGTCCCAGTGGGCCTCTCCAGAAGTCTGGGGTTATAATCTCTTCCCTCTGACCAGAGACCCTCTCTATACCTGCCCCAAAGGTGGCTGCAGGGGGTGGAGGTGGAGAGAATAGCTGCCCCACTCTAATTCTTCTGGGTTTATCTCCAGCATGGTGGGGGTTTCTGGTACCTCCTAACTCATCCCCTTCTGCACCTTCCTCCCAGGACCCTTGGTATCTTTCTCCAGACCCTTCCTCCAGGGGGCTGGGTAGAGTTGGCAGCAGATGGAGTCCATGAGAGTGAGAGAACGCCTCTCTCTACTCAGTTCCACCCTTTCCCGCTGCCTGTGAGCCACCTACACCCTGCTGACCACACCACCCTATCTTAAAAGGTGACTGCAATAAAACAGGAAATAAAAAGCAGAAAGCCCAGGGCTTCCCTGGTGGCGCAGTGGTTGAGAGTCCGCCTGCTGATGCAGGGGACACAGGTTCGTGCCCCGGTCCGGGAAGATCCCACATGCCGCGGAGCGGCTGGGCCCGTGAGCCATGGCCGCTGAGCCTGCGCGTCCGGAGCCTGTGCTCCGCAACGGGAGAGGCCACAGCAGTGAGAGGCCCGCGTACCACAAAAAAAAAAAAAAAGCAGAAAGCCCATATTCTTCGGCTGATCAGTCTTTGTAATAACTGCTACAAGGTGGAACAGAAATAAATTTATGAACTATCTGAGCTGCAATTTCTGGATTTCAAAGTAATCCAGTCTTGGGGAAATGTCAGTTTCAATTGAACAGGAAAACAAACTTCAAGTAGCTGGCATTCCCGAACCTGAGCAATCGCCGAGGCCGTAAATGTGGTAATTGCTCCTCTAGAGCTTGCAAGTCCTGTGCTGGGCTGGGTGGCCGTGTGCGTTTGTGCTAGCATCCCATTCCTCTACGGGCTCACGTCTCACCCACTCTCCAGCACCTCTCCTGGAACACTGTGGAAGGGGTATCGATATTTCAGCCAGCAGCTGGTCTACGGAACTCAGAACACAAGGGAAGAGAGCCGGCTGTGCTGTTGAAAGCAGGAGCCATCCTGGATCCCAGCAGAAGCCAGGCTGGATCCATCAGAGGCCTCCAGGGAACTCAGAAAGTTCACCTGAGTCAATGGGAAATGAGTCAGAGGGACTTGGCCAGCCCTGGCACTGACAGACGCCGCTTCTCACGGACTTGTCAGGGTTGCCAGGGCCTGTGGGTGGAGTGGCCTGGATGACACAGTAATCTGCTGCAGGTAAGGCAAGGTTCTGCTCAAAGGCACCCACTCACCCAGAGGGACCTGGAAAAACAATGACTCAAAAGGCCCTGGATCGTGCTTTTGCTCGTTTTCAGAACATCTCATCTCAGTGAATCTCAGTATCTGTTCTTGTGGTTAGGGCTTTATTGACTCATCTACTGTGGGACTGTCTGAAATTTCTTGGGCAAAAATCTCTTTCCTTTCTTTGTTTGTAAATTAGGTAAATCTTCATGATTCCTTATAAACTCTTTGCCTCTTTGCTCACCAGTTTTCTGCACAATTGACCACACCCTCCTTTGTAGAGCCCTCTCATTCTTTGCTCCCAGGACACTACCCTCCCTGGACGTTTCTCCTTCTCTTGGCCGCTCTTCTCTGAGGACTCTTGTTCATTTGTCCTCGAATGCTGGTCTCTTCGAAGTTCTACCCTTCACATTCTTCTTGCTCTATACCCTCCCCTGACGGTCCCTATTCAGACCCGCGTATCTGTGCATTATGGCCCAGCTGAGACCTCGCTCAAGTTCTAGACCCCATGTTTACTGGACCACTGCCCTTGGACATCTCACAGGTGCCTCAAATTCAGTGTAACTAAGCACATCATCTTCCCCCTATATTCCCATCTCAGTGAATAGTTACCCAAGGAAGAACCACAGGAGACATTCTAAACGAATTCCTCTCTATAAGCTACTGTGTCATGGCATTCTGTTTTCTAAGTCTCTTTTGAATCTCTTTGTTCTTCTCCATCTCCTCCCTCATCATCTTGGTTCAGGTGACCATAAGCCTTCACCTGAAGCTACAATAGTCTCCTAATACATCACTCTGCTTCTAGCGTGACTCTCTCAGCAATAGTCACAATAATATTGCATACTGAAAACTTCAACATCTTGTAAAAACAAAGACAGTTATTTCTCTCATGAGTTTGTGGGGCAGCTGGGCTTGCTGTGCTCCATTTGTCTCCCATCTTCCTCCTGGGCCCCATGGGCCTGGGCAAAGACAGAGGTACAGGAGGGCAAGTGGAAACACCCAAGGCTTCTTAATACCTAGGCTTAGAAATGGCACATCGTTACTTCTACCACCTGCTACGGGCCAAAACAGATCATGTGGCCTGGCCCAAAGTCAAGAGGTGGAGAAGCACACTCAATTCACTGGGAGGCCATGGCAAGGGTGTGGATGCAGGGGGAAGCGAGCACTGGGGCCAATTACGCAAACTACCACTGATCCTCTCTAATCCATTTTCCACCTGGTACCTGGATTTCTAACATGCAAATCTGATTATGTTACTCCCCACTGTCCTTGAGATAGAGTCTAAATTCATGATGTGACCCCAGCCTATCTCTCTTCTCACACCACCAGTCACACTCTGCTCCTGCCACAGTGAATTATATTTATTTTCAGAATTTTCCTGAGTACTCTTACCTCCAAGTCTTTGCACGGCTGGTCCCTTTGCCTGGAGCACTCCCTCATCCTCTGCTCACCCCAGAGCCTGGTCCCCATCCCATGCATCATCTGGCTACTCATTTGTCCTTCAGATCTCTCTAAATGTCACATCTTCCAAAACTCTCCCTAACGCCAAGATAGGGCTCTCCCTAGACACATTCCCTGGTCTCATGTACTTGTACCTGTAATAACACTTAACCATCCTAATTATAATCACCCAAGAAGAGGAGCTAGATCTCAGTCCTGGTGCTTAGCCACTGTGCCAGGGATATGGTAGGTGCTCAATTAATAACTTTTTAATGGATGATTACTCCATGGGAATTTGTCCATGAATACAAAGTTTAATGCCCCTCTTTTAACATAAAATCAGATAAATTTAGAGTAACTGTATATTTCAACCAAAATTGTTCTGATCCAGTTGATGAGAGGATTAGTCTGATAAATATCTCAGATCTGAGCATAAAGCGTGCCATATTTTGAATGGAGATCTATCTATTTATACATTAACATGTTAAAAATACAACCACTGTGGAAAACAATATGGAGGTTCCTTAAAAAAATAAAAATAGAACTACCATATGACCCAGCAATCCCACTGTTGGGCATATACCCTGAGAAAACCATAATTCAATAAGAGACATGTACCACAATGTTCACTGCAGCACTATTTATGATAGCCTGGACATGGAACCAACCTAAATGTCCATCGACAGATGAATAGATAAAGAAGATGTGGTACGTATATACAATGGAATATTACTCAGCCATAAAAAGAAATGAAATTGAGTTATTTATAGTGAGGTGGATGAACCTAGAGTCTGTCATACAGAGTGAAGTAAGTCAGCAAGAGAAAACTAAATACCATATGCTAACACATATATATGGAATCTGAAAAGAAATTGTACTGCTGAACCATTCCTGCGGGGCAGGAATAAAGATGTAGACATAGAGAATGGACTTGAGGACACGGGGTGGGAGGGGGAAGCTGGGGCGAAGTGAGAGTAACATCGACATATACACACTACTGAATGCAAAATAGCTAGTGGGAAGCAGCAGCATAACACAGGGAGATCAGCTCAGTGCTTTGAGATGACCTAGAGGGGTGGGATAAGGAGTTTGGGAGGGAGGCTCAAGAGGGAGGGGATATGGGGACATACGTATGCATATGGCTGATTCACTCTGTGGTACAACAGAAACTAACACAGTATTGTGAAGCAGTTATACTCCAGTAAAGATCTTTTTAAAAAACTAGATAACACTTAATGTTTATATGGCAGACACTGTTGATTGCCTAACTGATAGCCATTCCCCTTCTTCTGTTTTAGCAGAGCCCCAACTCTACTTGGAGTGTCAATGTTCCCCCCCCCCCCAACACACAGAGGACAACTTCTGATTGATCTATGCTAATCATAGAATCCCATTCCTCTTTGCCAGGGAATACCAGTGACCTGAATGGCCAATGAAGTGCTGGGAAAGGTTTCCTGTCTGATAGAGAGTAGCAAGAGGAGAAACAGTCCTCCTCCACATGCTTCCCCTTTGTGCTTGGGATGACATTTTGGGAAGACACGATTATTGGAATGTGGCAGCCATCTTACCACCATGAGGGGAGACATTACTGATCTACTAAGAAAGGCAGAGCAGAAAGATGGACGGACCCTAGGTCCTTGCTGACCCTCGGTTGCTGCCCCCATGTTGGACCAACCTACCTCTAAGCTTTCTGTTACATGAAATAATTACATGTCTTTATTGCTTAAGCCACTGGTATGTGGTTATTCTGTTATTTGCAGCTGAAACAATTCCTGACACAAATGGCTTTGAAATATACCTCTAAGTACCCCAAGTTTGTTGTTAGCAAATATCAGAGACTTCACATTACTCCAATCTGGTATTTAACGTAGCTTTCTCAGGACCTGAAGTGCTTTCACAGGTGGCTTTTATTGACTGTGGTGGCTGACATGTTGGAGAATGGGATTCATTGCCATTAGGACTTTTGTTGTTTTGTTTGTTTGTTTGTTTTGTGGTACGTGGGCCTCTCACTGTTGTGGCCTCTCCCATCGCGGAGCACAGGCTCCGGACGCACAGGCTCAGCGGCCATGGCTCACGGGCCCAGCCGCTCCGCGGCATGTGGGATCTTCCCAGACCGGGGCACGAACCCGTGTCCCCTGCATCGGCAGGCGGACTCTCAACCACTGTGCCACCAGGGAAGCCCACTCCTTTTGTTTTTTAATCAGTGTTCCAATTCTCAGTTCTTTCTTATTATATTCCCTGCCTCTTCAAAGGAACTGGCAGGGTGGCGCTACAAACTCTTTTATCTGTTTCTTGAGACTGGGAATAATTTACCAGTATAGTAGGGAGAATCTTTCCTAAGATGTCCATGTTCTAATCCTCAGAACTTATGATGATTTTACTTTACGTGGTAAAAATGACTTTACAGATGTGATTAATTTAAGGACCTGCAATAGGGAGATTATCCTGGATTATATGGGTGGGTCCCATATGATCACAAGGGTCCTTAAAAGTAAAAGGGGGAACAGAAGAAGAGCATGAGAGGGACAGGTGATCGTGGAAGACTGGGCCGAGAGATGCAATGTTGCTGGCTTTGAAGATGAAGGAAGGAGGCGTGAACCCAGGGATGCAGACAGCCTCTAAAAAGGGGAAAAAGCAAGGAAAGGGATTCGCCCCTGGAGCTTCCGGAAAGAAATACAGCTCTGCCAACACTTTGCTTTCAGCTCAGTGAGACTCATTTTAGACGTCTGACCTCCAGAGGTGTAAGGTAATAAATTTCTATTTAATTTGGGGTACTTTGTTACAGTATCCATAGGAAATGAAAACAACTAGTTGACCTTATTGACTGCAGAAGCACCCCTGGTTCAGATGAGTGTCTGGGTGCTGCCTGCTTGAAGGAGCAAACTATAAATCATGAACTCGCCAAAGCCAGGGGCAGCTTTGGAGTAGTCCTAGTTTGGGGAGTGTCAGGAGTACATAGTTCTCCTCAGGGGAGAAGAAAACCCCCATGGGATGAAAGACGCAGCACAAGCCCACACTGGCTTGGAGTTCTAACTTCTTGTTTAACACTTTGGGAACAAGGACTTTGTATTCTGTTGACTCTTCATTGAACTTCCCTCTTCCCAACTCTTTTTTTCTTGCTAATGCTTGTGGCAGAGACCAGAGTGTATCACTTACATCCTGTGAGCAGTCCTGCTGTTAGGAAGACCCTCAGCCCAGTTTGCAGGGTGGAGCGTGAGATCAGGCTCTGGCCCGCTGGAAAGATGTAGCCTTTTCTTTTATCAACAGCAGCAAACAATTGGTTATTCATTCAGCAAACATGAATTAAGTGCCAATTCACTGCATGATGTGAGATGCTGGGGATACCGTGCTATACAAAATAGATACGGCCCCATAGACTAATGGCAAACATTTATTTCTCACAGTTCTGGAGGCTGGAAGTCCAAGATCAGGGTGCTGGCATGGTCAGGTTCTGGTGAGGACCCTGTTCCTGACTTGTATACAGCTACCTTTGCTCTGTGTCCTTATGCAGCAGAGGGAAAGCCCTGGTCTCTTCATTCCTTATAGGGGCACCAATTCCATCATGGTGTCCCTATTCCTTCATGGATATAGGGCTCCAATCCCATGACCTCACCCAAAACTAATTACCTCCCAAAGATCCCACTTCCAAATGCCATCACATTGGGGATTCGGGCTTCAACATAAGAATTTGAGGGGGGACACAAACATTCAGTCCACAGTACCCCCCTAAATTCCTCTGGGGAAGATAGATATTAAACCAAAAGACAATAAATAAATATATAGTGTCACTTATGATAAGTGTGGTAAAGGAGGCTACTAGGATACTAAAAACGAGAATAAAAGAGGGAACTGATTTAGATCAGGGGGCCACGAGAGGTATTTCTTAGGAAATGATATATAAACCGAGACCCAAGAGATAAGTAGGAATTTATCAGGGAAGAGAGATCCAGGCTCAAAGAGCACCATGTGCAAAGGCCCTGAGGCAAGAAGGGAGGGGGGGAGCTGCTGTGGCAGTTGTGTAGTATATAGAAGAGAGCGGGGCACAAGAGGAGCTGGTGCCTTTTAAATGCCTTTGATGGTTTCAGACTAAAGTTTTGGTTTCCTTTCGTCAAGCTTTCTGAGGCATTAACTATGAGTGCTCATTTACTGAAGAAAAGACAGTACAGAACAAGTCTCAGGCCCCCAAGCCCCATGATGCCAAGCAGCCTGCAACCTGTCTCTCTCTAGAGGATGCAGGGCGGGGCAGGGGTGAGGGGAGGCAGCACCGCTTCTGTCCTTTCCGTCCATCTTTCTTTCTGGCCCAGCTTCTTTGCCATAACCTCTGGAGATTTTCAAAATTAGAATCATTACCTAAATAGGGAACCTGCAATGCAAATCAAATGAGAGGCTGCAGCAGGCTAATGAAGGCCAGTGACCTGGCGATCTAATGAAGATGAAGGGTTCTGTTACAGGTTAAGGGCACCACCGCATCACCTGCTTGGAGCAGCAAGGGGTAAATTCAGGATTTTTACTGCTCAGGACAAAGTCAAGTAAAAATGAAATATATATCTCCATTTCTGCTTATATCTATTTACCTATAGCTACATCTATATCTCTATGTCTCTATATCTGTATCTGTATCTATATATATCCGTGTGGCAAGGGGAGCAAAATAATATTTCGTTGCCTTGACAGGAAAAGGACTCTTCTTAAGTGGTCTGGGAATGGAGTTTCCCCCATTCTCATTCAAGCTTCAGGTGATGAGGTAATTAAAGTTCAGAAGATGAGACTCAGAAAGCAATATGGAAGAATATACTTTGGAATGGCTGAGCAGGTGTGTACATTCAAACTGAGGTGAAGAATTAACAGACAAATAATACAAAATAAGAAAATATTTTGTCTTTTTATGTGTAATGAAACGTAAACATATTATGTGTATGCACTTAGAAACTTTGATAGCTGTATAAAAATGTAAAGCTAATTTACTCATTAAGAATCACTTATTGGACACCTGATATTTGCCAGGAATTATTCTATGAATAGATCTGGTTTTTCTCCATCTTGAATGTTTGAAAAACATAAGTAGTTTCCTAATTTCACTTGATTACAAATTTTGTGACAGTTTTGGAAAGTGCTTGCCAATAACATTGGTAGACTATCAACCCATCCTTTAATGGGTTTTCAGTTTAGAAACTCAGTGAGATCCAGGCTAGTAGGCTCTGTTTATGTGTTTCCCCATTAATGCAGTGAGGTTACATGATCTTGGTTTTCTGGAATTTCATTCATTCGAGGAATGTTAACGTGTGAAGATGGGGTGTCTGAACAGCATGGTGAAGATGGCAGTCAAGGTCGAAGTTCTCAGTGAGCTCCCCAAATCAAGGAAGTTTGGGGATCAGTTTTCTCTATTAAACAATTTCAAGAAAGTCTTGGATGCCCAGAACTGGGAAACATTCATTTGAAAACCACTTACTCAGGGTAAGTCAATTAAGCTTGTATTTTCTCAGCTCATCCAGTTTTGCTGGTAGCTTTTGTTGGTTCATTTTCAGGAAAATTCAGCCCTGAATTTTATTGTCAATAATTTAATACATTTTATTTTTATATCCTTTTATCCTGGCACATCATTCTTTGTGTTCGTAGATCAGGATTTGGGGGAATTTCTTTGCCAAGTAATGATCCATGTAGTCATAATAAAATTTTCAAAGGTTTTTCAGAGCCAGAAAGAATTATTGCAGATACAAGTGGGTCTATAACTGTGTTGTCCAAATATATCACCAAATTTATTAGCCATTTCCAGCTCTTTCATAATTGAGAGTAAACCTCTTGGTAATTGAAGCCAGAAAATAATCTGTTGAGTGTTAGACCTAGAAGGCATCTTGGATACCGTGTAATCCAATTCATGCACTTTGAAATGAGGAGACTGAGGCCAAGCTTATTGACAGCTTCCTGTCCATTCAAAATCTTCTAGGTCACGATCATTGGTTTCATAAATTACAAGCAGGATTCTTGGCCCTTTCCATCAGTCTAAAATTGCTTCTTAAGAAAGGCTGAAAAAAGTTCATTTGCTTCAGATGATGCAGTCATGGTAGAATTAAGCCTAGAATTCAAGTCTCACTAGCATTCAATGAAGGATAATTTCTTATAGCCAAAAAACATCTGTAAAATGGGGATAACAGTACTTCCCCCACTGTACTGTTACGAGGGTTAAACAGAATGGACTATGTGAAATCATTATATTTACCCAGAGTTCATTTTTCAGTAGGTAACTTGCCTAATCAAAAAGGTAGATTTCTCAAATCACCTGAGGGTGAGTTTGCAGCTGGACTTCATAAAAGGGCTATAATCAAAGACTGGAACAATTAAAGCTCTCTCTCCACCTCCCCTCAGACCCTTCCATCACATCTTTTTGATTCTTCTTTATCTGCAGACAAATCTTTTCTGCTTTTCTGATCCACAGATCATGGAGAGACTGAATCTCTCGGTTTGCATTGGGTGTCTCAGGGAAGAGATTTTATTTGGTCACAGTCAAATGTGGACCAAGTAACTGGGTGTGTTGGGGTGTGGGTGTGGAGTGGAGACAGCAGTAGGGTTACCATAAATTTAGGAAGTGTCAAGGAGTAGGTAGTTCTCCTTAAGGGAGAAGAAAACCTTCATGAGATGAAAGACACAGCCCAAGCCCACACTGGCTGGAGTTCTAAAGCTTCCTTTAACATTTTGGAAATCAAGACGTTGTACTCTGTGGACTTTTCATCCTGCTTCCCCCTTCCCATCTCTTTTTTTTCCTTGTCAGTGCAGTGCCCAGAGTGTTATCAGTTATATCCTGTAAGTAGTCCTTTGTGTAGTTACTAAAAACTTGTCTTAGTCAGCTCGGGCTGCTATAACAAAATACCACAAACAAGGTAGCTTATATAACAACAAAGTTCATTTCTCACAGTTCTGGAGGCTGGAAGTTGGAGATCAGAGTGCCTGCTCAGTTAGATTCTGGTGAGGGCCCTCTTCTGGGTTGCAGACTGACGTCTTCTCACTGTGTCCTCACCAGGCAGTAAGGAGTGAGAGTGATCTCTGGAGTTTCCTTTATGAGAGCACAAATCCCATTCATGAGGGCTCCACTCTCATGACCTAATCATTTCCCAAAGGCCCACCTCCTCATACTATTGCCTTTGGGGTTAGGATTTCAACAAATGAATTTTGAAGGAACACAAACATTCAGTCCATAACAGAACCTCAGTCCAAGTTGCAGAGTGGAGAGTGTGCTTGGACTCTGACCCACTGCAAAGATGTCAGCCTTTTCTTTTACCAGTAGCAACAAATGACGGCCATTCATTCAACGAATGTTAACTAAGTGCCAACTCACTGCACAGTTTGTGATGTTGGGTATACAGTGTTGTACAAAATAGATATGGTCTTCATGTTCTTCCCCTAAATTCTTCTGGGGAAGACAGACATTAAACCAAAAGACAACAAATAAAAATATAACAACACTTACGATAAATATGATGAAGGAGAAGGATAGACTACTAAGGGAGGATAATAGAGGGGACTAATTTACATTGGAGAGCGCAGGAAGGTACCTCTTAGGAAATGATATGTAAACTGAGATCTGAGAGATAAATAGGAATGAATAAGGGAAAGAGCTGGAGGAAGAGTGATCTAGGTCCAGGAAACAGCAAATGTTTGGGGCCCATGTGCAAATGTCCTGAGGCAGGAAAGGGGTGGCTTTGGGCCCTCCTTGAGCTCATATCACACAGGAAGTGATTCCTAGAAGTGGGGAGGAATAGTACGCAGAAGAAGAGGACTGACCAAATAGCCCTGTACGTGTTCCCTGTTACTGTAAAATATTGTACACGAGGGTTGTATTAGAATTTCTACCCTTACACAGGCAGATTCATTATATAATTAACAACCTGACATGGGGACTTTTTGGAAGCTATTATACAGTAAGTACTCTGCAAGCAGGCAGGGGCATTGTGTGGGCTTCTGCGGTGGTGGGAGAGGATGGCAGGACCCTTTAGATTCCAGGACCCAGCTCTGGACTCACCATTGGCCCTATGGGACAGAGGTGAATGGTTGCCAACTTGTTCACCAGGTGAGTCAACAACAATTTGGTGTTTGGTCTTTCTCCTCTTTTCCCTTCATGAATATACAGTAATTTATCTCTAAATAGAAAATACTCTCTATAGAGCATATATTTGTGAACTTCTGTTATTAGGCTGGGATGTGAGGTGAATGCTTTTGGGGTTAGGGGTAGGGCAATGAAGTGAACCAGGTCCTTTGTCTCAGTTTTTCCCTCACTCAGTTTAACTTTGGAGTTCTCATACAGGGCTCAAGAGTGGAAGAGATTGCTGACAGAGCTATCCCAGGGGTGGGCAAACTACAGCCATGGGCCAAATCTGGCCTGCTACCTGTTCTTGTAAATAAAGTTTTATTGGAGCTCAGTCATGCCCATTAGTTTACCTATTGTCTATTGCTGCTTTTTCACTTGACCAAATGGCCCACAAAGTCTAAATTATCGGGCCCTTTACAGGAAGAGTTCACCGAACCCTGGGCTATACCACAGATAATCCATAAATTACTATGTGAATGATAGTTTCACCCTAAAAAGCTAGGAACAAGAACCAAGGAAAAGTGTAAGGCCAGTGAAATTATTTTCTTTTTTTGAGAAAATAGTTCCATATTGAAAGGAAGGAAGGAAGGGGAATAGAAGAGAAGAGAGAAAAAAAGAAAGGAAAGGAAAAGAAAAGGCACTGATTTAGTCTGATCTAATTCTCTTATTTTACACATGAGAACATGAGGCTCAGAGAGGTAACAGGTCCTGCCCAAGATCCTAGGGCTAGTGGCCCACTCCCAGCATCATGACTACTTACCCTACTCAGTGAGGCCCTGTTACATGAGGTTGCTACAGTCCTTTGCTCCATTTTAGATACTCATAAAGAATTATATATTTTCCTCACTTGGGAGGTACAGGAATTAATAACACACAAACTTTGGATAGTCCAAGAGTTGCCTGAATCACTAAGACCCAGGCCCCTTTCACTCTTCCACAATTAGGAAGAGGAGAGGAAGTACGTTCAGAACTGCATGGGGCGGGGAGGCAGTGCATGGGCTGGGCAAGTGTGAGCCCTGACACATCTGCTCTGTGGCTCCTCACATGTGTCTGCTGACACTAGTCAGGCTTCCCAAACAGGGCTGATGGATCTAAATAAATAATTTCAAGTACCCTGAATACCAGCCATCTGAATGCAGTCGAGTAGAACGCTATCGGAGCTTGCGTTCAGCATATGCCACTCATCCGTTCTTATCTGCCACTGTCAGCAGCATGTCAGCAGCTGGAGGTGATTAATCCACATTCTTCAGTCTCCCCCATTTCCTCTCGGTTCTGGGAAGGGTTAGACAAACCCCCAGTAGGGCTGGCCAACTTGCACGAGACTAGGCCACTTGGCAGTGTCTGTTCTCTGAAGAGCGAGTTACGAGATGAGGTCTGGGAGCTGGGCTAATTCCCTTCTGGTCAGAAGGCTAGTGACCCAGCTGTGGGGCAGCCGCAACCCAGGCGAGTCATGTGACTCGCTGCCATTGTCTCTGTTCCACTGCACTGCTCACTGCTCTTGCTGTCCTCCACGGGGGAGACTACGGCTCTGAATATTCACCCCAGCCCCTAAATGGTCACAGCCCTTTCGAGCTCCCAGATGTTGGCTTGGCCCTTTCAGTTCATGGTCCTTTCTGTCAGGTGATTTAGAAGGAAGCCCCCAGTGCTGGGTCAGAGGGCATTTCAGGCTAAGCAGCCATCCTGGTCTATACCCTAAGTCATCTGCCCAGGAAGGCCACAGCATGTGCTCTCTTTGACCTCGGGTGAGTCTGTGGCCACCTTTCTTTTTAGGGCTGCTCCTTTTCTGCCCACACCCCCAACTTCTGAGATCAGAGCAGCCCTTTGTTTAAAGGCTCCAGATGCTATTCTATCCCCAAGCTCTCTTCACAGTTTTTCCCACCAGGCTTTAAAGCTTCATGCAAAAAAGGATTAGTAGGGACTTCCCTGATGGTCCAGTGGTTAAGTCTCCGCACTCCCAATGCAGCGGGCCCAGGTTAGATCCTTGGTCGGGGAACTAGATCCCGCATGCTGCAACTAAAAGATACTGCATGCTGCAATGAAGATCCCACACATGGCAACGAAGACCCCACATGCCGCAACTAAGACCCGGTGCAGCCAAAGAAGTAAATAAATAATAAATATGAAAACAAACAAACAAAAAAAGTCAAAAATAAAAAAAGAAGACTTGTAAAATAGGCCATACCAAGTCTAATTAATGGCCTAAAGCTGTGCCTTCCCTAAGGCCTCATGTTCCATCATCCTCAACGAAGATGTGGCTTCAGGGTTTGGTAATATTAGGGTTCTCCAGACCCCAAATCCATTAACAAAGATCCATACAGAACACACCCACTAGGAGTGAGGCCACCCCCACCCCATACACTCCTTATTCTCCTAAATGACTCTCAAACTCCCTACACCTCCTTCCCCATCCTTGCTCTCAACAGATGATGTCTCTGAGAAAGTGAAGTAATCAGAAGAGAATTTCCACAGATCCCCACTACTGCATCTGCCCCCACCAGCGTCTCACACATACTCTGCCTCTATGTACATTAGCTCAGATGAATATGCATCTATCTCCTTTTGTCTTTCCAAGGACACCCTTCTAGCAATCTATCTTTCTCTCTCCTACATCATCAGTGTTCCCTCTCTACTGAGTCATTCCCATGAGTAGATAGCCATGCAGTTATTGCTCCCATATAAAAAGTAAAAAGTAAAAAACAAACACAAACAAAACTTCACCTTTTTCTTGACTCTTCTTTCCCCCGCCAGCTACCATCCCATTTCTCTGCCGCAAAATTCCTTGGAGAGATGGCGGTACTAGCTGTCTTCAATTCCTCTCCTCCCATCTCTCCTAAACTCACTCCATCACAGTCTTCTTGTCAAGATCACAAACGACCTCCAACTGGCTAAATCCAAAGAAAACCCAGAGTCCTCACTTTACTTGACCTATGAGCATCATTTGATGTGAGTGAACCCTTTCTCTCCTTGATATGCTCTCTTCACTAAGCTTTCAGGACCTCATGCTCTCTTGATTTTCTTCCTGTCTCAATGAACCCTTCTCAGTCTCTTCTGATTCATCCTCTTCTCCCTACCTTTTCAGGGCTAGAATGCCCTGGGGCTCCAGCCTCTTCTCTTTTCTTTCTGACTTCATTTCCTTGATGATCTCATCATGTCTTTTGGCTTTAAATACCATCTATAGATCTCCAACCCAGACCTCACTCCTGAACTCCAGACTAGCGTATACAACTGCCTACTTGGCATCTCTACCTCAAACTTAACTTGTCCAAAATGTACTATCATTCTTCTCCTTCGAACCTGCTCCTCTGACAGCCCTAACCTTCTCAGTCAATGGCAACTCCATTTTTCTAGTTACTCAGGCCCCAAACTTTGAAGTTACCTTTGACTCCTGTCTTTCTTTTGCACCCCATATCTAATTTTTTAGTGGATTCTCTTGGTTCTACTTTCAAAACAGAGTCACAGACTGATCATTTCTTACCATCTCCACTGCTAACACCCTGAACTAAGCCACTATCATCCCACCTGGACTCTAATAGCCTCCCTGCTGTTATATTCTTCCTGCTTCTATACTGTCCTCTACTACCAAAGGGATCCTTTCGTCTTTGTAAGAGGTAAATCAGATTAGGTTTGCTCAAAACCCCACAATGGTCCCTGTGGTCCCCCAAAGAATATCCATGTCCTAATCTCTGGAACCTGTGAGAGTCACCTTATATGGCTGAAAAAGGTGGGCCTTTGTTGATACAATGAAGGATCTTGAGGTGGAGAGAACATCCTGGGTTATTTGGGTGAGCCCTAAATACAATCACATGTGTGATTCAGGGGAGGCAGAAGGAGATTTGCCAACAAACAAAAGGGAAGGCAATGTGACCACAAGGCAGAGATTGGAGTGATGCAGCACCTGGGGCTGGAAGAGGCAAGGAACACATGATCCCTCTGAGCTCTGTGGAGCACAGCTATGCTGACGCCTTGACTTCAGCCTGGCAAACTGAATTTTTACTTCTGATCCCTGGAACCATGAGCAAATAAATTTCTGGTGTTTTCAGTTATCAAGTTTGTGGTAATTTGCTCTACTGCAGCCACAGGAGATGAATACATCCCCCATCTCTTTCAGAATGAAAGCCTATAAAATCCTTCACAAGCCAGCCCCTATTAACTTCCTGATTCCACTCCCCCCACTGTCCCCACCCTTACCGGCTCTGGGCACATTGGCCTTCTCCCTGTCCTTGTGTTTAAACAAACACAGCACCACCCCAGCACCCAAGGCCATCCATCTAGTTATTCCCTCAACCTGAAGCTTGGGAACCTTCCTCACATCCTTCAGTCTTTACTCAGGTGAGGTGTCTCCAGACCACAGCATTTAACACCTCTACCTGCTCTGCTCTTCACCTCCCACCCCGATCCTCTGTATCCTGATCTGCTGTTTTCTTTTTCTAAGCACTCATGTCTTTCTAACCTGTAATATAATTTACTTGTTTATTATTTACTTATCACTTATTATCCTCTTCCTCTGCTAGAATATGAGATTCACAAGGGCAGAGCTGATTGCCTATTTTGTTCTCTGCTATGTCTCAAGCACCTGGAATAGTGCTTGACACAGGCAAGCATTTAAACAATGTGTTGAAAGCATGAGTGGATGTCCTCAGAGTTCCTTTGGTAATCCTTAGGGACACACTTTTTTCTCCCCATCACCCACCTCCTTCCCTCCATGGCCCTCTCTATACTGGCAAAGCAAATAAACATGGTAAGACACAGAATATCCAGCTCAAGATGGCGGAGAACAACTGGCTAGGTTAGTGAAAGCAAAATGTCAACTTTCTCCTCTGACACTTGTGGCCTTTTATTCACATTAATATGCAACACTCATGACCTAACAACGTTTTGATGATTAGCCTAGAGAATTGTTTATGCAGCAGGTAAAATAATTTTAGGCCATACATCTCAGATGTCCAAAGCATAATTTAAAAATTTCTCTTTAACTGTCTTGAGTTCCATTCTACATGGCATCAGAAAACACAATCTCACCAATTCAGGATCAACTCAGTTACTTCAGGGTTATTTCCTTCCCCCACTTTCCTTGGCATGGGCTCTATGCCTAGGGGGCTAACATAATTTTGAGGCATCAGGAGCTGCACTGTGGAGGTGCCTAGCCAAGCTGTTATTTCCTAAAATGCCCACCTTCTTTCTTGGTTCTCAGCAATTACAATTCATACTAAATCTATCAAGGGCGTCTTGTCCCAGTTAAGAGGCCAGATCCAACTATCACACCTGTGCTACTCTCAGCCACAAGAGAGAACAACAGGCTGCCTCAGCTCGGCTGCCTGAGCACCTCAGTGATGTGAAAATATCCATGGAGCATGAACATAACCCAGGTACTGAGAGGGCAGTGCCCAAGTCTGAGAGTCCTGCCTTGAGAGATTATATTCTAGAAAGGGGAGCCAGGTCATTGACATGAAAACAAAATAAATGAAAAGGGGCGATGTGGGGTACTGTGGAGGGAGCCAGAGGTGGGGAAGATCTTTCTAAGGCATGGAATTTGAGTTGGAACAGAATGATGAGAAGGAGGCAACCATGCAAAATTTTGGAGGAATGGATTTTCGATAGGAAGAAACAAAAGCACGAAGTCTCCAAAATAGGGATGAGTTTGGCCTTTGTGGTAGACTGAAAGAGGCTGAAGGAAGAGAGATTGGAGAGAGTCTCAGGAGAGAGGTGGGCATGACCAGATCAGATAGGCTATGATAAGGAGTTGACATTTTATTCTAAGTGTAAAGAGATCCTGTGAAGCCATTTCTATACCATCTCTGCATCTCTCCAACTATGGCCTATGAGAAAACGTTGGTGGACCTTGTCTCCTTCCAGAGAACCAGAGGAAATCCTGGCACATATGCTGTTGACCCCCCAGGTCCCCAAATCTTCTGGTGTTTATGTTGCCCCACCCTTGGCTTAGTTGGGAGTAGGGGCAGGACACAGAGTTCCCACGTAGGGACATCCATCACATCTAACCATCTTGTCAGGAAAAACTGTGGAAGACTTTGGAAATAGACAAAATTGATTGCTGGATGTCCTGTTTATACCACCCTTCTGATTCATCTTTCTTTGTCTAAAGCTATTTTACAACTCTGTCAAGATGTGGAATACTGGTAGTAATGCAAGTGATTCTTGCCCACAGAAATGCAAACTGTGTCCAGCAGAGAGGCAGTTGATTGCTGCCCTGTAGATATTGACCAGTTTGTATCTTTCTGTATTTATTTCAGCATTCCTTTTTTCTTTTTATTGAAATATAGGTGATTTACAATGTTATGTTAGTTTCAAGTGTACAGTAAAGTGATTCAGTTATATTTCAGCATTCTTGATGGTCTGTAAATGTGGTTTTTGGAGTCCTCCTCTGAACAGTTGTAACATCTTACTAGTTTCATCATTAATAATGACATATGTTCATTTTATATTTGTATAAGGGTCATTTTACCTTTTATAAAACAGTATCCTTTGGAAAACTTCACCCCTGTATTCTTCTTCCTCTGACAACTCTCTCTTGTTCTCTTGTTCTGAACAATCACAGGTAAGACAGAAGTAGCTGGCACTCCCCTCTGTGTACAGAGGGAACAACTGGAGCTTAGAGAAAAGAAGACTTACCTTTGGTTTCCTGACTCCTGTTCTGGTGCTCCATGTAGGAAGGAGTACCACCTCTATGAGTTCTTTAGAAAATGCATGGAAGTATTTTGGGCAAAGAGAAGAGATCTGTTCCCAGAAATGTAAATGTCCTTCAATGCACAAAACAGTCCTCTAAAATGAAGATGTCCTGCCCCAAATGTCAGGAGCACCCTGAGGGAGAAACATCTAGGGTGTTGCTCATGGATATGGGGGTCTTAATGACTGCCCCCCAGAATCCTGCTGGGACCCATCTATTCATTTACCAAATCACTAAACTAGAGCTAGCTTAATGGTAATATTTCCCCTCTGGCATGCAAAAATGTTTATGGCCTTCAATAAAGACTTCTCTTTAAATATATTGTTTTAAACTTCAGAATCCTCCAGTAAGAATTATGTTCTCATTTTGATTACGATTCACATTTTAATGTGGCAATAAAAACAAGTGAGATTGTCTCATTGAAAAGGATCCTGTTTAGTTAATTATCAGGCCCCATGCCACAAATCACTGCGTTGGGTTTCCTGTATCCAAAGAAGTCTGCTATTTCTCCCTCCCCTCACATGAGTCACATGAGCCTGTATTGACGAGTAGAGCTGGGGCTAGAGGTGATGGGGAAGGGAGAGCAGGAAAGAGTTACCTTCCCTATAATGTGCAGCCTCCCAGAAGCCCAGCCGTGTACGCATCAATTCAGGAGGCAGTGTCGTGAATGGGCAGTGTCCAGATTCTAGGGTCAAATCTTGAATCCCAGCTCTGCCATCTACCAGCTCTGTGACCTCAGGAACGTTATTTAATGTTTCTAAATCTCCAGTCCCCTCCCACCCACCCCCATACAGGTTACAAGGATGCTATATCAACCTCCTGGCTTTGTTTTGAAAATTAAATTAAGTAATGGATTTGAAGAAGCTGGCACCAAAAAAGCAGGCAATACATGTTGGCTCTTTCCCCAGTAAAGGCTGACAACCTTGAGAAGCGTCCAGCAAGATGTGACTGGTGCTTCCAGAGGTCATCAGAACTACAGGCAAAATATCCAGGTGACTGGGAACAGACAAGCAGGCATCAGAGGGTTAGGGATTCAGGCAAGATTCTGAGCAGCAAGGAGCAAGGTCTCAGAGGCCAAATGAAGTCAGAAGCTACACAGAGAATGAGTTATTGACACACAGGTGAAGAACAAGAGTGGGGCTTGTTATTAACCTGCTTAACTTCTGGAGGAGTGGGGGTGGGTTCTGAACCAAGACCAGGAAGGCCAGAGACTGCAGGGCTTCTTTGCTTGAGAAGGAAAGTGGGGTGGGCGGGGTCAAGGACTGCCAGGCAGAGGCAAACCAAATAAGAAGTCCCTCTGCAGGGCCCTTTGGCAGAAAGCATGGTCTGCCCTTAAGTAGACTTTGCTTTCCCAGCCTTTTCCACCCACAGTGTAAACTGGTAGTGCTGAGGGCAGTCCTGACTATCCATGATGGCAGGTGTGATGAATCAATGATTCAAACGTCAGTTCAGGGGGAGCCTTTATGCCCTGGCAATTATGTGGATAGCTTTGGAGATTTCAAATGGATTTTATCTCTGGCGTCAACTCTGAACAATTGGTAGTGGCTGCCTGGAACATCATCTTGAGAAATATTTCGAAGGTCATATTTGGGAAGAATGCTGTGATTGATTACTTACGTCTGCCAAGGGCTTGGAAATGATGAGTAGAAGTATACTTGCTACCTTTTAGCTGAAAGTAATGCAGCCAATTCCTCCTAGCTAATACACAGCTGGAGCATGCCTATGAGATGTTGGTGGAGGATTTTATTCATTCATGTATTCATTTATTCAGCATTCCCAGAATAGCCGCCATGAGCAGCACTCCCGCACTGGAGAAAGTGAGGATGTGTGTAGGAAGAAGTTCCAGAGACTCTCAGAGCTATTTTGCAGGCTCAAGAATGCCTTGCCTCCTCAATTAGATTCAACATCAGCAAATAACCCCTGGAAAGTAGAAATTATTGTTATCATCCCAATTTTGCAGCTAGAAAACTGAGGTTCGTCTCAGTTTTGGAGGCAACTTGTTTAATAATTTCTACCGTAATAATGGTTATGTCCTCAAATATACAGTCTTTTGCATCTTTCACTGAAGGCCCCAAAAAGGACAAGATTATGTGCGCACGAAGCCATTTGCCCTCTGTGTTATTTAAGAGCAGCCTTCCTGACACATTGACCAGCCCTCCGCCAAGCTCTGAGCATTACCTAAACTCAGGGAATGTGTATTCAGTGAATTGGCCCATATTTTATCTCCCTACAAAATGGCTATTTAAATATCCCTTGAGTATGCACTTTCTGAATCATTAAGGCCTCAGGGTGCATCAATTACACTAATTTGAGTAAGTGATCAAATTCATGCAGGACTGTTATTTTTAAAGAAAAGACATTTCAGTGTATTGATGGGGAATTGGTGTCCGGAGTATATAGATTCCCAGTTATCTCCTGTCATGGTAGGAATCCATTGGTTTCCTTTAAGAGATGGAGAACATATTATGCCTGGTATTAACAAAGATCAGTTTCAGTAAAGGAAGACATTCGGAACAAGGGAATTGAACTGAGCTGGGAATAAATGACGTAATGTTTGAAGCAATAAGGGATAAGTCATGCTGGGACTCCAAGTTCTCGTATAAATGATGATTAAATGGAATTTTTGTCCCTGCCTTTTGCTAAAGGTGATATTTCTTTACTGTAAAGTATAACATATATATTTTGGCATTGTCAGTGAAGTATGCAGTTAATAATTGGGCTTCTTAAAGATTTCAGAACTCTGCGGTTTTAATGTGAAGGGAAGGCCTTATCTTTGCTGCCAACTCATTTCTACTCTTCAAACCGAAGCAACAGTCTTTTATAAGAATTTGGCTTTGGGTGTTATCTTTCAAGAAAACGTATTCCAAACTTCAATACAGTGAATAGAGTTACAAAACCATCATGAGGATAATGTGGAAGATTTGAGAAATAGTAAAGATAAGCTCTCTGCTAAGATGTGAGATGCAAGGAAAGAAAAAAAAAAAAAGATGAGGTGAAGAGGAACAACACTGGTGCAGGATTTCTATCAGAGTCTCTAAGGAAGAAAATCATGCTAAACCAGACCTTTTCTTTTTCCTTGTGAACAAAGTTCTTTGGGGTCCATAAAAGCCAGTTAGTTATTTAAACAGATGAGAAAATGAAAGCCCAGGGAGGTAGTGTGACTCACAGTGTCCCTTCCTTTTGGCGTTTAGGTGTGTCTTGGTAGCTAAATTTTCATTTTAAGAGGATAGTTAGGAAATTTTCATTTTTAAAAGAAACACTGTTCCTATTCTTTCCATTGTGTGTGTGTGTGTGTGTGTGTGTGTGTGTGTGTGTGTGTGATGGTGGTAATTGACTTTTGAATATGTACCAAAACCTTTCACCATGATTGGACACCAAAAGTTCTAACTTGGAACTAAATTGGATGCTTAGTTTCTGATCCCATGTTGCTTGGGGATAGTATGGCAAGGATGCAAAAAGCACATTTTCACATAGAATCGTTCAGAGGCCAGGCAAGAACAAGAGAAACAGTTACATAAGAATATTAGTTTTGATTCATCAAGTAATAGCTCTTCCCTTCCCAGAACCCTCCCTAGACAGAGAAGACCGGGAGGTGAAAAGAGAGAAGAGTTGATCTACCTGAGGGCTGGCACTTAGGACATCTCCAGCTCAGACACGGAGTTGTACAGGAGCCAAGACCTAAATCAGGAGAAAATGACCGAGACCCTCACCTTTTTTTGTATTTTTGTCCATTTCATCCTTTTTTCCATGCTAACCTCTAGGTAGGTACTTTTAAGGACTTATGCCAGTATGAGGAGGTTGATTGGGAGCCAGGATTCTCAATCCCAGGGTTTTCCTTAACAGAGAAGGGGCTGTCATCCTGACACTTAGAGATCTAAGTGAGGCTTCATGAAGCTTTCTTCGTTGTGAGACGTTTCCAGCATGGTGGCTACCAGGAGGGGTGGGCAGTGCTTATTAATGGAGAATACACAAAAAACTGGTAGTCCACAGGCCTGGGCTCTGATTACAGCACTGCTTTAGCAGCTCCATGTTCTCTGGCAAAATCTGTTTCCTGACATTAGGCTGATTGACCTCAAAGTCCACAAGGACAGGTCACCTAACAGCTCAGTCCAGACCCCTCCTCTCTTCCCCGCTACCTTGTCCAATAACTGCCATGGCCACACCTCCCCCTCTCCCTTCATCCTGCCTTAAACTTGGAATTTCCACTCTCGGCCATTTCTCTACTTCTCCCGCACATCACCAGTCCCACCAGACATGCTCTTCCATCCTTCAAGATCTCCAGTTCCTGACTCTTCTGGGCATCCTAGTCCATCAGTGCTTTCTGGCTTTCCCTCCTTTGCTACCATTATGTTTTTCACTGGTAGTCACTTCACTAAGGCTCTTCCCAGTACCCTCTGCTGCCTCCTGAGCTGTCACCCCTCTACTGATAATCAGCACCCTGACAATCCCCACTCTGGGTAAATCCAACCTACCATTTCTTCAAGTCCTGCTGCTTAGTGGTGCCCATGAAAGCCCAACGTGGTGTCATCCTTATGAGTTAAAGACACCGACCCCTTAGTGCCTGAAACTTTTGGTCTGGTTCCATAATGAATCATTTAAATATCACCACTCTCTTCAGTCGCTCTACCCCATCACTATTCCTGGTTTCCATCCCCTCATTTGTAGCAGATGTCTTGGCTTTCTGTTTCCTGAGAAGAACATCAGTAGGGCAGTTCCTAAACTATCCTAAAGTTTCCTGGAATCTGAATGACCTGAACTGTGAGACCAGAGGGCAGTTCAGCTGCGTGTAGCAAGAGCTAGAGGGAAGATAGGCCGAGCCATAGCAGAAGATGGGAAACCAACTGGATAGTCAAGGTGGGTTCCCATGCAAGATGTCCTGAGGCCGGGGCAGCAGGATTTGTTTAGATCCTCTTCAAGAGGATTATATCTGTGCCTCATTGAACCTCTAGTTCATTTCAAGTCTCAACTAAAGACTTTAGTGTCTTCTCTGGATGAAATTCTTCTGTTGTCCAAATCACAAATAATTTTGCTCTGAGAGGCATTTTTGCATATAGAGTGAAAGATAATAAAGTTATAATAAACTTGTATTCTTTATACTGAATTAGGCTGAGAAAGCCCATCTCCGATATTTTGTAACTCAAATAGAGCTCTCACCCAATTATCTTCCCTTTTGTTTTCATCATCTGACTTGCCAGCAGGTATAGAATTTTAGCCTGGAGAAAGATTTTTGGTCAGGTGTTCTGCTCAAGGCATGGAATTGTGAAGAGACTGACAGATTGGGGTATGCAGAGTTGAGTGGCCCTTTTATGGTTAGCTTTGCTGCCCCACCCTTACTTTGTTTTTACACTGCTTATTTTTGGTGGTTTACAGAATCCCTAAGCAGAGTGAAGAAAGTAATGACCCAGAGCAAGGAGCATCTGCTCCTTTTACTTCTCTTGGTCATAAGATTTTGACGTCTTTTGGCTCTTCTCTAATGCAGGAAGATAATCAATAGCAAGTTATGTTTTAGGCGCAGTTCTTGGGAATCAATTTCTTATTATGGAAAAAGCTTGATGCACAAATGGGCCCCAGTGTCCCCATGGCCAACGAGAAGGGCTTTGTTCTGCATAAAATTCCTGGGCGAAATAAGTTGTTGAGTCTTTCTCTAGGCAGTGGCAAGGGCATGTGTAGTGAGAGAAAGATTATGAAGTGGATAAAAGAAAGTTTATAAACAAGTGAGTCAAAGCTTCTATCCCACCTTTAACTCAATCAGCAACCTGAAACTCCAGCTGGATCACTGGGCCTCCTTTCTTAAAGGCTGAATAAGAGCTAAGATGGGGAACAGATAATGGGGTAGTGGTCAGTGGGCAAAGGGACCCATCACTAAAGGCAAGAGCTATTGGTTAGTGGGAGAGCTGCAGGCCAGGGCTTCTCTTTTTTTTTTGGATTGTCATATGGAATTTTTTTTTTTTTTTTTTACGGTACATGGGCCTCTCACTGTTGTGGCCTCTCCCGTTGCGGAGCACAGGCTCCGGACGTGCAGGCTCAGCGGCCATGGCTCATGGGCATGTGGGATCTTCCCGGACCGGGGCACGAACCCATGTCCCCTGCATCGGCAGGTGGACTCTCAACCACTGCGCCACCAGGGAAGCAGGGCTTCTCTTAAGATATATTTATCTAACCATTGATTCAGGTTTCAAAAACAAACAAACAAAAAGACACAACACTCTTTAATTGAGTTTATATTCTTTAATAAGCCAAAATGTTTGTTATTTACAGAAGCCTGGACAAATTTTTCTGGGATAAAATTTACCAAATTTTGTTTTGTTGGTAAATATCTTTATCTGTTAGGTTAGTTGATTTATAAGAGGTACCTTCACCTACTTCCAAAAGCGGGTTTAAGGGAAAACAACAAAAAGGTATGTGCAGTGGCATTTTCCACCTCCTACCCCCTTGGGGTTTTTTGAAGTAGAGCTGAGTTACTTGTTCAGAGTGATCCCAAGTGACCCTTTGTCCATGGCAAGCCTAGAGGTAGTAACGGCTTCTGGGTGCCCCAGAGTGCCGGCTGTTTCCCTTGACCCTGTCCGTACCTTTAAGAAGGCTCTTTATCACATGTCCTCATTGAATTCTGTTTCTTGCTGAGACTCTCATTGCTATACTCTCCAACATGCTGGTAAGATTATAATAACAGCTATCCTTGGACCATATACCACCAACTTATTTAAACAAACGAACGAACAAACCTCGCTCTGGTATGGTGCTTTGCACTTACTTGATGTGACATTTGTTGAATCTTTCATGCATGCTGCATCCCTGGGTGGTGTAGACATCATCTATCCCATCACACAGGAAAGGACGTGGAGTCTCTGGGAGTTCAGGAATTTCTTCAAGGTCCATGACTAACTGGAGTGAGTGTCGTCACGATCTCAGGCCTCCAGCACTGTCTTCTGGCCCAGATTGTTCTGACCCACCAGCAGCCAAAGGGAAGTGGATCCTTTGCTTTATTATTCACTCTTCATCAGTTTCTAAAGACTTGAGAGAAATGTTCCCGCCCAAGGGCCATCCTTAACATCACTTCCAACTTCAAAATAACAGGCTTCCTTTCAAGCCCATGTGGTGCTCTCCTTCCCCTTTATCTCCCCATGGAAATCGCTGCTGCTTTTACAAATCGTCGACCTTTTACATTAGGTTCTGTTTCAAAGATCTTTCAGAAATCCTGACTGGAAAGGGCAGCCTGGGTTTAGCAAAGGAAAAGAGTTTCTCATTTAATCATTTCAAGTATGTTTCTCTCTTTGTCTGTCTTGCTCTCTGCCTGTTTCCCTGTTTCTGTGTCCCTTTCTCTTTCCTCCTTTCTTCATGCCTTCCTTTCATAAGAGGCCTTGTGGGACAGTCCTTGCCTGTTGAGGCTCCCAGAAACCACTAACAGTGGGAAGCCATTGCCAGCTCTAGGCCTGTGACCAGAGCCCAGAGAGCTGTGGTCATGGAGGCATGACTGCTTGGCCCCTGCCGGAACTGTGGTACTGATGCAGGGAGAGAACAGGGAAGAAATACTCCAGTCTTTCTCTCCTCTCTCCTTCTGATCTCCTGCTGGTGCTTCCCATTGAACAAGACCAACTGTAGGCCAGAGGGCAAGGGAGCCTGGGTGATGCAGCCTGAGGGGTAGCCTTTGGGCAAACAGCAGGGTAGAGGTGGGCAGAGAGTGGATGGAAGCAATGTTGGGGGGCTGGGTGGGAACAAATAGAAAATAGCCAACATAGGAATGACCCTACCTATTGACAGCAGTGAGACTGGTTAGTGGGGTGAGTGAAAGGTATTTTAGTTCATTACTTTAGCCCTCCCACTGCCGTCTCCAAAATAGTGTTGATTCCTTTCTTGGTGAGTTTTAGGAGCAAGACCCTATGTGTCACTCTCAGGACATTTCTGTTTTCTTCACTCTCTGCACCTTTGCCTTTTGCCCTGTTGGCTGGAAAAATCTGTGGATGACTTGACTTTTCTCTTTAGTGAAGTGGAATTGAGAGTTGCCTCTCCTTCTTTCTCCTACATTCTTCTCCTTTGCTGAGTGGTAAAGAGGAAGACCAATTTCCATGAATAGGCCCCCAAACAAGCCATGGCAGAAGACTACTCAAAAGGCAACCATTGGGCTTCCCTGGTAGCGCAGTGGTTGAGAGTCCGCCTGCCGATGTAGGGGACACGGGTTCGTGCCCCGGTCCGGGAAGATCCCACATGCCACGGAGCGGCTGGGCCCGTGAGCCATGGCCGCTGAGCCTGCACGTCCGGAGCCTGTGTTCCGCAACAGGAGAGACCACAGCAGTGAGAGGCCCGCGAACCACACATACACACACACACACACCAAAAAAAGGCAACCCTTGCTTCCATACATCTGTCAGTCACCTGATATAAGATATACTCTCACCGTGAAACTAATAACATTTAATCATCAGTACCCACCTTCCAACACACATAGGTCCCCCATGAGGGCCTAGACATTTCCTATTCATAATGTTGTATTCTTTTTCTTGAAGAGGGCTCTCATAATTGTATAAACTTTAAGGCCCACAAGCCTGGACCTGTCCCTTCCTCTGTATCTGTGTCACTGAAGATACCTTTTCTACCCATGACTGGCCTGGCAGTGTTTGCAGAATCCAAAGCAGAGGTAATTAATATACGATAGACCTACTGACAGAGACTCCTAACACATATGGTCCAGTCAGTGGGCCTACACAAAGGAGCAATTACAAGGTGTCACTGCATGCTAATGAAGCTGTAGCAGCGGCACAGTGACACAGATGACAAAGGCAGGCTGCTGGGGACCGACCAGCCACAGGCAAAGCTCTGGTGCTCTGCAGTTTACTCAACCTCATGTGTGACAGCAGCGGGGCACTCACCTCTTCTGCTCTGGCCAATTTGCACACCTGCTTTCTGGGGAGCTGTGGTGAGGAGAGCAAGGGCAGGCCTGCTCTGCTGGCCTTTCCAGAACATAACCTGGTTCAGAGAAGACAGTAGGGGCTCTGCACCTGGGCATATTTGTTGATGCCAGCCCAGGACACCGTGCCCTGGGTTGGGTCACAGAGATGGAGCTGTGGTTCATTAGTTCCGCCCCTGGCTGACACTGCCAAGCCCTGGGTTGAGTCCCGGCCAGCCTGCAATGCCTCGTGCTATTGGCTTCAAGATGCAGATGCCTTAACACTGATTCTTCCCTCCTCAGAAAAACCAGCCAAAGACCCATTCTAGATGAAGAAACAGCCGTGGGTATTAAAGAAAAAGCCATTAACATTTTTTTTGTATTGATTTATCATTTCAGTACTTACTGGGCCCTTATTTAGAGACAGAAGGAAAGAGAGAGCAGAGGGATGGAGGAGAAAGGAAGGGGGAGTGAAAATATATGGTATGTATAAAGAGGATTAAGAACAGAGGCTCTGGAGGGTTTGATCCCAGCGGCTCTACCAGCCCTATGACCTTGGGCAAGAAAAAACCTCTCTGGGCCTATAGAGTTCTAATTCTGTAGAACAGGAATAAAAATAGTGCCTACTCCCTGGGGCAACTGTGAGGATTATATGGGTTAACACATGTAAACCCTTAGAGCTGTTCCTAGCACACAGGAAGATCTCAGGTAACACTGACTAATGCTATTGTATATGCACTGGCAGAACATCTCAGGCTAGGAGCACCATCTTTGTCGGATAAAGCTCTGACTTTGCATACAAAGGACTAGAGCCCTGAGCTTACCAGCCACAGGCCTTGGTCGTTGACTTCTCCCCTCAGCATCCTCCATTTATAAAGTAAGGATGCTGATAACCTCTGCCTCAGCAAGTTAGTTCTAAGAATAAAATGAGCTGGGCATCACGCCTGAGCTTTTATTCTCTGCGTGGGACAATGGAATGGTGGCATGATGGGGAAATCATAAAATCTCTCAGACACTTCAGGTTCGCTTGCCTTATTGGCTTCTGCATGAGCCTCCGTCAGCACCCTTGTTCCATCTCCTGAGGTCAGTGTTGCCTTCATGGATGGTCAAAGCCCCTGAGAAAAGCCAGTCCTCTCTGCACAGCCCGAGGGATTCCATCCAGGAGTGAGGTCCCTTCAGCACCACCACTCCTCCCGGGGCGGGTGCCGAGGACCAGCCAGAGTTCTGGCTTCATGAGGCACTTAACACACCGGCACGGCTGGTCCATGGGCTGCCCAGGCAGCTGGGCCGTGAGGAGGGCAGGGAGTGGCATCTGTGCTCACGGCCTCGAGGACAAGGACAGGCCCGCCCTGGCACATGTTCTGCCTGCTCCTTTCCAGCCAGCACTCAGAGCCACAGTGAACGGGGCTTTGATGGGCAGAGGTATTAGCACTCCGTTTTAATTACGCCTCCTAGCGTTTCCCCTACTGCTTCCCTTTCTCTTTACCTGTCAGTGCTATTAGGGTCACCCAAATACCAAATGGTGATGAGCAAACTGAACTACTGTGAATGGGGATGAATATCGGGCTGGCTGGAAAACAAAGGTCATTAGTCTTCTCTTTCTTGTGTCAGCTGAGCAGGACTTTCTGCCCTCGCCTTGTTGGGAGCCCAGGCAGTGCCTCGGATCTGAGATTTGCTGATGTCTGGACGAAACCTAATTTCTAACATGTGGTGCAGAGAGCCCATTCGGCAAAGAACAACTTGTCAGGAGCTCGCAGTGTGAGTTCAACAATGTGAGAAGAGAAGGGAGAGAAGAAATGCAACCCAACCGGTCCAGGTAGCTCTGAGCACATGGGAACCAGCAGAAGATGGGTTGTGTGAGGGGAGGAGACCATCTTCTGTAGAAATCACTCCTGATGCTTCTCAGGACCAGTGTTGTGACGTAGATCTGTTCTCTGAGAATGAGGAGGGATCTCTCAGAGACAAGAGAAGATTCTTTAAGAAGGTTCTGTTGGTGGTGATCTCTCCTGACATTTGTCTGAAAGTGTTTTTTCTTTCCCTGTATTCTCAAAAGATGTTTTCACAGGGTGGACCGTTCTCGATTCTCAGCCTTTTGGAGCTAGCATCCCTCCTCTTTCTGGCTCCTGTTGTTGCTACTGAGGGGCTAAAATGTCCATCAGCTGTAGTTCCTATGATCTGAGTTTCCTCTCTGGCTGTTTTTAATACCTGCTCTTTGCCTTTGGTTTGAAAGCAATTTCACTACAGCAGTGTGTCAATATGTGGATTTCTTTTTATTATCCTGCTTGGGTTTGTTGCAATTCCAAATCTGGAAAATTCTCAGCCTTTATTCTTCAAATATTGCCTCTTCCCATCTTCTGTGTTATCTCTCTCAGGAGCTCCTCTTAAATCTGTATTTGGCCTTCTCTCTCCATCACACCCTCCTGTTCTCAGGCCCTTATCTATGAAAATCCTAGGAGACCGGGGTTGAAGTATGTTCCTCTAGAGAAAATTTGTACTTGCTTCTGCCATCTGCTAGGGGTGCTTTCAACATTGGACCGCTTTGAACTAATTTCTCATTAATCAATCTCAGCACTTGTCGGTATTTACGGATAGTGTGAATTCCAGCTGCAAACCTGCATGGGAACAGGCCAGTGGATACACATATTTGGGAGAGATTTTTCTTTTTCCAAGGGCCAAGGCAGAGACAGACAAGTTTGTGCCCTTGTGAAGCAGAATTTTTTCCTCCTGTATCCTTTTGCTGAGGGTGTAGCATGTAGGGGGTCCCCGCCCTTCCGACTCTCCACCTCCCCAGTATGGCCAGGAAACTCAAGGCGCTAGAATGGATGATGGGGGTCAAAACCCTTGAGGGCAGCTGCTGCCTTCCACGAGCACTTTATTTTTACATTGTGAGACTTTCACCACTGCCCTAAGGGTTCTGAATGTTTGAAACATTTTATTCAGCCTTTAACTTTGTTGCTATGTGTTTGTTTATTTGGGAGTGGAAGGGATTTCAGGATTTCTAGTCCAGCGTATCTCCAGAAATGGAAGTCCATATCTCCGTATTCATAAATCCCATCTCTGAAGAAGTTACCAGCCTCTCCGTCCCTTGATCCTCCTTCTGTTCTCTGTAGGCCTGCGAGCGAGCAGTTGAAGTGATCTTTCCTCTTGGTTGGGACACACGCTCACCACAACAGGAGGCAGAGAGGCAACCTCCTATAGTGTGGGAAGAAAATACTGTGTTAGAACCTCTGCTTATACATTTATCTCATACACTGCTTAGCCCCTATGTTTTGTATATGCTTTACCATGTGTACATTATATTAGTAGATGAGCACATGCTTACAATGCATTAATAAATATATACACATTTTTTAACTGAGAGGGGTGTGTCATCACGAGAGTTTGGAGACTCCACTACCTTTTTAAAGCCATGGGAAGCCATTGTCTGCATTGTTAGGACTTTTATAGCTGGAGAGAAAACATCCAGAACTTTGCACACATTTGAACTCTACTTCTTCAGACCAAAAACAAAAGGTCTGGCAGAGGTTATGAAAACAGACCGGGTATCCCAGGGCACTGGGGGAGGTAATGTGCTTGCTAGGCCCACGGCTGGAAGACTGTGGCTGACTGTCGAATGGACCCATTACTAAGTCTCATTTCTGCTCTTCTGCTGTAGTCCATATTTTCTCATTTCAGCATTTCTCTCTACTGCATAACATGATTTTCCACAGTTTTTGAATCACCCTATGGACACCACAAAAGTTTAGTTTCTCTGTTTAAAGAAAAAAAATAGAATTGACATAAAAAAATATATATATATCTCACCATCTACAAAAGCAATTGACACTTCATAGCCCCGGATCACCACTGCGAGTTCTCCTCCAAGTACCTTGCCGGGGGCTGTGTTTGCACTGAGCTCCCACTGCCCTTCCAGTTCCCCATGCTGCATATTCCTCTGCCTGTCTGTCTGCTTTCCTTGTCTGTGTTATGTTCTCAGGCCTCTGAGAATGCGTTTCATCCTGGCAGTGGACACAAGTGATCAGGGTTCGAGGAAACCACCTGGCTGAATGACCCCCTACATGCAACCCCCTCAGTAAAAGGAGAGAGGAGGAAAAAATTCTGTTTCACAAGGACACAAACAAGGTCATTTGTAGTCTACAAACAGGAGTTAGAGAGTCAGACCTTTCTTCCCCATTTTGAAACTGGGTTCCAGCCTTGAAGTGCTTTTCTGATGACGATTCCAGGACCCTCAATTCACAACATGACCCCAAATGAGTCCTGTCGCAGGAAAGTGCTCAGTCTGGAGCTATTTACTGTTTACAGTCATAGAAGATATAGAAGGCTTAGACGATAGATATTATAAAATGTGTGTGTGTAAATTGGTATAATCCACAGATTTCATACAGTCATAGGAAGGTTTTTAGACACAGAATTGTGATACTCTGGTTTACTAATTTGGAGGAACCATGGCACAAATGAACAAGAAGTTTTGTGTTATAATGCTGTGTAACACACCGTCGCCGCCTCACACAGACACACAAATAGTGCACATGTCATAGCTGGGTCACTCCCCAAGTCATTCAAAGCTGAAGCTGGTGTCATTGTTTCTCAGAATCTTTGAGAACTCTGGTTCCATTAGTGTGGATGGAAACAGGTTTAGACTGCTCTGTGCCAACGGGCATTATTACCTCCTGTGCGGTCAAGTGAAACAAACTGGGTCTCCAAATAAGCCTGTGTTTTCCAAACTAACAGCCCTCCCTGGTTTATATTTTCTCCTTGAGGAAGATATTTTTTAAAAGCCTATTTCACAGAATCAATTTCAGTGGGCCATTCAAAATGAGAGGTGAGCTGGAGGAAGTTCAGTTTGTTTTAACAATAACTCCAGCTTATTGAAGCAAGCATTAGCGTATCATGTCCCCACATGGCAGTCATTAGAGACAGGGGAAACTGGAGAAGCTTATTGCTCTGAGACAGCGAGTAAAAGAAATTGAAGACATTTTTATGGGACCTAAAGACAGTGCCAATAGGGCTTCCCTGGTGGTGCAGTGGTTAAGAATCTGCCTGCCAATGCAGGGGACACGGGTTCGAGCCCTGGTCCAGGAAGATCCCACAGGCCGCGGAGCAACAACTACTGAGCCTGCGCTCTAGAGCCCGTGAGCCACAACTACTGAACCCATGTGCCACAACTACTGAACCTGCACTCTGGAGCCCGTGAGCCACAACTACTGAAGCCCACGCGGCTAGAGCCCGTGCGCCGCAACAAGAGAAGCCACCGCAACAGGAAGCCCACGCACTGCAAGAAAGAGTGGCCCCCGCTCGCTGCAACTAGAGAAAGCCCGCGTGCAGCAATGAAGACCTAACACAGCCAAAAATAAATAAATTAATTAATTAAATTTATTTAAAAAAAATAGTGGACAATAAAATAAGGATAAAAGGCATTTGTAGATGGTAGGGCGAGAGGAGGAAATCTTTGAGGAACTAAAAGGTCTTCACTCCACAAGGTGGAGAAGCTTTCAGGTAAGACGTCTATGATTCGTGTGCATATTAGTTTATTTTCTCAGTTGCACAGTCAACCAACATTAATTGAGCACCTCCTGGGTTCCCAAATGTGGTGGGTTCTGGGGATGGCGTGTTGCACAAGACACAATCCATGCCACAAGGCCCTTACATATGGATGGTAGCCTAGGAAAGAGGCCTCGGCGTGCAAGGGGATGGGCTGAATGGTAGAGGAGACAGGGGTTACTGCCAGTGCGTGGGGGACACGGGCTTGCTTCCTACCCCACCTGCCAGGGCAAGGCTGGGGTGTCAGCTGTTCTAGGCAAGTGAAGCTAGAGGAACAAAAGTGACAAAGACAGAGAAAATAGGATGCCTTTGAGCAACTGCAGGTAGCTCTTTATGGCTTCCACTAGTTCAAGGAAGGGTATGTTAAGAGGTAAAGCTGGAGAGGTAAGCTGGGATCCAGATCAGGAAGAGCCTTCTGTGATTTCTGGCAATGGGAACCGTCAAAAGTTTATAAGAAGGGGAATGACGCTATCAGATTTCCATTTTAGAAAGATGGTGTTGGTAGCATTGTGGGAAATGGCTCAGAGCTGGGAAAGGTACGGAGAGGAGGTAAGTTAAGAGCCCGGGAAAGTAATCAGTCAAAGGATAACCGTGACCTTAACTAAGGTAGCTGACGTGGGATAGAGACAAGTAAACAGACTGAAGGTATATTAGGAAGATAGGATTAACCAGACTTGAGAATGAGTTGAATGTGGAAGAAGGAAGAAAGAGAGAAACTAAGGACAGTGCCGAGGATTCTGGCATTTGTTACCGGGTGGGAGAGATGGTGCTATTCACTGAGACAGGGAATACTGGGGAAAGAGGGAGTTTAGAGAGGACAGCACTGAGTTAAATTTTAGACATTTCATGTTTGCCTGTGGGCTATCCAATACTCTTAGATATATGTATCTGGAGCTCAGTACAAGGAGCTGGGAAGACTTACAAATCTGGAAGTTATCACACTATTGTTGGCAATAGAGACAACGAGATATGGATGAAATGATCCCAGGTGAAGGGTGAAGATATTCTAGAATAGAGCCCAAGGGAACCAGCCAATGTCAAAGGGAAGGAATGAGCATGAAAAGCCCAGAGGCAGCGTGAGGGTGAGCAGTGAAGTAGGAGATCTAGGAGAGCATGGTACTAGAGGGACTATGAGAGCAGAAGGAAGAGGATATGGATAAGGATGTAGGCAAAGAGGAGGAGGGAAAGTATACATTAGATTCAGTAACAAGCAGGTCATTGGTGGCCTGGGTAAGAGCAGTTTCAGTGCTGTGATGGGAGAGTGGGTTGAGAGTGAAATGGGGGGTGGAAAAGTGGAAACGAGGGATAGGCATAACCCTTCTCTTTCAAGATGCTACCTGTGAAGGAAAAGGGGAAATGAGGTGATAAGTGGATGAGAGAGTAATAGGACAAAACGCAATTATTTAGGAACCCAGTGATAGGAGGGACTTGAGAGGATTCAAATGCTGATGAGAAACAGCCAATGAGGAAGAAAACGTTCAAGAAATAGGTGTCACGGGTTCGTGCCCCGGTCCGGGAAGATCCCAGATGCTGCGGAGCGGCTGGGCCCGTGAGCCATGGCCGCTGAGCCTGCGCGTCCAGAGCCTGTGCTCCGCAACGAGAGAGGCCACAACAGTGGGGGGCCGGCGCACAAAAAAAAAAAAAAAAAAATAGGTGTCAGAGGAGGTGATCATTAGAGAGGGTCCCTGACAAGGGGGCATGCCCGGGTCCAGAGCGCAGAGGGAGGGACAGGCCTTAGAGAGGATGGACCTAGTGCTGGTTAACAAACGACCATGAAAACCCAGGCACATATACCACTGTTTATGCTCCGACTTTGGGAATCAACTGGGGGTCAGCTAAGTGGCTCCCCCAACCTTGGTTGGACTCACCTGTCTGAGACGCCAGGGCTGTCAGATCATCTGGATGAGTCTGTGGTGACTGAGGTGACTGGGCTGTGCTCCACGTGACCCTTGGCCTCCTCCTGGGACCTGTGGGCTAGCCTCAGCTTGCCTTTCTCATGGTGAAAGCAGAGATGCAAGGGAGCAAGCTCTGATGCCCACACCCCTTTGCAGCCTCTATCTGTCAGGCCTGCTAATATTCCTCTGGCCAAAGCGTGACCCGTGTCTGAGCCCAGTGTCAAGTCACCCCACCCATGTGGCAAAGTTGAATGGCAGAGGGCATGGGTTCAGGGCAGGGTGAAGAATTTCTCAGCACAGATAAAGAGAAATACGGTTTTGACATTTTGTCAAACCCAAGAAGAAAAAGAAGTTTGCAGGTATCCAAGGGAGAAGAACAAAGTAAAGCCCTGGCCATTTCCTCTCTTCCATTCAGGCCAAGGTGCTGCTGTATTATTTATGTCTGGAAAGGTTAACACTCGACTGTGGTTAATGAGTAAAGCAGTCTGGAGGAGAACAGTTCATGACAGGGTCAGCATCACTTATAAAAATGACAGCAAAGTCAGCTTTGTTGCTTTGGTAGAGGGAAACGCCCTCCATCAGCTCAACAGAGCAGGTAGAATCTGCTCCTGGGTGAAAGAAAAAATATTCTCTCCAAATCTTGTTTATGAGAGAAGCGTATTGGGCTGTGAAGGAGTTTAATTTCAGAGTGTGTATGGGGAGACAGGAATGTTTGCGGAAGGGAGGGCAAGACAGCTGTGGGATATGTCCATATAACACCTAGACAGGCAAGACAGGAGCACCTGTATGGACGAAGTCTGGCTTCCCAGGGCCACACTGACAGGGGGAGTCCAGGGAGCAGGAAAGTGAGTCTGCGATAGGGGGCGCACTTGCCATCTGCTTGAAATGTCCCCAAGGTAATCATCACCTGTCCTCCTCTCTACTTGCAGTCAGAACCATTCTACAAACACCTCCCTCTGCTTCAGAAGTAGGACTGAAGCACGCTGCTGTGAGTTTTATGAACAGCTGGCCGAGGCATACACGGTTATCACCCACGGAGCTTGCACTTCCATAAACCAGGGGTCTACACGTGGCACCCCCTCTTCTTTCATTTCAGTGTAGTGTGAAGTATTTTCTGGTAGGTGCATCGAGGAAATAGAGTATCTAATTTTAACTAAACTAATTCTCAGAAAACAGACACAGGGCTTTAAAAGTTTCCTGCAAAGAAATAGCAGCAGAAAGATTTGCACAAAGAATGCAGAAATGGCGGGGCTGACCATTAGCCCATCACAAAGATGAGCTCTGAGTCAGTCACACTGCGAGGTGAAAAGTGGTGATCTGATTTCTTCTGGTGAAAAGCCAGTCAAATTTTAGAAATGGAAATGATGAAGATTATTTATAATACATATTTACATCCACTATCATTTATTTGCCCCAGGTGTGTTTTTTACCTGACGTTATACGGAATGTGAGTAGGAAGGCATCGTGAGTAGTAGGATATCCAAAACTTAAGCATTCAGAACATAATACAACCTCTCCAATAGCCTTATCAATATTTTAGGTCAGGTGATACCCAATCCAATATTTTTTAAAATGTTATGTGCAATAAAGAAGCATCTTCAAGGGTTTCTTAGAAGAAGCAAAAGACCACACATCTTCTTTCTATGTTCTTCCTTCTGTGGTAAAAATGGTTGAAACAGATGTGGAA
This sequence comes from Aethalodelphis obliquidens, assembly GCF_003676395.1. Taxonomy (NCBI): domain Eukaryota; kingdom Metazoa; phylum Chordata; class Mammalia; order Artiodactyla; family Delphinidae; genus Aethalodelphis; species Aethalodelphis obliquidens. Next base: position 39,278,837 of record NW_020837954.1, on the reverse strand, counting down.
AAGAACATGGAGCAAACTGAAATGGATTCCTTTATCAGCAAATAAAAGATGCATAGAAGACATTGTTGAAGGTTATACGAAATGAGTATGGAACAAATCACACCAATCAGGAGGTCTGTTATACTTCGGGGTGAAAATACAGATGTTGTCTAAGTTAATGGTACAACTAAGGTCCTTTTTTAATAATCGTGTAGAGAAGTACAGTATTTTTTTGTGAGTCACTAAGGGGAAGAGACACTAAAGAAAATGCATTCCCTACAGAAAATGACTTCTTGAAAACTGAGTGAATGCCACCACCAAAGGAGCAGGTGGTTTGATTGGGGAAAAAAAAGAATTTGGAAGTCAGGCCACAGACTTGCCCCATGTGTGAAATTCATTCGCTTCATTTTTCCTAAACAAGTTACTGAAGCAAAAAAGTAGAAGCCAGAATTTCACAGGGCAGTGCCCTCAAGGCTGAAAGTGTGCGCGAGAGTCACCTGGGGTCTTATTAAAATGCAGATTCTGATTCAGTAGGTCTGTCCTGTCCCGAGAGTCTTCATTTCTAAAAGCTCCCAGGTGATGCTGACTGGTGCTGCTGGTCAGTGAACCACTCTTTGAGTTGTGAGACCATAAAGAAATAGAAAATGTTAGAGGTGGTATTAATTTATAAAAATAGGATCATTTACAATATAGGGAAAGCTTTAGATTACATTGTGATGACATGTGGAGTGATCATGCAAATCATTTGTACCGCGGCGAGGTTTGCTGGTTATCTCGTGGCAAAGTCCTTAAGAGTTGTCATACATGAGGATGTGCTACTGATTGTGCATTTGCAAAACTGCAAATTTCTGACCTTTTAAATAATGCCAAATACCCACACACGTACAGTCAATTACTCTTTGACAAAGGAGTCAAGAATATACAATGGAGAAAAGACAATCCCTTCAGCAAGTAGCGTTAGGGACAATTGGACAGCCACATGTAAATCAATGAAGTTAGAACACTCCCTCATACCATACACGAAACTAAGCTCAAAATGGCTTAAAGACGTAAATGTAAGACATGACGCCATAAAACTCCTAGAAGAGAACATAGGCAAAACATTCTCTGACATAAATTGTAGCAATTTTTTTCTTAGGTTAGTCTCCCAAGGTAATAGAAATAAAAGCAAAAATAAACAAATGAGACCTAACCAAACGTATAAGCTTTTGCACAACAAAGGAAAACATAAGACAAAAGGCAACCTACAGACTGGGAGAAAATATTTGCAAACGATGTGACCAACAAGGGCTTAATTTCCAAAATATACAAACAGCTCATACAACTCAGTAACAAGAAAACAAACAACCCAATCAAAAAATGCGCAGAAGACCTCAACGGACATTTCTCCAAAGAATACATACAAATGGCCAATAGGTACGTGTAAAGATACTCAACATCGCTAATTATTAGAGAAATGCAAATCAAAACTGCAAGGAGGTATCACCTCAACCAGTCAGAATGGCCATCATCAAAAAGTCTACAAATGATAAATGCTGGAGAGGGTGTGGAGAAAAGGGAACCCTCCTACACTGTTGGTGGGAATGTAAATTAGTGCAGCCATTATGGAAAACAGTATGGAGTTTCCTTAAAAAAACTAAAAATAGAGTTACCATGTGATCCAGCAGTCCCACTCCTGGGTATATATCCAGAAAAAAACTCTAATTCAGAAAGGTACATGCACCCCAATGTTCATTGCAGCACTGTTTACAATAAACAAGACATGGAAGCAACCTAAATGTCCATTGACAGATGAATGGATAAAGAAGATGTGGTAGTATATATGCAATGGAATATTACCCAGCCATAAAAAAAAACAAAATAATGCCATTTGCAGCAACATGAACGGACCTAGAGAATATCATACTAAGTGAAGTAAGTCAGACAAAGACAAATATATGATATCACTTATATGTGGAATCTAAAAAATGATACAAATGAACTTATTTACAAGACAGAAACAGCCTCACAGACATAGGAAACAAAATCGTGGTTACCAAAGAGGAAAGGCAGGTGAGGAGGGATAAATTAGGAGTTTAGGGTTAGCAGATACAAACTGCTATATATAAAATAAACAACAAGGTCCTACTCTATGGCACAGGGAACTATATTCAGTATCTTCTAATAAACTATAATGGAAAAGAATATGAAAAGAATATATGTACATACGTATAACTGAATCACTTTGCTGTACACCAGAAACTAACACAACATTGTAAAACAACTATACTTCAAATAAATAAATAAATAAATAAACAAACAATGAAAATAGCTATTAACGGAATTCTACCTAACAGGTATTAAGTACATACATACATACATACACACCTACATACATGCATACACCTAATATGCCCCTTAGGGTGATAGTGTCAATTTACCAAGGAGTGAGAGAGTAACTGCTCCTCAAAAGAAACTTGTGCTATGGAGAGAGCACTGTTTTCATCATTATGTGATTTTGTTGTTGAAAATGGCATTGTACCACCTATAAAAACTTCCATCTTTTCACACTAAGAAACTGAATTTTCTAGCATTTAAAAATTATTCACATAGTCAGTTTTGAACATATTTTATAAAAATATGAGAACATAACCATATTCCACCAATGCCTCTTCTGATTCATTTGTAAGAAAACGAGGTTGATATCAGAGAATACAAAAAGGTATTAGCTGAATTTCCACAAAAACCTTTACATATTTGATGAATATGCTTGAATAATGAATACTGTGATTCAGTAAGAGAGGCCAATGTTACAAACCTTCTATTTGGATCAATGAAGTAGTTTTTTATCCTCTGACAGCAATTAAAACCAAGTAAGAAAACAAATCAAACTTAGAACTAGACCATTGAATGATTACATCACAAAGTCCTAAACCAAAATTTTAAAACATAGAACATATTCAATTGCATTGTTCTCACTAAGAATATTAGTAATGTGTAAAATATTTTGGTGAGAATGAAATTTTTACCAATAATAAATAAAATAATTACTTAGAAGCTTTGTTTCTTTTTTATCTTACCCTTTTAAGAGTTTATAATTTTGTGTATATTTTCATGTACATAAAGCATTGGTACAGTAGTACATTTGAATAACTTTAAATAATATACATTTTGAGAGTTTTTTTTTTAACTAATGGGATATGAAATCCAAAAGTATCAAAGAACACTGGTGTAAATTAACATATTTATAGACTATGAACTCAGAATGTTCATTTTCCTTCATTCATTCAATGAACATTCCTTACACATAAACATTGTCTTAATGAGTTTTGATTTTATATATATTCTAAAAGACATTTAACCTTAGAATGATCAGATTTTGTTTGCAATATGCAAATATATGAATGGGTCATTTCCATAGAAAGAAGAAAAATGTTATCCTTTATGTTGGATTAAGCATCTGTAATGTGGATGCCCTGAGTCTGGATCATCCCTGAAGAATATTCAGTAAGAATTTATTACATCCCTAGCATGCCTGGTGAAGAAATGTGAACCAAGGAGAGGATGTGGTCCTAGCGATCTTATAAGATGTGACTCACAGTGGGATCACTGCAGCTGACTCACGAGGTCCAGCCTTTGGGCCTGGCACCCTTCAGAGGATCTGTGCAGAAAATCTTAAATGCCCAGTCAGGAACTTTGTCAAAATGTTGCTTCATTTTTCTGCTTAAGAGCTCTATCTCTTTCTTTAGAAAAAGAGTTTCTAAAGAACTCTTATCACAAAAACAGTTTATATAAACTGCCCTTTGCAGGATCATTGCTCTGGCTTCGCTAAGATACGTCCTATTGCACACAATCACTAGTTTAAAGAACTCCCAATGAGAAAACTGAATAAAGGGAGATATTTGACTCTTGTTTAAGAACAATTACTTTCTTTGTATTGGAAAGAATCTGGGGCAGAATCATGTGTCCAAGATAAAGGAATAGGTGTTCTTTTCTCTCTCTTCCTAATTCTGATACAGGGAAGAGAAATAAAAGAGCTAGTGTTGAGAAAAGGGGAGTTGAAACACATAGGGAACTAAGTCAACAGCAGGCTTTAAATGAGGGTAGAGCTAGCAGCTGAGAGAAGCCACAAAGCTTTGCAATGTAAATCTAGCCTGAAGGCCCGGCTCCACAGGTCAGCCTTGAGGCACAATGACTCTATGGTGGAATTCATGTCAAAGTTAAAAAAAAAAAAAAAATTTAAATCAGAATATAGCTATGGGAAAAGAATAGATTTAATGACAACTAATATATACACAGAGAAAACAGTGTTTCTCTGAGAATGAACAGCTTTACTGTTTATTATTGTTTCAAGTCAGCAATTTTTAAAAAGTATTATAAAATAATGAATAATCATAAAGCAGAAAACAAGTGACTATAAATCTGTTACTTTGGACTTGGGCAAACACAACTTGAATCTAAGGAAAAGCACTTGCCCAGTAGATTGACAAAATGATTAAAGCACTTACTGCCACTTGGTGACAATGTATCCTAATTACAGGAAAAGAGCCTACAGATTTTTTTTTTTTAATTTTAACTTTGAGATTGACTTTTCCATCCACTTTGCCCTGTCTTCTAAGGTGATACGCATTTTCAAAGTTATAAAGGTTAATTGCTCCAACAAATCATTATTGAACATCTACTTGGTATTAACACCATTCTAGGCACTGGGGATACAGAGGTGACATAGAGAACTAATGGCTATGCTCTCATGGTCGTTAAGTTCTGGTGAGAAGATAGAGAGTAAGTGAATGAATAAGATAATTTTTGACATTGCTAAGTACTATATGAAAATAAAACAGAGGAATGTGGTCAGGAGTGACTGGGAGAAGTGCTCAAGGAATGCCTCTTTGAGGAGCTGACATTTGAGCATAAGACAAAATGGAATTCAGTCTTGCAAAGATCTGACCCAAGAGTGTTCCAGAAACAGGGAACAGCAAATAAGCCCTAAAGTGAGAGCAACTGTTTGTAGTGAGCCAAAGAGAAATTGGCGATAGGTTATTTCAGAGAGAGAGGCAAGACCTAGATTATGTAAGGCCATAAACAGGTAATTTGAATGTTATGCAAAGTGCAATAGGAAGTTGTGAGAAATTGAAAAATAAGAGGACAAGTTTTGCTGACCTTCTCTTCAAGAGCTGGAGTATCTTTTCCCCTCTTTGAAACCTGGACTGGCCTTGTGACTCACTTTGACCCCAGGGAGTAGCAGAAGTGATGTGGTATTGGGTTGGCCAAAAAGTTCCTTCAATTTTTAAGTAAAAATAAAAGACACATTTTTCATTTTCACCAAGAACTTTATTGAACAACGTATTCACTGTTTTGTTCCACTACTTCTGCCATTTTCCAGGCAATTTCATAATTCCATCTTCCCAAAACTTTTTATCATTTTGAGAAAAGAACTGTTCCAGGTGCCTTTTACAGTCTTCCAGGGAACTGAAATTTTTTCCATTAAGAGAATTTTGTAAGGACCAAAATCAATGGAAATCTGAAGGTGCAATATCTGATGAATATGACTGATGAATCAGAACTTCCCAGCCAAGCTGTTACAGTTTTTGCCTGGTCATCAAAGAAACATGCGGTCTTGCATGAGCCTGATGGAAGATCATGTGTTTTTTGTTGACTAATTCGGGACACTTCTCATTGAGTGCTGCTTTCAGTTGGTCTAATTGAGAGCAGTAATTGTTGGAATTAATCATTTGGTTTTCGGAAGGAGCTCATAATAGAGGACTCCCTTCCAATCCCACCATGTACACAACATCACCTTCTTGGTTGAAGACTGGCCTTTGATGTGGTTGGCAGTGGTTCATTTCACTTGCCCCACGACAGTATCCACATTTCATCCCCCGTGACAATTTGTTTTAAAAACGGAACGCTTTCATTACGTTTCAGTAGAGAATCGCATGCAGAAATACCGTCAAGGAGGGTTTTTTTGCTTAACTTATGTGGAACACAAACATCAAAGCGATTCACATAACCAAACTGGTGCAAATGATTTTCAATAGTTGATTTGGATATTTTGAGTATGTCAGCTATCTCCCGCGTGGTATAATGTTGACTGTTCTCAATTAATGTCTCGATCTGATCGCTATAAACTTCAACTGGTCTACCTGACCATGGAGCATCGTCCAGTGAGAAATCGCCAGCGTGAAACTTTGCAAACCACTTTTGACACGTTCAATCAGTCACAGCACCTTCTCCATACACTGCACAAATCTTTTTTTTTGCGTTTCAGTTGCATTTTTACCTTTCTTGAAATAATAGAGCATAATATGCCAAAAATGTTGCTTTTTTCTTCCATCTTCAATATTAAAATGGCTACACAAAAATTCGCCCATTTTTATGTTTTTTTAAAATGCATGCTGATATGACAGCTGTCACAATACAGTCTAACAAAATTGTTTTGAATGAAGTTAAAGACAACTAAGCGCTACGTGAGTCACCATATGGAGAAAATCGAATGAACATTTTGGCCAACTCAATATTTGTAAAGGCTCAGCCTCAAGAGGTCTAATGGCTTCCACCTTCATCTTCTTGGAACACTTCTGCCACCACGTACAAAACCCAGACTGGACTATTAAGTGGTAAATGACCATAGAGAGAACAAGGTTTGGCCAATAACCCAGATGTGTGAATAAGGGGGGATTTAGACTTATGGAGTTGCCAGGCGATTCTAACAGAAGAACTGCCCAGTTTAAAAAAAAAAAAAATGAACAAAAGATATAAATGGACACTTCACAAAGAAAAGTATCCAACGGCAACATGAAAAAGTGTTCAACATTCTTAGTCATCAAGGCAATACAAATGAAAAACCCAATGAGATTTCCACCAGAGTGGCTAAAATTAAAAACACTGACCACTCAAAATGATGGTGAAGATTTGCAGCAACTGAACTCTCAAACATCATTGGTGGGAGTTCAAAATGGTTCAATCACTTGGAAAACTGTTTCATAGTTTCCAATTATACACCTATCCTATGACACAGAAATTCTACTATGTATTTACCAGAGAGAAATTAAAACATATGTCTACAAAAAGATTTGTATAAGAATGTCCATACAACTTTATTCACAACAGCTCCAAATTGGCAACCCAAATGTCCATCAACAGGAGAATGGATAAACAAACTGTAGATTATTCATACAATAATATATTCTGTAATAAAAAGAGAGAAACTACTGATTCATCCACAACATGGATGATCTCAAAGGCATGCTGAGAGGAGGGGATTCTGGACTCTCCATTTAAGCATTGGGGGAATTAAACAATGTGACACGACACCTTGAATTACCTCATCTCTTGAATTAGCATATCTCTTAATTACCAATGATAAGCTGCACATTGCTTGTGGTAGAACATTTTATCTTTCCCCTAGGTGATATTCAGAGTCTTCAGAAACCAAGGTACTAATGAGCTGACCCAACAGTACTGGATGTTGGAGAAGAACCCACAAACCATGTTATCTGGAAAAGCCCAGATTCCTCCACGTTTGTTTGAAGATAGCCGTGAACTCACCAGGGGACCTTGTTAGCAGACATCTCTGAGAACAGAATGAGGGTCTCAACAGCAGGCTGACTCACCCCATCTTTCCTGGTAAGGTCCCCCTTCCCTGCTACACCACATGGGGAATGTATCTGGAAGCAGCTTAACTGGAGGAACTTTGCCTCTTCTTCCATAAACCTCGTTCACAGAATGTCCTCTCTGGAGTGAGATGGGAAACTCCCATATCCTCCTTCCTTTGGTATGACAGGCACCATTCCCTTCACAGATCCCACCTAAGATTCCACAAGATTCCTCCTAAAACCTGGGTTCATTTGAAGTTATGTCAGCAACCTAGAGTCACAACTGCTGAAAAGCAGAGTCCTGACATCATTAATAATTACAACCTGCTCCCCAGCCATTCAATCCAACCCAACCCGAAACATCTCTTGCCTGTCCCCTGGACTACATCTTCTGTGCTTGGGGTGGAATCTGTCTACTGTGTGTCCCCTCTGCCCCTGCCCCCGATGATGCCCCATGACCCATCTCTGGTCATATCCTGCAGTGACCTCACAACTCCTCCCTATAATGGCCTTCTCTTCTCCACCTGTGTGGAAAATGTTAGGAACAGCCTCCACGCAAGGCCTGGCCTTGGGGACTCTGGGTCTGAAACTGATGTCTCTTTCTTCTGTCTCTATTCTGTTGTCTCTGGATCTGATTCCACTTGAACGGTTTCCAGCCTCCTCCTTGGCAGCATGGTTCATATTTAGGTTTGGCTGCAAATGGGCAGACAGATGTGCAGAACCACCTCTACCCCTGGGGGTGGGCCCTGCTTTATCTTCCTGACATTCCCTCTAAGTAGGAGGCAGGTGGGTGCTCTCCTAGAGGAAAGTGTCATCTTAGGGGCCAGGAAGCAAGAGAATCACGGTGAGAGGTCAGGGGAGTGATTGGTAGCTAAAGGAAAGGGTAGAGAAACTAGAAAGAGGGAAAGTAGGAGAAGCATTAGAGACTGCCTGAGCACAGCTGCTGATCTGAAACAAAAGGAAAAAATTTCTTGTGTCTTTGGAACTGGTGTTGTCATGCAGATTCAATCAATCAATCGAACTTAACCAAATATCCACTATGTATCTAGCATAGTCCTTGCCAATAGAGAAAACACGTCCAGTAGGGAAAACACATTTAAATAAAAAATTATGAAACAGGAAAGAATAGTAGTCGAGTAAACTTCTCTGGAAGCTCAGAGCCAGCCTGAAGGGGGAAAAGGGAAGGTACCCCAGAAACTGACACTAGAGCTGGGTCCAGGGGTCAGCGTATGAAAAGCACTGTGTGCCGTATCAAGGGGGTTAGACTTTATCTCACAGGCATGAAGTAAAAGTTTGTAAGCAAAGGCGTGACATGAACAGATGTGCATTAGAAAGATGAGTCTTTGACAGTATGGCTTGGAGGACAAGAGAAGTTCAAGACAGGGAACTACTTAAGATACTCCAGCATGCCACAGAGGAAAGCACCTGTTTTAGACTAAGACGGGGCAGTGAGTTGGGACTGGAGGGAATAGATTCTTGAGATTCAGTTTAGAGCGCGAATCAACGTGACTTGTCCAACCGGGCATGTGAGCTGTAGTTGAGGGAGAAGAAAGGATAATTTCAAAGGCTCCACCCTTGGGTACTCCTGTAGACCCTTGTGCCACCGATTAACGTCAGAAATACAGGAAGAGGAAGTGGTTGGGGACATTACAAATTCACCTTTCCCATGAGAAAATAGTTCAGGAATTCCAGAGTTATAAAGCACCCCATTTTTGGTGGAGGAACATGCCATATCCCGTCCCCATTACTGTCCCACTTTTCTATTAGCCCCACCCCAAGAGCAAACTGAGGAACAGGCGAATGTGAATGTTCTTTTTATCTAAAGAATTCATCCACTTAGCAGCTGAGGGGAAATACATATTCGAAGTCTCACAAGCCTTTCAAGTCATCAGTGTTCCCTTTGCCACAAAAATACCGTCCTTTTCTTTTTCCTCTCCTTCAATCTGCCACATCCCCACCCCACTGAAATCAGGGATTACAAAAGGAAAGGAAAGGAGGAGTATACCGCTCAGCCCTCATGTGAGAGCAGTCAGGAAATGTGTCTAGCTTTAATAGGGAGCAGGGTCTCTGTCTGGAGTCTGTTTCTCTTGGAGCAGTCAGCGGGGATGAAGTGAGGATTCATTAAATTCAAGGTATGCATCTCAGGAAGGAATTCTCCTTTCTAGAGCTTTAGGGACTCTGCTCCAAAGAAATAATCTCCCCATCTGACCCTGATGTTGGGGAGAAGTCCCTTTCCCTCTTGGAGTCATTCCTCCTCACTCCTATGGGGTCTTTTGACCTGAACAGGCTCACTTAGGGCCTAGGCCAGGACCCAGGAGGTAAGAATCCAGACATGGAGAAGTCTTTTCCTCCAGACTGAGGCCTCGGTATGGTTCATGCTGATTTGTGCTAACAGCAGGGTCTCCCTACTTCCACTCCTCTCCTCACTCACACTAACACCTAACAAGGGCGTATGATAGTGCCTGGGATCAAGAAAAGAATGGATTTAGTTTTATAAATTTTATAAATATAATACTTTTGAAATATGAACTGAGGACCTTTCCCCCATCTCCTGTCATCCAATGAACTCTAACCCACCCTACACTGAGGCAGCCAGGCCGTTCTGCATTTTCTTGGGAAAGAGATGTAATAGCAGAAAGGGGAACAAGCAAGGACTCTTTCAGACTTTTGAAATTTAAAAGCCTGAGCCCTGGGAAACAAGATGGGATTCATGTCATAGGTGAAAAACTGGGGAGAATATATTAGCCAGTTAAATAATTCCTGGGCTGGTGAGGATGGAGGGATGGGTAAAGGTAAGAAAGGATAAGGAGGTTGTGAATTATGGGAGCACATTCATTGGTGGGTTCCTAAGAAAGGGGCAAGAGGGAGAAAACCTAGTTGAAATCTGGTTGTACAGAGAAATGAGGGCTTTTCCCAGAACACTGAACTTTAGAGAAAGCAAAAATATGAGACAGAGATGCTTGAAGATTTCTACCAGCTTCAAGCTTCCCTTCCATTCTCAGCAAATGGACCCCACCCCCTTGACCTCTCTGGTCTGAGATCAGCTTATTTTTTGCCTGACTTGCCTCTTGCCAACCCCACCACCCAGGCAGAATAGATGATGGAAGCGGGAGGCCCAAAGTAAGAAGGAGACAGAGCTATCCACACCTCAGAGCTGTGTCCTTTCCCTCCCCTTCTTTCCTCACAGTCAGTTATCTCTGCGGATTGCAGGGCATATCCAGCGCTGCCTGCCCACATTGCTATTTATGACTCAAATTTCATTATTCCCATGGGTGTCCTCTCCAAAATTGACCCAGAAAATGAACTAACCATGCTGGGATGGGTGTTGCTTCTCCCCAGTGGAGCACCTGACCCTAAGCGCAGCTTTCCAGGACACCAAGGGGCTTCCTTGCACCAGAAGGGGGTCTGTGACATCCCAAGAGCCCCAGGTTTTCAGGTTTTGGGCAGTTGGATTCCTAGACAACTTCTGTAAACAAATCCAAACCCAGACTGCCTGGTGCTGCACTGCCTGTTGGTTCTCCACTTAACAAGGTCATTTCTCATCTATGATCTGTGAAAAGGCAGAAACAGCAGAGGAGCAGGGTCCCCTGGTACCAGCAGATCTCAGGTGGATTAATGGTTGATGGAAGCTTGTTTTTTTTCTCTTCTCCTGTTTGCCTGAAGCTCTTTCCTTTTCTACAAAAAGCTATCCCTTGGGCTTCCCTGGTGGCGCAGTGGTTGAGAGTCCGCCTGCCGATGCAGGAGACACGGGTTCGTGCCCCGGTCTGGGAAGATCCCACGTGCCGCAGAGTGGCTGGGCCCATGAGCCATGGCCGCTGAGCCTGCGCGTCTGGAGCCTGTGCCCTGCAACGGGAGAGGCCACAACAGTGACTGTCAGGACGGTGCACTTAAGAAATGAAGAGGCCATAAAATGTGGATGGTATTACACAGGCTTTGACCAGAGATTGCCATGCTAGCTCTACTTTTAATTAACAGTCTAGTATTAGGCAAATTGATTTCCCAGCCTCCATTTCTACATGTATAAAATGGGCAAAATTAATATCAGATTCAATAGGATGTGGTGAAGATCACATGAGAGAATGCTCCCAGCGTGCGTGGCCCTGCAATGTCCTCACAATTAAGGAGTTGACACGGGAAGCATTCCAGGCATGGTCCTTTCCTCTCCTGGGGAGTCATGCAGTTTCTCTGCACTGATGGGTTTCCACCATGTTATTTGTTGGCACCATGTAACTGTCCTCCTGCTGATCCAGTTGACCCCTCTGTGAAATGGCGCACTTTGAGGAGCTGTCAGGCATCATATACAATCACTTATGTGGGGGTGTGATTTCTTACCTGATAACCTTGCCCAACAAGACCCCAACCCCAGCTGCTCTAGAAGACAGTGACAAGGGCCTATTAGCAGCTATAGTAGTGTTCCAAGGTCCGATCATCACAGCTCACACAGGTTGGGAGCAAAAGTTCCCAGCGTTTGCAAGAAAACGTCCCCGCTTTGAAGGCAGAGGTGAATTTAAATCCGATTTCTACCAGGTAGCTGTGTGATCTTAGAAAAGTTGCTCACCTTCTTTGAGGCTCAATTTCTTAAATTTAAATCTTGGTAAAAGGATGTGGTAAGGATTAGAGATAATGTTCCCAGCCCATTGAAGCTCCTTATAACCGGGACTACTACTATTTCAGTAAGGTCGGCCTCCTCCAGCCCTCGTTCATTCTAATGGTCAGTAACACAGTTGCACAACTGTGAATAAGTTTGCATCTCTGACCACCCAACCAGCATGGTTCAAGCAACTAGGAGAAAGTAGCCAAATGGCAGCGTTCTCAGCCCTGGCTGCATATGAGAATCACCTGGGGAGTTCTTAAACCCCCAGTGGCCTCACCACACCCCAGACCGATCACGTCAAAGAGCTGGGGCTGGGGCCACAGCACCAATATTTTAATGCTCCCCAGATAACACCAACGTGCAAGCTGAAGTTAAGAATCACTGGGCTGCTTCTCCAATGTTAATGTGAAGGTTTAGCACCTGGGGAACTTACTAAAATGCAGAGCCCAATGGAGAAGGCCTGGGGCGGGGCCTGATTCTGAATCACTAGTAGTTCCCAGGTGGTGCCGATGCTACTGAGTAACAAGGGCTAGAGGAAGTTTTGCTCTCATTATCAAGCTGAGAGCCTAATTTGATGGGAAAAGACAGGATAGAGTCTTGGGCTCCAAATGCAAAGTGGCCTGGGACTGCTTAAAACAGAGGCACACAACTTATTAGTAGTCCCTATGAGTATTATTATATTACCTATTAGTAGTCCCTATACTTATACTTACTAGTAGTTCCTAGGAGTATTATTACATTGTAACAAAGCCCAAATTGTTGGTCATAACTATGACCCCAAATCTCTGAGAAAAAGTTACATTGTGTATAGGAGCATTTGTTTAGGAGGACCAGGAAATGATTCATGTATTTTGGAGAATCTGGGAAGAAAAATATGTCTTCAATTGTTAGAGGTGAACTTTAGACAAATCTTCCAATGAGAAATAATGAATGTCTTATTGATGCCAATTACTGGGCTTACCAGTAGGTTGTCACTCAAAAGGCACCTGACGGCTCAACCCTAGTTGTGAACTTATATAGACTATGATTGTTCCCAATTATTCACTCTCCTCTCCCTATACAAGGATATAGTTTCTCACTCCATTGACATAATGATTGGCCAAATGACTTTTTGGCCAATAGAGTGTGAGCATTTGCAACGTGCCACACGCCACTTCCAAGCAGAAGGTTCAAGAATCATCGCATAGTTCCTTTCCATCTGCCATAAGACTCTATTAGGGGATGCTTCTTCATCTTGGCTCCCAGAATGAAGAAAGACATAAGCTTGCAGCTGGCATGTACAAGACTGAAAAATAAGCATTGGTTGTTATATGACATTGAGATATTGGGGCTATTTGTTACCACAGCATAACCTGGTGACAACTGACTAATATATGAGCAATGGAGAGAGGGCTTCAGAACACAGAAAAGATGCCACTCTTCCCCACATGGGTGGTAGGGGGTTATAGTACAAAACAGAATGTGAGTGTGCCCAGGAGTGAATGTGGCTTAACATATGTAGGTCCTGAAGGGATATATAATTGTCAGGACAAGGAGAGGACAGATACCTCCTGGTAGATTTGGGGAGGTTTCTTAGAGAAAACACTCTCTCTGAAATGAAGGGAAGATGTAGCAGGACAGGGGAGCATAGTGGTAGGTCCAGAAGCAATTATTATAGTGAGAGGGCTTGGGTTAAATGTTAGATTTGAAGCCCAAATTTAGAGTTAGATTGAGGGATGGGACAGAGGGGAACAAGAAGTGGCTGAGGGCTTCGATGAAAAGAGTGACAAGTTTTTTCCCTTAAGGGGCACCAAGCCTTGGGACTTCCCTTGTGGTACAGTGGTTAAGAATCTGCCTGCCAATGCAGGGGACATGGGTTCAAGCCCTGGTCTGGGAAGATCACACATGCCGCGGAGCAACTAAGCCCGTGCACCACAACTACTGAGCCTGTGCTCTAGAGCCCAAGAGCCACAACTATTGAGCCCATGTGCCACAACTACTGAAGCCCGTGTGCCTAGAGCCCATGCTCTGCAACAAGAGAAGCCACCGCACCGCAATGAAGAGCAGCCCCCGCTGGCCGCAACTGCCCACATGCGGCAATGAAGACCCAACACAGCCAAAAATAAATTTTAAAAATTAAAAAAAAAAGGGACGCTAAGCCTTCAAGATGCTTCTTTTATGGTCTTCAGCTGGAAGGTATATAGGACCGCTTTCAACTCCTCCTCTTCACTCCCTGCCGAGAAGCACATGGGTCTGGTTGGCCAGAGTCCAGGGCATTGATCTGGCTGTTTCTTGCTCTTTCTCTGATTTCATATTCTCTGTTGCTGTTGGGTATGGTTTGGAGGATAATGAGGTCATTTAATTCTCTAGCCTGGGACAAAGGAGGTACCCCAGGACCTAATCCAGCTCCCTTAAGTTCAGTCTGGAGTCCTAGAATAACAGCCCCAGCTGTCGTGAAGTATCTGCTTGGCCAGCCATTGTCCTGTTCGTATATTTCCCTTGCAGACCTCACCTGCCGGGAGGAGTAATTAACGTGGGCAGGCTTCAAGTATTCCTGGGTCCTCTGGCCAAAACTCCATCTTCAGCACCACTTTAATACCAAACCTCTCTCTGACCTCTAAGATTACCTATCTCACTCATGCCTGCTGTCCTTGTGACTATCACCTGATGCCAGAGAGATATTTTTAGCCAGAGTCAAGTTTTAGATAATTGTGTGTGTGTGTGTGTGTGTGTGTGTGTGTGTGTGTGTGTGTGTGTGTGGTGCGTCTTTTAAGAGCACCATGACATGTTGTAATTATGCCCACAGAGGGCTTATTGCCTAAACCTTCCTCACCAGATTATCAGAATCCACTGGGGAACATAAGATCTGAAAACAGGTGAACTCAGCTCAGCTATTCTGGACATAAAACTAGGGAAACCGAAAAAGACATGAAGGAAAAAGTTAAACCCCACAGAAGTATAAATGGTGACAGGAAAAGGACAAGGACAAAGAAAAGAGAAAGTCTTAAAATGAGAAAATCAGCTAGGGACTTGACTTACGCATCTCCCCCTACTTCTTTCACCTCATTTGACGAAGCAGCCAATATTAGCGGGTGAGATGCTCAGGTTGAGGAGACCATGTCTTTGTGTCGCAATCCAACAGAGAAGAGTCTCGCAAAATCATTTTCATTCCCTTCTCTGCATGTAAAATCTATTCTAAAGCTTGAGGCCATCTCTCTACTCTAGAGAAAAGGAAAGTATTTACAAAGAAGGCAGAAGAATGTGTTCACGCATGTACACAAAACAGAATGCCAATTAAAGCTCTCAGTAGGGGAGAGTTTTCTAAGCTTGTTTCTGTCAGGGAGAAAAAAAAAACCTGGCCATCGACCAGCTTCCTTTAGACAAAGAACCAAATCAGAGTGCTAGGCATAAGAGACCTGAAGAGTCAGGGGTTGGAATTTAACAGCTCTGGCTTGTCCTCCACCCTGTTGCTCCAGGCTTCATCATGGGGCGTCAGATAGAATGGCCCACGGGAAGCAGAACTCTCCTGGGGCAGCAGAGACCTTTGATCATTCAGGGCAGTGAGAACAGAGGACACAGTCTAATTCTGTCTCCATTCATAGAGGCATCTACTTTCCCCTGGGCACTCCTCACTCCTTTTCTACTTTTCTGTTTCCTTTTTTTTTAATCCTCAAAAAATAAAATCCTTTTAGTTCCTCCTAATCATGGACCTTTTGTGATCAGTAGGAAGGGCTCTCCCCCAGTTAACTACTGTCTCTAAAGTGGAGTCAGTATGGGCACCATGCTGGTCGAGCATTAGGAGGAGGGGTGGGGCAGGACCCAGGCTGGGAGGAAGGGAAGGGTGGAGCTGAACTTGGGGAGAAGACCACGCAAGGTGGAATGACTTGCTGGGGAGCAGTGGGGCACTAGGGTGGGAAGTCAAGAAACATGAGTCAACACTTTAAAGACAGAAAGCTGGGCTGCCACCTCATACCAGTGGAGAGCCCATTGTCATGGCAAAGGAATATGTAATGAGGAGTCTGACCCAATTTTTTTTTTTTTTTGCGGTACTTGGGCCTCTCACTGCTGTGGCCTCTCCCGTTGCGGAGCACAGGCTCCAGACGCACAGGCTCAGCGGCCATGGCTCACGGGCCCAGCCGCTCCGCGGCATGTGGGATCTTCCCGGACCGGGGCACGAACCTGTGTCCCCTGCATCGGCAGGCGGACTCCCAACCACTGCGCCACCAGGGAAAACCCTGACCCCAATTTTTGATGTTTGGCTGCTGATAGCTTTTAAGCCTTACCCATCCCTCTTCCTCTCATGCCCACAGCAGCTGATAAGAAAACCTGGGTACTCCCTCCTTTGGCGAGGGTGGAGTTTCAAGTCCAGCCAGCTGTGCCTGCCCGGGAACATCCTAGCCCTACCTCCCGACCACAACAAAAACCCTGAGCCATCTCCTTTCCTTGCTCTCAGCTATTTCAGACCTTCCTGGGTGGCCTGCCCTGCTCCCCTCAGAGACCTCAATTGTGTAATCCAAACCTTCTCATTCCTCTTGGTATGTGAGGCCATTGTCAGTCTTCACATCTGACCAAATTTTGGGTGGTCGTCCGTATGCTTCTGCAGGTAACCAGAGAAGAATAGATCTAGGAAATAAAGTACTCTCATCATACATGGTGATATCTGGTACTGATATAGTCAGGAAAATTATTACCAAAAAACCCCCCAAAAAACCAACTTCAGAAAAGCTGGGCCAAGTTGACAAGGAGAAGGGCAAGGCCAGAGGTTGATATAGCTTACAGGGGATAGAGGTGCAGTGAGTTTGAGTATTTTTAATTTCAGCTTGTTGAACAGAGTCTGTCAGCTGGGCCACTTCCACAAATCTGAGCTGTCTACAAAATCATATCCTACAAGCACATAAAGCATGAGCTGGTTGCATTGCTGTGGTTCTAGGACAACTCCAGACCTGCATTTATCTTATGTGTTCTGACCCTCTCTGTTCTTTCTGCGTTTTCAGTCTCCATCTGGTTCTCTCTCTGCCTCCCGTTTTTATTTTATGTGCTCATGATCTGATTACTAGTTTTGGATATGGTAGTGTGACTTGAGCTCGTATTCCCCCTCAGATTTCATCCAGAATTTGACTTTTGCTACCACACATTAGGATTTTAGGTAAACATTATCTCTACAAACACACACACAGACACACACACTCTCACAGACCTATATATCAGGACTGGATAGCTGGCTAGTGAGAACAGAGAGCTATTGAGATACCTTCAGAATCCAAGCTTCTCAGATATCTTCCACAGATCCTGGGTGCACTGTGCAACCCTGGTAAATTTCTTTGCACCCCCTTCTTGCAGAACGAGTCTAGTTTGCAGGAGAAGAAAAAGAGGGTTGGAGAAGATTCACCTGCAGTCTGGGGCTACCACAGCTGGGTCATAGATTACAAAGGAGTCCTCCCTCCAAGTCCTAGAATAAATCTTGCTGTTTGCTGCCTTTATAATCTGAACAAATTTGGCTCCACAAGGCATTAAAGGACCCGGGAGATATGGAGAGGAAAGGAGGAAGAATGGAGTGGTCTTACAAGTAGCAGTTCTGGTTTTCTTTAGGCTGAGAGTTCAGCCATCTCTGCAACTTCCAAAAGATCCACTGGGGAATGTTTTCGAAGGGTAGCCTTCCCTTTGCTTTACTAAATGGCTATCTAGAAAAATAGCTGTCTCACTAGGCAACACTCAACTAATCTAGATGACTCCATGTGTAGCTGCTCTTGGGGAAGCCACTTTAATAAAGCAGGGGAGAAATTCTCAGATGCGGGGCCATTGAATGGCATTCACTGAGGCAGGAGACTCCTGTGCTCTCCTTTCCCCACATCCCCCTGCCCTATCCCTATCTCCATTGTTCAGAAGGTTCCCTGATCCATTAAAAGCATAGCTGGGGTGGGAAGACTCAGCTGGGTCCAAAGCCTGAGGTTAAGTCATGTCTAACTCATGGAGTGGGCTTATTAAGTCTATTAAGAAGTGTCCTAGGAGATCATCCATTCTAGGGAACACAAGAGACAGTAACTACTAGCTTAATCCTGTAGGAAAACTTTAGTGGCTGAGGCTCTGGCTTCATCTTAGAGCTGACTGCATGATTTTATTTCCCAACCAGCCCTCTTGAACTCACGTCAGTCTGATAATATTAGGAACCATTTGATGACCAAGTTATGTGTCGGTCACTATACCAGGTGCATTTTTGTATACGAATATGAGCTAATTCTTAATAACGTACCAAGAATGCAATTAAAAATTGTCAGAAAGTCAAAGGTGGATATTTTTGAACTAAAATGAGCAATTTATGGAGTTTCCTGAGGACTTTGGTCCAGGAGACCACCAGGAGCCTGGCTGCTGCCACACACACTCAGGAACATGGGCGAAGCTCAGACTGCACCTGTGGATAAGCAGGGAGCTGGGTTCCTGAAATTTGGGGGAAGTCTGAGTTATCAATATGGCCTCATTGTTGTCTTGAGTGGGTCATAATTTTCAATTGCTGATCTTGAATTAATTAAGAAGTCTGCAGTCTCATATTTGTTCATCATTTGGTTTAACTCATGCAGTAGTGCATTCTGGTTATCAGTATGTTCTTCTCCAATGCCTTCTTATCACCCAGTTCTTTTTCCACCTGAAAGTAACACCAGGTCAGACAGGTGGTCTTGTCCCCATTTCAGGGGCTAGCTCCAGAGATAAAGGAATCCCAACTACAAATACCTGTGTAAACACCCAGGTGATCTGGTTTGACAAGAAAAGTTGTTTGAAGCAAAATGGGAACCAATTTTTGGCCACTAAGATCCTGAGTAAAGAGGCTCTGATGTCAAGACCCGCAGCCCTACCAGGCAGCACACGTTGCTGGGGAAGGACCACGGAGTCACGGAATGAAAGGTGGTGGCGTGAAACCAAAACCTTCCTCAGAACACATGGCCATCCCCTGTACCTGCAGAAAAGGAAAAATCACACATAGAAGATACATCTGAACAGACGCCCCTCACAACTCCCCCTCACTTTCTACTCATTGCCACACGTTTTGTTTTCCCTCTACCCTTCACTCATTATCCTCCTGACATCTGGAGGACTCCATCCTCACTTTTTGAGCCAAATAGCCTTCTCACAAACCTTACCAGCCACCTCCTAACTGCTAAACCCAACAGTCTGTGTTTGGTCCTTGTTTGGGGTTGAATTATGTCCACCCAAAATATATGTTGAAGCCCTAATCTCTAATACCTCAGCATGTGACCTAATCTTCAGCTATAATTAGTTAAGATGAGGTCATACTGGAATAGGGTGGCCCTTAATCCAATACGACTGGTGTCCTTATAAGAGAACAACATGAAGACACAGAGACACACAGGGAGAAGACTTCCATCTCTCATGTGATGATGGGGGCAGAGACAGAGATGTCCAAGGAATACCTGGGCCACCAGGAGCTAGAAGAGACAAGGAAGGATCCTCTCCTAGAGGCTTCAGAGGGAGCACGGCTCTGCCCACATTTTGATTTCGGACTTCTAATTTCAGAGCTGTGAGAGAGTAAATTTCTTTTTTAGGCCACCCAGCTCGTGGTACTTTGCTACGGCAGCTGCTACAATCCTCCTCTTGCATCTTCAACCTGTTCTATTTACCACTCCTCTATCTCAAAACTCTCCTTTGTCTTGACCTTGTTCACCCAGCATTGCCTTCCTTCTCTATTGCTCTGCTCTTTTCTTCTCGTTGGCTCATGTCCCTAGCTGTCTCATCCCTAAATGTGCATGCAGGTTCCTTGTAGCTCTGCCCGCAAACTGTTCTTTTTGTGAGAAGCCTCTCCTTAGGTTTCAGCTATCACACTCATGGAGATCACTCTCCAATTGAGATCATTCATTTATTGAGAACCTACTGTGTGTTAAGCATAGAGTTAGATATTACAGATATAGAAGAAAATAACACAGCTATAGGACTAGTGAAATAGTCTTAATTTCCTGTCCTCTAGCTCCATATTACCTACATCTCTATCTAGCACCTCAACCCTGATTCAGCCTCCCCAAACTGTTCCTGCACTTGGTTTACTATTTTGGTTAATTGCTCCATCAGTCTTCTAGTTCCCCAGGCTGGTGACCTCAGCTTCATCTTTGCTCCTTTTCCCACAACAATCAATCAATTATCATGTCCCCTAGATTCTGCCATTACCCTGTCCCCTCATATCCACCCTTGTTTAAACCCACATTAATCCTCATCTAGAATAGTCTGGCAACTTCCTCTCCAGTCTGCCTACCCATCTCTCTCCTTTCTGAGTGATCTTATGAGAATAATTACTCTTCCTCAAGCACAGCTGTGATTAGACATCCTTTTACCAAATGCTCAATGGCTCCCCACTTACAGACTAAGTACAAATTGCTCACCCTTGCTTCTAAGGTCTTTTATGGCAAAGCCCTGATCTACCTTAACCCCTAACTCTCCCCTACTGTACCTTACACATCAATCAAATTAGATCACTCCTGGTACATTTCCATTTTCATTTTTCTTTTCACGTTATTCCCTCTACCTAAAAGTTCTAGAAAGGTTTTTCCCCCATGTCTCTAGCTGTACCTGATGAAATCTTATCCATCATCCTTCAAAGGGCTACCTTGAACATCACCACCTTCACATGGCCCTTCTACCAGGTGGCATCCTTACCCTCTCTGACTTCCTGTTACCCATGGTTTGTACCTCTCTTGAGTTTGATGGTTGAATCATTTGCATCTTTGCCTTGTCCCCACAGCTGGACTCTGTCCTACCCACCATGATAGATAAAGTCCTCAGATACATGGAGAATGTACCAGAAATGGACAGTATGAGTTTATTGAATTGGTGACACTCTAGGAGTGATAACACCCTGGGACACAATGATATCCCTAAAATATCTTCATTAAAACGTGGAAAAGGACTTGACATGGATCTGAGATGCCATAGTGACCTGTCCTTTGAGATTTAGTGGAATATGAAAGGAAAGGGAAATGAGATTAAAAAAAAAAAAACACACGTGTCCCATAGGAGACTGACATCTTCACAGCATAAAATCCTAAATATAATAGCCAATATTTACATATTGCTTACTGTGAGCCAGACACTGTTCCAAACATTCTGCATATGTGTATTCATTTAATCATCACAAAACCTATTTTACTTTATTTTATTTTTTTTAAACATCTTTATTGGGGTATACTTGCTTTACATTGTTGTGTTAGTTTCTGCTGCATAACAAAGTGAATCAGCTATATGTATACATATATTCCCATATCCTCTCCCTCTTGTGTCTCCCTCCCACCCTCCCTGTCCCACCTCTCTAGGTGGTCACAAAGCACTGAGCTGATCTCCCTGGGCTATGTGGCTGCTTCCCCCTAGCTATCTATTTTACATTTGGTAGTGTATATATGTCCATGCCACTCTCTCACTTCTTCCCAGCTTACCCATCCCCCTCCCCGTGTCCTCAAGTCCATTCTCTATGTCTGCATCTTTATTCCTGTCCTGCCCCTAGGTTCTTCAAACCTTTTTTTTTTTTTTTTTTTAGATTCCATATATATGTGTTAGCTTATGGTATTTGTTTTTCTCTTTCTGACTTACTTCACTCTGTATGACAGACTCTAGGTCCATCCACCTCAGTACAAATAACTCAATTTCATTTCTTTTTATGGCTGAGTAATATTCCACTGTGTGTGTGCCACATCTTCTTTATCCATTCATCTGTTGATGGACACTTAGCTTGCTTCCATGTCCTGGTTATTGTAAATAGAGCTGCAATGAACATTGCAGTACATGACTCTTTTTGAATTATGGTTTTCTCAGGGTATATGCCCAGTACTGGGATTGCTGGGTCGTATGGTAGTCCTATTTTTAGTTTTTTAAGGAACCTCCATACTGTTCTCCATAGTGGCTGTATCAACTTACATTCCCACCAACAGTGCAAGAAGATTCCCTTTTCTCCACACCCTCTCCAGCAATTACTGTTTGTAGATTTTTTGATGATGGCTATTCTGACTGGTGTGCGGTGATACCTCATTGTAGTTTTGATTTGCATTTCTCTAATGATTAGTGATGTTGAGCATCCTTTCATGTGTTTGTTGGCAATCTGTATATCTTCTTTGGAGAAATGTCTATTTAGATCTTCTGCCCACTTTGGGAATGGGTTGTTTCTTTTTTTGATAGTGAGCTGTATGAGCTGCTTGTATATTTTGGAGATTAATCCTTTGTCAGTTGCTTCATTTGCAAATATTTTCTTCCATTGAGGGTTGCTTTTCATCTTGTTTATGTTTTCCTTTGCTGTGCAAAAGCTGTTAAGTTTCATTAGGTCCAATTTGTTTATTTTTGCTTTTATTTCCATTTCTCTAGGATGTGGGTCTAAAAGAATCTTGCTGTGATTTATGTCAAAGAGTATTCTTCCTACGTTTCCCTCTAAGAGTTTTATAGTGTCTGGCCTTACTTTTAGGTCTTTAATCCATTTTGAGTTTATTTTTTGTGTATGGTGTTAAGAAGTGTTCTAATTTCATTCTTTTACATGTAGCTGTCCAGTTTTCCCAGCACCACTTATTGAAGAGGCTCTCTTTTCTCCATTGTATATTCTTGCCTCCTTTATCAAAGATAAGGTGACCATATGTGCATGGGTTTATTTCTGGGCTTTCTGTCCTGTTCCATTGATCTATATTTCTGTTTTTGTGCCAATACCATACTGTCTTGATTACCGTAGCTTTGTAATATATAGTCTGAAGTCAGGGAGCCTGATTCCTCCAACTCTGTTTTGCTTTCTCAAGATTGCTTTGACTATTCAGGGTCTTTTTTGTTTCCCTCCAAATTTTGAAATTTTTTGTTCTAGTTCTGTGAAAAATGCCATTGGTAGTTTGATAGGGATTGCATTGAATCTGTAGATTGCTTTGGCCAGTATAGTCATTTTCACAATGTTGATTCTTTCAATCCAAGAACATGGTATATCTCTCCATCTGTTTGTATCATCTTTAATTGCTTTCATCAGTGTCTTATAGTTTCCTACACACAGGTCTTTTGTCTCCCTAGGTAGGTTTATTCCTAGGTATTTTATTCTTTTTGTTGCAATGGTAAATGGGAATGTTTCCTTAATTTCTCTTTCAGATTTTTCATCATTAATATATAGGAATGCAGGAAATTTCTGTGCATTAATTTTGTATCCTGCAACTTTACCAAATTCATTGATTAGCCCTAGTAGTTTTCTGGTGGCATCTTTAGCATTCTCTATGTATAGTATCATGTCATCTGCAAACAGTGACAGTTTTTCTTCTTCTTTTCCAATTTATATTCCTTTTATTTCTTTTTCTTCTCTGATTGCCGTGGCTAGGACTTCCAAAACTATGTTGAATAATAGTGGTGAGAGTGGATATCCTTGTCTTCTTCCTGATCTTAGAGGAAATGCTTTCACTTCTTTACCATTGAGAATGATGTCTGCTGTGAGGAAATGCTTTCCTTAGAGGGAAATGCTTTCACTTCTTCACCATTGAGAATGATGTCTGCTGTGGGTTTTTCGTATATGGCCTTTATAATGTTGAGATAAGTTCCCTCTATGCCCACTTTCTGGAGAGTTTTTATCATAAATCGGTATTGAATTTTGTCAAAAGCTTTTTCTGTATCTATTGTGATGATCATATGGTTTTTCTTCTTCAGTTTGTTAATCTGGCATATCACATTGATTGATTTGCATATATTGAAGAATCCTTGCATTCCTGGGGTAAACTCCACTTGATCATGGTGTATGATCCTTTTAATGTGTTGTTGCATTCTGTTTGCTAGTATTTTGCTAAGGATTTTTGCATCTGTGTTCATCAGTGATATTGGTCTGTAGTTTTCTTTTTTCGTGACATGTTTGTCTGGTTTTGGTAACAGGGTGATGGTGGCCTCGTAGAATGAGTTTGGGAGTGTTCCTGCCTCTGCTATATTTTGGAAGAGTTTGAGAAGGATAGGTGTTAGCTCTTCTCTAAATGTTTGATAGAATTCGCCAGTGAAGCCATTTGGTCCTGGGCTTTTGTTTCTTGGAAGATTTTTAATCACAGTTTCAATTTCAGTGCTTGTGATTGGTCTGTTTATATTTTCTATTTCTTCCTGGTTCAGTCTCAGAAGGTTGTGCTTTTCTAAGAATTTGTCTGTTTCTTCCAGGCTGTCCATTCTATTGGCATAGAGTTGCTTGTGGTAATCCCTATGATTCTTTGTATTTCTGCAGAGTCAGTTATTACTTCTCCTTTTTCATTTCTAATTCTATTGATTTGAGTCCTCTCCCTTTTTTTCTTGATGAGTCTGGCTAGTGGCTTTTCAATTTTGTTTATCTTCTCAAAGAACCAGCTTTTAGTTTTACTGATCTTTGCTATCGTTTCCTTCATTTCCTTTTCATTTATTTCTGATCTGATTTTTTTATCTCTTTCCTTCTGTTAACTGGGGTTTCTTGTTCTTCTTTCTCTAATTGCTTTAGGTGTAAGGTTAGGTTGTTTATTTTAGATGTTTCTTGTTTCTTGAGGTAGGATTGTATTGCTATAAACTTCCTTCTTAGAACCGCTTTTTCTGCATCCCATAGGTTTTGTGTCATCGTGTTTTCATTGTCATTTGCTTCTAGGCATTTTTTGATTTCCTCCTTGATTTCATCAGTGATCTCTTGGTTATTTAGTAGCGTATTGTTCAGCCTCCATGTGTTTGTATTTTTTTACAGTTTTTTTCTGTAATTGATACCTAGTCTCATAGCATTGTGGTTGGAAAAGATACTTGATGTGATTTCAACTTTATTAAATTTACCAAGGCTTGATCTATCCTGGAGAATATTCCCTGAGCACTTGAGAAGAAAGTGTATTCTGTTGTTTTTGGATGGAATGTCCTATAAATATCAATTAAGTCCATCTTGTTTAATGTGTCATTTAAAGCTTGTGTTTCCTTATTTATTTTCATTTTGGATGATCTGTCCATTGATGAAAGTGGGGTGTTAAAGTCCCCTACTATGATTGTGTTACTGTCGGTTTCCCCTTTTATGGCTGTTAGCACTTGCCTTATGTATTGAGGTGCTCCTATGTTGGGTGCATAAATGTTTACAATTGTTATAGCTTCTTCTTGGATTGATCCCTTGATCATTATGTAGTATCCTTCTTTGTCTCTTGTAATAGTCTTTATTTTAAAGTCTATTTTGTCTGAAATGAGAATTGCTACTCCAGCTTTCTTTTGATTTCCATTTGCATGGAGTATCTTTTTCCATCCCCTCACTTTTAGTCTGTATGTGTCCCTAGGTCTGAAGTGGGTCTCTTGTAGACAGCATATATATGGGTCTTGTTTTGGTATCCACTCAGCCAGTCTGTGTCTTTTGGTTGGAGCATTTAATCCATTCACGTTTAAGGTAATTATCGATATGTGTGTTCCTATTACCATTTTCTTAATTGTTTTGGGTTAGTTTCTATAGGTCTTTTCCTTCACTTGTGTTTCCTGCCTAGAGAAGTTCCTTTAGCATTTGTTGTAAAGCTGGTTTGGTGGTGCTGAATTCTCTTAACTTTTGCTGTCTGTAAAGCTTTTGATTTCTCTGTTGAATCTGAATGAGATCCTTGCTGGGTAGAGTAATCTTGGTTGTAGGTTTTTCCCTTTCATCACTTTAAATATTCCTGCCAGTCCCTTCTGGCTTGCAGAGTTTCTGCTGAAAGATCAGCTGTTAACCTTATGGGGATTCCTTTGTATGTTATTTGTTGTTTTTCCCTTGCTGCTTTTAATATTTTTTCTTTGTATTTAAGTTTTGATAGTTTGATTAATATGTGTCTTGGCGTGTTTCTCCTTGGATTTATCCTGTGTGGGACTCTCTGCACTTCCTGGACTTGACTGACTATTTCCTTTCCCATTCAGGGAAATTTTCAGTCTCTTCAAATATTTTCTCAGTCCCTTTCTTTTTCTCTTCTTCTTCTGGGACCCCTATAATTCGAATGTTGGTGCATTTAATGTTGCCCCAGAGGTCTCTGAGACTGTCCTCAATTCTTTTCATTCTTTTTTCTTTATTCTGCTCTGCGGTAGTTATTTCCACTATTTTATCTTCCAGGTCACTTTTCCGTTCTTCTTCCTCAGTTATTCTGCTATTGATTCCTTCTAGAGAATATTTAATTTCATATATTGTGTTGTTCATCACTGTTTGTTTGCTCTTTAGTTCTTGTAGGTCCTTGTTAAACATTTCTTGTATTTTCTCCATTCTACTTCCAAGATTTTGGATCATCTTTACTATCATTACTCTGAATTCTTTTTCAGGTAGACTGCCTATTTCCCCTTCATTTGTTTGGTCTAGTGGGTTTTTACCTTGCTCCTTCATCTGCTGCATATTTCTCTGTCATTGTATTTTGCTTAACTTACTGTGTTTGGAGTCTCCATTTCTCAGGCTGCAGGTTTGTAGTTCCCGTTGTTTTTGGTGTCTGCCCCCAGTGGGTAAGGTTGGTTCAGTGGGCTGTATAGGCTTCCTGGTGGAGGAGACTGGTGCCTGTGTTATGGTGGGTGGGGCTGGATCTTGTCTTTCTCATCGGCAGGTCTGTGTCTGGTGGTGTGTTTTGGGGTGTCTGTGAACTTTTAGTATGATTTTAGGTAGCCTCTTGGCTAACGGGTGCGGTTGTGTTCCTGTCTTGCTAGTTGTTTAGCATGGGGCATCCAGCGCTGGAGCTTGCTGGCCGTTGGGTGGAGCTGGGTCTTAGCATTGAGACAGAGATCTCTAGGAGAGCTCTCGCTGATTGATATTTCATGGGGCCAGGAGGTCTCTGGTGGTCCAATGTCCTGAACTCTGCTCTCCCACCTCAGAGGGTCAGGCCTGACACAGGCTGGAGCATCAGGACCCTGTCAGCCACCGGCTCGGGCAGCCATCCTGTATGAAGTCACCTGAGGGTTGGGCGTCCTGTCGGGGGCTCCTCTCCTTGGGTCCCAGAGACACCTGAGGCGCAGCCTCCTTTCAGGGGCTTCCCAGTCAGATGCAGTCACCTGAGGGCCGGGCGTTGGGTCTGAGTCATGTGGGGCACTCGGCATTCGCTTTCTCTGCTCCAGGGCACAGCATCAGGGGGTTTGGCCTGGCATCTGAGGCCCAGGTTGCGGCTTCCGCCCAGGTTTACATCTGGGCCCCAGGTTTACGACTTCAAGATTCTCCAAACAGCTGTGTGATTGAGCCATCTAATCTCAGTCAGCCTGCCCCAAGTGAAGAAGAGATGAGCCTTCCTTACCACACCGTTTTTTCTTTTCCTCTGTTCTCAGTCTAGTTCCACTTGCTCATAGGGGGCCACGTTCAGAGGCCTCGCCCCCTGCACTTCAGACCAGAGTTTAAACCTATTTTATTGATGAGGAAACTAAGCACAAAAAGGTTAAGCATCTTGCCCAAGCTCACAGCTAATTAGTGATAGAGTTGAACCCAAGCAGACTGGCTTCCCAGTGCATGCTTGATGTGCTCTATTGATACACCCCCGCATGTAAACCAGTGTCCCTGGAGTCTCCTGGGAGCCATATATCACACCCAGCACCCTGGAGAGTCACTCCCCATGGATGGGGCTGCTGCATGGGCCTCTCTAAACCTGGAAATTGTGCCACAGTCTCTGACCAGAGAATGGATGACCGTAGGAATGGCCATTCAGGTAGTGTGTGAAGGGTGTGGGGCTTATGCTCTGAAGAAATATGCTCCACCATGTCTTGAAGTTAAGGTGGCTGCTTTAGCTGGCTCTATCTCCCCCAATACCACCTGGCCCTCCCCTTCCCAGCCCCAGCTCTGGGGGCACAATGAGTGCTGGGATGTGACATTGTGCTGAAGCCATATACCTAGATCTCTGGCCCAGCACCGACTCTGGTTCCCCACCTGTTGTCTCCTCTCCTTAGAAGGTCCATGCTAGAAGATGACTGATGGGAGGGCAGAGTGTACAGATGCCAAGGCTAGGCAGGCAGTTTGGCAGTAGGAAGCAGGCCTGGTCTACTCCCTGCTGGAATCACACAGGCTAGTGTGGGTTGAGCTCCCATTTTGTGCCAGGCACTATTCTTCAGACTTTTTATGTATTAACTTATTAATCTTCATAACTACTGTTCATTATTTTTCTCCTTTTACATATGAGAAGCCTAGGGCACAGGAAGGTATGGTCATTTTTACGAGGTCACACAGCTAGTTACTGGAAGACCCAGGATTTCAATTCATCCAGAGCCCTTTTCCTTAACCACTAACCTTCACTGAATGCCTCATACCCCACAACCAAAAAAGGAAAAAAATAAAGGGATGTGGTTGTGGACGGCCTCATAGAATCAGTTAAGGAGCTTTCCAAAATACCAGGGGCTGAGCACCATCCCGCAGAGATTCTGATCTCTTTGTTCCAGTGTTGTATCTGAAAACCAATATTTTTTTATAGCTCCCTCACTGGATTCGAATGCTTTTGATTTGGAGAGGCTCCAGCATCCATGTAAAATGCATTCATTCTTTTATTTCCACCATCCAGTCATCAAATGTCATATAGGCCAACATATAAGAAAACCTCCAAGCATCCAGCTGAAAGGAATCCTGCCAAATTTTCACTAGCTTGGACACATGAGCTTTTAGACATACAGATAATATAATCAAAACATCCATTTATATTTAACTTATGAATTTAGTCACACATATATATGTACATTTAAAATGATGCATTTCACAGAATAGGATACTAATTTAGAAAACTTGCTTTTTCCATTCTTATATCCCACAAAACAACTTTATTTGAACTTCTTACATGCATCTACAGCATTTTTGTCTTCACATCTCTGAAGTCACATTTGGTGGCATTTGTACAGGTTTCTGGTACACATCACCTGCATGGCTGTCTGCTGATTGTAATATACCAATTTTTCAATACAGGTATCACATGGTCGCTGGAAACTTTATCTCATGCCACCAAAAAATGCTTCAGCACAGCATCAGGGCACGAGGTTGAGCGTATGTGTTGTGGGTAAGGCTGGTAGTCAGCTGGTAGACAAGGCTTACCCCTCACTCCATTCTGACTGATCTGTACCTCACTCTGAACAATTACTAGATATTTCAAATATTACTGCTGCTTGATTTTTACAACCTACCAACCCCTTGCCATATTGCCCTGAAAGTGAGTCTTAGAAAGGCTTATTTAAAAGGACAACCACACTTACAATTGTGAGGTTATACACTCAGCAATAATAAATGGAACTTAGACTTATAAATATTAGCTCAGTAATAATGGAGCTAAAATTGTGAGATTACATGTTCAGCAACTTACAGCTTAAACGCCATTATAGTTTTTGCTTCTTGTTTCTTTTTCTTAACTGATCAGAGGTGACCTCTACGATGTTAGTGGGGCAATTTCTCAGTGTTTTCGTTTCAAAATAAGGTAACCGATGACTGTGTGGTCTGATGTGAAGCATTCTGTAAGGGTTCCATTACAAGGTGACTGACTCTCTTCCAAAAGGTACTTCAGAGGGAGGGGGCATCTCACTTTTTCTCCAAGCACAGACAGTTTCTATTGAACACCAAATGACTAGTCAGGCACTGTTACTTATATTTCTACACCCATTGGGTTCAGCAATGTCGCTCCTTGAATGGCTTCAAGTTTCTTTTCTCTCTTTCAGTATCCGTAGACTCAGGTGACAGAGGCAGGAGAGCTCTTCTCTTCCTCCCTCACACCTCCTCCTGCCGCCTCGCCACCCGGGTACCTACCTCTCTGCCAGCTCCCAGGCCTCAGCGCGACTGTGAGGCAGCCCAGCAGCATCTGGAAGGCACCCGTGTTTGGACAGGGATGAGACAGACCTCCTTAAGCTACTTATTCTAAGTTGGGGATTCTTCCTCCTAGTCAACTGATACTGAAAATAATTACGTCTAAGAATCTTTAAAAACCAAATGTGTAAAGAGAAATTAAAATCTAATTAAATGGAGGTAGGCAATTCTGTCTGAGCTGACAACCCTTAAGCCACTGCAGTTTGTCAAAGGTTACGTTATCTCCCCGTCCCTGGGTGCTTCAGGCTCTGCTTGGCGCTGCGCCCGGCACTCCCTCTCCAATACCCTTTCCTCTGCCCTGTCTCGGGCCCCGGCATCCTCTTTGTTCTCAGGCAGAGACGCTGGCTAAAGAGTCCATCTGTCAGCGGGGCTGCTGAGGAGCCTCTTGCAGAGGATGGGATCTCCCAGATCTTAAAGCTCCAAACCACTGTTTCTCAACAGGGGTGCTTCTGGCTTTGTGGCAGGACAGTTCCTTACTGTGCCTCTCTGGCAGGGCTGGGGGTGCAATATCACCCCCAGTTGAGACCCACCACTTGAGCCAACTCTATTCAGCCCCCAGCATTCAGCTGGCAGTCGAAAACCATAAGCCTTTGACCCTCCCAGCTCCTCTATGACAATCTCTTAGACCAGTGTTACCCCAATCTGTGCACACGTTACCAGTCTGCAGTGAAGCCCCTGAGTTAAGAGGCTAGAAGGTTTTATAGCAATCTGACATTACCACAACATTTTTATTGCATTTCACAGATTGGAAAATCAGTTTGCAGTGGGTTGGAGGGGAAAAAAGTGGGCCATCACCACTCATGACTTGGGAAGTTCTGTCTTCGACCCTTCTTGCCTACTCTGGACCCTGTTCCCATCAGATCCAACTTCTCCATGCTTGAGACCAGGGGCTTCGCCTTCGTGCTTGAATGTAGTTTTTCTGACTTTCTTTGAAATGTGGTTCTTTCATGGAGGCATTTTGGGTTGCAAGAAACAGAGGCTCATTCACATCACCTGGAGAAAATACAGGGTGGAGTGGTCACTGCAAAGCTTCTCACACACAGAGAGAGGCTAGATGTGTATCTGCAAGGACGGGTAGGATCCGAGGGAGATGAGATCCAGGCTGCTCTCTCAGCCTCCCTCCACGGTCACCTGATTCCTCCCGGTGTCTCTCCGCTCTGTCCTCTCTCTCTCTCTCTCTCCCCGCACTGCTGCTACCCAATCTGGGTGCTCACGGCTTCTGCCCCTTCTCCACTCTGCCCTGCACTGACCCATCATGGCCTTTCCAAGCTCATGACTCACTGTACCTGCCTACAGCCCGGGCTCAGTCATCCTCTAGTTTGAGGTAACATGAGAGGGAATCTGATGGGCTCCAGTCACCTTTTCCTTCCAGGCCAGTCTGAGCAGCCTCATGGAGTGGTTGTGCTTAGGTCAATGCCCTCTTTCAGGTCTGTTGATTTCCTCCTAAGAGAGAGGAGAACAGAGTCACTTGATAAAAAGCAGACCCTCTAAGCAGCAGGGGCTGTGGAAGAGCAGCATCCCTAGGAGGTATCCTGGGTTCTGTCTGTCCAAAAACACAGTTGCTTCTTCTATTACCCAAGCTGGGTGACACCAGACGGTCTGGCTGATTCCTGACTAACCTCGGTCCTTGTGAGGGCACCTACTGGTGGGTACTGGACGACTGCAGGGTTATCACCTATGAGTGTGTGGCCCCATGAAATGCACATTCGTGGACATTTCTCCCTTGGAATCATCCCAGCTCCAGTACTGAGCTGATGGAAGGAGAGTGCTGGAGATCACTTCCCACTACCCAGCTCCGCGCAGCAGATAGCTCCACAGGAGTTCATTGGTTTTTGGCTGTTGAAATCACAGCAGAGTCATTCATTGTCAAAGCTCTTTGACAGCATAACAGTTATTACTCCCTGGACACCTCCCCATTCCCTTCTGAGCCATTTCATTTTCTCAGTCTTGTCGGAAATGAGTATTTGCATCAACATGTCAGTGCCCCCTTGTAATAAGGGCATAATGTTATTGTTTTCACACCACTTTGAGGAAGGCGTGCTGCAGAAGCTGCCACGCACGTACACCAGTTCGCTGGCTGAACCCCTTGGAGGGCTCAAGGGCCTCACTCAGCGGGATACCTGGGTGGAGAGGCTGTTCTGCCCCCAAGGGCCCTCTCCAGTGCGCAGGAGCGGTACCCAGTGTGGGTGCTCCTGTCCTTACGACCAGGCACTAGGAGTTTAGACCTCATCCCTTGCCCTTCTCTGAGTCAGGGACAAAACTCCAGTGGTGGGCAGGACGCTAGTTAACAAGCCTGGGGTCTCCTCCACACTGTTAAGGTTCATTCCGGCCCCCAGGGGGTGCTCAGCGGCTCCCTCACTCCCTTTCCAATGGAGAGGGCAAGGCTGCTTCTAGCCCCTAGCGATAAGACTGAGGATGGAGATTGGACTTGGAGCATAGAGGTAAAAGAAGGACCCTTGTACTGTGTTTGGTCTGGGCTCCAGGGACCTGCAAAAGCTTTGTGTACTGCAAAAGTGTTCTTTGGGGTGACCTCGGTGGCCTTATCCTCCATGCATAGACCCAGAGGTCCTCTCCTAGGGACCTCAAGGGCAGGCATGCCTCGTCCTCTCTTTCTCGGTACCTTTTCACCTTAGAGACAGTGAGTAGCCGCTTCCTGCCCCACCTCTTGGCCCACTTCCCCTCTCCAGGCTTAGAACAAGTCGAAAACTAGATTGCTTTTGCCATCGCTTGGACCAGTACCTTTCATTCTAGCCCTTCCCCTTCTAGAAGGAAGCTAGTCTGTTTCCGGGAGCATCTGTTACCATCCCCCCAATCATCTCCTAATGCAATTCAGTGCCTGACCTTCAAATAATGCCTTACACTTTCCCTGATTATCTTTACACAGCAGTAAAATGAGTACCAAAAAGTGGCTGGAGAGAATGCTTTTGCTATATATTGTCAACTCAGAACGAGGCCATCTAGGTAGAGTCTCTAAAATTGTGAGGAGGAAAGAAGTAAGGGGCCTGCGGACCCAGGGTGCCCTATGACATGACATTTAGTCTTAGGGGCAAAACCATGGGGTGCACACTGGAGGCCTCACACAGCTCTCCTGAGGGCTTAGTAAAGCATCTGGGGTCAAGAGCTGGTGACTGAAAGCAGTGGCTCTGTAGTAGTTTCCTAGCCCAGACAGCCGCTATTTAACATCAGACTAAGAGATGGGAAGGTCATGGTTCTCTGCAAGGGAACTACCCCCAAGAACAGGATCTAGTCAAGGACACTAGGGCCAGGTAATCTGTTACCCCTGGGCAGCCTATAGCAGGGACTAATTACCCCTATGGTTATGAATGCATTTATAAATCTGATATTAACACCCAATACATTATTTATGACCCCAAATATGAATAATTCAGTGTGTCCACATTTAGCAGGTTTCTGCTTAAAAAGCAGCTTTGCACTGGGTCTTGGCTCTTGACATTGACACAGGAAGGAGCGGGAGGGAAGCAGCTCAGCTGTTGCTCTGAGCCCAGGGGAGCCGGGCTGCTCACTGTGGGGAGTGTTTCAGCCCAGGCCGCACCCCCGACCCCGGGGCACTCGCTCAGCACCCTCTTTTGGTTTACTCACCCACGTAATGAAGATAGATGGGCTCAGAGATCTCTAAGGCTCATTCCAGACCTGAGATTCTGAGAAAGAGTAAAAGAACTAAAGAAAGTGGTAGGAACAGATGTCGTATTCGTGCTCCAGAACGGTTGCACTTGACTGCTCTAATCCTGGAGTGAGCTGTGCCCAGGTTATTGGTTCTAGCTAGGACTTGCCAGTGTCCCAGGCACAGAGCTGGGGCTGCTTCATGTCTTACTTAGTTCCCTAGGTGTGTCCATGCTTGCACGGTGCAGCTCTTTTCCCTCCTGTCCGAAGGCTACTTAAGGTCAGAGACTTACTTATCTTTATCCATTGCAGCACTGAGCAGAGTGCCCAGCATGTAGGGGGTCCTTCTATGTGAATGTTAAATGAAAGAATTAACGAGGCAGGGATGTAGATTTGCACCAACTCCTTTGCCAGTTTAGTCCATATCCATGACGAGGAAGGAGAAATTTGCCTTGGGTTTTTCCGGAAGTTCAGACCTCTGTCCTTTGCTCCAATAGAGGCATTCTATCCCTTTTACTCTTTCAAGCCAGGGAGAAGTATGGAAAAAAAGAATAACCCTGCCCATCTGCAAAACTCTTTCCTCTTTTGCCTGTGGTTGGAGTCAAGCTGGTTTCCATTCTGCCTAAGACTTGCCTTAGCTATTGAAATAGGAGGCAGGGAGTAGCTTAGGCAGCAGCAGGAGACTGCCAACGTCTTGGCCTTGGGCAGGTCAGTTCCCCAAGCCCGTTTGTTTATCTCCACAATGAAAGGGTCAGACTCAAAGATTTGTCAGGCCATTTTCAACCCAAAATTCTTTATGAAAAATGGGAGAGGAGAGAGGCAGTGGATCTGCCTCAAGGAACCCTGGGTTTAGTGGCACTCAGTGTGAAAAGTGAGGTTGTTCATGATAGATTAGATGGTGAAAGAGTAATGCCACAAGCCCCGGACCCCGTGAGTCAATTCCTCTGCCCCATGGCCAGAGCCACAGCCATAAACCTCAGGTTTGGACTGATGTCTGCAAGCCGAGCAAGTGGCTGCTGAATCACACCTGCTCGGGTACAAATAACCCCCATGGGCATTGCTGTGGGGAGGGGCTGGAGGTGCCCCAGTGCACGACCTGTAAGCTCTGGACAAGGGACAGCATTTAAGAGTGATGGGAGTTAGAGCCGGAAGTCGCCCATTTTAGCCCAATGTCCCTAAGCTCACCTGTTCTCAGATCACGTAGGGGAGACTGGGAATCATTCTGTTTTCAAACATATGAGCCAGTAGAGGCTCAGTGACCTGTTTTGAGAGCCTGTTCTGGCTTTCGGTCAGGGGCACAGTTTTCTTCTAATTGAAATCTCACTCAGCGAGGCCCATTTCTTCTTCTTTAATCTTCAGAGTTGATGGCAAAGTCCTGCCCATGGTTAGAAACCAGCCTTCCTAATGGGGTCTCCCCTTTCTCCAGGAGAAAACACATTTAACTTTAGGGTTAGAAGCTGTTCTCCTATTTTTCATGTCTCTTCAGCACCATGTTCAATTGCTGCACCTTCTTTTCAAAATACAGTGATCCAGGATTCAAGGTAGTGGCCCCTCCCATAGACATAGGTGTGTTTTCTGTTACCCTGCCCCCAAACTGCATGTTTGCTTTTAAGTAACAACAATTTCTAACTTAATTCAGTTGCTGCTCATTGTGATTCTCCCCAGAAATGCCTGTTTTTATTGTGTGGTGCTCAGCTCATTTACATATGAGCTGAGCACCATACAGTACGATACACACCATCATATCTAATGATGCTGAGAAATAGCAGACAGCAATGATTGGGATGATCATAGTGAAAATGAAAAAGGAATGCCACGGGATAAAGCAGAGTGCCTAGCAGATTGAAGCTGGGCCTTAACAGCTAAAATCTTAGTTTCTAAGTACGTGGTGGTATAATTCAGGCCCACACCCGTGAGCCTACCCTTTGGGGCACTTACTGTTGTAGAGTAGAGGCTTCGACCTCCCACCAGGGTCATTTTAGAGGATGCAAGCAGCCCTAGTCAGGAGATATGTGAGAGAGCCCTTACTGCCTATGTTTATAGCACATGAGAGTTTTTCTTAGCGTGGAGGTTTCCAGCAGTTAATTAGGTGGGAGTGAACCTCAGCCAGGGAAGTCTGCACATTTTGTCCAGTTAATATGTGGTCCTGGCGAGACTCCCAACTATAAGAGAGGGAGGGGTTTTGTGGTGTCATCTGCCTAAATTCAAATCCTAGAGTCACCTCGTACAAGCTGGGACACTGTAGGCAAATTACTTCACCTTTTCAAGCCTCAGTTTCCTCCACTGTGAAATGGGGGTAATAATAGTACCTAACTCCTGGTGTTGTTTTGATGATTAAATGGGTTGATGTTTGCAAATCGTCAGGCACATAATAAGGAACCCGTAAATGTTGGCTGTGATTATCATGCAGTACATGATTCCTCTGACATTTGCTTCCTGAGCCTCAGAATAACAAGTCTCGTGTGGAATCTTAATAAATATTAATTGATGAAGCTAGTATTAGAAATTGCTGGTTTCTTAGATTTCCGAAAGGACTTGGCTACGACATCAATGCGGGTCAAATGGTTTCTTCCCCCCCGCCCCCCCGCTTTCATTTTTTCTAGTAAGGAGACTTTGTGTATTCAGGAAACTGGTGAACTTTCTGAGAGTCTGAGCAGGAAATAAATTATGGTGATCACACTGATTGCCAGCCTGCTCCTTGGACCCTTTGCCAGACCCTGCCAGTGCTCCCATGGGGATTGTAAAGTCATTAGAAACAAAGATATAATTAACATCCAAAATAGGCAGGGCTACAAATTATCAGACTTTGTGATCTACAAACTACCAAGAGGCTAAAATCACTGAAGAGAAAATTAAAACAGCAAAAGCCAAAGTTTTCCAACTCAGCCCTCACTTTGGTTTAATGAAAGCCTGGCTTCAAGTTCGGTAATGAGGATGGGGGCATGATGGGCTTAGAGCACCTCTAAAATGAGGTCTCTCTTTCAGTTTAGATATGATTTCCAAATGAGACATTTTCCAGGAGTCTCTTAACATTGCTGTGTCGTCAGTGGTCCCTCAAGAAATATGTACTTAGCACCTAGACCTACATTCGAATGGTAGAGACAAATAAATGAGCAATTGTAATAGGAGGAGAGATGATATAACTTAAAGAGAGCTCAGCCTAATTAATAATGTTCAAAAGGCAGTCCATGGATTACTAGTCAGGGATTTAATAAGGACCAAAAATGGATACCGACTCTACCCCTGCTGCCATTGCTGTAGTCTAGTTTCTCACCACTTTGTGCCTAGACTCTTATAAGGGTCTCCCAACTCTGCACAAATAGCAGATTCCCCCTTGCAGAAAACCACTTTTATCAAGTCGCATCCCTACTCAAAAACTTTCTGGGACTTTCCACACTGACAAGGTAAAGTTTGAATTCTTTAATCCTGGATCTTGAAACTTAAGTACAAATTCACAAGTAGATAAGGAAGGCGGGGGTGGGGGAGTGGCTTCATTGCACAGGTTTGTTGCAGGGAGTGGTTGGGGAAGAAACAACACCAAATGAGACAGATGGGCTCAGTGACCTTGTTCTGTCCTCTCCTGGTGAGCTCTTGGCATCCTCTGAGCCTATGCACCTGCCCCTGAGAGCCTGCAGGGACCTGAGCTGTACTAGATGTCCCAGCACTGAGGCTGGCCGGATTCTCTTTCATGTCAGCACTCACAGATCAGATGAATATCAAAATGACACGGAGCCTACATATCAGTTACAAGCAATCGTGTGGCCCCAGTTGATGAATGTCATCCAGGGATTGAAATGACCATTGATCCTAAAGAACCAAAGGAAAGAAATTTTAACCCAAGTAGGTTGAATTTGTCCTAAGCAAGAAGTACATTACAACTCCTCAATTCCAATGGTTTTTCCACATTTTATGTCAACTCTCTAAACCTAAATATTGACTATTAGAGACTTATCACATTGCATTTTAATTACCTGTCTCCTTGCTACCTTCCTCCACAAGACTGTGGAGTCTTCTTTAGGAATCATCTTTTATTTATCTTTTAAACAAAACACCTGGCGTAAAATATGGTACACAATAGGCGCTCAGTAAATGGTAAGTGAATTCTGTTCCATTGTCTTACAAAACCTTAGGTCATGGCAGTTTGTCTTTTCTCTGAAGTCTCAGGGCATGATCTGTCCTATTTATGTATTTTTTCATTTTTACAACTTTTAAATGAGTTCTAAAAATTCATTGGAATACTCTCTGCTCACAGAAAAAATATATAAATGTCACTGCATAAGCTAGTCCACAAATCCTATTTTTGAACCATCAAATTCAACTCAACAAACACTTATTGAACACTTACTCTGGGCAGGGCTCTGGGATAGGCACTGACATAAAACAGAGAGTAGGCTTTGTCTTCAAGAAGCTTATGATCCAAGACAACAAATTAATGATGATAGCACAGTATGGCAGATACGGCCATACTTACTCTTGTGGTAGGCATGAAGGCTTCACAGAGGCGAGGGCCAGGCCGAAGGCCGCTGCATAGCCCAGGTGAGGAATAGAGAAGAGTGGACACGAGACAGCCCCAGCTTCTCTGAGTTTTTCTGTTTACTTCAATTGCATTTTCCTCTACTTCTGTGCTTCCGTATTTTCCAAAAGAAGGGACAGTGGACCATGGGGTCCAGTGATGTGAGGGTGTCCATATTGGGGTGTAGACACAGACATTTGCAAGTCTGCTGTTTATTAGTGGAGACCCTTCCAGTGTGTCTTATCTCCTGCTAACACTCTTAGCCACTTGAGGGTAAATGCTACATCTTATACATCTCTGTACCACTCTCTGACCCTAGCACAGTGCTCTGCCTGTGTCCAAACCAATGAGGATTCATGAATTCAGATGCGTTGATTAATCCATATATTTTGCCTAGAATATACACTTTTGTGGGGAGGATCAGTGTCAAGCTCACTGCTGACATGTTGTATAAACACAAACATTAATTAAAACTACACAGTATTAACAATTCTAGTCTAACAGATGACAGGGCATGAAAACAGGACACAGAGTACAGCCTAGACTGGGGCCTGAGCCTCACCTTGGCCCTGACACAATCCTGCTGCCCAGAGTGGGTTTAGTTAATTTCTTTAAGATTCAGAGCAGGTTTCTGGCTCCCCTCTACCCGAGTAACAGCTCCGTGAACCTTCAGAGTAAGAAACAGGCAACAGTCAAGTTCACTGATCACACATGGCTAATGACCACAGTGTTTTTCCTTTTTTAAATTCAGTGAAAAGAGAATTCCCTAATATATTACACAGGATTCATAATCGCCAGAGATTTCAAAGATGGCAAGTCGAACTGAAGATCATTGACTCTTTGAGAATTTAGGAAGCACTTTGGGATCCTGCCCACCCCAGGGCCCCCACTAAGAATCCAGTTTTCATTGTTTTGTGGGAGGGTGTGGCAAAGCTGCCCTCCCTAGAGAATCCTGCAACTGAAACCTCTGTGATGGGGGTGTGTACTGGGTGATGCGGGCATGTACTGGGTGTTGGAATGAACCAGTACATCTGCAGTAAACTGGTAAATCTTGCAGTTATTCATTTAACCAACGTTTATTGACCAACAATGCGTTTTAGGCACCGAAGGTGCAAATCAGAGAAATAATGGGGACTTCCCCGGAGGTTCAGTGGTTAAGACTCCACGCTTCCACTGAAGGGGGCGCAGGTTCCATCCCTGCTTGCGGAACTGAGATCCCGCATTCCGCGTGGCGAATGAATGAATGAATGAACGAATAAATAAAGAGTCAAACAACCCTGGATTGATTCTAGGTCCCCCTTTGTAACCAGGGGTAAGTTGCTTAATCTTTTTGAGCCTCAGTTACTTATCCGTAAAATGGGGACAGTAGAACCCCCACTGTGGGCTGTGATTAGGATTAATGAAGGGCCTCACCCAGCTCACAGGTGTTCAGAAGGTGAGTTCTCTTCCTCTTTCTTGCAGGGATCTTAAAATCCACATGCAAATACAAACATCAAATAACTAGAGAATCACCTAACAGCAGAGTATAATGCTGCATTAATTTACAGCAAACTGCTCAGCGTCAAACAAGGGAGCCTGCAGCTGTCTGGAGAGGAACCGCTCAAGGTAATTTTTCAAAAATCCATTCTCAACAAGTGTTGACATAAACGCATCTTTAGCCAAGCTTTAGCTCTGTGGCACTTAAAAAATCCGTAATGTTAAAAGTAAATTAGTTATAAAGCAGAAACTAACACACCATTGTAAAGCAATTATACTCCAATAAAGATGTTAAAAAGTAAAAAATAAAAGTAAATTAAATACTGCATATGGCTAGGCATTGGAGGTGCTTAGGGAGCAATTTCACAGTTGACGATTCAAGCCTTCCTGTCTGGTGAAAATTCACATTTCCTCGGGGTTGGAGGAGGAGATGAGGACACAGGCAGCAGGACCTGAATCGGGAAGGTGAGGAGTTGGACAAGGGGCTCAGATATGCACCTGCCACTGAGAGAAGATAGATGTCGTTTTCTGAG
Source organism: Aethalodelphis obliquidens (assembly GCF_003676395.1). Classification (NCBI taxonomy): domain Eukaryota; kingdom Metazoa; phylum Chordata; class Mammalia; order Artiodactyla; family Delphinidae; genus Aethalodelphis; species Aethalodelphis obliquidens. The sequence continues at coordinate 39,238,849 of NW_020837954.1, read as the reverse complement.
GCTTTAATTGGAGAAGTGAACAGACACTGTTGGTTACAGAATCTGGGTCAAGAAATGTGGGTTATCCTCCCACATTTGCAGTCCTGCTGGTAACTCAGATCTGGAGGTGCAAAGTGGTCGTGTGGCCCTCCAGGATTTGGGGGTCTCCCACTTGTGCCCCCACCCCCTTCCCTGTTGCGGCCCCCTTTCCTACCACCACTGGTTCCCATCGCCTCCCCTTTGGTGTCTTTTGGGATCATTATTAAATGTGTGGGATGCTTTGGCGAATACGTCAGCAGACGGAGCTGCTGATTTTCAGCAGGAGATGAACACGGAGCCACTTCTCCAGCCGCAGAGAGGAATTCAGGCCAAGCTCTCCACATGCTCCGGTCTGTCCATCTATGGGATGGGACTTGGCAGAAACAAGAGTCCAGGACCATTCTGGGCTATCAGGGGGAGATTGGACACTGGACTTGGTCCTCATCCAAGGGACAGAGTTGAGCTGGGCTGTGTGTCAGCCATTCTGAGGAGAGAGCCAGAAACCCGAAGTCTGGGGCAGAGTAGATCAGATACCAGAAGGGCCTGGCTTGGAGCCAGAGAAGGACAGAACCAAACTGTATGAACGAAGCCAAGTTGGTAATGAGCAGGGGCCAGGTCACACAGGGGACTTCAGGCTAGAGGAGCTTTGACAGATCTCACAAATCGCTGTTGACCAGCTGCAGGAACTTTCCCTCTAATGGTGTCTTAAAGGCAGTGAGCAGCTCTCAGCCCTGCAGGAGGCACAGGCTCAGAGCAATCCCACCCGGCCCTTAGGACTGAACAGTCTTCGAGGGCTTAGGGCTTTAGAATTCACAAAGCTTTTCATATATACTGTAGTATCCCAGCCTTATAAAAATCCATTATTAGCCCCTACTTTACAGCTGGGGGATAATGAAGGTGAGAGGCTTGCCCAAGGTCACCCAGACTTTCAGCTATGGAGCCTGGTCTTGGACCTGCCCCTTCCTTCGTATCCCATCTTGAGTCTATGACTTTGGCTGAATCCTCACCATGTTCCTTTCAATCTGTGTGGAAAGCTGGAACTACTTATTCCTCTCGGTCCCCAGGCTGAGTGACAGCCTTATTGAGTGGTGGCCCAGTAATTAGCCATTACCCTATTTCTGTCCCACCCAGATCTGAGAGCCCACGGCGTCCATGAAGACACGATATAACCCATTTTGGCCACTCACCGTCTACCAAGGCTGTGACTTAACTGCAGGAAGTGACCTCACCGTGCCTCTCCACATATCCAAACCTCATTTTCTTTACTCTATTCAACTGTTCTTCAGAATAGCTGTTCATTTTCTGTGTAAAATCATGTAGCTCTTCAAGAAATCATGGCACGAGTTTTAATAACTCTCCTACTATTGAATAATCACCTGTAAGAATCTCAACAAATATAGGTAGCAAGCAATCTTCAATTAATTCATATAAAGCAACCAGTCCCATTAAATTCAAATGTTGCCACGGACATGGTTGGTTAGCTAAACAGCAGTTCCATTTATAAGTGTAAATTCTTCTTGGGATTGTCCTGGACTTGAAAATATTTTTTATTAACTAGCTGGTATTTAACAGAAATTAACTGTTTGCTATGCATCATCAATTTCATCCCCTAGGAGTAAGACCTAGAGCTGCCTTGGAACAGCTGTGTGTGTGGGTGGAGAAGTTTTCTGGGTAGTTCTCTGAGACACACCACATTCTCTCCCCTTACTCCCTAATTCTCATCTCACTTCTACATCCCCCTACCTAGCATTTTAATGAAGCTTCTTCTAATCGAGCTGTAGTTTTGCAAGCTGCTCCTTAATTTCTGTCTTTGGAGTTGGCTCTTATTCCAAAATATTTCATTATTTGCTGATACCCAACCGGACACAGGTACTAACATAGTGAGAGAATTGGAATCATGAGAGAAGTGGAGGAGTAAAGGGGCGGAATGACTCTGAACGAGACTGTTCTTCTTGCACCTTCATTGTTAGAATGATAAAAACACTTGCCAGCAACCTGTCCCATCTGTATTAGTCAGGAGTTCTTTAACTGAAGTGACAGAAACTCACTCAAAAAATAATTGAAGCAGATACATAACATTTATTGCCTCATATCAGTGAGTCCAGGGAAATTCAGGCATGGCTGGACCTGGGTATTTAAGCAATATCATCAGGACTCTTTCTCTGTGTGTATATCTCTGTATTGGTTTCCGAGGGCTGCTCTAATAAAGTACCACACACTTGGGGGCTTAAAACAACAGAAATTTTTGCACAACAATGTAAACGTACTTGATGTGATTTTTAAATGGTTAGAATAACAAATTTTGTGTTATGCATATTTTACCACAGTTAAAAACAAAATTTAAAAACTCAGAAATTTATGCTGTCACAGTTCTAGAGGCTAGGAGTTCAAAATCAAGGTACCACCAGCACACAGGAGATGCTTGATAGAGGGAGCAGGAAGGGAATGAGTATACCTTGAGGGGAAGAGAAGAGATGAGAATTAAGTCAGAGAGAGATGAGATTAAATCTCTCAGCAGGCTGGGCTAAGTCATGATGAATTGAAATGACCAGAACACAATGAGAGCTCCCTGTGATAGGAAATGGGAAGTCTGCAAAACTTGACAGCGTGATTGGGGCCTCAGTATCACCCAGGTTCCCAGCAGGAAGCAGATGATTAAAAACAAACAAACAAAAACAACAACAAGAATCGAGTTGCCAGCAGAGCCATGCTCTGTCTGAAGGCTTTAGGGGAGGATGCTACCCTGCCTCTTCCAGCTTCTGGTGGTTGCCAGCAGTCCCTGGCCTTCCTTGCCTTATAATCTATAAGTCACATGGCATCTTCTTATCTTTTAAAAAGAAAAAGGAACACCAGTCACTGGGACCCACTCTAATCCAACGTGACCTTGTCTTAACTAATTACGTCTACAGTGACTCTATCTATTTCCAAATGAGACTATTCCAGGTGGACATGAATTTTACTATTCAACCAGCACAGTCTCTTAGCTCCATTTGATTGTTTTCTTCATTTGCATTCAGGTTTCCAAGCGGTAGCAATATAACTGGAGGAAACCCCAACAACTCCAGTAAAAGGGAGACGTCTCCACCCACACCCAGCATCTGATTGGCTCCGCTTGGATCAGGTGCTCAACCCTGGACCAATCACTGTTAAGACAATGGGAGATTCAGACCACTCCTGAGGTGGGCAGGCAGGGCCATGTGACTGACACATAGTCTTTCCAGAATCTTATGGAGATACAGGACAGACACAAAGAGCAGATGTCCCCTACATTATTTCTCTTTTTATACAATTTTCTATAAAGTATTAAGTTTCTGTTATTAAAGGAAAGAACCTATATCATTTTAAACTACTATTTCCATCTGCAGAACCTGATCAACTGAACATGATGGCTTTGATTTAGAAGCCATTAAATTAGGAGTTTCTTGAAGTCTGGGAATGGAGACATATATATTCAACCAAGATTTATAGCAAGACTATAATTTATGAAACTCTTCAACTCCTTTTCATTCATGAAATTAAGTCAGAAATTCGGAGGAAGGGACCCTTAGATGGCCCAGAAAAGTGGCTTGTGGCATTCAGATACTTTTAGAACTCTGAGGTATTCTGAGCATGAGTCATGTGTTAAATAAAGACCTAAAGTGGATTTCAAAATCCCTCCCTCCACTCACACCTGGCTGAATTCCATTTTGTATCTTTTCTATTGTCATTAAGAGGTCATAGAAGATTCATTGACGGAAGTGCCACCTTCAACCTGAACTTGCCAGAACAAACTCACGGTCACAGCTGGATCTGCCCAACTTCGTCTCCATACACCTCCCTCCCTCTTACCTGTGACATGTAAGTAGAAGATCACCCGTTACTCCCCTTGACCTGAAGGGCAAGGTCAAAGGCTTTACTGGAAGAGATTCTGTCATCCAGGGTGGGGAGAGTAAAATAGATTTCATCCCCTCTAGGGTATAAAATTTGCGGCACAAGGCTAGCAATGCTTTCTGGCAACTTGCACCTTGAATGACTTTTCTAAATGCTTGCTTATCTCAATGAGAAAGATTTACCCAGACAGACGTGACAGCTGTCACTTCATTAATGTGCTTAGTCAGCCCATGGGTAGCACAAGCCCGTCGGTTACATGTGGCAGAATTTGAGCGTCTCTGTGGAGCCTCCATTTGCCTGGCCCTGCTTATGCAGCAGTTAACAACCTGCTTTCCCAGAACCCTGACATGTGAATGATGGTTTGGACTTAAGTACCACACAAACACTTAAAGTCTCCATTCCCTGCCCCTGCCTCACCTCACACAATAGGGAACAGGGTTATGAAATAGGCTTTTCTTGCCACGTCTGAGCTGACAATGGTGTTGACAGTTCCCAAACTAATTTAGGGGCAATAAGAAAGCAGCCAACAGATGGTGTCAAACTATGGTGCCTGAAATACCTGGAGAGACCAGGCAGTCCCATGAACAGAGGTCTGAAAGCAAGGGAAGGAGAAAAGGAGACTGAAGGATCAGGGAATAAACAAAGATCATTAATATCACCAAGGGAGTGAAGGAAAGACAGACTGCCACCGGCAGTGTAGGTAACTGGGTGATTAACTCATCCTGGTTCGCCTGGCACTTTCCTAGTTTTAAAACTAAAAGTCTCATATCCTGGGAACAACCTCATTCCTGGGAAAACCAGGATGGTTGGTCACCCTCGGTAGACATAACATGGGCTTTAATTATGTAGAGCAGGTGGGGGAAGAGCCTGAAATGAACTCTGGTATCACTTTGGGGCCGAGTAGATTTAAAATGTGAAAACTGCCACTTTGACGCTGCAGCTGCAGTCCCAGGAGGCAGATCCCGCAGCATGCCATGGATGTGACCAGACTTCTCAATCTTGAAGGGCAGCACCTGTGGTGAATGTCACTCTTCCTACTTCTCTGAAGTCCCATTAAAAGGCCACTGACATTTTGTTCTCAGGACTTCCCTGGTGGTCCAATGGTTAAGACTCCACCCTTCCAGTGCAGGGGGCATGGGTTTGATCCCTGGTTGGGGAATTAAGATCCCACATGCTATGTGGCATGGCCAAAAAAATTTTTTTAATTAAAACAAAAAGCAAAAACATTTTGTTCTCAACACATCAAGCTCCCAGCACACTCCAAGTACATATTGGGTGGCCAGTATATATTGCCAACTGGTTGGACCAGTATTTTTTATGGCATATCTACCTGGCTTTTTCATTCTTTACTTAGATTTTCATAACATATCTAGTTGAAAAAGGGGTACCCCTAAGTGAGAGAGGCTATAAGGCTAAAGCTTAAAGCAAGTCCCAGAATAATGGTAGGAGTTGTAATCAGAACGCTTCCCCTGGAGTCAGACCCACATGCCTGCAAAGGGAGGGTCTGGCCTTCAAAAGTTCCTCAGGCACAGACAGCCACGTCCCCAGGAAGTTGGCCCACACTTCCCACAGCCCAGGTCTGGCTTCCACATCTTCTCGTTCCTCACTCTGCTGTGTTGCAGACCTCAGACTGCCCTGCAGCTGGTCTCGGCATGGCCTCCTTGGACCAGGCATCTCACATTACCACTGCTCTTTCCACCCCCTCTGCTGCTGCAGGACTAGGCTCAGACGTTGCCATTCCTCCTACCCACTGGTCCTTGACGTTGGCCTTCTGGCCAGGCATGGACAGCTTCCCTTGGCCCAGAAACACTCAGCCCAGAGTATACACAGGGTGACTGCTTTGCCAACAGACAGGCTCTCCTATGGCTCCCATGCTCCTGGCTGCCCATCTTACAAATGTGGAATGAGACCATATGTCAAGATACACTTTCAGGAGTGAAAGGCAACACACAGGTCCGAGTTTTCCTACTGTGCCCATCTCTCAATGTCACATAGATTCACACGCTCGTTAACTTATTTTTTAAAATATTAATGAGAAATCAGCACATGCTAGGCACTAATGTAGACACTAGGAATACAGCAGAGAAGAAGACAAGCAAGGCTTTTGCTCATGGAGATTATGTCCTAGAGAGGGAGAGGAAGATAATAAATGAGAATGTAAACAAATGAACAATGACATTTCAGAAAGTAATAAGCACTGTGAAGACAATAAAAAAAAGGGGTGTAACCTTCCTAGGAAGGGGGCTTGGCTCACTTTACCTTTAGGGACCTTCCCATAGGAAGGGTACAGTCTAACAATGCCTCAAAGAGCCCCCGCACTGCCCCCTGCTGGCCAGCATCAGCAGGGCATGCCAGGCTTTCCTGGGGTTGCTTTGGTTTCTCCACTAGTAGCTGTGTCTGTTTTGCCTGCCGCCCCCCTCCCCTGGCCATTTGCATAAGAGCAGTCTTAGTACTGTTCAAGGGGATGGGGACTCTGGGAACAGAGCTTCTCTTGGTGAGTCCCCTCTTGAGATGTTCTCTGTCAAAGCAGGTCTCTGGAGGCCATATAGCCTGCAGCTTGGAGTGTGGGCTTTGGTGTCAGCCAACCTGTAGTCCCTTCCTTTGCCCCCATCTGTCTGGCCAACTGGCACTGATCCTTCAATACCCAACTCAAGTTTCTGCCCTGGAAAGCCTTTCCTGGCCCCTGCAACGTGAGTCCCCAGCAGCACGAGCCTGTGAATGTTATATGGGCATAGTCAAGTCTCATTCATTTGATACTGAGCAGAGTGTCTGAGGCACAGATGGGACTCAATACACTTTGTTGAATACATGCTTGAATAAACGAATGAATCTGGAGTTCGGCAGGCAAGCCTGGATCTGATAAAGTTGGTCCCCCAGCTCACTGCAGAACCCAGAAATCCACAATGAAAAGCAAAGTAAACATATTTTCCCACAGATCGCATCATGCACAATCAAAGAGTTGGAAAAGCATCTCTCGGGTGGTTCACAGGGGCGCTCCCAGCGGCAAGAAGCACAACTGTTTTCATCAGAGCCACACAAGCACCCACTCGGTGGACTGCTTTGAAGCATCTATTGATCTTTAAGAAAAGTATAATTTTAAGAAAAATGCCGCTTCCAGCTCCTTGTCTCACTCCCTGAATTCCCTCCACGTATTTCCAGCTGTGATGTGAAACTCAACTGTGTGCTCAGCCCCAGTGATTGTAACTCCCTAGCTCACCACTGGGTTGGTTAGAGAAAGCTGTCTTCACAGTTCTCTCTGGACAAGATGTCAATCTCTGACAGATTGGAATTAAAGGTTGTCCAAGCAGCTCAGACATCCCTGGGTTGGCTGGAGTAGAGGCATCATGAAGGTTCACCCCAAGCCCTGACTCAAGGCCAAGGCTTGGGGCATCTCCTGCGGGCTGCTGCCTGCAGAGCAGAGAAGGGGGTTTCCACAGTTGTTTGAGGAATAACGGAAATGGCAGAGCAGCATCAACTCTTGCTAAATGCTCTTTGTTGTGGATAATAAGAAACCATCTCAAATCTCTGGTATTGAAGGATGATAATACTCTTTCAGAAAACTTCTCTCTCTTATCTTGGCCTGGGAACCCTAAGAGAAAGTCATTATCGAGGTTACAGTGTGCTGACATGTAACCTCTCTATTCTCTTCAAGGTTAAGGAAATGGATTTTCTGCTCAAACCCCATTCCGATTAATAGCAAGATGCCTCTAATATGATGATAAGAGCTCTTGACCTGCCAGACAGGCTGGGGCAAGTCATGGACATTGAGTCTCCATTTTCTAGTTGGAATAATCTGCCCACTCATTAGCCTCTCACTGATTTTCTAGTTGGAATAACCTCCCCCTATAAAAACTGACAACCTCGTACCCTGGTGCCTCTCGCCTTCCAAGATGACCCACACTCTGTCTGTGGAGTGTGTTTCTCCCTGAACAAAACTTCTTTCACTTAAAAAAAAAAAAAAAAAAGAGTCTACACTTTCAGTGGAACCCACAGTATGGTTGTGAGGTTCAGCTATGAAGTCATATGTGAACATGATTTGTAAACTGTAAAACACTACAAATATGAGAAATTATTACAATGGGCCACCTGTAAATTACCAATTTTGAAGAAAATTATACTGAATATCATTTAATATCTCTTTAGTGTCTCATAAAACATTTTAGAACCTCTCGATGGTTCAGTGATATAATTTTGAATTTTGCTTGTTATAGTCATAGGCAGAATTCCTAAACTCCTGAGCACAGAAGACTCTCAGGACAGCTTGCAAGTGGTAATAGCAGATCTCACCACAAGATGGCACTATTGATGACAGTTCTTGGTCTTAATACGGAGGACATTTGAGGGGCCCAGGTCAAGAGTATAAAGGAAGCCCGCATGCCACATGTTTTAATTATTTAAAAGTTAAATCAATCTAATACCCAAAGTAAATAAAATGTTTCCTATTTTTAAAAACATATCTTCCCAATGAAATGGAAGGCCAAGTGCAAATTTAGAATTCCGAGATCCTCCAACTTCTGGGTAGAAACAGCATGGCTCAGGGAAGGTGGGCATCCAGCCTCCCTCCCCTCAGCTCCATCCTGCACTTGAAGACCCTGCACACTCATCCACACCCCTGTGCCCCCCACCCTCGGAGGCCAGACTGGAGGAGAGGCCTCTGCCAGCTCTGGAAAGAAGCTCAGAATTGTTGGGAAGACACTTAGGAGGCCCTGGGGACTCACAGCCTGTCTGGAACAGAGGTCAGCTGACTTGCCCATAAAGGGTCACTTAGTAAATATTTTAGGCTTTGTGGGCCATACAGTCTCTGTCACAACTGTTCAACTTTGCCACTGTATCACGAAAGCAGGTGTAGACAATGCAAAAATGAATGGGTGTGGTTCTGTGCCAATAAAACTTAATTGACAAAAATAGGTAGCAAGTTGAATTTGCCCACAAGGCATAGTTTAAAGATCCCTGGTCTGGAAGTTGGGGCTGGGATGGCCAAATAAAACACAGGACATCATGTACCACATGTTCATTGCAGCTCTGTTTACAATAGCCAGGACATGGAAGCAACCTAAGTGTCCATCGACAGATGAATGGATAAAGAAGATGTGGCACATATATACAATGGAATATTACTCAGCCATAAAAAGAAACGAAACTGAGTTATTTGCAATGAGGTAGACGGACCTAGAGACTGTCATACAGAGTGAAGTAAGTCAGAAAGAGAAAAACAAATATTGTATGCTAACACATATATATGGAATCTAAAAAAAAATTGTTATGAAGAACCTAGGGGCAGGACAGGAATAAAGATGTAGACATAGAGAATGGACTTGAGGACATGTGGAGGGGGAAGGGTAAGCTGGGAAGAAGTGAGGGAGTGGCAAGGACATATGTACACTACCAAACGTAAAATAGATAGCTAGTGGGAAGCAGCCGCATAGCACAGGGAGATCAGCTCGGTGCTTTGTGACCACCTAGAGGGGTGGGATAGGGAGGGTGGGAGGGAGAGGCAAGAGGGAGGGGATATGGGGATATATGTATACATATAGCTGATTCACTTTGTGATACAGCAGAAACTAGCACACCATTGAAAAGCAGTTATACTCCAATAAAGATGTTTAAAAAAAAAAAAAAAAAAACACAGGACATCCAGTCAAACGTGAATTCCAGATAAACAACGAGTAATTTTTTTTAGTGCAAGTCCCAAATATTGCATGGGACATATTTATACTAAAAAAATGAATAGATGTTTATCTGAAATTCAAACTTAACTGTGAATCATATATTTTTATTTGCTAAATCTGGCCACCCTAGCTGGGACAGGAGCTCTGGGAGGAGCTCAAGGGCCCAGGGACTCCTTACCCCACAGGGAGGGCCACAGCTAGAGGGGGGCCAGACTGTAGCCTCTAGAGCACAGGTCCCAGGCCACTCCCAGTGGGAAGTACTGGTTTCTTAAGTGACAATGTTTATGCTCTCAAAGAATAGATAGAATGTGTATATTTTGCAACTTAAATAGCTGATTTTGTATAGTTTGGACATTTAATTTTTACTTATTTTTTGCGGTCCGCGGGCCTCTCACTGTTGTGGCCTCTGCCGTTGCGGAGCACAGGCTCCGGATGCGCAGGGTCAGCGGCCATGGCTCACGGGCCTAGCCGCTCCGCGGCACGTGGGATCCTCCCGGACCGGGGCATGAACCCGTGTCCCCTGCATCGGCAGGCGGACTCTCAACCACTGGGCCACCAGGGAAGCCCTGGACATTTAATTTTTAAACAAGTATTTATTGAGTTCCTGCTCTATGCTAGGCACTGAGGGGAAAGCCTAATCCCTGCCTTCATGGGGCTTATACAGGAAGCAGACATCATACCAATTCACATATAAATAAATGGATAATTTCAAATTGGAAGGGCTATGGGAATGAGGATAACAAGGGAGAAAAATAAATTGGGAGGCAAAGCAGGGCCCATCTGAGGAGTGACGTTGGGTCTGAGATATAACGGGGGAGAAGTGGGGTGCCAGGTTGGAGACCCTGAGTTGATACCTGAGAGAGGCCAGAGGAGTGAGGTGCGGAGAGTGGGAGGGGTGGGGCTGGAGGGAGCAGGCTTTGCTTCCAGGGTCCTGTGCGCAGCTTGCATTTACTTACAGTGTAGCAGGAAGCCCCCGCAGGCTTTCAACAGGGAGGCACTATGAGCCAATCCTCATTTTTAAGAACTCACTCTTGCTGTTTCTTCCTGCAGAGAGGATGAGGGCAAGAGCAAGATCGGGGAGGCTTAGCTTGGGGCTGCAGTGGTTCTGGAAAGGGGATGGTGAGAACTGCACAGCTTTGAGAAGCTCGCGCAGGTGGTGGATGGGGAAGGGGGCAGAGAGGGGATTGTCAAGACCGTCTCCTCCTGGGTTTCTGGTTTTGCCGAGATGAGGAAAAGTGGAGGAGATGCAGGAGTGGGAAGAAGATGGACATCACCATCGTTGGCATACAAAGTCGGGGATGCTTTTAATCCTTCCAGGTGGACAAATCAAGTGAGAAGGTGGATACACTTGTCTGCAGCTCAGAAGAGAAGCCAGGCTAGAAATGGAAGGGGCTGGTCGGCGGCCCATGGAAGGCATTTATAGCCAAGAGAATAGCTGGGACATTCTTGGTAAAAAGAGAAAGGGGCCTGGGACAGATCTCTGAGGCACTTCAATGTTTGGAGGAAGATAGACAGCAAAGGAGACAAACAAAAAGAGGGTGGGGTCATAGAAGCCAAACGAAGGGAAGTTACAAAAAGTTCTCCTTCTGACAATTACCAAAAGCATCCTTTCTCCTTTAGCACTTGTGGGGCCCCCTCCTTATCATGTCCTCTCTTACATCATCTCTTTGCTACATTTATGATGATAGAAAGATGAAGCAGATGAAACACATACATAAACAACTATATACAGTCACTCCCATTAGTATTAGTAGGTGCTCACCATTGAAGGAGTGAGTAAAAGGATGAATGGGTGACTTTAAATGAGTGAACAAATATTGTCATCACCCTCCCTTATGATTAGGAAATAGATTTTGAACCTTCCAGAATTTTCCTTAACGCAATGGCAACCAGTGAAGGAAGAGGCTCTCTGAACAAATCCAACATGCGTTGGCATTTCCCAGCCTGGGGTGGTTGTTCACCCATCAGACCTTGGTCAAACACACTGGGCCCGGGAGACTGGGGAAGTCAGTGTCTGTGCTAAGTCACCAGGGTGAGGGGCGCCGTGCGTTGTTCGGAATCCCTGAAGGGAAACCATGGGGTTTCCACAGTTCATATTACTGACATTTCTCATTCCTAGTTAATAACCTTATGTTTTGACCCGTAACAATGTGAAATGCTAACAAAGTCATGAGGAAATTAAAATCCCTTGATGTGGCTTGGAGGCTGCCTGCGTGGATCCTGTCCAGGTGACCAAAGGTCTGCTAGACCCTGGAAAGAAAGAAAGGAAGGAAAATGTCGCAGAGGAAGTAGCCATGTGGTGAAATGCCAACGTACAAGAGTTTATCTAGACCAAAGAAGTACCCTTTACATCAAAGAATTCCAAGCCAAGGGTCACTAACAGGGCTGAGCACCAGCTAATACAAGTAAAATGGAAGTGGATGATTAATAGAAGACCTGGGCTCTGATTGCTATATTGGAACAAAATTCGGTGTGTGGTAGGACTTTACCTTTATTTAGCACTTTACATTTTTCAAAATGCTTTTTCATATATATCAGCTTATTTGAATTTTCCAGAAACCTGGCAAGGTAGGCATGGCAGGGACTAATATTCCCATTTGGCAGATGAACAGGGGGAGAAAGGCTCAGAGAAATTAAACAACTTACCTAAGTTCACACAGCAACCAGGCCAGGTGGTGGTCAGGACCCAGGTCTCCTGAATATGGTTCATTGATCACTGTAGGACAGTGTCTTTCAGAACAATATCAGGTTGCAAAATGAGATCTATACAAAGCCTCAGTGAATCCAGAAAAAATTTTCTGTCCAACAGTTAGCAGACTCCTGTGCTGCTGCACGTCTGTGCCCCACAACATTAGGAGTCTGCAGAAATAGAAGTCATCAGTTAAGACATGGCAATAGAATTCTAAAATAGGTGTCATATGGAAAGCTCACATCACATGACTATTCCTGGAAGGCATGAAGTAAGGCAGCATCAATATCAACTGGTTGCTCCCGGATGTTGCCGTCCATTCCTGAGACACCAGGCTGCTCCGCAGTGTTTCGTTGCTTGTGAAGTGGCATGGAGTCAATAATGCCTCATCTGCTTCTAATCATTTGCTCTATCTCCCTGTTTCTTTCTTTTCCTTTTTTAAATAAATTTATTTATTTATTTAATTTATTTTTGGCTGCGTTGGGTCTTCGTTGCTGCACGCGGGCTCTCTCTAGTTGCGGCGAGCAGGGGCTACTCTTTGTTGCGGTGCGCGGGCTTCTCATTGCGGTGGCTTCTCATTGCGGAGCATGGGCTCTAGGCGCGCGGGCTTCAGTAGTTGTGGCTCGCGGGCTTCAGTATTGTGGCACATAGGCTTAGTTGCTCCGCGGCACGTGGGATCTTCCAGGACCAGGGATCGAACCCATGTCCCCTGCATTGGCGGGTGGATCCTTAACCACTGCTCCACCAAGGAAGCCCCCTCCCTGTTTCTTTTATGGAAACCTGCAGAAGAGTTAACCAGTGAGCTTCAGAAAGTCAACCTGACTCAAGCCTCACGGGGCCAAGCTTTGGCGTAGACAGGCTGGGAGAACGAGAAAGAGGCCAAGGCCTGGCTAAGAATTCTGGCCGGCACAGGGTCCTGAGGTCTAGATTCCAAAATCCTCCAAGACAAGGATTCACTCTTGAGGGCAAAGAGTGAGCTTGGACCTCACTCTTCTGTGTATCCCCTGCACCTGACATAGTCATACTGACGGCACTCATTACGGCGAAATTGAATTCCTCTGAATGGATTTAAAAGGGACAAAGCGGGGAATGCGCTTACTCAGAAAGACACAACTTCTCCTACAAACCCATAAGGAACAGACAGACAACTCATGGAAAACAGGCAAAATAACTGAACAGGCACTTCACAAAACGAATATCTAAATGACCAGTAAGCCTATGAATAGGCGCTCAACACGGTAGTATCAGGGAAATGCTAATTAAAACCCCCTGAGCTGCCACCACAGGCCTATTGGAGTGGCTAACATGAAGGGGACTGACCACACCAGAGCATGTGGGGTCACCAGGAGTCTCACACTCTAGTAACTGGTTTAATTCATGCACGTTGGAAAACCATTTTACAGCACCTACTAAAGCTGAACCTATCCAGCTCCCATGGCCCAGGGTGGATGCCCATTAGCAGAATGTCATACACGTGTGCTCACCAAGAGACGTGAACCAGAATGCTCACAACAGCATTTTTATAATAGCCCCAAACTGGAAATTACCCAAATACCCATCAGCAGTGGACCAGATGAAGAACGGTGTATTTGCATAATTGAATACTATACAGCAAGGAGAAAGAACCAACTACAAGGACATGGTTGAATCTTATCAACACAGTGTTTAGCAAACAAAGCTGGACACCGAAAGGTGCATTCTGAAGGCTTACCCTTACATGAAGTTCAAGAATGGGCAAAAGTGCTCTAGAGTGTTCGTGGCCAGTCTGGTCAGCCTGGAAAGGGTAGTACCTGTGAGGAGGGCTCCAGGGGCACTGGTCAGGTTCTGTTTCTCCTGCCGGGTGCCACTGACATGAGCATGTTCAGTTTGTGAACATTCTGTGAGCTGTACACTTATGATTTATGCATGATTCTGAATATATTTATACTTCCATAAAAGCATATTTAAGCCAAAGAAGAAAAATCTAAAGGAATAAAGGAGCGCACTTCACCAGCGTTCCTAATTCTGCTTCTTCTGTGGCTGCTGTCATCCAACGTAGTTCAGAGAAATGTTCTTTCCCTCTATTATGTCCCATTGCACAACCTTTCTTGGTAGGTTGTCTCTTTTTCCTTCTCCTTTATTTACTTTTCAATTTAGATGTTAGCTCTTTAGGGAGACCTGGTGAGAGGCAATTTTTCAGACTGGCATGGTGTTAGGAACCTGGGTCCATGAAGGGAGACCGAGTCACCACGCACTCTTTGGTGGTAGATTGAATCATAGGAGCGAGAGGCAGGGTTAAATCCCGGAGGCCTTGCATGGGATGCTGCGTAAGAGCTGCCAGCATCAGGCACTGTCAAGTTTACATCTTAGACAGGTATCTGGAGCAGCAGCTGTGTGGGGGTGAAGAGGGACAGAAGTAGAGCCAGAGAGTTAGGTTAGGAGCCAGGGAAGTAAGTTAGATTCAAGCAAGAAATAATATATGTGTTGAAAACGAAGCTTCATTGCTTCCTCCCGTTCTCTCCGTCTTATCTGCATATAGATGATAATAATATAGTGGCAGATGCAACTGCCAGGAAAGGATGGAGGCAAGTGGCTGGGGTCAGATGGGAAGAGGATGTAGCCAAGAGGAAGAGAGGAATGCAGACATCAGTAATTAACTGGGGCGGGGGATTTAACCTAGCAAAGCATCCAGTTAAAAGCTTCAAAGAGTTTTGTTCCTCCTGTGATTACTAAAGCCAGCTTTGATCATTTCAAAATCACATTTTGTTTTTCTGGAGAAGTTTGGTCTTTATTCTTTAAGCAAACATTGATTTATTTCCTCTTTTCTGGGCAAAGATTCCTCTAGTTTAACGGCTCTGGCTAAAACAACCCTTTTTGTGCTCCCAAGCTTCAGTAGCCTGTTGGTGGGAAAATAATATGTTAGTCTTCTGCAGCTACAAAGACAGGTAAATAGGAGGTACAGAATAAACCGTCACACCCGCCAGCAGGTTGGGAGCCAGCAGAAACCGGAGCTGGGACTTTATAAACAGTCCGAGGCAGGAACAGGAACATGGCACTCAGAGAAACCACTCCATCCCTGCAGTCTTTAGAAATCCTTGTTTGCATAACCTGAGTTAATACATCAAGGTCAAAACCCAGACCTTGAAGCTGTGGCAGAATCCAATGGCCTTTATCTGCAACTGCAAATGGTAGGACTCCTTAGTGTGGGAGGTCGGGAGAGTGCTTTCTTGGGGCTTGAGATCCCAGTTTGGGGAAACTCCTGTGAGAAAAGGGAAAAGGAGGGTGGTGCTGAGGGGGTCCCTTGGGCTGATTACGGAGGAGTGCAGCTGACTTCTCTGCTTCCTCCAAGCAGGACTGGTCTGGAGGCTGTGAGTAAATTCCCTCTCGGAGGCTACTGAACCTGCCAGAGAGGCCCAGGCTGCCCCTGGAATGGGGACAGCATCTCAATCACCTATTGCTCTTTGTGTGTTTTAAAGATATTTCTTCCCCCGGGCTTCTGGCTTGGATATATATTTGGCAGCAAAGGCATGTTCGATTAGCATTGGAGGAAGGGCCCTGCTGCCTCATGGGATGGGTCCCTGCTGCTCTCCGGCAGCAAGTGGAAGTGGGGCTGGGACTCCCCACTCCAGCCACCAGGATTCTGCAGAAGGGAGCCACAGGGGTCCTAGGGAGTCCCCTCGCTGTCAGAATTCAAGCAGCTTCTCCCTCCCTGTTGACTAGAGTCCTGCTGTGTGCTGGGCACTGTGATAGACTCCAGGGCACAAACGTGATTAAGATCCTCTCTTGCCTTTGCCTTCACAGAACTCGTGGGGCAGACAAACAGACACATCAAAACCACATGCTAACATGATGGGGTAAGCACATTAACGGAGGGTATTGCAAGGTATATGGAAAATACATATTTGTACAGAATACAAATGCAGGCTGTGTTCATCCTACTGGGAGAAGGAGGGCTGGGCAGGGCAGCAGGGAAAGCCTCTCATGAACTCTTTATTTGTTGAATTAATAACTTGATTAATTTCGAATTAAGAGGTAACATTTGAGCTGGGTCTTGAAGTATAGGTAGGAGTTCTCCAGCTCAAGAAGGGATGGCACCCCAAGCAGGAGAAAACCTGAGCAAAAGGACACAGCTAAAGTATAAGGCAGTGCCTCCCATATGGGATGCCCACATGCTCGGGCACCTACTGCTGTAGGTCAAGGCACACTCAAAGCCCCAGAATAAGCATGGTGCATCTTCCAAAGATGTTTATTTCGCTTAAATATTGGGTAGATTAAGATATATAAGAAGAGATTAAAGTCATTTTTAAATGAATATTATGCAATAGAAGGTAAAATTGGCATCAATTTTTAAGACGAAGCATTAGCCCTCCAAGAAATATTGTGTGGGGGGGTTCTCTCTTCTGCTACAGGTGGAGATCCTGGGGTCTTGGTCTCTCTCATCTGTCGTTCAGGGTACACTGGAGTGAAGGAGGGGAAGCCTGGGGTACACACAAGCGGGGGCTGGGATGTGGTGTGAGGGGGGATGGCGGAGGACAGCAGGGTGCGTCGCTGAGAGCTTCACAGAATATGCAAGTGGTTGGGGCCGTCCTCGTAGGGAGTGGAGAGCCCCCGGCAGCCTGCCTGGAAGGGATGGATACGCTGCTGAGGCTGCACCATGACCCTTACTCCGCAGCCGTGCATCTGGGCAGCACAGCTAACGCACAGTGCCCACCTACTGCTCATTCCCCTGCCCAGAACCTTCTGGGGCTCCTCATGGCGGCTGGGTCATTTCCAAGCTGCGTGCAAAACCCTGCTGCAACATGGAAGAGGAATCGCAAGGCGCCAGGCTGGAGGCGGGCGAGGGTGAGGGCCCTGGTGAGTTGTCAGAGGCCACACTCAGGAAGCACAGGGGTAGCCGATGGTGTCTGAGATCCTCCGTATTCTCTAACCTGCTGCGGCGGCCTCCATCGCTCTCACACCTCTGCCTACCTCTCCATCAAGCTGAATGGCTCACATTCCTCATGCTTTCCTGAAAAGACAGTTTTTGCTCCTTCCGTTCCTTCCTCTAGGAATGTCCCCTGACCCACCTCCTGCTGCTGGAGGGGGTGTGCTTTTCGCTCAAGTAATGCAGGGGGGCCTTACCCTGAGGGTCACTGCGGGCCAGGCCCTGCGCCGCGTGCTTTACATACTCTCTACCCTCTGCCCTGTGAGCAGTTGTAGCTCCTTTTTGGCAGATGAGGGAACTGAGCATCACAGGTGAGCCTGGACCCCCGGGTGAGCGGACTAGGATGTCCTGAGGGGGCACCTTGCCTGGAGCTTGCAGAGGAAGTGGCACCTATCCCTCTCCTCTGGACTCCTCTGCCCCACGACCTCCATCCACCAGTCACCAGGTCCTCTGGGTCCTACCACCTCCTGTCCCTACCCCCACTGCCATCTGCGGTCAGGGCCCCCGTCAGTTCCCTGCCTCCCACCCCCAGCACCGCTGCCCAGAAATCCATCCTCTGCAGTGCGGTCCGGGTGGTGATTCTAAAGTGGAGAACTCAACAGGTCCTGTCTCTGCTTACAGTCTTTCTGTGCTTACCGCTTATTCAACCCCCAAAACGAACTGAGCATCCGCTCTGTGCTGCAGGGGAGGCAGCAGTGAGCAAAACAAAGCCTGCCCTCATGAAGTCCAGCCCCTTCTAGTGCCGCCTAAGAGGTCTGCCAGCATCAGGGCCCGCCTTATTGTGCCCACCCCGCCCCCCGGCATTTCCCACCTCCGACTCGCCGAAACGCCTACGGTCTCACAGACACAGCCGGCTCCTTCTCACCTCCAGGCCTCTCTGCATGCCCTTCCCCTGCACGGGACATCCTTTCCCCACCCATCATCCCGCCACTTGGCTGCTGGCTCCTTTTCTTCCTCGCAGGTTCAGCCTCAAGGTCACCTCCTCCAGAGAGCCTTCCTTCACTGCCAAAGGTATGAGGTGCCCCTACTATGTGCACCTACAGTCCCTTGTGTTTTCTTGACTCTCCGCCAAGGCAGAGACCATGCTTTATTTATTTTCTGTAACTCTGTATGCTCAAGGCACAGCACAGTATCTGGGGCCTCTGTACTGCTTGTTGGTTACATGAATATCGAAGCAGCCAGTCCCGTCTGCCACATCATGTGCGGTGAGACCTCCCCCGGTGTGAACACCCTTAGGGAGCCTGTCCTGGGCATCGAAGCTTCTTAGGGGCCAGTGGGGAAAAGAAATGGAGCAGAGAGACCGTGAAAATGGATGCTAGGCTGTCCTCCTGCCTTCTCCTGATTCTCGTCTCCCCGCTGTCTCCAAACCGCAGTGTGAATCCAAATTCATCGTGAATCCAACCCAGGAGCGCCTGGCTCATTTCGGCATCTGGGTGATGGAAATGGAGGGTTTTTTTCTTGCGGGGCCATTAGGGCTCATCCTTTCTATCAGTTTTGTTTGTTTTTTTTTTTTTCGATACGCAGGCCTCTCACTGTTGTGGCCTCTCCCGTTGCGGAGCACAGGCTCCGGACGCGCAGGCTCAGCGGCCATGGCTCACGGGCCCAGCCGCTCCGTGGCATGTGGGATCTTCCCGGACCAGGGCACGAACCCGTGTACCCCATCGGCAGGTGGAATCTCAACCACTGCGCCACCAGGGAAGCCCCTTCTATCAGCTTTTTATGGAGTTTTCACAGGAATTTGTATCCTTGGGGAAAGTTCTGGGGTCTCTGTGCCTAGATATGGGCTCTAGGAGATGGACGGGAATGAGAGAAGGCGGGACTGCACGGAGTCAGGTTGGGAGGCCAGTGTCCTTCAGTCTTTTCATCCTGCTAAGCATTTTTCAGGTCTGCTGGGTTTGAGCACCTATCAGCAAGGCTATTTTAAAGCACATAAAACCTGAAAGTAAATGGAGTAGGGCTGGGACAGAGGAAGCCTGGTTTGGCAAGGACTGGTCCTCGCAAGTTACGAGTTCCGTTGTCCCTGTAGGGCCCTGCAGCTGGGAGGGCACTGTGGAAAGTCAAGGGTGGGAGGAGTCATGGCCACACCCTCATTCTCCTCCCTCCTCGCTGGAGGGGATGCTCACATTACACACGCAGGGACCTTCTCCTGGTTCTTCCTGGAATCTGCAAGACAGGGGTGCAGGGAGAAGAGCCCTAGGAAGCAGCTAATTTCAGTGTAAGGGAGAGATGCTAACACCCGACTTACCCCCAGCCCCGCTCCAACCCAGAGCCCTACCAGCACCTGCAAACAGATGGCCTCTCCCTAACCCAGGTGGCCAACACCCGGTAGTAGGAAGCTCCTGGCCTTCTGCTCAATTCTCAGCCCACACCCTGAACCATTCTTCCCCACCTGTCCTGCAGTCCCGTTCCTGGTCATCCTGGAACCTGACCTCTGACCTCACACTCTGTATCTGGCTCTGCTCTTGTCCTGTATATCTGACCTTTGATACCGCACATCTGGTCCTGGCCTTTTCTCCCCTCACTGAAGATACTTTGCATTTGTGTCCCACACCACATGCTTTAGAAGGCAAGGAATACACCTCAGACACCTGGGAGAGCAGGCATCTGGCCAGCCGCCCTGTAAGTCCTGGCTTCGCTGTGAGCCAGATTACCATGGTGAGCTGCTGAGCCTCCCCAAGCCTTGGCTTTTTTTTTTTTTTTTTTTTTGAAGTATAGTTGATTTACAACCTTTGCTTCTTTGTTTGTAAAATGGGGATCGTAATAAGATTGCTGAGAGAATCACTGAGCTAATTTACATGTAAGTGCTTAGCAGAGCACTCACACGTGTTAGATAAAATAACGGCTTCAGCTCCCACAACCCTACTGCCCTTCATGAGTGAGAAATGGATACTTACCACACATAACACCCCAAAATACAAACTAAAAATGTTTAGAATAATGGCGCCTTTCTCTGACCTGAACACCTGAGTTCGGAAAAGGGAACCAGAGCTCCAAGGGGAGGCCATGGATTGAGCTGACACAGGGTGGCTGAGGGGTAGGCAGGGGCCCAAGGGGTAGGTCCATAGCTTCCCAGAGGAACCCAGCACACAGGAGAGTGCAGAATCAGCTGCAGTTTGTGCCCCCCAACGCATCAGGGCTGCCGAGGCTGCAGGAGGGCCAGGCGCCGAAGGACCACTGCATACCTGACAAAGCGGGTGAGCATCATTTAGGGCTAAGCAAACAGCACTTTTCGGGTGTGAAAGGTGTCCTGCTTGTGAAGCATGTCCTGGCAAACCCAGGAGAGGTAGGAGGGCACTTTCAGGGGCACCTGCCAGGGTGAAGCAGGCCCAGGTACTGTCCTCTTCCCTTTTACTGAAGTTCGGGCTTGGTTCTAGGGCAGCGAATGCCTCTTCTACAGGTCCGTGACCTCCCTGCTCCTTTCTGAGACTCCTGTCTCCCCCTTGACCACCAAGCTCAGCAATGATGGAAATTCCAGGACCCTCCATAGGTCTCCAGGGAGGACAGGCCCACTCAGCCCAGGGAGGCAAATCGTTAGTGTCATCTCATTAAACTGAAAACTGCTGCTGACTCAGGCTGGCGCTTCGAAGGAGGGCTGCCTCTCTCCTCTGCGTGACCTCCCCTGGGAGCTCCACGAGGTGGGATGAAAACACTCAGGCAGCAAGGGGACTGCGATGAGGGTGTCGGTTGGGATAAAATTTTGACTGCTCCCACAGAGACACCAAGTACAGTGGTTTAAGCAAGAGTCTGGGGCCGGTGTGGGGGCTCCACCGTCTGGGGGACCCAGCCTCCCCTCTCCTATTGCTCCACTATTCCTAGGGTGCTGCACTCACCCTCCTGGCCAAAGAGGACTTCCCACGTGGCCAGTGGGATGCAGGGCTGGGAAGTACAGCTGTGCCCATCATGGTGTGGGTATCCCTTTGGCCAGAATTTAGTCACGTGATCCTTCAAAAAAAGGCTGGAAAACCTTGCTTTATCAGGGGCAGCCGCGTGCTCAGCTAAAATTTGGAGGCTGTCTGCAGGAGAAAACAGATGTGACAGTCTCTTTGACAATGACCAATTCAGAGCCCTGCCCACGGGACTGCACAGGTACAAAGACAGAGCCATGCAAAGCAATGCACAACAAAGCAAGCACCATGCAAACATTTACTCAAGGAACTTTCGTTGGGGAGTTAAAGGCATTGAGGAAACAGGTAAAAGCACTGGCTTTTCCCCCAGGGGGCTCACAGACATAGTGAAGAAAAAAAATCATCTAATGTACTTCCTGCTAGAAAGGAAGCATTTGTTAATGCGTTAACACACACTTCTCATGCCCTTGTACCAGTTCTAGAGAGAGCACAGTAAAGACTCAGGCTCTGCCCTCAAGCTGAGGACTCTTTAGAAGGGGAGACAGACCCCTAGTGGGAAAACTGCAATGTGGGTGTCAGGGCTGTGACTGTGATAAGAGGAGGGAGCCTCTAACACAGCCAGGAGGTCTCAGCAGGACCAAAGAGCGTTGGCGAGGCTTTGGCACCAGACAAGCCCCCAGAGCCTTGGCCCAGCCCTGGGGAACAGCCCCTAAACGACTGGAACTGAGTTTCTCACAAGCTCAGGTGAAAGGATGATCAGAGCTGGATTCAAGCTGATGTTTCAAAGAACACAGAAGAAACAAGCCATTTCTGGCACCCTGGGTCATGCACTAGGCTCTGTCTCCACCAAAGTTTAGCTCCAGGAAGCCACAAGGTCTGGAGGCAGAGCCTGGGAAGATGCCCAGGGGCAGAGGTGGATTCGGAGTATCCTGAGGGCTAACAGCAATTCCTTTGCCTCCCACGCCTTCCAGCACCCCTCCATCTTATTCCAATCACCCAAGAGTTTGATGGCTGTTGGGCAGTGGTGAAGTCAACCCTGGGTAGCCTGAGCGGCCCACTCCTTTTTGAAACTCCCCCAAGGACAGAGTCCACAGTGCCCCAGATAACTTGTCCTGGGTTTTATTATCTCAATGGCCAACCCAAATCACTGTTACTTGAATTAAAATTCATTTTCTTTTACCTGGGCTTTGAAGGGCTAGGACAACAATGGTTCATCAGCCTAAAGCATGAGAAGATGCTTCCTAAGCTGTGAAGACCCATAAAAATAGGAAGTGGTATTACTTTTATCGTATGTAAGATCACATAGCAGGTGAGGTGGAAGTTAAATTTTACTGAATAACCAGGTTGTGTCAGGAACAGTGCTAAGCACGTTACATGTATAAGCACATTATACAGACACATGTATAATGTGCATAAGCACATTACCTCCCTGCAAAGCTACCACTGTTCTGCCGGGTAAGCATTATTTTTCTCATTTTACAGGTGAGACACTGAAGCACAGAGAGGCCCAGTAACTCCCATGGTCACACAGCTAGTCTGTGGCCGAGACTGGACTGGAATTCAAGTCTGTGTGACCCTTTCCTCTCTTCTACAATCCTAGAAGATTGTAATTAGGTCATCCATGACCTTTTCCTCTCTGGGTTAAACTCCAATTTATTTAAATTTTTATTCCTTTTATGATGGGCACTTCATCTTACAGAGTATTTGACAGTTTTCAGAGATCAAGAGCTGTTGTTGATGGCTACAAAGAGATGGACTTGTTTTAGGGGCTTAGTGTATTGTAACCTCTGAGCAGAGTTTATCTTGAGATCCCACTAGTACTGGGGTCTTACAACAATTGCAGCCAGTTTAAGCTGGTAGGGACATGAGAGGCACTTAAAACAAGAGTGAAGACACATATTGTGAATTTTATTGTGTCATGATAAGAAGTGGTTGAATGGCCTTTGAAAGACTTACAATGACATTAACATAGAGTTACATGACGATAGTAGAGATGGTGGCAGTGGAGGAAAAATTTTATCCATCCGTCACTCTGTTCACGCATCCAGATGTCAGATTATGACTGTGTTGGAGACTGGAGCTAGGCACTTCGGAAGACACAAAGTATATATGTGTGTGTGCGTGTGCGTGTGTGTGTGTTTATGTTATGTTTGGGGAAGGGGGAATTATTGCATATATTTGTTATGGTTAATTTTTTTTTTTTTGGCAATGCTCTGCAGCCTGCGGGGTCCTTGTTCCCTGACCAGGGACCGAACCCAGGTCCTCGGCAGTGAGAGCACAGAGTTCCAACCACTGGACCACCAGGGAATTCCCTGTTATGGTTAATTTCTCCTCCTCACCTTCATTAGGCCAACTTTATCCTGTGCTTCTTATTTGTCTAATTATGAGAAAAACATGAGACAAATTCCAATAAAGGAGCATCCTACAATATATCTGACCACTACTCCTCAAAACTATCAAGGCTGTCAAAAAGAAAGTCTGAGAAACTACCACAGTCAAGAGGAGCCTAGGAGACATGATAACTAAATGTAACATGGCATCCTGGATAGATCCTAGAAGAGAAAAAGGACATTGGGTAATAACTAAGGCAATCTGAATAAACTATGGACTTCAGTTAACAATAATGTTCTTTTTCTAAATCACTCCTCAGTTCCGGTTAGGTAATATTGTCATTCCTCATCAAGGGTGGGCCCCAAAAGTTGAGATAAAGAGAGATTCTGAGGTCACAGGTGGTTAGCAAATGTGCGTGAACCCACAGAGGAGGCCTCGGCCCTGCTTGGCCTCCAACTGTTATTTCAGCCTTGGACCCAGCGTCTCTCAGAGGAGCAGGGCTTGAACCCTCGGGCAAGTGAGAATCTAGGGTGCTTGACCAGACTAGGATTTCCCACAGGACCCAAGCCCATCCCAGACCAATTGTTTTAGGCCATTTCTTAAGACAAGCCCTTCACCTCTCAAATGGCCATAGATTTTACTTGGCAAGATTTAAAACCAATCCCCTTCACCTTGTTAAACTCTCCCCTTAATTAGCAGAAGGAGAACTGCCATTATTGGAAGCAGCCTCTCTGAAGCACACTTCCCTCTGTTTGGCAAATTAAAAGCATTTGGATGAAACTCGTTTGTGGTCCCAGTCAATAGCTCCAACCATAATTATTCAGTGGTGCTCGCAGTTTTCTCTGCTGAGAGCCGGCTGGGTGTGCTGATCTGTAATTGTTTCATATGTTGATGCAGGTTTCTCTTCCCATGATTGGGGTCTGCAGCAGATTAATCGAAAGCATCTTTGGGGAAACTGGAGGATGGACTTGCCCGCATCTGAACCCTTTCAGGCCTCTCCATGTCTTTAGGAGTCAGGTGAGCCTTTTGGTTTTCTTGTTGCTACCTACCTGATGCAAAGCCAAGCAGAACTTTTGCGAGACCAGAAATCCTCCCACTTTATAGGATACTCATGTAGTATCAGGCTTCAGATCGTGGATAACGGTTATGCGCCAAGGGACAGTAAGATAAACAAATGTTATTAGATTTCGCTAATTTCAGAATTACTGATAATTTGGATGGGACGTTGATTAATGCTCAAGCAGATCTTTTCCTAAAGGAAAATGTAAACAAAACTGCAGGGGTCGATGTTTAAGATATTTCAGAGGATTAATTCTTTTCAACATCACCTGTCTTTTGAAAGTATGCAGTCACATGCAAGGAGCCGATTTATTCATTCCAAATCCTTCCGGAGTCTACTAGTTGAGGCACTAAACTCCAACCCTGTATTTCTGTATTTCTCTAGACAGTTTACTTAGCTTTGTTTCTTAGTTGTTTTGGGTTTGTATTGTTTTTCTGTAAAGTAGAAATATGACTTACCTTCACATGGGTACCATAAAAATAAATGAAATAAAAGATATGGCAATGACTTTTAAGTCTAAAAAATGCTATGGTCAGTTAATTATTTCACACATTAAAAAGAGTATTTTAAATACTGAGGTTACTTTCCTTTTTAATGTTTTGACTATTTAGGCTTACTCCATGTTCTTGAAAGTGATCAGATCAATTCTTTTAGACAATACAGACTAGATTTGGCTGTATTCCAACTCACGAACAGTTACTAAACAGACAGTCTTTTTACATGAAAAGGAACATAAAACCAATGGTCTCTATGTGAACCCAAGCCTAGGTAGCTCTCACCAGTTAGACTGATTATTAAGTGTTATAAGACACTACCTTGGCCCAAAGGCACTGAGACTCTTCTAGAACATCCTAAGAGTGATGTCATGCATGACTGCCCATTGGGTTCAGTGCTGAGAAGTGCCTCGTAGGAGGCTGAGGATCCAGTCATTTTTCTGTAGGAGAAAATGGCCTGAAGACTGAGCAGGGCCCTGGGCCCATTAAGCCATGGAATCTCTTTCAAATCCTTTTGAAAGTGTCTGGGGTTCACCTCAGTTATCAACACCCTCACCTGGTTTTTAATAAATGCTCACATGCTTGTGGTCCCATACAAAATGAAGCTGCCAGGAACCTAAACCGATCCTACCCATGGGTGACGTCCCTGCATGCTGATCTGAGCCCCCTGCTAAGTGCTGAACATACACTTCACCAACTCTTGGAAGAGCCACATCAGTGCACCTTGACATCATCCGTTTGTTTCCTCAAGAACTGAAGCACCTTGAATGGGGTTCAGGAAGAACCTGCCTTATACCAAATCCCAAAAGCATTCCAGCCTCTGTGCAGGAAGACCTCTTCTGAGTCTGCAGAGATCATTCATAATCATTCGTACTGTGTTTTCATTTTCTCACGTTCAACCTCCGTCCACCACCACCCATTCATCACATTTAAAAAAATTCAATGTGAACAATATTGAATATCTTCTCTGACTCACTCTCTCCTTATGCCACATGAGAAATTAAAGCAAACCCGTCAAAAGTCTCTGGAAACATAGACTCGGTTGGGAATAACTGTCTCTTTAAATGAAAGAGAATGTTGAAAGCTGCTGGTTCCAATCTGAGCACGAGCAATACTTTATCCTGGAAGAATTATTAGAAAGAAAGGGACATATATTTCTGTTGACACTGTATATTAAGTGAACTTTCTAAACCCTCTTTTGTCTGTATTAAATAAATATGCTCAGAGTTTCCTACCATGTCCTTTATTTCTTCTGGTTTTAAATAAAAGGGATTAAGACGCCTAATTAAGACACTGGAGGAAGGCCTGATCAGTTTTGCCAGTGCAAATTAGTTCAGAGGCCCAGAGCTGCTCCTTTCTGTTTGCTGGTATGGGAGGGTTTGTTTGATTTAACATGATTGAGGAAATGAAATATCCCTAAGACAAAGAACCAGTATTGCACTTCTGGAGAGCGGCTGGAGGGAAATTGGAAACTAATGCACATTAGCAGTGGATCCAAAATACAACCAGAAGGAGAAATGTTATTTAGAAGGAAGGTGATGTGACTAGACTAATCCTTTGCCATAGATTGTACCTTCTTCTTCCTTTATTTTCTTAAAGGAACATAAATGAAATAGAATCTAATTTGCTAACAAGGTCCCATGAGCTTGGGATGTTATCTTTCCTTCCTTGAGTACAGGCCAGTTTCTATATGCATTAATTATTACTATTCACAACATCTCTATGAAATAGTTATTATTACCCCTATTTTACAGATAAGGAATCTCATTTTCCAAAGGCAGATACTGACCTAAAGCCAAATAGTCTTTGAGACCCCTGGTTATTGTTTCTGGTTCCATCAACTCTGAGCCATTTGGTAAGCCTGAAGAGAAGAAAGGTCCCAGTCATGGAAAGTAACGGCTTGTCCAATCCTAGTGTTGCATTGGGTTGGGTTCCTATTCAGTGGATCTGGTCAGGCCAGAATAATTCCCCAAGGGCAATGGAAAAGTGGGCAACAGGGAAACCTATAAAGTGTCATCCGTTGAAGTCAAACAACAAAAATGGCCCCAAATGGCCTTCTCTTGTCCCAGTTTGGTCTTGCCTTCTGTATCAGAGCTTATTTTCTCCTCTTCCTTCTCTCCTGGTGTGCACGATTCTGCGCTTACCTACTCAAGACTTTCTGCTCAACTTCTATTCTCAACAGTTTCAGTAGTTTGTTATTTATCTACCTATTTAATAAAAATTCAAATTCTCGTGTTATCTGAGGGAAGGGGAGATGAGGTCTTCTCTGTGGTTGTCTGCTGCATGTGTGGGGTACTAGCACCTGTGTCATGGAGTTGTCTCTTATCCCTCAAGAGTTGAGCCCATTTTATGTCTGAGGTGGCCAATCAGACTTTGAGAAGGAAGAGGATGAAAGATGGATTGCTTTAATTTTTGTCAAGCTAGGCATTGTAATGCAGAGAAAACCCAAATCACCCAGTTCCTACTACATGGGACCTCTATGACCGATGAGCCAAAAATGCAGTACACACATTTGTGCATGTGTGTGTGTGTGTGTGTGTGTGTGTGTATGTGTGTGTGTTTGTATGGCATATGAGACACCAGGAACGTTAAGGCCTAGGTATCGATAGGTAACTCATAATGGCGTAGAAGTGGGTGGTGGCTACGAGAGGGCAAAGTGGTTTTGAAAAATCCATCCATAACTGTGGAATCCAGGAGTCCTGGAAGAAACACTCACAGAATCATAGAAGCACTGATTTCTTTGGTTATCTTGTGATGTCTGGCAAAGTATCAAGCCAGGGTTGATAGTCTTCCAGGTGTGAATTGTTTTAAGAGTACCCAGGATTTGCTTTAATCAGGTGTAGTGAGACACACAAACATGGAAATGACTGTCATGGAGGAAGAAGTTCTTTTTACTCACAGACCCCTAGAAGTGCGAAGTGTGGTATGCCATGCAGGGGGGCCACATGGGGAAGCACCAGGGTTGGTCAGGAGGAGCAAGGGAAAAACATGGCAAGAGCCTCTACTGTGGTTCCTCTAGAAGGAATGGGTGAGGCAGAGTAAGCAGGCTTAGGGTTGTCTAGTCTGAATAATTTCTCAGGCTTTTGGGTGTTGAGGCTGTCTCTAGTTCGTTGGTACCTGGCCCTGGGGTGATTAGGGCAGGACAATAGTGGCCCTGAGTGTGAGAGCTGAACAAAGATGGTGGTTCAGGGTATGGGCTCTGGATTGATTGGTTTGTATATGAAAGGTGCACTCACAGGTGAGTTGCTCACTATCTCTAGGAACTGGCTAGTCCTGGGAGGGACAGTCCCTCCTGGGTCAGCAAGACCCCAAGATGTCCAAACACCAAAATATAAGAAAACTAAAAAACACAGTAATATAATACATGCATGTAGAGTTGTACTTCCTGCAATTATGAAAGGCAGAGGAAGGGCTACAGGGGTATTTGTCTCATGTATGTTGGGGGGACCTTGACAATAATTCTTCATTGTCCAAGAAGGTTAATGGCAGAGGGGAAAACGCTACTTTTTTGTTTTTTTTTTTTTTGGTAAGAGTACAATTCAGTAGTTTTTAGTATATCCACAATTTGTGTAACCATCACCAATACCTAATTCAAGAATATTTTCATCACCCCCCAAAAGAAACACCTTACCCATTAATAGTCACTCCTCACTCTCCCTCCCCGCCCCAGCACCTGGCAACCACTGATCTACCTTCTGTCTCTATGAGTTTGCCTCTTTTGAACATTTTATGTAAATGGAATCACACAATATATGATTTTTTGTGTGTCTGGTTTCTTTCACTTAGCAAAATGTTTTCAAGGTTCATCCACGTTATAGCATGTGTCAGTACTTCATTCCTTTTTGATGTATTCCTAATGATATTCTGTTGTATGATATACCACATTTTGTTTCTCCATTCATCAACTGAAGGACATTGGGTTGTTTTTACTTTTTTTGTTATTTTGAATAATGCTGCTATGAACATTCATGTACAAGTTTGTATATGAATGTATATTTTCATTTCTCTTGGATATATTCCTAGGAGTAGAATTGTTGCATATATGCTAATTCTATGTTTAACTTTCTGAGGGACTGCCAAACTGTTTTCCAAAGTGGCTGCAGGAATGATGTATAAGTCTTCCAATTCTACCATATCATTGTAGACATTTGTAATTGTCCATCTTTTTGATAATAGCCATCATAGTGGGTGTGAAGTGGTATTTCATTGTGGTTTTGATATGCATTTCCCTAATGACTAATGATGTTGACCATGTTTTCATGTGAAAGCTCTATTTAATATGCTAGCTTTTTCTTTAATGCACAGAGAATGTATAGTAACTAAGGAAAAACTAAAAAATAAACCAAAAAGGCAATAAAAATCATCCTTAATTTTAGAACTCAGAAATAATTATTAATAATACTTTTAAGTATATTCTTTTCAGATTTTTTTCTAAGAAAGACTATTTTAAAAATCATTCCATATGTACTATTTTCTAATTTATCTTTTTTCATTTAACATACATTGTGAACTTTGTTCCATGTTAATACCTATTTTCTATAATATCATTTTTAATGGCTGCATATTATTCCCCTGCATTCTTTTACCAGGATTTATTTACCCAATCCACTATTTTGGCGGGTCTGGATTGTTTTTAATTTTGTGCTAAGACAATTTGGCAAATAACCTCCTTGTATTCAAATCTTTGGATAAATAGGTTATTCGTTCTTTAGTATAAATTTCCAGAAGTGGAATCTCTGAGTCAAACAGCATGCAAAATACCAGTGCTAAACTTGTGTGTCATCGAATTGCCAAACCCTGTGCTTCGCTGAGTCCCAGTTTCTAGTTCCACTTCAAACTTGAGACCAAGGACATGTCTGGCCAGCTCTGTTGATTAGAGAATGGAATAAACAAAGCCAGGACTGTGGGTGTGCTCTCTGCCT
This sequence comes from Aethalodelphis obliquidens, assembly GCF_003676395.1. Classification (NCBI taxonomy): domain Eukaryota; kingdom Metazoa; phylum Chordata; class Mammalia; order Artiodactyla; family Delphinidae; genus Aethalodelphis; species Aethalodelphis obliquidens. The sequence goes on along the minus strand of NW_020837954.1, from coordinate 39,209,048 downwards.
GATGAGACTGGAGTACTCTTTTCAGCCAGTTTATGAATGTCCTTCCTTGATCATGAGTCAGCAGAAGGAGGGAATGTGGCCATCTTAGGGTATTTCCTTCAGGTCTCACTCAAACATCACTTCCTGGAGGAGCCCCCCTCCCTCACCTGCTAAGACAGGCCAGGGGGTCTTTGTCTACCTTGGCTGTGACCCAGAAGCTCTCTGAGGGCAGGCACGGTGTCTAACTTGCTCAATCGTTTGTCTGCAGCATCTGCATAGCACCAGGAGAATGCATGTGTGCTGAATGACTGAATAAAAAAATGAATTAATACCACTGAGAGAAAAAAAACGAAGCAAGACTTAGTCATGTTGAGCTGGACATAAAGGGAAGCGCAGCTATGACTGATGACTGCAAATAGAGACAATAGAGTGGCCAACTGCGCCATCTCTCTGCCGGCCAAGAAGAAAACGGAGGGAGCTCACACAATTGCGTGCCCACTGTGTGCTCCGCATACACCCTTGTATTTAGCCCTCATGACGGTAACACCTATAGAGTAGGTCTTATTACCCCCATTTTAGAGATGAGATCACTGAGAGCCAGAGAAATTCTATTCTTCTCCCAAGATCTCACACCCATTAAGAGTCGGCACCACACACCAGATCTGCCTCCCTGCAGGGCCCCTCCCTTCTCCACTATAATGTCACATTCCATTTATTCCAGAAAACTGAGAACCAAACCTGACCAGGTGTCACCTGAGCAAAGCTATAAGACCTTATATATAGCTCCAAATGCAACCAACATTGTCCCAAAATGACTCCATGGAGATGCCAAACTGGAGATGGCCTGATCAGTCTCAAAGGCCCTTGCCCTGGGAGGCCAGTTCTGCTGATGCTCCTGTCAGAGGGGCACTTATTTTAGGACCCGGGTCGCAGTGACTCCCAGAGCTGATGGTAGGGGTAAAGCGCAGGCTGCCCGGTCACCTCACAGCAGTCAGGAAAGCGATATATCTGCCAGCTAATTTTAAGAGCTGCTTTCCCTTCATGTAGATTTGTGACTCTCCTGGGCCCTGTAGGCACATTTAAACAATGAAAGGAGATTAACCACTCAGTCAGAGACATTTTTAACATCACCACCGTAGCATTGACTTTTTCCACTTCAAAAGGGCCACAAAGTACACCAGAAAAGTTCTCACCCTTCCGCTGGTCCGCCTGGGGAAGTCAGTCCCAGCTTCCCGCGTCCAGTCTCATAGCAAGACCACTGAGTGAGTTTGAGCCTAGCAGAGCCAGGCCAAAGTGGCCCACTTTGGAATCACCCAGGAGATCTTCCCCCCTTTAAATGGAGATAAGTGTTTCCTGCCCAACCACAGAGCAAAGAGTGAATTTGGCCAAGATGCGGCCAGGCCTGAGGTGGGCCATCACTACCCCCTCTCCAAGAGAAGCGTGAGGCCAGGCTGGCTTTCCTTTTGAGTTCCAGAGTCTCAGATCCACAATTACTTTTTTTGAAATTTGGGGGCATGTACACTAACCCAGTTTATTGACAGGTTTTCAAGGAGTTATGAGCAGAGTCCCAAGGGTTGGAGGTAGGGGTTGATGAGACCCACATGCCTCAGTCTGGCAAGGCTCTTTGAAGTCTGATCTGAGACCAGAATCCGGGCTGAATGCAGCTGGGTGGGACTGGAAGAGAGAGTTGCAGAGATCTGCCGCGCACCTTGCCCTAATATTATCAGTGCTTTGTAATTTTGGCAGCTTCAGGATCCTAAAATGCTGAGTCTCTTCCTCAGGAGCAGAAAGGAAAAATGGAGGGAAACCAAATGAGAGGTTTAAGCAAAGCATGGTTTTTAATGGATTGATTTTCTGCTGCCTCCAGTCCCTTCAATAGAATATATTTCTATGAACCATTACACACAAGTACTCATAGAGAACAATTATAGTCATGACCACATAAACCTCCCTGATAGAGGCAAGGTGTAGCCCCCGAAACTCCCTAAGTAAGCTGGGGAAAGAGTAGGGAACAAATGATGAACTCTTTAGGGCACTTGTAATTATGAGAAGAGAAATTATTCTTATTTGTCTTTAGGATTTAGAGATACACAGGCAGCCACCATCTTGGCTCTGTCGTCTCCAAACTTTTTGATTATTCATCCTACCTATAAAAACGCTTAAGCCTACATCCCCAATATGTTATATGTGATATGCATGCCCTACCATACTCATTTGTTATGTACATTTTACAATATACAGAAGAAATGGAAATTAACATAGAATCAGATAGAAATCAATAGACATAGCTGTTATAATATTCTCTTCCTTCATCTCAAAGGATCCTCTAGGTACATACCATTTGGGAGACTTTTGCTCTAAATGTCACAGAGTCTGTATTGGTTTGCTAGGGCTGCCCTAGCAAGATACCAAGACTTGTTGGCTTAATCAACAGAAATTTGTTTTCTCCCAGTTTTGATGGCTGAAAGTCCAAGGTCAAGGTGTCAGCAGGGGGTTTCCTCTGAGGCCTCTCTCCTTGGCCTGCAGATGGCTGCCTTCTTGCTGCCTCTTCACATGGTGGGCCCTCTGTGCACGCACATCCCTGCTGCCTTTCTGTGTGTCCAAATTCCCTCTTTTTATAAGGGTGATGCCAGTCAGATTGGATTAGGGCCCACCCTAAAAGCCTCATTTTAGCTTAGTCGCCTGTTTAAAGGTCCTAGCTCCAAATACAGCCACATTCTGAGGCACTGGAGTTAGGGCTTCACATATGTATTTTGGGGACACAACTCAACTCATAACAGAGCCTCTTCCTGATAATAGTCCGGTGGCCTCCACAGGAAAAAGGAAAGCATGATGTCTGACACTGGGACCGAGGGGAGGGCTCTTGGGGGCTGTTCTCAAGCCATTAGCTAACCACTTGCCTCCTGGCCCCCTAGGGATAATGTTGCCCCTGTGGTATAACTGTAGGACCACCTTTCCCAGATACCAAGGTTGGTCCCTCTAATATCAGGTAGTATCAGGCCATTGGCTGACTTCCCAGAGATGACAGATCACTTGCTCCCCAACCTCAAAAAGGGGAAATGCAAGGGAACCCTCAAGAGTTTTGAACAGGGCTGGGCTGTCCTCCCGCAGACTCTACCAGCTGTGGAAGCACTAGCCAGGACACTGGGGAGTCTGATATTGGAGATCCAGTGATGAGTTAGTCCACAAAACTCCTTCCAACATGGTGAGAGGGTAGGGGTCATATGCAGGGCTGGTCCTTGGCAATACTTTCAAGGAGTGTCCTTTTATGTACTCTCTTCCCTCTTTGAACATCCTCTGCCCTCACATTTTTCACGGCTATCGCTATAACTCATGGAACTCCCCAGTTCATATCCCTAAGTTTATTCCTTTTTTTTTTTTTTTTGCGGTACGCGGGCCTCTCACCGCTGTGGCCTCTCCCGTTGCGGGGCACAGGCTCCGGACGCGCAGGCTCAGTGGCCATGGCTCACGGGCCCAGCCGCTCCGCGTCATGTGGAATCTTCCCAGCCTGGGGCACGAACCCGTGTCCCCTGCATTGGCAGGCGGACTCTCAACCACTGCGCCACCAGGGAAGCCCTATTCCTATTTTTTTAAGAGACTAAAGTGGAGTGGGGAAAAACCAGTCCAAAGCAATGAATCTCTAATGTTGGGATTTTGGACACTGAAATTGTAGGTTAGGAAATACATGAGGATAGCAGAAACCTTCTTGACCTTTCAAATCACCCCTTGGTGAGAGATACTGATGCTGGCTGTTCCTGTCATTTAAAAGCTGCTATTTCCTCTGTGCAATAGCTCTTGTCCATTGCTTCCAAAAGGGACTTCAGTGAGAAGGGTTAGAACCTGACTCCAGATGGTACTGATTCCAAGCTAGGAAGCAAGTTGGAGCAGTGACCTCCTGGATGGGAGGGGATGGGGGGGGGGTCACAAGGGAACAGATAAAGGGAAGATAGGGCTTAACGGGAGGTTAAGACAAAGCCTCTGGCATTCTACCACTTGGGTCTGCTGCTTCCTACTGGCTATTTACTCTATGCCTCAGTTTCCTCATTTTAAAATTGAGATAATTCTGGTGTCTTAAATGAGAGAACACCAGTAAAGTGCTTACCACAGTGCCTGACATATAAGTACCAACAAACGTCAGCTACTTCCATTAATATGCTTTTGCCAAATCCAAAGACCTAAAATAAGGCAAGTACGCAGCAAGCTTATTCCTCTTCAGAAGTGATGGGACCTGTGGGATGAAGGACCTCTGGTAACGATTTCTTCCTACCACAGAATATATATATATGTGAAGTTAGGATTTTGAATTATCTACTGCAGGGTAGCAGAGGCTTTTCAGGGCAAGATGGAACAAGAGTTAACAGGCAAATGCTTATTTTTAGTTCCTAGCAATGCTGTGAAGAGATGAGGTGAACTCTGTCCAAAGACTTTAGCACTGGACGTGATGGTGATAATGAGAGGGAAAATTGGCCAGAAGAATTTTAACCTTGAAATCAAAGCTCAGACCCACGAGCCTTAAGCTTTTGAGGATCATAAACCCCTCAGAGACTCTGAAAGCTAGGTGTGCTCTTCCCAGAAAAACCTCACCGGCAATAAAACTCTACGTAGAATTCCAGAGTGACCCTGGACCCCTTGAAGCCCATCCATGGATCCTGAGGGAGTCTGACCCCAGATTAAGAATCTCTTGTAGGAGAAAGAAAAGCCGGCAAACTGACAGAGCTGATGTCAGGAAAGATCTGGAAACAAATGCATCAGGGTCAGATGCTGAGTCAGGCACCAGATTCCTGAGGAAGCCCTCTGGGGAGCTGCCAGGCCCTGCCATGAAGTTTGCATTCAAATGTGATCCCCTCTGTGGATACAGAGTTACATGAACACTTAAACCAATGGTGTGTACGGGGCCCTGAGGACCAAGGTGGGCAGTGGGCTGTACACAGAAAGGAGGGGACAACAGAGAAAGGGCTGAGCAGGACATGGCATCCAACCCCCTTTGGTGGAAAAACCTTCTTCTGTGACCCCAGGAGGGCAGGAGGGGGGGACAGAGCAAACATGAATGGTGACAGAAGCAGACGTTACAGAGCCTCCCTCCAGCCCCTGTCACTGCTCTGTACAGATGTGGGGTTCCCAAGAATCACCCTGGATCGCTCGCTCTCTCCCACCCTACTTCCTGGTTACCTCTCAAGTCCATCTCCTTCGTGCCTCTGAACCACGCCACAGCCCTCATCACTCACCGCCATCACTCTGCCAGACTCCTAGGGTCTCCCTGCCGCCTCCCCCCCCCGCACCCTGTCCTCTTTTCTTTACGCCCCACACTGCAGCCGGCATGCTCTTCCTCAAGGGAAAATCTGATTGTGCCCTCAGAATAACACGCTGCCTCCTGAATACAGCCTCCCGCATACAGCCGTGATGCTCCGGTCCCCATCCACCCACAGGCGCCTGTGTCTGAGCACCTTATGGTCCAGCCTCTCCTCAGACCTCCCAGGACCTCAGCCGTGTCCCCCCAACCCCCAGGCCTGCCTAACCAGCTCCCACTCGACCTTCAGGTCTCCGGGGGACATCCCTCGTTTCCTCCTTTAGGAAGTCTTCCTACCCTCCCCTCCACCCCCGACATCTCTCACCACAACCTCAGACTCCAGCCAGCAGAACTATTGATCCTGTGGTCCCCTCACAGTGCGTTCTTCTCGGCTCCAGGCCACCTCCCCCTCCTGCCTCAGTGGCTGGTGATGGGCCCAGACAGAGCTGCTTCCAATGCCTACCCCAGCCTCCGGGGGCTGGTCATGCCCTCCACGGGCCCTCAGCCCCTGGATCTCTCCCAGCAGAGGTCTTGCCTCACCTCCTACATGCTCTTTCTGGGCTGAGCCTGTGCCTTGGGCTGTCTTGTAGAGTCCCGGGTTCCTGCAAGGATGAATGGATTAATGCACTGACACACTTAAAACAGTGCCTGGAAAACGGTGGGCACAAGAATTGGTTGTTATTGTTGTTTCTGGTGTTAACATCCTGCTCATCATATGATCATTTACAGCTATAGTCTCAGCACCTGACATGTGGTGGTAGCATCCAACAAATTTTTGTTAAGGGAATGAATGGATGATAAAACTGTGTATCATTGCAGTCATCTTTGTACTTTTTATTTTTGTTTAAATGCTTTTTTAAAGAATCACTTTATGCTCTTCAAAATACACTAGGATAAGGAATCTGGACCCGGCAAACCTTGAAACTGAGGTACAGAGAGGCTGGTCCGTAGTTACAAAAACTGCCGGCTGAGTCTGGGGACAGAGCACAACAGATCCAGGTCCTTGCTGCCCTCTCCCCCTTCAGAACTAACTTTCTAGGAGAGTTCGGTGGGGGTGGCCCACCTTCCAGAGCTCCTCCTCTCCTGACCCTTCTTTCTCCAGCTCGGGCTGCTGCACAGAGAGGAAGGGGGAGGGGGGAGCACATACACTCGGTTGAGATTTCATTTACTTGCGTTCATTTGTGTCACTTAATTATTGCGGTCTTGGGCCGTTTCTAATAAATGTGTTTTCCTAACCCACGGCCTCTGGGCTACCCTTCTCACCATATCTATTATGACTGAGTGGCTTCTTGGGAACCAGAGTGACCTTCTCCTCCGAACTGCGAGCTAAGTAGGGCATACTAAAGAGCTTCCTGCCATCCGCAAGAGGGATGTGGCGTGCAAGTCCCCTGTGCTCTGGTGACCAAGGCTTGTCGTTTCACTGACTGTCACCTGCCGAAACAATGGGCCCGGGAGCTTATACAACGGTGCACCCAGCTGCAGCCCAGCGAGGAGTCAAACCACAGCCTTAGGAAGGGGCAGGAGCCTGCTTGTGGCTTTAAATATTTAGGCAACTGGAAAAGCCATCCATCTTGATCTGTTGGCTTCTCCAGGGGGATGTGAAGGTGCCGAGATTACATTAAGCAAAAACAGCTCCACCCCGGAGACAATTTAGATCCTAGGTGTTTTCCACCAACATTCCTATTCAAAGAGAATTCAGTGCCTGTACAGGGTTTTACTTCCCTCTGCTCAATACTTTGAGTTAAAATTCTTCTTTTCTTTCCTGCCCTCCAAAATAGATCACACTGGGCAGCAGAAGCTGGGTATTTAATTGCAAACTCCACAAACAAATGAGCAGCTGTCTTTGTACTGACAAATGCATGTCTTTTGTCTTTCCAGACGCTTCAAAAAGAAATGCACAGTGAACAGAGAACTGTATGCTTTTTGGGAAACAGATTTACCTTCTTAATTATGTTTTTACTTGCCCTCAGATTAAAATTAGTTTGCCTTGCCTGAGCTGACACCAGCTTGAGTGGAGAGAGATGGTTGAAGAGAGACCTAGGGAGGGAAAACGAATCTGGTAGGAAACATCTGCTGCTGGGATTCTGTGAGGAGGACGTCTCTGTGGACCTGCCTCAAAGAGCTGAGAGTCACCTGAGGTCACCACCACTCCCTCACTCACACAAAAGGTATTTCTAGGGTAGGTAGCAAAGATGTCACTCATCAGTTTTCAGGGGGAATTGTCCCGGCTCCCTGGGGACAGGTGTCTCTCCAAACTCACACATCCTCAGGATTAGTCTGTCAGTGGGGAAATGGAAATCTGGGCCCTGGTCTCCATGCTTGGACAAGGATAGAGACTCGACATTCTGCTCTAAATAAGAAACAGACACCGAGGTTGGTGCTGGCAAAAGAGGAAAACTGTGGGTCAAAGACAGGCCTCGTCACAGCAAGCCCCAAAATCCTCATGCAGCAGACAATACACTCAGCAAAGAGAGGTGTGGTGTGCTACCTCCAGCCTGTCACTTTCCAACCTGTGGGCTGATTTTAGAAGCTCTAGCAGGGGGGCTTCCCGCTTCCCTGGTGGTACAGTGGTTAAGAATCCGCCTGCCAATGCAGGGGACGGGTTCGAGCCCTGGTCCAGGAAGATCCCACATGCCACGGTGCAACTAAGCCCGTGCGCCATAACTACTGAGCCTGCGCTCTAGAGCCTGCAAGCCACAACTACTGAAGCCCACGCGCCTAGAGCCTGTGCTCCACAACAAGGGAAGCCACCGCTATGAGAAGCCCACGCACCACAACGAAGAGTAGCCCCCGCTCATGGCAACTAGAGAAAGCCCGTACCGCAACGAAGACCCAATGCAGCCAAAAATAAATTTATTAATTAATTTTTTAAAAAAGAAGCTCTAGCAGGTAGAGACACTATAGGTGTTTCTGGGTCTGCAAAACTCACCATGGGAAGCTTCTTATGAAATCTGAGCAATAAATAACTTCCATTTCATTAAACCACTGATATTTTGGGGTCTGTCTTTTACAGTAGCTAGCTGTAACTTAAATAATGCATCTTCATATTTATGAGGTGACAGTGACAGATTTTCCTCGGTTACAGTTTCCTCCTCCCTTCAATAACCCATATTGTGAATCCAAAAAGATACCTTCTTAGTAAATAGAAATTAGTTCACTGGTTTTGGAAAACAGACAAGATACTGAAAGAGAAGGTTATTCCTTCCAAGAATATGCTGAGAAAAGGAAGGCAAGTAAAGAGAATCTTGAAAGAGATTTTAAGCTTCTTAGTTGGTAAATAAGAGTGATTCTATAGGGCTTCCCTGGTGGAGCAGTGGTTAAGAATCCGCCTGCCAATGCAGGGGACACAGGTTCGAGACTTGGTCCAGGAGGATCCCACATGCCGTGGAGCAACTAAGCCTGTGCATCACAACAACTGAGCCTGTGCTCTAGAGCCCGCGAGCCACAACTACTGAGCCCGTGTGCCACAACTACTGAGCCTGTGCTGTAAAGCCTGCAAGCCACAAGTATTGAGCACGTGCTCCACAACAAGAGAAGCCACCACAATGAGAAGCCCGCGCATCGCAGCAAAGAGTAGCCCTAGCTCACCGCAACTAGAGAAAGCCCGCATGCAACGAAGACCCAACACAGCCAAAAATAAATAAAATTTTTTTTTAAAAAAAGAGTGATTTTATAAGCCATTTCTTTATGATGCTTCCAGTATACTTGGAAGGTAATGAGTGGTGGGAAGTGACATTCCCATGTTATAAAGGAGAAAGTGAATGCTTCACTTTGCTGAGAAATCCATCAAATCAAGGCTGCTGGTTTGTGACTCCCCTTCCACTGGTGAACGAGCTTTTGCAAACAAGACTAGTGACATTAGCATATCAAAGGAGGTGGGCACAAGGCTCTCCTCCACTGTGATCACACAAAGAGAAAGCTCACACTGGAATCACCACTCTCCCCACAATCCTTTCCCAATTTACATTCTAATTAGATAAATTCTAGCATAGGTGAGATAACAGAGAATGAAGCCTCAGCTCCATGCCAGAAGAATCATCAGAGACGTTGTAAAGAAATGGGGTGAGGGGAATCGAAAAGGAAGAAAAGAGGTGGACAGAAAGAATGCTTCTTTCCCTTGCACAAACCATCCCTTGAGGGATCATCACGAGGTCCAGGGGCACTGGACGCTCAGCTCTCTGTGCAAACGAGTCTTTAGTGGGTACCTTCCATCCCTATATCTGCTGAGATTCAGATGGGGTGGGAGTAGTGAGTTGGGAGGGTACATGCCAGGCTGTTTGTTGGCATATTTTACCTACATTATCCTACCCAGTCTCTGTGCCCCTCACAGCCAGTCACAGCACTGCCCAATAGAGTTCGCACAATGATGGCAATGTTCTATAATTCTGTCCAGTATGGTAGCCACTAGCCACATATGACTACTGAACACTTGAAATGTGACTAGTGCAACTAAGGAATGACATTTTTTATGTTGCTTAATTTTAGTTAATTTAAGATTAAATCACCACATGTGGCTAGTGGCTACCATACTGGACAGCAATGTGGATTAAGGTGTTGTGAGGGTACCAGTGGAACTATAGCTCACGAGGAGGAAGGCCAAGCCCATCAATGGGAACTGCAAATATTCTTGGTAAAACTCATCTAAAACACATTGTTGGAAAATAAAGTTACTGGAGGAAAGCTCAACTCATAAGGAAATTCTACAGACAATTCTTGTGTCCCTCTCTGTTTCTCTCTTTGGTCCATCTTGGGTTGCTAAGAAACAGCGGGTCTGGGAAATTATGCAAACATGGACCTTGAGTCCTACAGGCTGGCACAGGAATTAGCGTTATTTAATCTTTACCAACAACCCTATGAGGTAGCTACTATCTCTATTTTTCAGATGAGCAAACTGAGGCCTGGAGAGTTTGAAAAATTTGCCAAAGACACTCAGCTAGTATGTGGCAGAGCAGAGATTTCTACCCAGATCTATCTGTTTCCAGCATATTCTCAACCATATGCATAAATGTTCCATAATTCAAGCCACAAATGTGCTTTTCTCCTCCAGTTTCTTGCACACAAAACATCTGGCCCCCTGATTGTTCTCTTTCATTTCCCCTTCATCACTGGTTTGATGCTAAGTAAAAGAAGTTTCTGGTACCACCCAGCATTTGCATTGCACTTTACAGTTTATAAAACATCCTGACATTCATTTGATCTCCCCATGAAACATATGAAAAATTATTATCATTTCCTTTGTTACAGGGGGAAAATGGAAGCTCAGAGAAGCTAAGTGACCCCACAGCTAGACAGAGGTGAACTCAGGGCTAGGCTCCAACCCTTCTGACTGGGAGGTCCCAGCTCTACCCCTGCTCAAAGCTGTGCCTCAGGCCCAAGTATGTGTCAGAGAGACTCTGGGGCAGGCGGTCAACCTTCACAGAATAATAATGACCACTTCACAGAATAAAGTTTTTTAAATACATAAAATCAAATACATGAGGTTTCAAAGGAAACCAATTTTATTGAAATAGAAAAATGTTTTTAATCATGTGTGTGATACAGTGTTATACATGTGCTTCGTTATTAACCAGTTCTAGTAGCTGGTCTAATAACTTTTACAATTTCAAAGCAGTCGTTGGTATAAGTGATATTTTAAAGTCTGTGCAACAACAGTGATATCGTATGAAGATACCTTTGATTTCTGACAATAATGACACAGATACTGCTTATGCCGTTGAGGGCTTGTGGCTCACATTTATAATTGAAGAAAATAACTTTAAAGATGAGTGAAAACAAAGATTAATATTTTTCCATCTCAGTACACAGAATCTTTGAATTCTATCCATGAATTCTCTGGGACCACACACTTGGGACTTATCAATGTGGGAATTCAAAATCCTCAGACTGGATCCTCCTTTCCAATGTAGGCAAATAGTCCACCTGTAAGGTGCACTGAATCATATCCCTAAGCTCCCTCCTATAAGATCAGGGAGGAAATCTGAGATTGCTGGCTTGGATTAAGCAGGGAGAATCAGAAACATTTTAGTGGCCATGATGGTCAACTTGGGAGCTCAACTTCAGTATGTTCTTACTACATACTAGTACCTGGGAGTCAGAGTTTTCTATGTGCTCCATGAAAATGACCATGAGCATCCCAACCATCCGTCTTATATCCATGTGGCATCTTCCTGCCCATGGCTCAGGGAAGTATGTCCAAGTATATCCTCAGATAGTCAGAGGCTCGTGGTTTCTTCTTTTATTTTCATTTTAAGCCTTCACTTCCATAACTGATTCTGACAATCTCATTTTGATAGTTCAGAGAATAGTATTAATATCTCTGCTTTATAAATGGAAGAAATGAGATACAAAATGATTGAGTGACTGATCACACAGTTTCACTGCAGGACTCCCAACTTTCAAAATGCTATTCACTATTTAGAAATTCGAGGGGGCGAGGTGGAGAAGGCAGACACACGGGAAATGAGGCCAGGTAAACCAGGCCAGCTGGTGTGCATTTTACAAGAACGTGCTCCAAGTTCCCAGAGTAAACACTTGAAAGGGAGAAAAGAGGGAAAGGTGACCCTGAAGATTTGTCATCTCAAATTTCACAAATCACACTGCAGATGGTGGCGTGCCCAGACCTTACAGCGGCTCTTGGCTAAAAGACGATGTTGGAAGTCACTAAGCCCTCCTGGACAGATTTATAGTCATTTCTTGATGTACTCAAGCAGAGTGACTGGTTGTCCCAAAACATTCCAGAAATCACATAGAAGAACAAATAGGGAAATGGCATTTATATGAGCTCACCTTTGAGTAAATCACTTTATTATTTTTCGGAAATATCATATGATGGATGAGAAAATCACTGAAAGCCTGTTTTACCTTTCATCGTTAGTCTTAGCCCATTAACTAAATGATAAACAAGGATTTAATTAAAAGTCACTGTCAGATTTAAAACTCATGACACACACCAGAAATAAGCTCAGTAGTTGAAAGGATCACAGTATAGAGGAGCAGGGGGAATTCTGAGAGAGTTATTAAACGGGAAACTCATTCTCAACAGTGGAGAATCCCCCAATACTTGATTTTAACCTGTCAAGGATCCTTACTTTGCTTTTCATCTAGTGAGGGATTTGGAGGTTCTCAAGTATGTGAAGCAATCTCTCACGCCCTGTCCTTTTACTTCTCTCTCTGGGCATTTAGTAAAGAAAGTCTGGAGATAAATATGGCCATATATTTTGTGTGTGATGTAAATAAAAATCAAAATGTCTTTTCCAAGCTTGGTATACAACTGTTACCAGTGTCACTTCTGAAATTCCTTCAGGATTAAAGTGACACAGCCTTTTTGGAATTCAACAGGAGATACAACACTTCCAAGCTTTAACCACAACGAAAGTAATACTTCATACCCACAAGAGGTGCAGGGGAGGTGGGATGGGAGAAATACCAAGGATTTACTCAGTGGCCTGGGAGGTACTTGTCATACTTGCCAAAGTGCAGAAGGGACAAAACTGTATGGAAGTTCTTCCTCCTGGGCTGGTGGGAGCAGAGATGGACACTTGTGCCATGTGGATGTAAGATGGATGGTTAAGATGCTCATGGTCATTATCATGGGGCACAGAGAAAACTCAGTGACTCCCAGGTACTAGCATGTAGTAAGAATATACTGAAGTTGAGTTCCCAAGTTGACCATCATGACCATTAAAACGTTTCTGATTCTCCCTGCTTAATCTAAGCTAGCAATCTCTTCCTGGGTGAGAGGTTTAGAGAAGTGAGTAGAGAAAGTAAATGAGGCTGGTTATGAAAGTCCATCCTATAGTCTGAGCATGTCGAATATGCGAGGGTGACCGCCACTAACCAACCCCCAGCCCCCCCAGAACAGGCATCAGACACAGCCCCAAATCCCCTCTACACACAGCCTCCACCAGTCAGAATTGGTGTAAGAGATAGAATCCCACATACTGTCTCAGCCTTTGCCCATCTGGCTGCATTTTTTTTATTGTTGTTTTTGCTGTTTCTCATTTTCAGTCTCCTACTTGGTAAATGGTGAAATACCCAGTGGATTACACTCCACGCTGTCTGGTGGTCTAGTGGTTAGGATTCAGTGCTCTCTCCCGCGCCCCAGCGGATTACACTCACATGCGTCATCATATACTTAGTATAGTGGTTATAACTCGACCATGCTTGCTCCCATGCAGGAAAACATATCCAAATACAGGTATATGTCAGGGACAATATTCTAAAAATAACATGGAAACATTTCATTTTTTTAAAGGAAACAACAGCAAATTTCCTTTAAGTATTATAAGTAAGCGATTTCTTGCCATACTCCTTCACAGTTGTGGGTCTTTCTATCTCCACGAATCACTGCCAAAGACATGGGGAAGCAGCTTCAAGTCCAGGAAAAGATACTCCAGCCCTTATCCTGCAAAGCTGATGATGCTGGTGAAAGTCAGCCTCACATCCAGCCCACAGCTTAGCAGTGTTGCTCTGTCCCTTTTGACCTGTTACCTGTAGGCAAACCTTGAGACCCTGTGGCTGAGAGGCACTGAAGGACATAGGGGCAGCTTTGTCTGCCAATGCTTCCTCATGACATGCTTCAAAGGGTCCTGGGGTTGTAATAAAGAGAAGCCGGGACCTGCCAACCTCTCCCAGCCTGCATGCCCTCCCTGGAACACACACACACACACACACACATACACACACACACTGCCCACTCCGAATCCCCACGGCCCACACTGGGGCCCGTTAGCACTGGGCACAAAGAAGTCTCCAGTGAAAGCCAAAGAGACGGCAAAGAGAAGTTTGAAATCATTGGATGGCTTTACAGCTCAGCGTATAACCACAGCATCTTCCAGGCTGGTAACTCTCTTCCCTCATTTGCTGTTTATCCTGAGGAATCTGAAGTTTAATGAAAGACTCAAGAAAGACTCATAGAACCACAGCTGCCCAGTGAATCTTCTATGCTGGGCGGGTAGGCAGGACCAGGAGCTTAATCACAGGCATCACCAGAGCCCCTGCAAAGGGGGAGGCTATATAAGATAAACCCAGCATCCCCACTGGTCTTTGTTTCCTTTCAGGGATTCCTGATGGCCTCCTCAGTTTCCTCTGCAGGTGAGCAGGGAAGCTTCCTGACTATTTCAGCTCATCACCAAACTCAGTAATCAGCAAAAGTCAGTTCTGGGATCACAACATTTCAGGGTGGTGTTTGCACAGCGAGGTCAGCTGCACTCTAACCAGAACTTGACGGAGCATCCCAGAGGAAGAACCCTAGAAGCTGAGAAGGAATATTCATTCATTAGAAATGCAAGAATAGGATTTTCACCTTCCTAGCAGGCCACATGGGGCTGCAGCCCTTACAGGATGATTGAAGAAATCTTGTTTCAACAGCTCCCTGGGAAAGAGGCCTGGCCTTGGCGAGACACTGGGCCTCAGTCTTCTCCTTCAGCCCAGTGGTGAGAGGAATTAATGCCCGCGTTGATGCCATACTTGGGGCCCACCCAGGTGTGTCACCGCGTGGTTTATTTCATGGTGAAACGGACGCCAAGTAAAACCCGAGATGGTAAATACAGCGGCGCCTTTGGCTGGTTGAATCGGGGGGCCAAGGCCCTGCTGACTGGACAGTGCCCCAGCTCAGGTAGCTGTCAGAGTTCATTTTGTGCTTGTCTGGGAGTTGAGGGCTTTGTTGTTGTTGCTCCTAGAAAAAGGGAGGAGTTGGGGGTCAGATTAAAGGAAAAGGAAGCAGAAGGGAAGGCTTGATACCCATTCCTGCTGAGTCTTTGTACTTAGAACATAGTGCAAACCTGGCAGACCAAGGGACACTTGAGATTATCAGAGTCATTTTTCTTCTTTTGCAAGAAAAATAAAATAAGGAGAGCAGGGACAGCCAGAGAGGGCCCTGTGGTACAGCGGCAGAGCTGAAGGAAGGCGGGGCTCTCGCCCACCCACAGGCCAGGAGTAATGCCTCCACCGCCCCCCGCACTGTGCCCCCCGCAGATGACTCACACTGCCCTCTCAAAATCCATCTTCCAAAACACTTATTTTCATGATGCTGACAAAGTACATTGGAGACCCAGCTAAAAAGGAAACTTTAATGTCTACGACTAATCTTTGATAATGATTGTGATATGAATATTTATTGAAAATACAATTAGAAGAAAATCCTGGCAAGCTATTAAATGCAAGTCCCTCAAATGGCACCTTTTAAGAGAGCCTGTTACACATCCGTGACCAGCAGCTTCCGGCTCCATCACTCAAGTGGGCGTCAGGGCTGACTACGGGAAACTCTACCAGCTTTCCAGTCCTGGGATCTACTGAACTGTCACATCAGCTGACACTGGTACGCACGTCCCATCCCAGTATAGTCCCCCAAAGACATCAACCTCATTTTTCTTAATATTCCAAGAATTTCTATGACTGGCTTTAGAATAAGTGGAGCATTAAAGGCAATAGTAAACTTTTCCCTGCTACATCTGTTTCGTTCTTGGCGTAAACTGGTCTGCATCTGATCCCTTCATGACCACTCCCACCACCCCCTTTTTTCTCCAGATCACCTTGACTGTCTCTTTCCCTTCTCAGCCACCTGTCGCTTCTCTTCTTACTCTCCCCTAACTCCTTAAACTGTTCTTATTTGGGCCACTACCTGGATGAGATTATACCTTGGCAGAGAGAACATCATGGCCTGATGTGTTTGTTTCACAATTCCAGAGCCAAAGCACGTGGTTTCTTGTGTCTAAAATGATGAAGCGCCAATGTTATTATGGGTCGAATCTAAAAAGCGCTTTGGGCACGTTATTCATTTGACAAATTCGGTGTCCAAGTAAAAGGCACTTGACCCTGGAGATTCTAGGAACCGCAAGATGATATTCACGTCTCATGGATGCCCCAGTCAGAGGATGCCCTTGCTCAGTCCTGTTGGTTAGAGTAAAACATTAAGGAGGAAAATACAGACTGTATCATTTTTGAGTACTAATAAGTGCTTGTTCTGGGCCAAGTGCAGAAAGCAGAACTTAGCATAACTCTGACCTCTGGACTTTTAGCTACCAAAAAGTTTAAAAAAGCTAACAGGTCAAAGAGATGAGACAGAACATTCTTTGCAAAACTGGAGATAACAGTGGGAAAGACTTAACAGAGGGTAACAAGAGATTTGCAGAAGACTAGTAAATAGACAATGTTTTTACTGAAACCATCATGGTGGAGAAATAAGTGGAAGATATAAAGAAGAAAAGGAGGTGGGCAAAGGAGACCACTGAGGACCAAAACAGCTTACACTGGAACCAGGGGAAAAGGAGAAGGAGTAGCTGGAAAGAAAAGAGAAGCAGAATTGTCGAGATAAAAAATAGGGAGCCCACGGTCCGGGCGGATCCCACATGCAGTGGAGCAACTGTGCCCGTGAGCCATGGCCGCTGAGCCTGCGCGTCTGGAGCCTGTTGCTCCGCAACGGGAGAGGCCACAACAGTGAGAGGCCCGCATACTGCAAAAAAAAAATAACAAAAAAAAAAAATAGGGAGCCCATATTTGAGGGAGCCCATATTTGAACCCAGCTCTCCTCCCATTGCCACCCTTCCTCTCCCCCTCTTCTGCCTTTGGAATCACTCAGGTTCCCAGACGCTGGTGCTGATTCACAGCTCTAAGCTTTGTTCACACTCCAGGTCTGCAACGCCCCTTTCCTCTGTCTGCCTGGAGAACTCCTACACATGCTTTGAAGACTCACCACTCTGCCACTTTCTCTGATCAGCACTCTCTAAACAACCAGCCATCGCAGAAAAGTTTTGGTAATATCCCTTCTTTATAGCGAGAACATGCACCATCTATAAGCCACGTCACTTTGCACTGGGTATTTGGTTACATGGGTTTTTGTAACCAGATCATAATCTTCTACGGGATGAGAACTGTGTCCAATTACTCTTTATATTCCAGATACTTAGTGCAGTTTCTAACATATGATCGGTCTCAATAAATATTTATAGAACAGTTAAGAACCCATAACTGAGTATTAGAAATCATAGGCCTCAAGAGACTGAGTTTTAAAACATTTGTATGTCTTCATTGATGGATAGAATTTGGATAAATTTAGAGTAGAGATCAGCAAGCTATGGCCTAGAAGGCAAACCTGGCCCACCACCTGGAGTTTTTAACAGTTATTCTGATGTATAATTCGCATACTATACAATGCACCTATTTCAAGTGTACGATTCAATGGTTTCTAGTATATTCACAAGGTTGTGCAACCATCACCACAATTTAATTCTAGAACATTTTCATCCTGCATTAAAGAAATTTCATGATCTGCCAATCCCCTTTCCCTTCCCTTATTCACCCCCGCCCCCAGCCCAACCTAAGCAACCACGAATCTACTTTCTAATTTGCCTGTTCTGGACATTTCATGTAACTGGAATCTACAATTTATAGCTTTTTACACCTAGCTTCTTTCACTTAATATGTTTCGAATATCCATCCATATTATAGCATTTATCAATCAGTATTTCATTCCTTTATGTGGCCAAATAATATTCCATTGTGTAGATATGTCACATTTTGTTTATTCATTCAATTGAAGGATATTTGGGTTTTCCACCTCTTGACTATTAAGAATAATGCTGCTCTGAATATTTGTGTACAAGTGTTTGTGGGATATATGCTTTTATTCCTTTTGAGTGTATACCTAAAAGTGAAATTGCTGGGTCATGTGTAACTCCACGTTT